>NC_138237.1:24612119-25812119 GCF_964197995.2 Scardinius erythrophthalmus | reverse complement strand
CTAACTGTCAAAGACCCTGGAGCCCGAAGCCCAAAGGAGACCTTACAAAGTAAGGATATACATGTGTATATATAACAAATATATTACTCACAGTCACAGATATCTGAAATCTATCATGGTCCATATTTACCAAACTATAGGCCCTGATGCAAGAGGGTAAATATGTATATTGAGTACATTGACATTATTTTGTATATGTTGCAGAGTCTGACTGTTTGGTGGAACCATCTGTGTCTTCAAAGGGAGATGAGGTACAGTATTGCCCTCCCCTTACGAAAAAGAAGTATACTTTAAGTTCATTTTATAAAGTATACTTAAAGGAACCGTATGTAAGATTGTGGCCAAAACTGGTACTGCAATCACTTTCAAATTACTGTGGAGCGGTGTATCCCCTCCCCCTCCCCCCTGACTCAAGGTTGCCAGATAGGCTGCAACGTTGGCATCTGTCTTCAAATTCTTCTCCGTTTTCAGCCGTCTCCATCTTTCAAAGGAATGGTCAACATGATTTCTTAATGTCTAGTGACATATCAGGGCCATTTTATGATTACTTGAAATACATTTCTTACATACGGTTCTTATACATTCTTATTTTTAGTTTAAAAGAAGTATACTAATGGAACACTTGAATAAACATATTTTCCTAAGGCTCGTCATCTGTGTGCATGGATTAATATAAGAACCCCCAACTACAGTACACTTAAAGTTTTAATAAATTTTGTTTGCATTTGTACAATCTAGTACCTTGATTATTTTTGTTTTTAATTTTGTCAGATTCACTTGGGGGGAGATGTTCGAGTGCGCAGAGAGGCCTGGTCAAGGATTCAAAACAGCACGCGGGATTCCTTATTTGTCAAGGAGTTGGCAGTGGCAATCTGGGGCACTAAGACTCTGGGGGAAAGAAGTCTCACAGGGAAGGAATGCCCCACAACCAAAACCAGCAGGCAGCCTTTAACCCCCCAGAAACTTCAGACATTAAAAGGTAGCAGTAGCCACAAGGTCTTTGTGGGATGCCAAGTACTGGGTTATGGAGTAATACATTTTTATTTGTTCTGGTGCGACACAAGCATCACTATTTATCTGTTCATTTCTTTTCAGTCTGCTTCAAGGAGTGGCTTGACAGAAAGAATGTGGAGGAGACAGAGTTGCAGGCCAGATGGATAAAGGCCGGACGGTTCATCACAGAAAAAATAATGGACATTAACAGACTAAAAAAAAAACTTTAAAATGTGAGTATGGGGTTCCATTTGTGCCAAAAATGAGTCGACTGCTTTGTGCTTTGTACTACACATTTGTCCTTGTCAACAGTAACCTGCTAACATTTGCCTACTTTTTCAGATAAATTAGTATAAGTTGATGTGTATGCTCTCCGTTTATGTCGTTTTGTTCTGTCATCCTTACTGCATTGATCCTACTTTTTCAGGTAAATTACTAAATGTTGATGTGTATGTTCTTTGTTTATGTCGATTTGTTCTGTCGTCCTCAGTGTCATCTTAACTGTCGTCTTGTTCTGTCATCTTAACTGTTGTCTCGTTCTGTCGTCTTGTTCTGTCGTCTTGTTCTGTCGTCTCGTTCTGTCGTCTTGTTCTGTCGTCTTGTTCTGTCGTCTCTTTCTGTCGTCTTGTTCTGTCGTCTTGTTCTGTCGTCTTGTTCTGTCGTCTCTTTCTGTCGTCTTGTTCTGTCGTCTTGTTCTGTAGTCTCTTTCTGTCGTCTTGTTCTGTCGTCTTAACTGTTGTCTCGTTCTGTCGTCTTGTTCTGTCGTCTCGTTCTGTCGTCTCTTTCTGTCGTCTTGTTCTGTCGTCTCTTTCTGTCGTCTCGTTCTGTCGTCTTGTTCTGTCGTCTCTTTCTGTCGTCTCGTTCTGTCGTCTCTTTCTGTCGTCTTGTTCTGTCGTCTTAACTGTTGTCTCGTTCTGTCGTCTTGTTCTGTCGTCTTGTTCTGTCGTCTCTTTCTGTCGTCTTGTTCTGTCGTCTTGTTCTGTCGTCTCTTTCTGTCGTCTTGTTCTGTCGTCTTGTTCTGTAGTCTCTTTCTGTCGTCTTGTTCTGTCGTCTTAACTGTTGTCTCGTTCTGTCGTCTTGTTCTGTCGTCTTGTTCTGTCGTCTCTTTCTGTCGTCTCGTTCTGTCGTCTTGTTCTGTCGTCTTGTTCTGTCGTCTCTTTCTGTCGTCTCTTTCTGTCGTCTCGTTCTGTCGTCTCTTTCTGTCGTCTTGTTCTGTCGTCTCGTTCTGTCGTCTTGTTCTGTCGTCTCGTTCTGTCGTCTTGTTCTGTCGTCTCTGTGTCGTCTCGTTCTGTCGTCTCTTTCTGTCGTCTTGTTCTGTCGTCTTAACTGTTGTCTCGTTCTGTCGTCTCGTTCTGTCGTCTTGTTCTGTCGTCTCTGTCATCTCGTTCTGTCGTCTCTTTCTGTCGTCTTGTTCTGTCGTCTTGTTCTGTCGTCTCTGTGTCGTCTCGTTCTGTCGTCTCTTTCTGTCGTCTTGTTCTGTCGTCTTAACTGTTGTCTCGTTCTGTCGTCTCGTTCTGTCGTCTTGTTCTGTCGTCTCTGTGTCGTCTCGTTCTGTCGTCTCTTTCTGTCGTCTTGTTCTGTCGTCTCTGTGTCGTCTCGTTCTGTCGTCTCTTTCTGTCGTCTTGTTCTGTCGTCTCTGTGTCGTCTCGTTCTGTCGTCTCTTTCTGTCGTCTCGTTCTGTCGTCTCTTTCTGTCGTCTCTTTCTGTCGTCTCTTTCTGCCGTCTCTTTCTGTCGTCTCGTTCTGTCGTCTTAACTGTTGTCTCGTTCTGTCGTCTCGTTCTGTCGTCTCGTTCTGTCGTCTCGTTTTGTCGTCTCGTTCTGTCGTCTCGTTCAGTCGTCTCTTTCTGTTGTCTTGTTCTGTCGTCTCGTTCTGTCGTCTCGTTCTGTCGTCTCGTTTTGTCGTCTCGTTCTGTCGTCTCGTTCAGTCGTCTCTTTCTGTTGTCTTGTTCTGTTGTCTCGTTCTGTCGTCTCGTTCTGTCGTCTCGTTTTGTCGTCTCGTTCTGTCGTCTCGTTCAGTCGTCTCTTTCTGTCGTCTTGTTCTGTTGTCTCGTTCTGTCGTCTTGTTCTGTCGTCTTGTTCTGTCGTCTCTTTCTGTCGTCTTGTTCTGTTGTCTCGTTCTGTCGTCTTGTCTTGTTCTGTCGTCTCTTTCTGTCGTCTTGTTGACAGAAAGAGACGACAGAACGAGACAACAGTTAAGACGACAGAACAAGACGACAGAAAGAGACGACAGAACAAGACGACAGAAAGAGACAACAGTTAAGATGACAGAACAAGACGACAGTTAAGATGACACTGAGGACGACAGAACAAATCGACATAAACAAAGAACATACACATCCAACATTTAGTAATTTACCTGAAAAAGTAGGATCAATACAGTAAGGATGACAGAACAAAACGACATAAACGGAGAGCATACACATCAACTTATACTAATTTATCTGAAAAAGTAGGCAACTGTTAGCAGGTTACTGTTGACAAGGACAAATGTGTAGTACAAAGCACAAAGCAGTCGACTCATTTTTAGAACCCCATAGTGAGCACTTAATTAAGATCAATTGTTGTTAATGCGTTTTATTGTAATTTGCTTGTTGAGCCAGAAGAGTGTTGTTTTTTGTTAAATAATTGTTATTATTGTATTAACGTATTAATGTTTATTTGTTATTATTAAATGAACTTGTTACATGTATTAATGTAAGCTTGTATTTTCATGATTTTCATCATACCAAAATTCAATGTAGCTGTCCTGCATTCCACCCTGGTGAACAGGCTACCATCCTTAACATCTATTACTGTTTACTAGCATAGTTTCCAATGTGTGTAACCAGCATCCAATGTTGGTGATGGTGTGACCAGCATGGGATGCATTTAATTAATGCATACAGCAAGCATACCAGCACACCAGCATCCCATGCTGGTCACACCAGCACACCAGCATCCCATGCTGGTCACACCAGCACACCAGCATCCCATGCTGGTCACACCAGCACACCAGCATCCCATGCTGGTCACACCAGCATACCAGCATCCCATGCTGGTCACACCAGCACACCAGCATCCCATGCTGGTCACACCAGCATACCAGCATACCAGCATCCCATGCTGGTCACCAGCATACCAGCACCAAAACACAACATATGCTGGTCTAGCTGGTATGACCAGCTATGCTGGTCTATGCTGGTTTTTCCAGCAGGGGGCAGCGACTGATGACGTTTCACAAGTCCACAAGAACACAAGTACAGACAAGAACGCATATTGAGAAACGGCTATTGACTAGGTGCACGTGGCCGCCATTTTGTATTTCGGATCAGCGAGTGTGCGCTTGGACACTTCCGCTTTCGCATTACGCCCAGTGCAGGGAGCCGGAGAAAGCCGAAAATGATCTTTTAAAGTTGTTTATAGAATCAATTATCACTTAAAATAATACTAAGATCCATATTACTATCACACGAGCCAATAGCAATTAAATTAACGGATGCATAGTCAGATTAATGAATGAAATAACTGTTCACGAACAGAAGATTGTATTTGACTCATATACGCAATGACAGTTAGGCCTATGCCTACTGTAAATAGAGTTACAACTACGATTAGAGTTGTTTGCATAAAATGCACCGTGAACATTCACATGTTTGCCCTGTGACAGGCTACAATTTATATCCATAAATACTATTTTCTCAATTCTGCATGCATTTTTACTTATTTTAGCTCGATCAATATTATCATCACATATAAACATTTAATTTTTTTTTTTACTGTAGATAGCCTACCACAAACAATTTAATATAGGTAAGTTTGTGTATATTTTACACTGTGTTGCTTATAAACACCATACATATTATTATTATTATTATTATTATTATTATTATTATTATTATTATTTATGAAACAGATCTTTACTCATCTCACTTGCACAAAATAAATGCGCCTAATAGAAAGCATATAAACGCACAGGTGAAATACACTGAAAATTATATGCATTTAAAAATTTGGTCGGGTTGAAGTTATCCCTCCGGATCTTCTGTATCCACTTACCACCGCAGCGTCAACGGGGAATGCATGAAAGCTGACTTCTCTGTTGTAACGTGACGAAATGGTACAAAACGGCACACAACGATGAAGTGCTGTCACTGTCTGAAAGGCAAGTCACCTCTTGAATACTCATTGTGAAAAAAATATCTCTGGTAATGGAACTCGGTGGCTGTTGTCTCTCGCTCTCGCTGTCAGATCACCGTTAGTTTTCACTGGAAGTACTGGCCCACACACTCAAGTTCGAACGGTCGCCGTGCACGGAGCGAATTGTAGCCATAGACAGTGATTGTAGCAGGGGCGTAGTTTGTGGGGGGGTTGGGGGGGGAGATAACCCCCCAATATTTAAATCTATGCATTACAACCCCCCTAATATTTATACCATGATCACATGAAAAGAAGGCATACCCAAACTTCAACCCCCCCAATGTTCAAACCAAATCTATGCCCTTGCCTTCACAGGACAAACGTGTGGATGTTCACGGTGCATTTTATGCAAACAACTCTAATCGTAGTTGTAACTCTATATTTACAGTAGGCATAACTGTCATTGCATATGCTGATATGAGTCAAATACAATCTTCTGTTCGTGAACAGCTATTTCATTCATTAATCTGACTATGCATCCGTGTATTTAATTGCCATTGGCTCATGTGATAGTAATATGGATCTTAGTAGTATTTTAAGTGATAATTGATTCTATGAACAACTATAAAAGATCAATTTCGGCTTTCTCCGTCTCCCTACACTGGGCGATAATGCGAAACCGGAAGTGTCTAAGCGCACACTCGCTGATCCGAAATACAAAATGGCGGCCACGTGCACCTAGTCTGGACGTTTCTGAACGGTTAGTGGATACAATTATGTAGTTGTTGTTTTTGTGGAGTTACACTGATTCATCTCATCGACTTGCATGAACCATAATGTTTACCTTTTACGCAGTGTTAGTTCCATGAGGTCTTAATAAAACAGCTGTGACATTTTTTGGTCAAATAGTGTTCTGTGCTCGTCTGTGCAGCGAGACAGAACAGTTTGCTGGAAATTTTGCCATTGAATTAGAACTGGTAACACTGTTGTAAACCAAATGGCAGCGCTGTGGGTGGAAATATGCAGAATGCAGATGAACCCTTTCATGCATGAATTATGATAACCTCAGTCAGGATTTTTTTCCTATGTGTTTTTATTGCTCTTAGGGCATGAAAAACTAGACTTCTTTTTTTTACACAATTTTCAAAGAGATTTTCAGATGTCCACTTGAGTGGACGGCATGCGTTTATTGTTTAAACTGAAGAGATACTGTATTAAATATAATATAATAATCAAACAGATATAGTGTGTGTATTTAACAAACCAATCAATAAAATTATATAAAATCATGTGAAAACTATAAAATATATACAAAAAATATAAATGCGAAATATTGCAAGGCAATTGAACTTCATACAAGTTGAACTTGGCGTATCTTTGATATCAGAACATGAGGATGTGATTCCATCAGAATGTTCTACAGTCTGTCAAGGTACAACTGTGGAAACCACTCAGATGCTCCAGTGTACCAGAGTTAGCTGATAATTCTGATTATGTTCAAGATGGACACATTTCTAGCATAGCCCTCCTCTGAGAAAACCTAGAGATCAGGTGTTTTCAATCTCATCTGAAATGAGCAGTGTTGGGGGTAACGCATTACAAGTAACATACATAACGCAATCAGATTACTTTTTTGATGTTACGAGTAAAGTAATGTATTAGAAAGTAACATGTTACATAATCAGATTACTTTTTGATCTGACAAGTAAAGTAATGCATTACAAGAAGCAACATGCATTACGTAATCAGATTACTTTTTGTTCTAACAAGTAATGCGTTACAAGTCACATACATTATGTAATCACATTACTTTTTTGATGTAAATGAAAATTACATTCTAATAATACACAAATACATTTATTTACAGTCAAAAAAAGTTACTGCAGAATAAGTATTTTCAAAAACAACATTCACAGTATAAGTATGAATTGTAGCTGAAATATAGCCATTGATGCATGAGGTCCATTATAGTGGACAGATGATTAATCAGAATTTTCTCCCAATCTAAAATCAAAACTTGGAAAATTTAACTGTGATATGACTCATTAGATATTGCTTGATGCTGCAATATTTTTTTTACCTACAAAAGTGTAAGCCTGTCTATTTGTCCAATGGGGGTTTCCAATAATACGGGGAAGGTTAAGATTAAATGCAATATATTTTCTCACATGTATTAACTCGTTATTTCATCTGACTCCATAAATGAAAAAGATTTTAATGATGTCTGTGCATCATTAAATGTGAACGAATATTTAATTATTCTTTTAAACTCTGATTATATTTTACCCGCTTAGATCAGGAAACTATATCGCTTCGAGTTCCTCGCAAGGTCTTCGGCACGATTTTGTCTGTTCCGATTATAAAAACAGAGGTAATTGGCTAAATAAATGGGATTTGCCGTATTCACACGGACACAATCGAAGATATACATAGCCCCAGTGGCGGCTCCTGCAAAATCTCTCAGGGGGGGCAAATGTTTGGATGATTGATAAGGATACGGTCCACCCATGCAATGGATAAATTAACAGCTTAAGCATGTAAAGGCAACTTCACTACTTTAATATTAATGAAAAATAAAGTGACTCTTACAATAAATCTCCTTGTTTGTTTCTATATGAGTGTTAACAATTCAGCGGCAAGTCCAAATCAATTCAAACAAAGCCCAGCCAGGATGCGAATTTCCAAAAATGTTTACTCCAATTTCAATTCAATAAGAAACAACTGAAATCACATAACGTTAACTCACTATTTACTAACGTTACTTGCTCTGGCCAGCGTAATGTTAGCGCAAATCGCTCTGAATCTGAAGGGCTACATTTATTTCTCCATTTAATAAACGAAATATTCCGTCAGATAAATATTTGTTGTGACAGAAATAGTTACATTTTCAAGCATTTTATCCCAAATTTAAGCACTTTTCGAACCTTAAACACATCCAAATTCAAGCACTTTCAAGGATTTCAAGCACCCGTACGAACCCTGCACATATTTACACTATTCACTATTTGATGTACCTTTAAAGACGGTGGCAGTTTTCAAGTGCTCTCAAACACCTCGTCTAGCGATGCTGAACCAATTTATCCTGATCACTACGACGGCTGAATGGTATTTCTTTTAATGACACGATAGAATTAACTGCGTTCGCCATGACATTGTTCAAGTTCAACTGGCCTCAACTCGCAAGATGTCCCACGTCTCTCTCGCTCTCGCTCTCTTTTTTATTTTGATTTTTTTAATCACATTTGATAAAGATATTAAAGTAGTGTTTCATTTTTTTCTTGTTGTTCAAATTCAAAATTGTTTTCAAATATTATTTGTCACTTAATCTTAAAGATTTTTAATAGTGTATGTTTGTTCCCACCAATCGCTGCACAAGTTAAGGGTACGTATGATGACGTAAGCACGTTAGTGCGAGCCCTCCCGGAACCCATAGAGAATGCATTGCAGTGCCTGCAGTTCGAAAAAAAACATCTTTGAATGTAAGTCTATGGGAACACTCTGGGCGATTCTCAGCCAGAGTGAAATCGCCCAAAAAGAGGCGGTACTCCACAGAACGTGACATGGCGCTGATTGGACTAGACATTCTCTGATTACAGAGGCAGATTACAGTGACGTCTAGCGTAACTCTGTGGTTGAATGCGATTGTGAATGTGATTGAAAAAGTCCCTTTGACACTTTGGTGGTGCGTCGCCCAATCGCCCTAATGAAGAAACCGCCCCTGCATAGCCCCCTTTAATGCCTCCTCAGGAACTTTATTTCAAACGTTTTACTTTAGTAGAGGTCTTGACCACCATTAAAAGACGTTAGTCGATCAACTTTACCTTTCTTAAAATGGCTTTGGTTTGGCCAAGCTCGTGGAATTCCACGTACACTTATCTAAAGTAACACTAAATTAAAACTGATTCTAGACGGAAAATAACTTGTCTCCTCATCCAAGCACACTTGAATTTGATACCAGGTATTAGTCATCACTAATCTCTGACGCAAACTTGTGGAAATATACGAATCCGATAATCTACTTGGGGAGTCGGTCAGAATAAAATCAAACGTTTACAATTTATTGACCAGGTCATGAAGCAATAATTCAAAATCCAATTCATAAGAATAAAATCATCAGTTAAGCATATCATAACAACAATTCAGAAATAGAGGAATTTGTAGAAATTATTACCTGGCAACAAAAATTACACACAGCGGTTGTGTGGGAAGTCAACCTACAGACTTTCCGAACTTTTCTGCCCCTTTTCCTTATATACCCAGATAATTCAATACTCTTACCAAATGGTGGTGTCTGTCATTATAATTAGATTTTAGTTCCCTATTGAGGGGTTCACACTGTGAGATCAGAATTTGTACTTGAATGGGTTCTTGTTTTACATACAGGAGGTATAGTCTGAATGGAGGATCTGGGGAGGGAAAGCCTTTTAGAGATACATCTCTTTTCTCATATTTTATAACTTCTTTTAGCTTTTCATTATGGTTGGGAGAATGAGACCATTTTACCAAGCACGCTGAGACACTTTAAATGATATCAAACATGCATAGTTACTTCTTGTATATACTTAACATTGCATAGGTTTTCAGTGTATTTTAGGTGAGGAGGAGGAGGGGGATGAAGGGGAGATAGTGTGTGTGAAGTGTGCGTTGCACTGTGTGCTGCGTCTCGGAAGTTCCTGTTACATATGCAGGAGATAGTTCAAGTGTTAATTCTCAGGAGGGCCTTTTGTTTCATCGAGGGGTCGATCAGACATACTGGCACCAGCCTTACAAGAGTCTCATAGGATAGAAGGAATGGGTGGATATTCCGGAGCAACTTGGCATTTCTGACTGACCATTGGCCATCTTGGTTTGGAGGGGGAAAAAATCGACACAAAACGGCTTGCCACTTGGTGACAATGTATAGGATGATGCACAAGAGTCCACTGTAGCGGTTGATGTGCAACTTTGCCAAAAAAATCCATGCATTTGCAAAAAAAAATGCTTTTTGGAGCGAAATCTGATCGGCTTATATTTTTTACATGCTTGCAGAGAAAGGCTTACCAAAACAAAGTTACTGGGTCACTTTTCACATTTTCTGGGTTGGTAGATACACCGGGGACCTGATTATAGCACTTAAACATGTTAAAAATGTTAGTTTTAAAATTCCCTCTACATACCAGAGGCCTTGATGTGGATAGTTACAGGCAGCCAATGGAGGAGATGATTGAAGACCAGTTTGATGGTATTAGCTGGAAGTATAGCAAGTGTGTGGTCTTATATCAGTTCTATAGTCTTGAGAACAGAATAAAAACGTCTGAAATACAAAAAATAACCACATTTTATTGTTGTTTAAAACTTTTAATTATTCAAAATTTCAAGACATTTCCATGACAAAATTGACGTGAAGCTTTCAAATTCCAATCTGCCGAGCTACTGCTTTTTATTTTGACTAAATTCCCTGACTTTAGGAAGATCTTCTACACAGAGGATGTTGACCATCGGAAAGGCTTCCATGTCAGATACCACCATTCCGTCTTGACCCTCAGGGTTCTCCTTACATTGGACAGGAATCTGAAAGATGCATGCAGGCATTTGTAGAGATTATCTAAAATCCTAAAATAATTCTGTCTCTATATGAATTATATACCTGAGATTGACTCAATAATTCATCTTCAGTCACATTATCTTCCGGCAAGAGAGTGTATTTCTCCGAAGGTTTTTCTCCAGCAAATTTGCAGCAAGTTGTACCCTTATGTAATGAAAAACATTATTACTATTTTAAAAGGAAAGCAAATATTACAGTTTCGAATATATAAAACATGTAATGTTTAACTCGAATCTTTGCGCTTTTTTAAAGCACTTGTTAGCACAGTGTTAGCACTCAATCTTAGTTTTGCCTCACCATTATGTTGACAATCTGAGCCAAGTTGTCGAATACAATTTATTACTGAAATATAACAGTTTTTGGTGGGTTTTTTTGTGGATTGTCTTTCAACAATCGTAATCACTGACCAACTGCATATAAATATTATTCTTCCGGGTAATTACCCATGTGACTAAATCGTGACCTTTTGTGGATTCGTACATTCGTACATATCACCAAAGAGTTAAAACCTTCATATACTTGTCAAAAGAATTTGATGATTTAATGTTTCATCAGCTACTGTTCCAAACATATAAAAGCATCAACAGCAGAACTAGGCAAACCAAGCAACGTTTATTTATGTAATACCGTTTCATTCAAAATGGTATCGAAAGTGCTTTACATAAAAGAAATGAAAAATAATCATAAAAGGTAAATAAAAAATAAATAAAAAAAACGAACAGAAAAAGTTACAAGTGTCATTGGGCTTTATTGTACCTTCAGCGTCTGAAGTATTTCATATGGCATGTAAATTAAATGAAACTATTAAAACATACCAGTCATAAGTAGCAAGTAGCAAATCCCTGTGATACGGAACAATTATATTCCTGTTATTGTTAAGCTTTTAAAAAAGGAGAAATCCATGGTGGGATTTTTATTTTATTTTTAAATCACAATAATATAGAAGTTAACAGAGCTTAGTTTGGCAAGATTGAGCATTTTACCTTTAGGTACTTTACTCCTAGAAAACATCATGTCAATACTGGGAGATGTGCTGCTTTATCTGGGAATATCATGTATGTCCCTGGCTTACTGCACATCTTTAAACAGATAAGGCACTGTGCATCCCTTCAATTTACTGTATGTAAACAAATTAATAAACTAAGGCCTGTCTCAAGAATTTCAGACATTTCTTTTATTTTCAGTCTTACATTTGTTGCTGTTTTCTAAAAAAGCTTTTTTCACAGCATTAAATTGCTGTAAAATCATCTTAGTAATACAAAATTTAAAACTCTGATACTTGTATCAATTATTAATCAAATTAAATATATTAAATATACAATCATTTGTATGTTAATTTATTTAAAATAGCAAGAAGAAAAAAGAATTTACCTCCAAAAATCACAGAAGATGCTGTACATTAGTTGTCTTCTCTGAATTTGAAATAGTAGTCCATTGGGTTCATTTTATATCAAATCCACATGTTCCAGTAGTGAAATTAGATTTAAAATATATATATATTTGTGAAATATATACATACCCTATAAAACAATCATAATGAAGTCTACAGGACATTCTTCTATACGATGACTTGAAATGATTTGAATGTAGGTCTCAAAATAAAAGCATGGTACTGCATACTGATTATCTACCTTATAGCATCACGTTCATCATGAGAAGGCATGAAATCTAGATTGCTCAGATCTTACATATGAAGTGATGATTAATTACAGAAGAAGATACAATCACATGCTGTTCAAAAACAGGAAACCCTCAACGATAAATGCAATCTTGCCAGTTCCACATGACCAAGAAAGTCAGCAGTCATCAGTTATCAATTCTTGGTAAAGGATCAGTTTAAAAACCTAAACTACTTACAAGAACCCAGTCTAGCACTAATCACTACAAAATCTTAAAATAATTTGTTTCCCGACAACACAATTGATAGCCTGGATGCCAGCCGAACTTAGCCCCGCCCACCAAATTTTTAGGTCGGGAAATTCTGACCAGAATCTGAGTATGACGACGTCAGGCTAAACAATTGATTTAATCACGGTAAAATGTACTAAATTATATAATCCATACGTTATGACAACATATGTTTTGACATTGCTATAACAAATTTTTTTATGTTATACAAGATTCAACTACCGGTAATATTTTTAAGTCAATTTATTGTCATTTGAGTTAAAATGACTTAAACGTCCAAGTTGATTGTACTTAAAAATTTAAAGCAGCAGCAACTTTTTTACAGTGTAAAATTTAAATATGATATGATCACTAAGTTATGACAACATATGTTTTTTACATTGCTTTAACTCATCAAAATAAGTTAAGCCATTAAAAGAGTAAGTTATTGGCTACAAGATTAAAAACATTTTTTTTAAGTCAGTTTAATGTAACTTAATTTGAAATCACTTCCAAGTTGATTGTACTTAAATTTAATGCAGCATTTTTTTTTTTTTACAGTGTAGAAAAACACTGAAACTATTTGCGTTCATTCTTTTCAACAAATTTTTGGTTTCTTTTCACAAACCCATTTGAATGATTCGTTCATGAATCAGACATCACTTCCCAGACAGCATGGTAACATTGATTCAATGTTGAGTTTTGATCCAAACCATCATTTTGGTTGACATCAAAATTTCAATGTTTAATGTGTGTTGGATCAGCATTGAAATTTTGATGAAATGGAACAGCACACATGGGTGAGCACAGTGATATTGAACTAACAGTGAGTCTTAGTTTATGAGCACAAGATCTTGCAGGCATGTATCTGTGCAAAACACTACTGGGTGTTTCTCTATCAGTGGGGCGTTTTCAAACCACAATGGGCATTTTCAACCGCTTTACCTGATTTGCTCTAATCCACTGGGGGCTTGGTTTAGGGGTGGGGTGGTTTAGCAAGTCTGTTGAAAAATGGTTGAAAAACATTTACTGTAGTTTGAAATTGGCCACTGATTGGTAAACGCCCATTTTGGTTTTGCATGCGCACTTCTCAGTAATCAATGCTTCTTCATTAGAGAGAAAACATAGGTGCATCCTATAGAGATTAGAAGTAGAGATGCACCGATTACAATTTTCTGGGCCGATTCCGATTTCCGATTTTTCATTAAGTTTGACCTGCCGATACCGATTTTAGCCGATTCCGATTTCATTTTTTCTAACCACTTTACAGCACACACAAATATTTATTTTATATCATTTCTATAATAAAACATTTTCCAATTGCTGTGTGCAGTGCAGTGTTGTGGAAGAACCATTTCCTTTTCACATTCAATATCCAATAATTTTATATATATGTATTTAGCAAACGAAACGTCTGTATGAAAACAGGGAATGGCAATAAAATAATATATAAATAAAAAACAAAATAAATATAGCCTTGCAGTATTAAGATATTTCTCAAAGCACACACACACACAGGCCCATTGCAATCACTTGTACAAACTGAATAATAAAACAAGTTTAAATGGGTACATTTTCTATAAATATTAGTCTTTGTTTTCTTTTCTGACATAGCCTACTCCAGTTCTTGTTAAAACATGCACATTCTGTGCATTTTGGGCACTTTTTTTGTGAAACCCTATAAGGCTATTTTCCATCAAAAGTGTGCTTTCCCTTTAATTGAGCGCGAGCAGTGCAGCAAATAGACTCGGCGCCGAAACACGCGCTTCACTGCTCGCGACGCTCACGCGCTGCTCCCGCTCCCGTTGTGAATGCACTCATCGATTAACATGCACGGCGAAAAAAAATACGCGCTTGCGGTCTGAACGGACGTAATTCACGAGGTTTTCTACATGTGCTCCATGTGCACGTGTGATGCTGATGTTGCGCGATGTTAATCATGCGGCGCCCGAGTGCATTTGACCGGCATAAAATCGTCATTTGTCAGACTGACCGGCCGGTCGCCGGTTACGGCCGATCACGTGAAAATCGGCCAATTCCGGTCACCAGCCGATCAATCGGTGCATCTCTAATTAGAAGTCTTGTTTGTTGAAGCATCTGACATACTTACATGACTTCTCTAGCACAGTTTCGAACAATGGTGCATCTACATTCTTAAAAAATGCACATTGCTTTAGTAAAGTTTATTACGAATTTCCTGAATAAAGTTCTAACATCATTTAACACATTTTTTTGAAGTGCAGGAGACATGAACATGAGCAAGAAAGTTACACTGCAAACATAGCCCATGTCTTGCATCCGTCAGTGCTTGCATGCAGAGCACATTGCTCCTTTTACAAGGAATGAAGTCCGACGAAGATGGACAATAAAAAAAAAAGAAGCACCCTCCTGATAATGCTGATATTGATTATACACCGAGTTGTTGACGACAGCATAATCACCTGACCTGGGACTTGATGATATCCTGTGCCTCATCACTGCTTAATCAGGTAATCATTCATATTCCTGAATCTGTATTAAATTTGAGAAATGTAACATTTCCATTCAGTTTAGCTTGTTTCCACTGAAACACAATAACAAAAAACATCTTGTTTATTAAGAAAGTGACTGACATGGCTATTTTGTGATATTTAAAGAGATTAAGGTCTACATAAGGTGAATCTGCAGCTTTAAAGGGATAGTTCAGCCCGAAATGAAAATTCTGTCATCATTTACTCACCCTCAAGTTGTTCCAAACCTGTATGAGTTTCTTTCCTCTGCTGCACACAAAAGAAGATAGAGTGAAGAATGTTGGTAACCAGACAGACAGTTGATGGTAGCCATTGACTTACATGGTATTTATTTTCTACTGTGGAAATCAATGGCCACCGTCAACTTTCTGGTTACCAACGTTCTTTAAAATATCTTCTTTTGTTTTCGACAGAAGAAAGAAACTCATACAGGTTTGGAACAACTTGAGGATGAGTAAATGATGACAGAATTTTCATTTTGGGCTGAACCATCCCTTTAAATAAATTTTCATTGAAAAAAAACCTAAGCTCTTTTATTCTGCAAGATAAACTTGTTACTTGAATGCTATGTAGTTTCACAGAAAATGAACTGAAATATAGTTAATGGCTATAGGTGTTAGTTCCTCTTCATGAAGAGTTTAGCTCCAACACCTGCCTGGAAGTGTTCATTGATCCTCATGACCTTGATTAGCTGCCTCAGGTGTGTTTAATTAGGGCTGGAGATAAAATCGGACACCCCTGCCATAGTGCTTTCTTTTGATATTGAAAATAAATGAAATAATCAGAATTTAATGATACTTTAATCGTAGTTAGAATATTTTGTGTTCAGCAACTTTTTTTAAAAGTGAATCATATTGTGTTTAGTATATTAACATTCTTGAATGTGGCAACTGAATTGACTCTTGAGTAACATCATGCTTTCTTTTTCAGATTTCAGAGAACCCAAAGGAAAAGAGGCTGTAGTCTAATGTAAGACAGATTTTTAAAAACCTGAACTGTTGGACCACCTGTAGTTATGACATCAGACTTCTGAAGCCAATTTTATTTTTACAGGTTGAAATGCTTTTGTCCTATTTCTCCCCCTTTCTTTTTTAAAGAATGATCTTTTAATATATTTTTGTAATTGATTGATTGAATAAAATAAATTGACTCAACTGCTGGAAAGGTGTCATTTATATTTTAAAAGGTTTTTGCCAATTTTTTAAATGGTCAGGAATTTGTTGATGCATCATTGAAGAGTAGTTGAAATATTAATGTTGTTTCAACATTAACTTGGTACATCAGATGGCAACATTGCTTGACATTCCTTTTCAGTTGTATTTTCATTGTTTCAACAAAATGTTTTTAGAATCAACATCACATTGTAACATTGATCAAACCATATTACCAAAGATTATTCAACAGCAGTGATGTAGATTCAACATCATAGTGTAACGTTGATTCAACAATATTACCATTGATTATTTTTGTTAATTTCAGTATTGATTCAGCATCGGTGATGTAGAATCAGTCATAGTTTAATGTTGATTCAGTAGTATTACTATTGATTTTCTGTTCAACAGTTTCAACATTAACTGAGGGTGCAAAAGTGATGTTGATAAAATATCACTTTGTAATGTTGAATCAATACTATTACCATTGATTTTTGGTTGAAATCTCAACATTGCTTCACCATTAACTGAGGGTGCAAGAGTGATGCAAAAACAACATCACTTTGTAATGTTGAATTTTCACCTAACTGTATTTTATATAAATGTAAACTGAAATTCAGTTTGCACATCAGTTTATTCATTTACAGTATATTGCTTCTGTAATAAGTAGGCTACTCTTTTTAAAAGTATGCTACTTTTTTCACAAGGGTAGATAGGACTGATAACCCTTTAATGTAAAGTGTCTCATTTTTTGATGATCTCATGTAAGCAAACTGTATTCTCAAGTGCTCTGTAAGCGCTAGGCCTGTTTATTGTCATCCTTGCAGCTATGGATTTCCCAAGGCTTATAAATGAATGCACTAGCATCCCTGTTTAGAGTCGGGTAAAGTGTGTTAATGAGGAGTGTTAGCATCTCTCTCTCTCTCTGATTCTTGGTGTCCTGTATTTTGTACACTGTAAAAATAAAAGGTGCCTGGAGGAACCTTTTGGGGTTCTTCACTTTGCCACACCGGCGGAACCGTCTGTAGATCCTCTAGGCACCCTTTAAAAAGGGGTGGTTCTCTGAGGAACCACACAGGTTTCCTGAGGAACTCTTATATTAGGCACTGTGTGGAACCACTTTGGGTGCCTCCAGGAACCAAATTTCATTTTTTTTAAATATTTAATTTCATGTTGTTACTATGGTTACCTTTGACATCTATTATAATAAACAAATTGAACCAAATACAAAATAAGAATTGTTTATTACATATTTGATATTCATTTTTATACATACACTTCCATGCACATGGGGAAAAAAGCTAACTACAGATTAATATCAATGAATACACAAAAAAATAGTATAATACATAAGCAACATGAATAATCAACCATACAATAGATAAACAAGAAAAGACATCTCAACAAAATGCATGGAAACACATATGTTCCACGAAATAAATCAATGTAAATAAAATTACATTTGAACAAATTAAAAATGTCCATCATACTTAACTTTAAAACATTTGTGTTTCAGTCCGATGGTAAGTCTGACATCACTGTTTCCAAGTCCAAAAGCTCTATCAGATGCTAAAAACAAACAACAGTGCTATACACTCATTGTGCTGTAACCTTTATCTCTATACTGAAATCTCAGATTGTTAGTTATTCAGCTATTTTGAATCATAAAATGTTTAAGTCTGGGATGCCGTTAGACTGGAGACTGTAATGTACACTATGGCTTTTGAAAATCTTAAATGTGTGACTTGAATCAACAGTGTTCATAAATGGTTGTTGAGTATTCTCATGAAACAAGATAGAGGAAGTAGAGGCTTCGACCCGGAAACAGAGTTAAGGTGCAGTAAAATTATCTGTTGTTCTGTGAATGTTCACTGGTGAATTCCAGTCATTAAGAATCCACACGATCAGCAATTTCGTTTGTGGTCAAAAATGTCACTATGGGACCAAGTTGGTGTGAGGTACTTAACGAGTTAGAAAAGTGAAAAGGTACAGCATCGTTTTCCGTTTGTTTTTCCTCTGTTCTGGTAGATGGTCCAGACACTTCAATGATTTTCAGGTCTACAGGAGGATTTTTATTCTTGTTCAAACTTGTATTTCAGCTTACTGAGATCCCTGCAAAGTACAAAATTTACTGTTAGTAATGTTATTAAAGTGATAGTTGTGAAATTGAAATAATTTCCTCAGCCTTGTGACGGTCCAAACCTGTTTGACTTTCTGTCTGTGGAACCCAAAAGCAGATCTCAGGCATAATGCAACCCCAGTCACCATTCAGTTTCACTGCATGAAACACAAGAAGAAAACAAATGTGTAAATCATTCATGAAACCATTCTTATGCACACTTGTCTAGTTCAATTCAATGCAACAATTTATGTAAAAATGGTTAAGCTCCAAAAATGTCCCAGAAAAGATCCTAAAAATAATCAATGAGTTCACAACTCATGTGTTATGGGTTGTGTTGCAAGTCTTCTGAAGCCTAATAGCTTTTTCCTTTTTTTTATTTTTTTTTTGTTGAAAAAGACTAAACTTGAAGTTATAATTCAGAGTTAAAATGTCTATAGCATTTTTTGTGAATCAAACCTGTGATATTATTTTTCTGAGTAACATGAATGAGATTTGAGATCATGAGAAAATATTTTCAGAGAGTAACTGATTAAAAAACACAAGTACACAGTCAAACAATACAATTGCACACAGAGAAAGTTCATAGTAATAAAGTACAGCATGTGGTGCAGGTAACTTACTGTAATTCAATGTTGCCACTGAAATGTTCAGATTATTTTAGAAATGTAATGGTTGTTCTGGGGAAACAAAAGAACAAAGCTGATTATTCACAACATAATATTTATTGACCAGTAAATGGCTTTAAAATGGTATTTGAGAGAATGAGGACACCTGTAGTAAAGTTAGGCTAAACAAAAACAGAGCAAACTATAACCTGTTTTTGTTATTCATAACAAACGCCAAGAATCAGAGAATTTTCTAAATTAGTTAGGCTATATCAGCAATTTGAAGACACAGTTGTACAAAATATGTTGAATTGAATGACTAAATCAATCTAAGACAATAAGTCAATCATTTCCATTTGTTCATTAGATCAACGTAAGTTAGTTAGCATCGCGGCTAAAACCAGATACTGTGCAATAAACGAGTGGTAAACACTGTAAAAACGTAGTAATGTATAATAAATTTAGTTTATATATATGTGTGTTTAAATATATAGTGAGTAGACTCTGTATATTTATTTGGCGAGTTTACAAACCTTGTAATGGAGAGCCGAACAAACGGCGGAAGCTTTGATGAGAGGAGCCGTTACTTTCAAACCGATGACGTCGATCAGCTGAGCTTTGTTGCGCGCGAGCAGTGCGAGCATCACTGAAGCGACGACAGCAGAGGAATAGCAGCAGTTTCGTGACTGAATAAAACTTCTCTCCTCCTGCTTCTCCTATATAATATTATTATTATTTAGTGTTGTTGTTTAAGGTTTAAATGACTTAATAAAATAGGCCTATACTAAATATATGTAAGCTACCCAAGTGAAAAAGACTAGGTTACTGTTAAATGTATTAAAAATGCATTAAAGTATATTTTTATTGTAGGTCTACTAAAAACACACTCAAGTACATTTTTAATACATTTAATAGTACGTCTTTTTCACCTGGGTATGTATACTGAATCAAACTTAAGTAGCCTATAATAATTATAATAATAGGATAATAATAATAATAATAGAATAATAATCTAATTCTGGCCTCACTGAACCATTGGGTTCCTCCAGATGCTGGCTTTAACATAAGAGATCTTCCAGGAACCACTTAAATGTTAAAAGATCTTCCAATAACCCTTTTATCGCATTCAAGTTCCTCTATTTTCCCCCAAAGCACTTCAGGGTCTCATGGTAATGAAAAGGTGACTCCAGAACCTCTGAAGTAAATACAAAGTGCTTAAAGGATCCCATAAGTTCCAGCAAGAACCTCAAAGATTGTCAATGCTCCTCCAGTAACCCTACTATAGGAAAAAGAGCTTTGAGGCACCAAAATTACATTTTGAAGTTCCTTGAGTATCCAACAGGATACTTGAGGCTCCTTTAGTTTTTACAGTGTAGTGTACTCACTATTGCCCTTTATTTTTGTGCGCATTGGACTGTTTTGTGTACTTGAATATTGGATGTTTAATTGTGACTGATTTTCTGTTCCTTCAGTTCAGGAGGGGACATGACATATTCTAGGTCACTACATACAGTGCATCTGGAAAGTATTCACAGCGCTTCACTTTTTCCACATTTTGTTATGTTACAGCCTTATTCCAAAATTGATTAAATTCATTATTTTCCTCAAAATTCTACAAACTATACCCCATAATGACAACATTTGTTTGTTATTTTTAATACATTTTCAAAGATTTCAAACAAACTTCTTTCCGTTTTCATTATGGGGTTTTGTTTGCAGAATTTTGAGGAAAATAATGAATTTAATCAATTTTGGAATAAGGCTGTAACATAACAAAATGTAAAAAATAATAATAAGTAAAGCAGATACTTTCCGGATGCACTGTAGACCTCCTGAAAGTCAAATGTGAACACTTTTCAATTCTGTGGGAAATGCAAGCGGCAACATTCTAATCTGAAAAATGAAGCCTACCCGGAAGTGCGAAAAACTGCAATACATCGAAAATCCCCTAGGGCGAGGTCCCAAAAGGGAGCAAATGTCAATAGACCCCATGTTAAAATGTCCGTTTTCACAGCATAAATTCATGTTTTTACAGGTTGGTCCCATGGACTTTTATTGTATTTTTCGATAGGTTCCGAGTGCCTGACAACCATGAGGGCTGTGAATTTTTTTCGAACTCGTTAGTTTAGATCGTATTTAGATATAAAATGTATGACAAATAAGGGCGTGGTTAACTTTCATTGAAAGCTTGATTGACAGCTGATAACAAGCATAGGCTTGCGCTAAGGAGAATGACAACATAAGAAGCGCCATTTTTTTACACAGTTGAAATATAATACTACTGTTTCTGTAACATGAAATGTAGTTTTAAGAGTTTTTCAGGCGAGAATGTAGTTGTTTAAAGCTCAGATCTGTGGTTTATTTAAAGATTTATGAAAATGTTATTCAGTTGTGAGATCTAGCGATGACCAGGCGCTCGGCGCGATGTACCCCGCCTGGAACAGCCTTTCCTCGGCTAGTCGTTCTGACGTTTGCTGCTGACTCTGGCGTCTCTGTAGTGGTTAAAGATATAATTCGTCTTGTGTGTATCTAACTGGCGATTTTTGGTCTCGTGAATCTATAATTTGTTCCCTGGCCAATCGAAGTTTCATAACTTTATAAGTATTTAACTTTACCGTTGTATGGTTAGACTAGAGCGCTGATGTTTGACTGGTTTGCTTTATTTGTATAGCTTCTTGTACCTTTTACTTATACTTTTATAATGGCTAATATTGATAAAACTGAAATTTAACAAAAAGAGACTGGGTTGAGTTTTGTCATTTTAAATTTAAATACAACGAAGATGATCTGTAATGTTGTTTACTGCAAAATCTGTTGTTTAGTACAAATGCACATATTGCCTGGACCATATTAAAATGTTTAATGTTTTTATATTATATTTAAAACGAAAAGAGGCAGGTTTGTGTTTTATATTTCGTTTTGTTATAAATAGGCAAACATTATATGCAGTGAATATAATCAATACGCGTTGCGTGAACCACATTTGTGTGGCTATAATGTTTAAGATTTCTTTAAATGAAAACAAAAAGAGTTAGTATGGTGTTTTCTAACATATTTCGTTGGCCAAAAATATACACAGAGATAACCGGAGTAGCAGAGCGAGCTGAGAGACGCGCGCTGCGTCCTTTACCCATATATGGATTGGCCAGAAGGTGGGCGGGGTTAGGATTTCCCAAGATTTTCCAAGATGGCGCCACCCATACCCCCAATAAACGGCTTCAAACCCGTTCTTCAGAAAGTCTATGGGTGACGTCACAGATGCTTTGTCCATATTTTTTACAGTCTATGGGGAAATGCTATTAACAGATGACACAGGTCAGGTGAAAATGAAATGACTTTATTTGAGCCATAAAGGGAGCAGAGATGGTCATGTCTTGCAAGGCATTTGTCTTTCTTGTCTTCACTTGCCTTTAAGACAGAACTGGTCTCACGGAGCTTTTCCCCCTAAGGGAAGATGTGGTTACTAGTGCAGTTGTACTATATGATTACAAGACATAAATAGCAGCAGCAAAATTAATTAAGCATTGCTATTGACAAAACTGCTGAAATGGCTTTGTCCTATATAATTATCAAGGAATATAATATATATAACATCTCACCTAATCAAGGCTCTATGATCAGGAACTGCCACCTGCAGAAGACAAAACATGTCTTTTACTAAGTCGTTAGTCATTCAATAGGAGTAAAAACAGTAAAGCATGTTAACCTACCAAGTGTGGCTTGTTAATGGTGAATGTCTCTTGACCATGCATTATCACTCCACCTATTCCTTTAGGGTTTTCCACACACTGGACAGGGGTCTAAATATGCAGTTTTATTTGTTAATGTCATGAGAGCATGTCATGAATAAAGGAAGGCTTTGAAAAACTTAAAACATTTACTCCCGGTTTTGCAGACAAGGCTTAAGTCTAGTCCCAGACTAAAATTCATGTTTGAGTTCGTTTAGCAGCTCTCACTGACATATTTTAAAATATATCAGTGTCATTGTTTTGTCTCAAAATACACAAGTAATGTTTTTTTTTTGTTGTTGTTTTTAATAAAAGCTACTTAAATGCCCTAATTGAACTAAGAACTAATCCTGGCTTAATCTAAGCCCCATCTGTGAAACAAGGACTAAATGTGATGCACTGTGACAAAAACTATTATTTAATTGTGAGTTATTCATTATGGATAACACAATGCCATATCTGTTAGATGCTGTAAGCTCTATAAAAAAATTAATGATTTCAGCCATTTTGAAAATATAAACCATTTCACAGACAGACACTATACTGTCAAAGGACAAATACCTTCATTTCACTCACTGTGGACTGAAGGGGGTGGCAGCATTTCGAACCCTGAAAACAAATGCAAATGAAGCACAGATGATGTAGTCCAGAGTGTGAATTATAAGAAAATTAAGACTTGAAAACCCATGTTGCTCAAGTAATTAGTATTGATATATTTTTCAATGTATCATAATGTGATGGCGATAGCTTGTGCATCGGGCCTTGTGGGTTTCCAACCTTTGTTTTCATAACCAGAACTTAAACCATTACACCACAAGTTTGACATAAAGCATGTTTGATACTGCAGGTGCTATAAAGTAATATTCAAAATATAATATCAATACTGTAATATTAAGAAGACCTCGATTTAAGTGGTCAAAGCAATTTAATGATCTTGATCAGGGGCGCCCAATCCTACTCCTGCCGATCGACTGTCCTGCACAGTTTATCTCCATCCCTAATCAAACACACCTGAAGCAATCAGTTAAGGTCTATAGGATCACTATAAAATGAAAGGCAGGCGTGTTTGATTAGGGTTGGAGATGAACTGTGCAGGACAGTCGATCGGCAGGAGCAGGATTGGACACCCCAGATCTTGATGAACAAGTGTCAATGAAACGATAAAAAAAGCCATAAAATCTAAACACATGACCACACACGCAACATACAGCGGTTTACAAAGACGCAAGGCTAATAGCTAATAGCTAATGCAGCAACAGCCTTATTTATTTCAGTCACATAAATGTTGTCACACAATAAAAGCTTCAGCAATTACTCAATATTATTGAAATCTGCTTCATTGTTAATACTAGAATAAGAACATACTGTAGGTTTGATGGAAATATAAACTATTTCATGAAAAATATTTCTACGTACCATAACAACGGTGTTTTGTGTTCAATAAAAGACAACAAGAAAGTACGCCATCTAACGAAGGTCCTCCAAAGAAAAGATTAACATTAAAAGTCTACGAATAAAAATATGACTATAACAAATTTAAAAATGTAATAATCATTACACCACTTTTTAAATCATACATATATTGTTTACCTATATAATTATACATGATTATTATTCCTGGATATAATAATTAGGAGCCACAAACTTTTATTGAAACTAATATTGTCTAAAAGTGTAACAACACATTTATTGCATGCCTATTACAGGCATTCTAAATAAACAACCATGAAAGCTGATCAAGCAAAAAGTTTAATTGAAATAAACTTATCTGTGACCCGTATTCTGTGTCGATCACTTCCAGTCAGTCCAACCACAGTTTGCTGCTGTTTTATGTCTTTTCTTCTTGAACTCAATGAGGAAAGAGGCTTCAGTCCTTTAGTTCAGTGGTTCCCAATCCTGGTCCTGGGGACCCACGGCTCTGCACAGTTTGTATATCTCCCTCATTTAACACACCTGATTCAGATCATCATCTCGTTAGGAAAGAGCTCTATGAACTAAACTGGGTGTGTCAGATAAAGGAGACATATAAAATGTGCAGAGCTGTGGGTCCCCAGGACCAGGATTGGGAACCACTGCTTTAGTTGGTCTTCAAGGGTCTTCTGAAGGTTCTTCCATTATGTTTGGTCTCAAGATCACTGTGACAAATGTGAACATTGTAAATAATTAGTAATCGACTGGTCCATGAAATGCGTCTGTGGTGGTTATCTAGCTGTAAATGAAACTTACAAGCCTGCAAAAAAAAAAACCACGATGCTCAGCACTAATGAGCAAAACCAAAAACAACCAAACACCACACCCACTGTGAATGACCAAGCAAACAACATCTGAACATTTCCATCTCTGATTAGTTAACATTAACATTTAATGCGCCGATGATCGCCTTTAACAACAACTGCATGATTAACTGAAGGTTTATTACAATGATTTCATTTAAACAGCTAAGCCAGGGTTGCCCAATCCTGTTTCTGGAGATCTACCCTTCAGGGTTCAGATCCAACCCTGATCCAACAAACCTGTCACGTTTAAATCAAGAAACATAAACGAGGACTCAAATGCAGATGAAAAAAAGGTAAGATTTTAATTAACAAACCAAACAAAAGTACAAAGAATAAACAAAACTCCCACGTGGGGGAAACACTAGAACAAATACTAAACAGGTTTAAACACTAAGAACAAAACACAAGAACATAAGACAACGTAACAGCACAAGACTACAGACACAAGGAGACTAAATAGGGGAGCAAACAAAGGAGGGTAACGAACACAACAGGTGGGACAAATTAACCAATAACTAGATAACAAGATGGGAGGGGCTAGACAATGGACACGAGCACATGGCTCAAAACAACAAAACACCCAAGTGCAAAACAAGACAGGACAAGCTTGTGACATAACCCCCTCCTAAAGGAGCGGCTACCAGACGCTCCACTAGGACAGGAGGGACGGACCAAGGCGGGACGGGAGGGACGGACCAGGGCGGGACTGGAGGGACAGACCAGGGCGGGACGGGAGGGACAGACCAGGGCGGGACGGGAGGGACAGACCAGGGCGGGACGGGAGGGACAGACCAGGGCGGGACGGGAGGGACAGACCAGGGCGGGACGGGAGGGACAGACCAGGGCGGGACGGGAGGGACAGACCAGGGCGGGACGGGAGGGACAGACCAGGGTAGAGACAGTCCAACGGACAGCCAGGGCGGAGACGACAGTCCAACGGGCGGCCAGGGCGGAGACGACAGTTCATCGGGTGGCCTGGACAGAGGAGACGACCCCTCGGGCGGCCAGGGCGGCGGCGACCCCTCGGGCGGTGTAACTGGCACCAACGGCTCAGGCACTGGAACTGGCACCAACGGCTCAGGCACTGGAACTGGCACCAACGGCTCCGGCTCTGGAACTGGCACCAACGGCTCCGGCTCTGGAACTGGCACCAACGGCTCAGGCACTGAAACTGGCACCAACGGCTCAGGCACTGGAACTGGCACCAACGGCTCAGGCACTGGAACTGGCACCAACGGCTCCGGCTCTGGAACTGGCACCAACGGCTCCGGCTCTGGAACTGGCACCAACGGCTCCGGCTCTGGAACTGGAACTGGCACCAACGGCTCAGGCACTGGAACTGGCACCAACGGCTCAGGCACTGGAACTGGCACCAACGGCTCCGGCTCTGGAACTGGAACTGGCACCAACGG
The DNA here is from genome assembly GCF_964197995.2 of Scardinius erythrophthalmus. Classification (NCBI taxonomy): domain Eukaryota; kingdom Metazoa; phylum Chordata; class Actinopteri; order Cypriniformes; family Leuciscidae; genus Scardinius; species Scardinius erythrophthalmus. The sequence goes on along the minus strand of NC_138237.1, from coordinate 25,785,734 downwards.
CTCCGGCTCTGGAACTGGCACCAACGGCTCCGGCTCTGGAACTGGAACTGGCACCAACGGCTCAGGCACTGGAACTGGCACCACCGGCTCAGGAACAGACACGGGCTCCGGCTCAGGAACAGGCACGGGCTCCGGCACCTCCGGCTCAGGAACAGGCACGGGCTCCGGCTCAGGAACAGGCACGGGCTCCGGCACCACCGGCTCAGGAACAGGCACGGGCTCCGGCACCTCCGGCTCAGGAACAGGCACGGGCGCGGGCTCCGGCACCACCGGCTCAGGAACAGGCGCGGGCTCCGGCTCAGGAACAGACGCGGGCTCCGGCTCAGGAACAGACGCGGGCTCCGGCTCGGAAACAGACGCTGGCTCCGGCTCGGAAACAGACACCACCGGCTCGGGAACAGACACCACCGGCTCAGGAACATACACCGCCGGCTCAGGAACAGACACCACAGGCTCAGGGACTGGAACAGACACCACCGGCTCAAGTGTGTGCGTAGCCCACACACACCACATGGCTGTGGCCATAATGGCCAGTGTCGCGGTCACTGAAGGCTCAGGAACAGACGCCACCGGCTCAGGAACAGACACCACCGGCCCAGAAATATACACCACCGGCTCAGGAACAGACACCACCGGCTCTGGAACAGACACCACCGACTCAGGGACTGGAACAGACACCACCGGCTCAGGCACAGGCACCGGCTGTACGGCCATCTTGTCCAGGGACACCGGCTCAGCAGGCATGACGTGAACAGTCTCTGGCTGGGCAGACGTGACGTGAACAATCTCTGGCTGGGCAGGCGTGATATGAACCTTCCCGGGAACCTCCAGGATCTTAAACAGCGTCGAAAAATAATCCAACAACGTTTCAGCAGGCGTTCTGTCAGGGGACACAGACTCAGTGGCAGCCATCTTACCCGGTGACACAGACTCGGCAGACGTGACGTGAACAGTCTCTGACTGGGCAAACGCGATGTGAATAGTCTCTGGCTGGACGTGAACAGTTGCAGAGGAAGCCTTTCTTCTCCTCCTGCGTTTTGGAGTCCCCGAACTCTGGACCACCGGCACCGAGATCACTGGGACCATCGGCGCTGGAACCACCGGCGTTGGAACCATCGGCACTGGAACCACGGGAACAGGCGAAGAAAGACGCTCGGGGCTGAACCTCGCCGGTCCATGGTCAGAGAATGACCAAACTGGAAAATGCTGTCGGTGCTCACCTCTAGTATCTCCTCCCCTACGTCCTCCACGAGTTCCCCTAAATTTGACCAGCCGTGTTCCTCTAAAAGTCTCTCTGTCCCATGTGGTAGGAGAAAGCCCGCGAGAATCCATACTGCTGAGTCCTCAAATGGCTGTTACGTTCTGTCACGTTTAAATCAAGAAACATAAACGAGGACTCAAATGCAGATGAAAAAAAGGTAAGATTTTAATTAACAAACCAAACAAAAGTACAAAGAATAAACAAAACTCCCACGTGGGGGAAAACACTAGAACAAATACTAAACAGGTTTAAACACTAAGAACAAAACACAAGAACATAAGACAACGTAACAGCACAAGACTACAGACACAAGGAGACTAAATAGGGGAGCAAACAAAGGAGGGTAACGAACACAACAGGTGGGACAAATTAACCAATAACTAGATAACAAGATGGGAGGGGCTAGACAATGGACACGAGCACATGGCTCAAAACAACAAAACACCCAAGTGCAAAACAAGACAGGACAAGCTTGTGACAAAACCTGTCTGTAATGATCCAGTGCTCCTGAAGAACTCAATTATCTGCTTTAGTTGTGTTTGATCTGGGTTGGAGCTGAACATTGCAGGAAGGTAGATCTCCAGGAACAGGATTTGGCACCCCTGAGCTACGCCCATTTTCAACAGTCAAACATCACATTTCCAACAGAGAAGTCCCCTAATCTTCATGAGCAGTACCATGGGATGACCACAGAGTCAGGACCTTGGTTCAACGTCTCATCCGAAGGACGATGCTTCTTACAGTATTGTGTCCCAGTCACTTTACTTGGACGTTAGGACACACACAGACCACAGGGTTTTCCCATCCAGGCACTGACCAGGCTCAACCCTGCTTAGCTTCAGTGGGCAACCAGTCTTGGGCTATGTGGTGATATGGCTAAAAAATACATAGGAGAAAATGTCCACTCAGGAATTCTGTCCTGATTCTGCCCCAATACTCAGAGCTGCTGAGTCAAGCCATAAAGGATTTGACTATGAACATGTTTACAAACCATTTTTGCCTTGTTTTAATGTATTTGTTAATGTCTAATGCAATAAATTCAGCTATAATGCCTTTTTTTAATCTATTGATATAAATAATGATACTGGTAATTCTCTGATATGTTCTTACAAATTTCATATAATATGTCCAAACTAAATTTCTCATAAATATTTTTATGACTTAAGAAAAAGAGAAGTTGTGGAACAACAGGAGAGTGAAAACATAATTTTTTTAATCAACTAACAAAACAATCTAAACCATTCAAATGCTTCAATGCAACAGTAAAACAAAAAACACAGAGATACATTACAGACAGCAGAAGATGACTAGATAACACACTACACCAGTAGTAGGCCTACTGGTTCATTTCAGAAGTGGTTTTATATTGCACTGTCCAGTTTATTTGCAAAGAATAAGGTGCTGATTTTTTTAAAGTGCCGCTGTTTAGCACTGGAATGTCTCTGGGTATTCAAGATATGTCGTCTATTTCATTTTTTTCAGTTTGTAGATTCCCATGTAATGCCTTTTCAGGTTTTTATGCTGATGTATTTCCTATTGAAACTGTAAATTGAGGCTGAACATATAAGGGCTTGTCCCTTTTTAACTAGTAGCCTTTGCTTTTGTCACAGCCATGAGCCATGATTTTCTACATGCTATTGCTGTTAGTTAGCAGGTTGTACACTATTTAGCCAAAAATATGTGGTCCTCCCTTTTCTAATAAGGGCTTAGTTATTGCACTAATTTCTACGATGACGATCAATGCAGCACACAATGACATACTAGAGAATTATATGCTATTAGATAGTTTAAAATGTAAATCGTGTTTGGGTCCTCTTTATATAAAGTGTCTTTAACTACTATACTAACATTTGATGCAATGCACTTGCACTGAAGATACTTGTTTTTACATTGTACTTATATTTAAAAAATACCTGCCTGTAATTGTAAAATAATAACACTGTTGACCCTTCCCAACTTAACACACCCTTATACAGATAACCAAACCTGTCCCTAACCTTACCTGTATCCCACCTCAACAACAGCACAAGTGTTTTGCAATACAACAGGGACACAATAATACATAGCATTTTATCTTTTTAAAAGTGTGTTTTATTGGGAAAAATAACGTTTTATTTAGGAAAGAAGTGTACACCCCTGCACTGCGGACATCAATATGTTTTGTTCAATTTTCAAGAAGAGAAAAACTTAATTTAAAATTTGTTGAAGTGCCGTTGTTCAAAATTCAAACAAATACTGCCTTCATATATTCCCTCATTTCCAATTGTACTTGTTTCTTACCTGTGAAATATTTTGTTTCAACACTATTGAACATGAATAACCAAAGCCGGTCCCAGGTATCAATCTCATCCTGATCTTATTCCATATTAACTTCATAATGTTCATAATGTTAACTATTAAATAATGCTGAAAGCAGTTAACCAGGGGTTTGCATTGTGTGAAAAGCCCTTCATGCGTTTACTCCCCTGATCATCCTCATGATACAGTTGACATCAGGTGCACATTAATCCAATTTCTGGCCTCAATCTTCTTCCATGTTGATTACAATGCTTTCATCATCAATATCTGGCTGAGGTTGGAGATGGATGGAGTATAACACATCATCATACACAATCTGACAAAGCGCTTTCCAGATGCACTGTATGTAGTGACCTAGAATATGTCATGTCCCCTCCTGAATTGAAGGAACTGAAAATCAGTCACAATTAAACATCCAATATTCAAGTACACAAAACAGTCCAATGCGCACAGAAATAAAGGGCAATAGTGAGTACACTACAAAATACAGGACACCAAGAATCAGAGAGAGAGAGAGAGATGCTAACACTCCTCATTAACACACTTTACCCGACTCTAAACAGGGATGCTAGTACATTCATTTATAAGCCTTGGGAAATCCATAACTAGCTGCAAGGATGACAATAAACAGGCCTAGCGCTTACAGAGCACTTGAGAATACAGTTTGCTTACATGAGATCATCAAAAAATGAGACACTTTACATTAAAGGGTTATCAGTCCTATCTACCCTTGTGAAAAAAGTAGCATACTTTTTCATCATTCAGTTGATTGGACATGATTTGGAAAGGAACACACCTGTCTATATAAGGTCCCACAGTTAACAGTGCATGGCAGAGCACAAACCATGCCATGAAGTCCAAAGAATTGTCTGTAGACTTCCAAGACAGGATTGTATTGAGAAATTTCTGCACCATTGAAGGTCCCAATGAGCACAGTGGCCTCCATCATCCATAAAGAAGAACTTTGGAACCACCAGGACTCTTCCTAGAGCTGGCCGTCCGGCCAAACCGAGCGATCGGGGGAGCCGAAACCCAGTGGTGACTCTGACAGAGCTCAAGCGTTTCTATGTGGAAAGAGGAGAACCTTCCAGAAGAACAACCATCTCTGCAGCACTCCACCAATCAGGCCTGTATGGTAGAGTGGCCAGACGGAAGCCACTCCTCAGTAAAAGGCATATGACAGCGCACCTGGAGTTTGCCAAAAGGCACCTGAATGACTCTCAGATCATGAGAAACAAAATTCTCTGGTTTGATGAAACAAAGATTGAACTCTTTGGCCTGAACGGCAAGCGTCATGTCTGGAGGAAACCAGGCACCGCTCATCACCTGGCCTATTCACCTTATTTTTAACGGAAATACGGACGCAGCCAGTTGACGGTATTTTGTGCGAGACTTCCGGTCAGGCACTTCCGGTCACTGGCGCGCTGATCACTTTTCACCATATCGGTTAATTAAACAAGTGTTCCTAACAACTAACTCATCGTCATGGCTTCGGGGAAGACCGGGATTGTTTGTGCAGTTAGAGGTTGTCATAAACTGATACAAAAGAAAGGTTTACTTGGAGCAGGAGTGTTTTAATCATCGAAATCATTTACATTTTAATCAGGCGCCCTACGACCAGAGACACACTGGCTGCGTGGCGTTTCTGTTGCGTGGCGTTTTACATGTCTTTGCACACCAGAAACGTGTCTGACGCGGCACTGCTAGGTGACATATGATAAGCCTCATTCATTGGTGATTATATTCGACATAATGGGGAGAGAGTTGTGGAAGGCCTTTAATGTTAAACATATATATAGCAGCAAAGACAACGTTTGCAGTATTGACGGCAAAACAGGCTACAGAATATTTCGTTCTGTATTGACAGGTGCAATATTAGAAAATCGATTTTTTTTCATTGCATTTATATCTGCATTTGTCAAAACCTAAAATTTCAAACATCAAAATGTAATTTATTAATATGTATTCATGTAAAATTAAATACAAAGATCTTTTCCTATTCTATTTTGTCTGGAAACGCTTCCAAAACGCTTGCGTGTCGCGTGAAAAATAGGCGTCGATTCTATTTATAGCATGCACGCGTTTTCCGCGCCTGTGAGACGCGCATGTCACGCAGGCAGTGTGCACGTTCTAACCTGTTAACATGGGAGCCGAAATAAAAACGGACACGCAGTGTGTCGCCGGCCTGAGGAATCCCTTCGCCTGTGGTTAAAAGCTTTACATTTGAAGAAACCATCGAAACGACCGTATGTTTGTTCTTTTCATTTCGTGAGCACCTATAGAAGACCACCCGATACCAGAAAAGTGGCTGGGCTATGAAGTCTCAATAAAAACCATGATAAAAACTCCAAGGAGAAACAAAATCATTATAGTAACCCCTGTATAAAATCTAGTGATCATGGCATAATGGCATGATCATGGCATTTATTTTGTATGATTTACAACTATTTATAGCCATCTACTTATTGCTATCCATCCTATGCTTTGGTTGCATTCTTATGGCATTATTAACACATTTGACATGACAAAATACCTCCATATTAGTCCAGCGTTGGCTCGACTATGTTTAGGGCGGGGCTGAAGGAGCCGGTGAAGTTTTGGCACTCTGCCAGCTAGATGCATGAGTGTTTTCAACCAGGTCCGGTACCCTAACTGAGTGAGGCGGGGCTTTAGTTCTTTGTAGTATTCATCTGCTACGGCATGTGTAACATTTTTCTATCAACTCTGCATAATCCTTCGCGATCGATATGTTATTTAGCCCAGGGAAGCGAGGAAACGGAAGTGCCGCACAAAAACCGGATATTGGACCCATGTTTACTTCCGCGTTCGAAAATAAGGTGGATAGACCCCTTCAATGTTTGTAAACATCGAACGCCTAGGTTGGGTGCGCGCGCAGCATGGGGTCAGAAAATGGTGCGGCTAATAGACCGGCATATTGTGTCAAGGGTATGCACTGTCTTTGCCATCACAGGAACGGGAACAGAACCATAATAAACTTGTTTTAGCTAATGGCGATTGTCTGCCTGATACGAGTCCTGCACGGGTTCGGACGGGTGACCTGCAAATTTTGCTCAAACGAGTGAAAAATATCCAACTGTGTCGGGTCGGACACGGGGGAAATACGGGTCTAAACACGGGTTTAAAACTATCACATGCAAACGTAAAAATATATTCATATTTTTAGGAACACGTCTACAAAAATATGCCTGTATTTCAAGTTGATAAAATAATTTAAAATCCACATCAGTTTATTGGCCCACGCGCCACGCCCTCCCAGGATCTTTCACTTTTAAAATTTCATCACTGCGCGTGCGATCTGCTTGCAGTCGTCGAGATGGATGCTGAGGAGTTAAAGAGAAGAATAGCTAGTGGAGATTGTAAAGTTGTCGACAGTCATCAAAAATCAAGTCCAGTGTGTGGGAGAAATTTGGAGTTATCTGAAGAAAATTATTGTGAAATGCTTGCTGCATTTTCGTGTTGGATAGCCGTAAATGTGGATCTTCATCGCCAAGGAACCACGCAGATATGTGGTAACAAACCAAGCAGCTCTGTCGAACAGTAATTTTTTAAATTTAACACTGTTAAGTATGTGTATTTTTTTATATAATAAACGGGCAGACAGGGACAATGCTACGATCAAAGATGTTCGTGTTTGTAGTGTTATTGTGTTATTGACAGTTAACGTTATTGTGACAACAACGGTATAAGTTAGTTAAGCTGGTAAGTAAACAAATGTTTTCTGTAAACTGTAGACTGGTTTAATAGTTAGGTGAAGTTCGATATCTGGCATTAATTGTGACCTGTGTCATGCTAGCCTACTTAGCAGATAACGTTAGCAGTATCTATCTGAACCATAGACTGTAAAAAAAATAGATCTGAACAGATATCGTCTATTTTTTTTTTTAAACGGATGAGATCCTGCAGGAATCCTAAAAAACTTGACTCCACAACCGGTGTGATTTTAACAGTCCACGACGCAACAAGTAGGCATTTTTTTCTTGACGAGAAATTCTCTGGTTAACACACAATTCAATGGGATGGAATGAACTTTCTGACCCCGACATGCGCACTGCGAACTTAGAATTTTCCTGTGACGTCAACCGTGAAGGGGTCTATACCATCCCTACAGTGAAGCATGGTGGTGGCAGCATCATGCTGTGGCGATGTTTTACTGCAGCATGAACTGGGAGACTAGTCAGGATCGAGGGAAAGATGAATGCAGCAATGTACAGAGACATCCTTGATGAAAACCTGCTCCAGAGCGCTCTGGACCTCATGGGGCGACGGCCAACAGGACAACGACCCTAAGCACACAGCCTAGATAACTAAGACTATGGGACAACTCTGTGAATGTCTTTGAGTGGCCCAGCCAGAGCCCAGATTTGAACCCGACTGAACATCTGTGGAAAGATCTGAGTATGGCTGTGCCCAATGCTCCCCATCCAACCTGATAGAGCTTGAGAGGTTCTGCAAAGAAGAATGGGAGAAACTGCCCAAAAATAGGTGTGCCAAGCTTGTAGCATCATACTCAAAGAGACTTGAGGCTGTAATTGGTGCCAAAGGCTGAGAATACTTATGTACATGTGATTTTTTTTAATGAATTGAATAAATTTGTAAAGATTTCAAACAGACTTCTTTCACGTTGTCATTATGGGGTGTTGTTTGCAGAATTTTGAGGAAAATAATGAATTTAATCAATTTTGGAATAAGGCTGTAAAATAACAAAATGTAAAAAAAAAAAAAAAAAAAAAAGTAAAGCACTGTGAATACTTTTCGGATGCACTGTAGACCTCCTGAAAGTCAAATGTGGACACTTTTCAATTCTGTGGGAAATGCTATTAACAGATGACACAGGTCAGGTGAAAATGAAATGACTTTATTTGAGCCATAAAGGGAGCACAGATGGTCATGTCTTGCAAGGCATTTGTCTTTCTTGTCTTCACTTGCCTTTAAGACAGAACTGGTCTCACGGAGCTTTTCCCCCTAAGGGAAGATGTGGTTACTAGTGCAGTTGTACTATATGATTACAAGACATAAATAGCAGCAGCAAAATTAATTAAGCATTGCTATTGAGAAAACTGCTGAAATGGCTTTGTCCTATATAATTATCAAGGAATATAATATATATAACATCTCACCTAATCAAGGCTCTATGATCAGGAACTGCCACCTGCAGAAGACAAAACATGTCTTTTACTAAGTCGTTAGTCATTCAATAGGAGTAAAAACAGTAAAGCATGTTAACCTACCAAGTGTGGCTTGTTAATGGTGAATGTCTCTTGACCATGCATTATCACTCCACTTATTCCTTTAGGGTTTTCCACACACTGGACAGGGGTCTAAATATGCAGTATTATTTGTTAATGTCATGAGAGCATGTCATGAATAAAGGAAGGCTTTGAAAAACTTAAAACATTTACTCCCGGTTTTGCAGACAAGGCTTAAGTCTAGTCCCAGACTAAAATGCATGTTTGAGTTCGTTTAACTTAAAGCAGCTCGCATGCACTGACATATTTTAAAATATGTCAGTGCCATTGTTTTGTCTCAAAATACACAAGTAATGGTTTTTTTTTTTTTTTTTAAAGGAACACTCCGACTTTTTGGGACTTTAGCTTATTCACAGTATCCCCCAGAGTTAGATAAGTCCATACATACCTTTTTCATTTCTGTGCGTTCTGTAAGTGATTAATTGACGCACCCACCACTAGCCTAGCTTAGCACAAAGTCTGGATGCAAATGGATAAGGTAGCATACTAATCCCAATAAGTGACAAAATAATGCAAACATTTTCCTATTTACATGTTGTGATCTGTATAGTCACAGCGTGTACAAATAACAAGGCTATATGTGACAGAGACCATTTTTAATCGTATAAATACTGGGAACTATATTCTCACTAGGCGTAGGAGCACAGCTACTTGGGCGGAGTGGCTACTTGGGCGGAGTGATTAGCGCAGCACACGAGACGCCCTGTTGATGGTTCCGTAAACAAAACAAACGTGACTAACTAGCTAGTAGCGAACGTGACTCGTGATCATGGCTGACTTTGAGGAATTGTCAGAGGAATTTTACTGGGTATCAAAGCAAGATCCAGAACCATATAGTTTTGAGCCAGAATACACAGACGAGGAGTTACAAACTTTGGAAGCTGTAAGACAAGATACAGCGAACACCCATGATGGTAAACTATAAATGTACTATCTAGTAATTGCTGACTCTATTACTCCAACTCTGAGCGAACTCTCTGCTCCTCACCACAGGGCGTCTCGTGTGCTGCGCTAATCACTCCGCCCAAGTAGCTGTGCTCCTACGCCTAGTGAGAATATAGTTCCCAGTATTTATACGATTAAAAATGGTCTCTGTCTCATATAGCCTTGTTATTTGTACACGCTGTGACTATACAGATCACAACATGTAAATAGGAAAATGTTTGCATTATTTTGTCACTTATTGGGATTAGTATGCTACCTTATCCATTTACATCCAGTCTTTGTGCTAAGCTAGGCTAGCGGTGGGTGCGTCAAATAACATTTACAGAACACACAGAAATGAAAAAGGTATGTATGGACTTATCTAACTCTGGGGGATACTGTGAATAAGCTAAAGTCCCAAAAAGTCGGAGTGTTCCTTTAAATAATAGCTACTTAAATGGCCTAATTGAACTAAGAACTAATCCTGGCTTAATCTAAGCCCCATCTGTGAAACAAGGACTAAATGTGATGCACTGTGACAAAAAATATTATTTAATTGTGAGTTATTCATTATGGATAACACAATGCCATATCTGTTAGATGCTGTAAGCTCTATAATAAAATTAATGATTTCAGCCATTTTGAAAATACAAACCATTTCACAGACAGACACTATACTGTCAAAGGACAAATACCTTCATTTGACTCACTGTGGACTGAAGGGGGTGGCAGCATTTCGAACCCTGAAAACAAATGCAAATGAAGCACAGATGATGTAGTCCAGAGTGTGAATTATAAGAAAATTAAGACTTGAAAACCCATGTTGCTCAAGTAATTAGTATTGTAATATTTTTCAATGTATCATAATGTGATGGCGATAGCTTGTGCATCGGGCCTTGTGGGTTTCCAACCTTTGTTTTCATAACCAGAACTTAAACCATTCCACCACAAGTTTGACATAAAGCATGTTTGATACTGCAGGTGCTATAAAGTAATATTCAAAATATAATATCAATATTGTAATATTAAGAAGGCCTCGGTTTAAGTGGTCAAAGCAGTTTAGGGTGGGAGATGAACTGTGCAGGACAGTCGATCGGCAGGAGCAGGATTGGACACCCCTGATCTTGATGAACAAGTGTCAATAAAACGATAAAAAAAGTCATCAAAAAATACAACTAAATAATAAAGGCAGAAATTGTTTTGCTAGTTTATAGAATCTAAACACATAACCACACAAGCAACATACAACAGTTTACAAAGACGCAAGGCTAATAGCTATAGCTAATGCAGCAACAGCCCAGTCACATTGTCACACAATAAAAGCTTCAGTAATTACTCAATATTATCGATATCTGCTTCATTGTTAATACCAGAATAAGAACATAGGTTTGATGTAAATATAAACTATTTCATGAAAAATATTTCTACGTACCATAACAGCGGCGTTTTGTGTTCAACAAAGGACATCAAGAAAGTGCGCAGTCTAACGTCTAAAAGTCCTCCAAAGAAAAGATTAAAAATAAAAGTCTATACGAATAAAAATATATGACTATGTAATGTAAAAATATAGTAGTCATTACACCCCTTTTTAAATGATACATATATCGTTTACCTATATAATTATATATGACTATTTATTCCTGGATATAATAATTAGGAGCCACAAACTTTTATTGAAACTAATATTGTCTAAAAGTGTAAAAACACATTTATTGCATGCCTATTACAGGCATTCTAAATAAACAACCATGAAAGCTGATCAAGCAAAAAGTTTAATTGAAATAAACTTATCTGTGACCCGTATTCTGTGTCGATCACTTCCAGTCAGTCCAACCACAGTTTGCTGCTGTTTTATGTCTTTTCTTCTTGAACTCAATGAGTAAAGAGGCTTCAATCCTTTAGTTGGTCTTCAAGGGTCTTCTGAAGGTTCTTCCATTATGTTTGGTCTCAAGATCACCGTGACAAATGTGAACATTGTAAATAATTAGTAATCGACTGGTCCATGAAATGCATCTGTGGTGGTTATCTAGCTGTAAATGAAACTATTAGAAGCCTGCAAAAAAAACAGGATGCACTGCACTAATGAGCAAAACCAAAACCAACCACACACCACACCCACTGTGAATGACCAAGCAAACAACATCTGAACATTTCCATCTCTGATTAGTTCCTATTAAATAACATTTAATACGCCGATGATCGCCTTATAACAACAACTGCATGATTAACTGAAGGTTTATTACAACAATGATTTCATTTAAACAGCTAAGCCAGGGTTGCCCAATCCTGTTCCTGGAGATCTACCCTTCAGGGTTCAGATCCAACCCTGATCCAACAAACCTGTCTGTAATGATCCAGTGCTCCTGAAGAACTCAATTATCTGCTTTAGTTGTGTTTGATCTGGGTTGGAGCTGAACATTGCAGGAAGGTAGATCTCCAGGAACAGGAATTGGCACCCCTGAGCTACGCCCATTTTCAACAGTCAAACATCACATTTCCAACAGAGAAGTCCCCTAATCTTCATGAGCAGTACCATGGGATGACCACAGAGTCAGGACCTTGGTTCAACGTCTCATCCGAAGGACGATGCTTCTTACAGTATAGTGTCCCAGTCACTTTACTTGGACGTTAGGACACACACAGACCACAGGGTTTTCCCATCCAGGCACTGACCAGGCTCAGCCCTGCTTAGCTTCAGTGGGCAACCAGTCTTGGGCTATGTGGTGATATGGCTAATAAATACATAGGAGAAAATGTCCACTCAGGAATTCTGTCCTGATTCTGCACCAATACTCAGAGCTGCTGAGTCAAGCCATAAAGGATTTGACTATGAACATGTTTACAAACCATTTTTGCCTTGTTTTAATGTAATATGTTAATTTCTAATGCAATAAATTCAGCTATAATGCTTGCAACCGCGTATGTGGTTTCAAGACATAGCTGTATGTCACAATACCAGCATACGGTCTTGCTACACACTCAAAATTAGGGACTTTCCCTAATTAGGGATATTCCCTGACCAACGAAATACATATTTTACTGCATAATTTTTGAGCAAAGACTATTAAATGAGCCAAGACTCTTAAAATAAGATTTAAAGATTTTTTATTTTTTGTTTGTTTCTTTTTATTTTAAAAGATAGAAATATATATTTTTTTAATCTATTGATATAAATAATGATACTGGTAATTCTCTGATATGTTCTTACAAATTTCATATAATATGTCCAAACTAAATTTCTCATAAATATTTTTATGACTTAAGAAAAAGAGAAGTTGTGGAACAACAGGAGAGTGAAAACATAATTTTTTTAATCAACTAACAAAACAATCTAAACCATTCAAATGCTTCAATGCAACAGTAAAACAAAAAACACAGAGATACATTACAGACAGCAGAAGATGACTAGATAACACACTACACCAGTAGTAGGCCTACTGGTTCATTTCAGAAGTGGCGTCTCATCATCACGTGCACATTTATCACGTTTGCTGCCACGAGGAGGAGTAATGACTTCATGCAAAGATTGTTTTCTACCATTTAGTGGTGCTGATGCATTTGAAGTAATGCATGCTTGCACTGTTTTTTTTTTTTTTCATATTGCACTGTCCAGTTTATTTGCAAAGAATAAGGTGCTGATTTTTTTATGGTGCCGCTGTTTAGCACTGGAATGTCTCTGGGGATTCAAGATATGTCTTTTTTTTTTTTTTTTTGTTCAGTATAAAGATTCCCATGTTATGGCTTTTCAGTTTTTTTCCCTGTGCTGACGAATTTCCTATTGAAACTGTAAATTGAGGCTGAACATATAAGGGCTTGTCCCTTTTTAACTAGCCTTTGCTTTTGTCACAGCCATGAGCCATGATTTGCTACATGCTATTGCTGTTAGTTAGCAGGTTGTACACTATTTAGCCAAAAATATGTGGTCCTCCCTTTCTAATTAATAGTCTCATCAGACATCAATATGTTTTAGTTATATTAAGCTAAAGAGTTTGAATTCAAGAGTTCAACAAAACAACAGAATCTACACGTGTACACACACGTTGTTCAAAATTCAAACAAATACTGCCTTCATATATATATATTCCTTTATTTACAATTGTACATAAAAGTGCCTGTGAAATATTTTGTTTCAACACTACTGAACATGGATTAGCAAAGTCATGTTAGTTTTCCAATGATGCGGGACTTCATAACCTTTTACTCCCCTGATCATCCTCATGATACAGTTGACATCAGGTGCACATTAATCCAATTTCTGGCCTTAATCTTCTTCCATGTCGATTACAATGCCTTCATCATCAATATCTGGCTGAGGTTGGAGATTGATGGAGTATAACACATCATCATACACAATCTGCCCACAAAGGCCTCTCTGGTTCTCCACGCACTGCACTGAAAGCTGAAAATGTGTAATTATTTGTAATGAATCTTAAATCATTTAGAGAAATTGTTATCCATGCTCTCTCCTCATTACCTTTACAGTAGGTTCAATTACTATATTAGCTTCTTCAAATGTGTCTTCAGAAATCCCTTCTTGGCTGTCCCCATATCGGAAAGAACCCTTAAAATAAAAAAACAACAGAACTGAAAATTTCACAACATTTCACAAAATTTGAGCAAATACAAATTAATTTTAATTAAACTTTTGAGTTGGCTATAAGTGTTCTGCAACCTCTAACTATAATAACAGAACAAATAACAGTGATCTAATAATAGTACATGTATAACTAACAATAGGTGTTATTTACTAAATCCAAATGAGTTTGTATTATCAAAACTGACTTCAGGGTGAACTGTTTTCTTAGTGTCACACCCTATAATACATCCAACAATGATTTAAATATGTTTCTTTAACTTAACTAAGAAATGAAATTGATTAAACAAAGTTATAAAACACATTAGTCTTTACAAGGTCAGAAGATACTGTGCTCGTAAGTGTAAACTCTCTGCGTACACATGTTGTAAATGCTTACTGTCAGATGAGTTATAGATTTAAGCTAATTATTCTAGCTTTAAACATTACAACTGAAATTGGGTGATGACAGTAATGTTTTTCCTTGATTCACATACCATGGCTTCAGTGACGGAGATGTCGAAGAACCATCTAAAACTCGCTGAACAGGTGTGTTTGGATCTCAAAAATGGGTGTATCCGTCTTTACCTCTTTATAATTCACATCTATTCTACTTTTACTAATCTGTGATTGTAATCTCTCTAAAGATTGGAAGTCTTCCTTGTTTCCGGGTCAACTCATTCATGTGTGAAATGGCGCCAAAATTGTAAAAGACGTGGATCTTGTCCTTGCGTGCTTACGTCATGTCCGCTAGATTATGCTACTTACTTCTTCAAGCATATATTTCATGTATAGATCTTGTAGGGCTTTCTTGGTGTAGCTAGTGAGATCTGACATATTGTGAGAATTTTTTTCAAAAATTGCATTGCCACTACGGCAGAAAGGTGGGCATTTGACGGTACTGCCCCAGTGTTATGATTTTAGCACATTTTTGCAATTTTTTCCTAGCCGTATACGTCATCGCACATTGATGAAGCATAACATACATTGAAAACCTCTGCATGTTATGCTTTATTGTGAAGTAACATGCAATTTTAAGTTTCAACCACAGATGTCGATAGAGAGCTTGAAGTGTTTGTACATGTTTGTCTTTCTACATGTGGCAATGTGTAATTTGAAGATTGTCTTCTCAATTCATACACTGCTTCCAATGAATATTCAGCATGCTAAACAAACCACTTTGAGTTTTGCATTACCTTTTAAGCCCTCGTAGACTTTGGTTAACCTTGTAGAGCTTGACTTCATGTTCAAAGCACCCGTAATCTTCATTGCAGAGATCAGCAGTATATTGGAGTGGTGTCATTGCCAAAAAGATGCACAAGTAATCCAATACAAAAATTAAAATAGTACAATAAAACATAAAGCAAATAAAAAACAAAAAACAAAAAAACAACAATTTGTGTTTCCTGTGTCACTGCCTAGAAAATACTTACATATTTCAGTTATATCCCAACCCAATGATCTGGAAGCAAAGAGGACTCCTCCCAAAGATTCAGTATTTCATTGGTATGAACTTGCTCCAACAAGTCAACAATTTCCTTTAGAAAGTTATAAGAACCAAGAAATTGCACAACATCAAATGTCCTAGTCATTATGACTCCACTTATGTTTTTTTTTGTTTTTTGGTCAAACTCCCTCTATTCATAATTTTGTAAGACAGAACAACTTCCTAAGCAACAAACAAGCACAAAAATGTAACATTTCCCGTTTTAGAAAGCTATTATGGGAATGGCGTATTTGGGAATTTTTTACCATGATGAAACTGCCTTCCCATGAAAATGTTTACAGCTGTCACTGATTCACAATGATGTGGCAAAACTACAAATGGCCGTACCATGCTAACCAATTATATCAAATAATCAAAATAATCAAATAATTTATCAAATAAATAACCAATTATTTATCCATACACATCATGTATTTATTTATTTTTAAATCATGTGTCCTTGTCATCTCTAATCAAAATTATTTCCCCTCCCTCCTACAGTGGCATCTCTACTCTGATGATGTGTTTACTGCCGCAAGGGCGGGACAACCTGTCACTCACATGAAATCAACCAATAGCAAACCACAACCATCCAATCCATACCCGATGAAAAAAAATCGAGTCCCGCCCTACATTTTCTTGTTCAAGAATGACGGATATACACCACAATATGAAAAAAAAAAGACTATCGCAACTTCCGTTTCATACCACCTTTAAGTGTATATTTTAAAATAAACTGTAATTGCACCAAATATAATATTAATGAAATAAAATACCACTTAAGTGTACTTTAAAGAAGTACACTTATTTCGATGTGTTGAATAACATACTAAGACACATGTAAAATACTTGATTATAATTGAACTGTAGTGTGTTATTCAATACTACATTTAAAGTTAATGGGCCCTATTTTAACGATCTGAAACGTTGTATCAAATGCGAAACGCAAGTAACTTTGTGGGCGGATCTCGGGCACAAATCTAAAATGGGTTGGTCTGTAGTTACATTATTCATAGGTGTGGTTTGGGCGTAACGTGAAATAAACCAATCAGAGCATCATCTCACATTCCCTTTAAGAGCAGGTGCGCTTGTTCCATGGCGGATTGCTATTATAACGGCGGATTTTCCAGGCGCACGCCAGGAGCGGTTCACAGCCGAGGAGACCGACGTTCTCGTCAGGGCCGTAAAAGACAGAGAAGTGACATTGTATGAGGATGGGAGAAACCCACCGAAATAAGCTTCGGTTAAACAGGCGTATAATAATTTGGGTAAATGTGTAAGCTAGATTTATGCCTATTTTTTCACTTCTTCATGGACACCACAATGATTTCCCTCATGTGGAATATTTTTCCTTGTAATTATGTATGGTTTGCAAAAATGGCAACTGCTGCGTCTGTGTGTAGATGAGAGAAGCAAAGTGCATGTGCCCTTAAAATAGCATCTGAACGCGCCACTGACTTTAGACTAGGTTTTTCCTGGTCTGTGGCGGAATTGTTTTCTGGAACTGCAAAATAGCACCAGGGAACATTTGCGCCAGAACACGCCTCCTCTTTTCGCTGAACTGCCCCCGGGAGCGCAAGTTCATTCCGTAATTTACCAACGTCCGTCTGTCGAGGGACAAGTCCGCTGTGCGTCGGGTGCAAAATAGGAATGATACATGCGTATGGTGTAAGATAGGGCCCAATGTATGTTAAATGCTCTAAATTGCAACTTTATCATTATGTGTAATTACAAATATTTTTAAATACATGACATACAAGTTTCAATAGAAATTACATTGAAGTATATTTTAGTTAGTGTTTGAACTGCCACAAAAGACTGCCTGCTCTCCGGCCTACTGACCTTATGCTTAAACAAAACAGACAGGATTTAAACTTTGTTGACTGGAGACCCAAATTTGGTTAGTCTCCGATCAGGTTCATATGTAAATTGCGCATGCTTATTTTGTCCATTAAAGAAAGATCTAACAAAAACCATAGATGGATTAAAACACCAGGCATAAACGGGTGTATGTCTGCCTCATCTACTTTTGATCCGATCGACCAAACGCATCTTGGAACAGAGTTGCCATATTAGTAGGGAGGTTAAGCCCAAAAAATAGGCCTTTGACTTAGAGTCATGATGCAAAGGTCATCTTTGGTATGGAAGTACCTTAGGGTCATACAAATAAATTTATCCTAAGACACAAGTGAGATCACACTTTGTATCAGAAATAAACAGGTTTTTTTCAAAAATGGCCGCCAATGCGCCGAAAATACTCTAGAGCCCATATCTTTGCTTCTGTTATCACTATAATGACAAATTTGGTGTCAAAGTGTACATTTTTGGGGTCAAGGAATCCAATAAAATTGGTTTCAAGTTTAAAAAAAAACAAAAATTTTCCCCATACCATGACAATTGGGGGTAAATATGCACATTTCACATAAAAATTGTGTCAGAGTGACTTTACTTATCTTTTCCTTCAAAAACTTTAATTTTGTATTTAAGCAGTGCAGCTACTTCTGTACATTACATTTGTCCTAAGTAGCATGAGATTTCGACCAGTCAGGAGTAGCCTATAGCAAATCAGTTCCTGCAACAACACATCCTATATGCACCAGGAGCTGTGACAGCTGTTGAAGGTCAGAGGTGACAGGTTAACACTTTGAGGTTCGTATGACTTCCTCATTAAATAGAAAAATGCTTTTAATGTTAGATAACTAGTAACTAGCTAGCTAGTAACTAGTTAGCTTCATTATAACTAGGTCGCTAGTAACTAGTTAGCTTCATCATAACTAGCTAGTGACTAGTTAGCGTCATTTTTATTGAAGCAAGCACATAGCCTACATGTTGCTAGCTAGTTAGTTAGCTTCATTATTTGATATTTTTTTTACTTTTGCGAATGCTTGTTAATGCTCATATTATCTCTCTTATGATGTTAAAGCAACTTCATTTCTTTTTTCAGATTAGCCATAATGGAATGCCGTGACTGGAGGTTATGCTTCCTATGTCAGTCCGCCCTAAAGATTGAAAAAACATTAGATACCTCTTAAACCGAGGACCGTGACGTCGCACGGTATGGCGCAGCCGGGGCCCCACCCTGGAGCCAGGCCCGGGGTTGGGGCTCGTATGCGAGCACCTGGTGGCCGGGCCTCCCCCCACGGGGTCCGGCCGGGCTCAACCCGAAGGAGCGACGTGGGGCCGCCTTCCCGTGGGCTCACCACCTGCAGGAGGGACCGTAAGGGGGTCAGTGCTGAGAGGATCGGGCGGCAGTCGAAGGCGGGGGCCTCGACAACCCGATCCCTGGACACGGAAGCTAGCTCTAGGGACGTGGAACATCACCTCACTGGCGGGGAAGGAGCCTGAGATTGTGCGTGAGGTTGAGAGGTTCCGACTAGAGATAGTCGGGATCACCTCTACGCACGGCTTGGGCTCTGGAACCACACTCCTCGAGAGAGGATGGACTCTTCACCACTCTGGAGTTGCCCATGGTGAGAGGTGGCGGGCTGGTGTGGGTTTGCTTATAGCCCCCCAGCTCAGCCGCCATGTGTTGGAGTTCACCCCGGTGAACGAGAGGGTCGTTTCCCTGCGCCTTCGGGTCGGGGATAGGTCTCTCACTGTCGTGTGTGCCTACGGGCCAAACGGCAGTGCAGAGTACCCGGCCTTCTTGGGGTCTCTGGGAGGGGTGCTGGAAAGTGCTCCAACTGGGGACTCTGTCGTTCTACTGGGGGACTTCAATGCCCACGTGGGCAGTGGCAGTGACACCTGGAGGGGCGTTGGGAGGAACTGATCTGACCTGATCTGAACCCGAGCGGTGTTCAGTTATTGGACTTCTATGCTAGTTACAGTTTGTCCATAACGAACACCATGTTCAAGCATAAGGGTGTCCATCAGTGCACGTGGCACCAGGACACCCTAGGCCGTAGGTCGATGATCGACTTTGTGGTCGTTTTATCTGACCTGCGGCCGTATGTCTTGGACACTCGGGTAAAGAGAGGGGTGGAGCTGTCAACTGATCACCACCTGGTGGTGAGTTGGATCCGATGACGGGGGAGGAAGCTGGACAGACTCGGCAGACCCAAGCGTACTGTGAGGGTTTGCTGGGAACGTTTGACCGAGTCTCCTGTCAGAGAGATTTTCAACTCCCACCTCCGGTGGAGCTTCGACCGGATCCCGAGGGAGGCTGGAGATATTGAGTCCGAGTGGACCATGTTCTCCACCTCCATTGTCGAAGCGGCCACTCGGAGCTGTTGCCGTAAGGTCTCCGGTGCCTGTCGAGGCGGCAATCCCCGAACCCGGTGGTGGACACCGAAAGTAAGGGATGCCGTCAAGCTGAAGAAGGAGTCCTATTGGGCCTGGTTGGCTTGCGGGACTCCCGGTGCATGTTGGACTCTGGCAGGGCTGTCCTTTGTTGCCGGTTCTGTTCATAATTTTTATGGACAGAATTTCTAGGCGCAGCCAGGGGCCGGAGGGTGTCAGGTTTGGTGACAACACGATTTCGTCTCTGCTCTTTGCAGATGATTTTGTCGTGTTGGCCTCATCAAACCAGGACCTTCAGCATGCACTGGGACGGTTTGCAGCCGAGTGTGAAGCGGCTGGGATGAGAATCAACACCTCCAAATCCGAGGCCAGAAAAGGGTGGCTTGCCCACTTCAGGTTGGTGGAGAGTTCCTGCCTCAAGTGGAGGAGTTTAAGTATCTTGGGGTTTTGTTCACGAGTGAGGGAAGGATGGAACGGGAGATTGACAGATGGATCGGTGCAGCTTTTGCAGTAATGCGGTCGATGTACTGGTCTGTCATGGTGAAGAAAGAGCTGAGCCGCAAGGCGAAGCTCTCGATTTACCGGTCAATCTACGTTCCTATTCTCACCTATGGTCATGAGCTTTGGGTCATGACCGAAAGGACAAGATCCCAGAAACAGGCGGCCGAAATGAGCTTTCTCCGCAGGGTGGCTGGGCGATCCCTTAGAGATAGGGTGAGAAGCTCGGTCACTCAGGAGGAGCTCAGAGTAGAGCCGCTGCTCCTCCACATCGAGAGGGGTCAGCTGAGGTGGCTCGGGCATCTGTTCCGGATGCCTCCTGGACGCCTTCCCAGGAAGGTGTTCCGGGCGCGTCCCACTGGGAGGAGACCCCCGGGAAGACCTAGGACAGACTATGGAGACACTATGTCTCCCGGCTGGCCTGGGAACGCCTCGGTGTCCCCCCGGAAGAGCTGGAGGAAGTGTCTAGGGAGAGGGAAGTCTGGGCATCTCTGCTTAGACTGCTGCCCCCGCGACCCGGCCCCGGATAAGCGGAAGAAGATGGATGGATGGATGGATAGATGGATAGATCCCTCTTCATCATTCAAACTGAGAAACAATCCTGAAAGATTGCAATCATGTTACAAAGAAGCTTTAGATAACATCCAGGAGCTGAAGGCATTAGGGGATCTGCCTGAGTTTATAGTGGACATTAGTGGTGGTAGTCAGGATGTAGTTCAGCTGATGATTCAAAATCCTATGGTGTGGCACAAAAGCTGCAGAAATGCGATTGATAAACAAAAAGTTGAGAGAGCAAGAAAAAGAAAAAAGCATGAAGAGTCTGTGAGTCCAGTAAAAACATGGCGCATGAGTGACAAGTCCACCACACTCGCTTTACCCAGACCCTCAACATCATCATGTGAACCATTTGATAAACTGTGTCTCTTCTGTGGTGAAGAGGGCAAAAAAAAGGAACTGAGGAGGGCTGCCACCCTTGGCTTGGATAGAAAAGTGAAAGAATGTGCTCAGGTGGTGGGTGACAGGCATCTATTGGCTGAACTAGCTGCTGGTGACATGGTTGCTATTAATGCTGTTTATCATCGTGCATGCCTGACTAGGCTCTATAGAAAAGCAGAAACTGTTGGATGTGACTCAACTGAAAGTAATGCAACTCAGGTCATCAGAGCACATGTCCTCAATGAGTTGCTCGAATACATCGAGGACTATCGTTGCTCAGGGGAATCACTGGCAATGTCTGACTTGACAGCCCTCTATGACGAGCGCATTGCTGATCTTGGATTTCCAAGCATCAAATGCAACACCACACGCCTTCGGAAGGATATTGAACGCCTGATTCCTGACATCAGATCAGTACAAATAAATCGTGTCTGGTCCGTTGTATTTGATAATGACCTGAGCAAAGCTGTTGCTAACATGAAAAACAACACTTCTACCGATGTCTCCATCATCTTCAAAGCAGCCAAAATCCTTCGGCAAGAGTATCTCCCCATGAAGCATGCTTTTACAGGTGCCTTCTCAACTTCCTGTGAAGCTGATTCTATCCCTCCCATGCTGAGATCGTTCTTATACATGCTTCTTGATGGATCAGGTATTGATCAGCCACCTCCTGGACCTGAGAAGTTCCAGGCTGCAACATCCATTGGGCAGCAAATAATTTTCAACTCTGTAAGATGCAGATCCAAGAAACATGGCAGTGTTCCTCGTCACATAAGAGAGAGGGAAACACCAGCTTCGCTATATCTGGCAATGAAACTACACCAGCAAAGTGGTAGTAGATATCTGGTGGAGGCCATGCATAAAAGAGGAATGTGTGTCATATGACCGCTTGAAAACATTTAGCATAGATATAGCGAATTAAGTGATCAGTCACTAGGAGCAGATTGGTGTCGTGGTCCCACCTCAGGCAGTCCACTGAATAAAACGGCCGATTTTGTCAAATAGGGTGTCAAATTTCGTTCAACCTACCCTCCATTAGATGGCAGACATGTCATACTTCATCCGCGACTCAAAAAAACATCATGCTTCTATACAAAATCTTCGAGCTAGAGTGCATTGAATCAGTGCGAACAAAAGCGGAGCTAGTGTGCGAGTGAGCCATTTTATCAGAGCAATATTGTCAACGTCAGCGAGTATTTGCATTAGATTATTATTATTATTATTATATCTAATGGCATCAATAAAGCTTACCCACAATGAAGTGTTGGGTCTTCTATTCGTGGACCCTGATTATGAAGGGGAATATCTGCCTGATTCTGAAAGTGAAAGTATAGCCCTACACCAAGCACAAACGGTGAATCCTTTGCCCAATTTAGATGGTCCTTTACCCAATGTCAGTGGTGGGAACAATGTTTCTCGGGGTCGGAGTGTTCATCGCGATGTTAGCAGGCGTGTTAGTGTTGTGGGGAACGAGGCGGGAGATTTTTACCGCATGTGCCTCTCCACAATCGCGGCGACAGTATTGTGGTGGAGACTTTGTTTGTCTAATGCCACTGGGTATGTTAGACGAGGTCGAAGTATTCATAGGACAGTTAGGGGGCAACGTGGAGGCAGGGTGGGGAGTCGCAATGACAATGACAGTAGTCCGAGCTGTGCACACTCGGCGCGCACGCGAGGCAGATCTGGCCGCGCTGCTCCCAGCAGGAGCAGAGACGGTGTGACACGGGGCAGAGGGGCTATTATGCATAGTCTATCGCAAGCTGATGGGAATGCCGGCTTTTGAGTACTTGGCCAATGAGGATGATTTACTATATGTAGTAAATAGAAAATCTCTACAGCAAAAGGCCAACCGCTACTTGCATTCGGTTTGTTTCTACCATTTATTAGTAATGATTTACACAGTTTGTTTACTACTTACTATTTACCTGAGCATTCAATATTGTGCAATATAGCATAAAAGAAGGTGAGGGACATTTTGAGGGGAAAGAAGTGCTGCATTTGATCTTTTTATCATTTAAACGTGACTTTTCATGAAAATTCTATAATCCAAGATGGCCGCCACCATAATGATGTCATAATATGCAAATTAGATGGGAAAATGTAATCCCTACATACACTTTGGGTCATCCTTAATATTTCTCTAATTTACAGAAAGTCTCTATCTTTTATCACTTTTAAGATATAGCCTTTTGAAATTAAGATGTCAAAATCGAACATTTTTCGGAAAAAAACTCGAAACCCGAAACACTGTGTGTTTGGCATGTGTTTTTTAATAAAAAATTGCATACTTCACCTCCAATTGTCATGGTAAGGACAACATTATTGTTTTTTAGTCTTGGAACCTATTTTATTGGACTCCTTGACCCCAAAAATTTACACGTTGATACCAAATTTGTCATTATAGCTATAACAGAAGCAAAGATATGGGCCTCTCAAGTATGGTCGGGGGCCATTTTTAAAAAATGTGCATATATAAGATACAAAATGTGATCTCACGTGTGTCTTAGGATAAATTTATTTCTATGGCCCTAAGGTACTTCCATACCAAAGGGGACCTTTGCATCATGACTTGAAGTCAAAAGTCACTTAACCTTCCTACTATATGGCAAGAATTAATTTCTACTAATTTCCTTGTTATTCAGAAAAAAATACAACATATTCCACTATGGGAATTAAAAGGGCAACCCTTAAGGTAGCCAATGATGTGCTGTTTTTAAAGGTGACA
Organism: Scardinius erythrophthalmus; assembly: GCF_964197995.2. NCBI lineage: Eukaryota > Metazoa > Chordata > Actinopteri > Cypriniformes > Leuciscidae > Scardinius > Scardinius erythrophthalmus. The sequence goes on along the minus strand of NC_138237.1, from coordinate 25,761,527 downwards.
TATTATGCCCCTTTTCACAAGATGTAATATAAATCTTTGGTGTCCCCAGAATGTGTCTGTGAAATTTCAACTCAAAGTACCCCCCAGATCATTTATTATAGCTTGTAAAATTTGCCCCTTTTTGGGTGTGAACAAACAAACAAAAGCCGTTTTTGTGTGTCCCTTTAAATGCAAATGAGCTGCTGCTCCCCGCCCCTGTTCAGAAGAGGGTCGATCCTTTACACAAGCTTCGGATACTCCGGCAATAACAAAACACGCAAATCTCACTCATCTTAAGTCTAAAAAAAACCCAGTAGCGGAGTGCAGCCTGACGGAGAGACTCAGGAAGAGGCTGCAACTTTTAGACTGAACCTGGACGTTTCTGAATGGTTAGTGGATACATTTATGTAGTTGTTGTTGTTTTGGAGTTACATTGGCAGCACTGTGGGTGGAAACGTGCAGATTAAGGGGCGGTAATATTATAATAAGATCCCCTTCCTACGTCAGAAGTGGAGCAAAATCTGATTGGCTTATTTATTTATTTTGCAGGGAAAGGCTTACCAAAACAAAGTTACTGGGTCACTTTTCACGTTTTCTGGGTTGGTAGACGCACCACTGGGGACCCGATTAAAGCACTTAAACACGGAAAAAGTCAGCTTTTCATGAAATGTCCCCTTTAAGTAACATGACCCTGTCCCATTGTCCCCTGTCAACGACGTAATATCCGCGTTATCCCTGGTTTCCGCTCGTACTGCCATAGTAACCATGGCGACAGATGTGGACAATGGCGTTACGTCTAGCGGCACGCTCACGCTGTTGTTGTTTTGTTCAAACATTATGGACCATGGCAAACAGACTTTGGGACAAAAGGAGAACTAAAACGAGGATAATATCAGCGTGGCGTTTTCGAGATGCCGAGAGCTCCACGTCCGTGATAAACTTCGACTTGACAGAGACGCGCAAATGTAGAGGTGAGCAAATGTACATAAAACTCATCAATGTTATATAGCTCCATAATTCCGCTTACGCGTCATCGATATACGCCTTTGTTATTTGTAAGAGGTTAGCGACCCCTAGCAGTGAAAAAAACATATTGTAGCTTTAACCTCATTTCTAAACTTCTATGGTAAGTAAATTAGATATTTTTATTCACAAATCAACTTTGTCTAACATAGTTTTACTGTAAATTGAGAAAATATCAATGTTTTCATATGGCAACGCTGTACCACTACGGAAAAATAGGTTTGTTGCCCTACGGCAACACTGTACCACAGTGCAATTGCAGTAGCCTAATGTATTTCCCCATTGGGATTTTTTTTTTATATACAGTATATATAGCAATAATAATATGATTGCAGTTACTTATTTATTTGAAGTGTTTTATTGTAGTATAGTTGTATTTATGTATAAATGACAAAATTATTTAGGCCTATTCTTTTCAGAAAATTAATACAGCAACATTTTACGGTAAGGGCAATAGGAAGAGTGCAGATTTAGCTCTTCAATGTGATGAGAGTGAGGATGAGTTAGCCATTTTGAAGGTTAAATGATAGGGATCTACTTATTTTTGGTTTGCATGAATAGAAAAGAAAATCATAATTTTATAGATTTTTATTTGTATCTTTTTTACCATTTTTTGCATTGTGGTAAATGGCAACATTTCCCTAAGTAGCCCCAGAAGGGTCAACAGCATTCTCACACGTCCTTCAAAATAAAAGTCTCTCATCAAAAGAAAAGAAAATCATAATTTTATAGATTTTCTTTTTTTTTGCATTGTGGTAAATGGCAACGTTTCCCTAAGTAGCCCCAGAAGGGTCAACAGCATTCACACACGTCTTTCAAAATAAAAGTCTCTCATCAAAAGAAAAGAAAATTAGAATTATGTTTATTGTTGACTGCACAACGGTCTTGCGACCCACTTTTAGGTCATGACCCACCAGTTGAGAAAAACTGTTTGGTCACTACCTCCTGAAAGACAAATATGGACAGTTTAAATTCAGTGGGAAATTACTATTAACAGACACAGGTGAAAATGAAATTATTTTATTTGAAGTATAAAGGAAGCGGAGATGTGCATGTCTTGAAAGGCATTTTTCTCGCTTATCTTCACTTGCCTTTAAAACAGACCTGGTCTGACAGAGCTGTTCTCCCTAAGGGAAGATATTTTTATTCACTAGTAAAGTTGTATGATTACAAGCAGCAAATAGAAGCAAAGTCATATGAAATTTAACATTGTTATTGAGAAAACTGCTGAAAATTATTTGTTAAAAAATTATTAAAATTATTATTATCCTATATATATATATATATATATATATACATACAGTATATATATATATATATATATATATATATATATATATATATATATATATATATATATATATATACATACAGTATCTCACAAAAGTGAGTACATCCCTCACATTTTTGTAAATATTTTATTATATCTTTTCATTGGACAACACTGAAGAAATGACACTTTGCTACAATGTAAAGTAGTGAGTGTACAGCTTGTATAACAGTGTAAATTTGCTGTCCCCTCAAAATAACTCAACACAAACCGCTGTCTAAACCGCTGGCAACAAAAGTGAGTACACCCCTAAGTCAAAATGTCCAAATTGGGCCAAATTAGCCATTTTCCCTCCCCGGTGTCATGTGACTCGTTAATGTTACAAAGTCTCAGGTGTGAATGGGGAGCAGGTGTGTTAAAGGAATACTTCACCTCTGGAAATATGAATGTGTATTTAAAATGGGTCATTTATGTAGAAGAAATGTGAAATTATTTTTGAATTTGGAGCTTTCTAGACTGAGAAAAGCCAGAAAATGTATTTTTGGCTTATGTGGATGAAAGACAACAACTCCCAGAATGCACTTGCTTCGCTGCTCTAGGAGGCCACTCCCAAGCCACGCCTACCGGTAAGAGAGTGCAGTTAAACAACAAGGCTTAGCTACTAGTGAGTCTCCGTGACGAGTCTGCCCGGGATTTCGAGATCGCCCAAAATGTCCGGGATTCGGCTTTTGCTTTCTACAGTCGCCATTCATTATGTTTACTGTGGCGAGCAGGACGAGGCTAGGGCTGCGGGAGAACGACACGAGGCCGGTGGCATCATTACTGATGAGCGACACCGGTGAGACGCACCGGTCTCGAATCTCTCACGGAGGAGCAGGAATTTTCTTAGCAATGTTAAAACGCACATCAACCGATCACTTGTTTAGCGTTCATGTAAACACTACATTCAGATTCACCAATCGGAATGAATTCAGTTAGATTGAAACAAAAGGTGTGCATGTAAACAATGAATGGTGACTGCAGAAAGCAAAAGCAGAATCCCGGACATTTTGGACGATCTCGACGGCCATATCCGGGAAAAAGAGGATGGTAACTCCTACTACTCAGCTTTCTCCTACTACTCAGCTTTCTCCACAGAACAAGAGCCCGTTAGCTTAGCTTCCAAAAAAAGATGGCTGACACTATGTGTACATTCTGTGAGTGAGATCCCACCCTCTATGGGTGGGTTGAAAACATGCGGGACAGCCCCTACTACTGGCTGTAGTCTTTAGCCTCTGGCCAAAAAATCCTCCGATGACGCAAATACAAAGCTTAATGCTAAATCCTGAAGTTTCCCTTTAAGTTTGGTGTTATCGCTCTCACACTCTCTCATACAGGTCACTGGAAGTTCAACATGGCACCTCATGGCAAAGAACTCTCTGAGGATCTGAAAAAAGAATTGTTGCTCAACATAAATGTTCTTATAGGCATATTTTCTAAATTTTCTTATTAGAAGATTGCCAACACCCTGAAACTGAGCTGCAGCACGGTGACCAAGACCATACAGCGGTTTAACAGGACAGGTTCCACTCAGAACAGGCCTCGCCATGGTCGACCAAAGAAGTTGAGTGCACGTGCTCAGCATCATATCCAGAGGTTGGCTTTGCAAAATAGATGTATGAGTGCTGCCAGCATTGCTACAGAGGTTGAAGGGGTGGGGGGTCAGCCTGTCAGTGCTCAGACCATACTGCATTAAATTGATCTGCAGAAGGAAGCCTCTTCTAAAGATGATGCACAAGAAAGCCCCCAAACAGTTTGCTGAAGACAACCAGACTAAGGACATGGATTACTGGAACCATGTCCTGTGGTCTGATGAGACCAAGATAAGCTTATTTGGTTCAGATGGTGTCAAGCATGGTGGTGGGAGAGTCATGGTCTGGGGCTGCATGAGTGCTGCTGGTACTGAGGAGCTACAGTTCAATGAGGGAACCATGAATGCCAACATGTACTGTGACATTATGAAGCAGAGCAAGGAAACTGGGCCGCAGGGCAGTATTCCAACATGATAACGACCCCAAACAGAAGCTGAGGGTGAAGGTGATGGACTGGCCAAGCATGTCTCCAGACCTAAACCCTATTGAGCACATGTGGGGCATCCTCAAACGGAAGGTGGAGGAGCGCAAGGTCTCTAACTCTAACATCCAGTAGCTCCGTGAAGTCGTCATGAAGGAGTGGAAGAGGACTCCAGTGACAACCTGTGAAGCTCTGGTGAACTCCATGCCCAGGAGGGTTAAGGCAGTGCTGGAAAATAATGGTGGCCACACAAAATATTGACACTTTGGGCCCAATTTGGACATTTTGACTTAGGGGTGTACTCACTTTTGTTGCCAGCGGTTTAGACAGCGGTTAGTGTTGAGTTATTTTGAGGGGACAGCAAATTTACACTGTTATACAAGCTGTACACTCACTACTTTACATTGTAGCAAAGTGTAATTTAGATATAATAAAATATTTACAAAAATGTGAGGGGTGTACTCACTTTTGTGCAACGCATTCTCATCCTCGGGCGTCATATACTGACGCTTTTGACATTTCGTCTACATCGAACACACATGGCACCCTTTAGCGTCAATATGAGACGCACAGAGCTTTGTTCGGTTATGGGTAGGTTTAGGTCTGGTGTAGGGTTAGGGTTAGACCGCTAGGAGGCGCCTTCTGGCCCATATCTATCTGCGTCTCATATTGGCGCTAAAGGTGCCATGTGCGTTCGATGTAGACGAAATGTCAAAAGCGTCAGTATATGACGCCTTGGGATGAGAACGGGCTGCTTTTGTGAGATACTATATATATATATATATATATATATATTACAAAGAGATACAATATATATAATATCTCACCTAATCAAGGCTCTATGATCAGGAACTGCCACCTGCAGAAGACAAAATAAGTCTTTTACTAAGTCGCTAGTCATTCAATATTAGGAGTGAATACAGTAAAGCATGTTAACCTACCAAGTGTGGCTTGTTAATGGTGAATGTCTCTTGATCGTATATTATCATGCCACCAAATCCTTTAGGGTTCTCCACACTTTGGACAGGGGTCTAAATTTACAGTTTTATTTGTTAATGTCATGTAAATATAAAACATTAAATAAAATGCAAAGTTACAAAAGAAGTACGATAGAAATCCAAATTATGATTTAATTGTGAGTTATTCACAGGCCCCTGATTAAGAACACATAGGGCCCTGAGGCTATAGCAAACCCAAGGGCCCCCTTCATTGTAGCCTATCTTGGTGCCACATAATTTTCTACCACAGGAATAATTGGTATTTTAAAAAAAACAATCAAAGCAAACAGGTGTCCAGACACAGCAACAACTTTTGTGCATACAAGGAGTTTCCTTTAAGTAGTTTTATCATTAGTCTTCATGCTGGCCCTAGAAGAGGAGAATCAGGGCTGGACTGGGGATACATTTCAGCCCATCTGGCTTACATGTTTCCCCATTAATGTTTTAATAGGTTTAGGTACAGTGGCCGAGAAAGCTCAACGCTCTGCAACTGAAGAAAACACATGCAAATAGAAAAAAAAACAGCAGCAAATGAAGAAAACATCTTTATCAATTTGACAACACTTGTGCTGTTAATACTCACAACGCAACCAAATACAGAAACACACTTCATCAGGCATCAGGATGAAATATAATTAAATAAAATTATATAAATATAATTAAAATAAACTATATTCTTGAATATACTGCAGATGTGTTAAATGATAATAATATTGCAGGCTCTTCATTTCTGAATTAATATTTTACTTTATTTTAGTTTATTACTACTGAACATATCTACAGAGAAGAAAAAGGTCATAGCTTCATCCTACATTAATGGGATCCAGGCTAAAAAGCTTATAAATTGATCCTATAGTTGCCCTAATGAAAAGTAACCATATTCTTGTATACAATCCAGAGTTTTATTACATTACCTCATTGCCATGGTTTCTATAATAATAACAACATTATTATTAATAAGGAGTGTAACGATTGCCAGATCTGTTATATTTTTTAAAAATAATGATTTCTACCATTTTGCTGACTTCATATAAAAACATGAACCATTTCACAAACAATCACTGTACTGTAAAAGTTCAAGTACCTTGATTTGACGCACTGTGGGTGGATGGGGGTAACTGAATTTCAAACCCTGCAGACAAATGCAAATGAAACACATGTTGTAGTTAGCAGGACCTAAATTCAGAGTGAGAACTGCAAGGAAGTTAAAATGCAGTTAAGACTTAAAAAACCACGTTGCTCAAGTAATAATTATTATAATATTAGCCTATTTAATTTATCATATGCGATGGCGATAGCTTGTGCATCGGGCCTTGTGGGTTTCCAACCTTCAGTTTTCAGACCAGAACTTAAACCATTCCACCACAAGTTGAAAAAAAAGCATGTTTGATACCACATGTGCTATAAAGTAATATTCAAGTGGTCAATATTTAAGACCTTGAAGGATGAACAAGTGTCCAAGAAACAATAAAAGAATCAAACAAATTTGCAAACTAAATAATAACGACAGTAAACATAAGATTTTGCCAGATTGAACACACACGTAACATGCGGCGTAGAAAAGCCACAAGGCAACAGCTCCATTTTGCTTTCTGCAGTCACCTAAACGTAGCGCTGCTTTCATTGTCACATACAATAAAAGCTTCAATATTATCAATATCTGCTTTATTAGTAAAAATGGAATAATAAAATGGATTTTGATGGAAATACTAACTATTTCGTAAGCGATATTTATACATACCATGACAACGGTGCTGTTTCACAAATCACGCCAAGAAAGTGCGCCGCCTAACGAAGGTCCTCCAAAGACTAATAAAACACTAATAAAAAATACAGGACTAGCAAATAAAAAATAATCCTTATACTACTTTTTAAATTATACAAATATTATTCCTTAATCATACATTTTTTAAGTCACAAATATGTATTGAAATAACTAGCCTAATATTGTCTAATAGTGTAACAACACATTTATTACATGCCTATTACAGGTACAATAAAGAAATGAATAAAAGCTGTATGTTTAATTTAATCAAACTTATCTGTGATTCGTCTTCGGTGTCAATTCCAGTCAGTCCAACCACAGTTTGCTGCTGTTTTATGTCTTTTCTTCTTGAACTCAATGAGGAAAGAGGCTTCAATCCTTTAGTTGGTCTTCAAGGGTCTTCTGAAGGTTCTTCCATTATGTTTGGTCTCAAGATCACCGTGACAAATGTGAACATTGTAAAAAATAAATGATTGATTGGTCCATGAAATGCATCTGTGGTGGTTGTCTAGCTGTAAATGAAACTGACAAGCCCGCAAAAACACAGGATGCAGGATGCCCTGATCAGCAAAACTAAAACCCATTGCACAACCCACTGCGAATGACCAAGCAAACAACATCTGAACAGTTACTTCTGATAGGTTCCCAATAACACTTATCATGTTATTGATTGCCTTATAACAGCAAATGGAGGATTAACTGTAGGTTTATTACATTATAATTATTTCAGTTTAACAGCTAAACCCATTTTAAACATTTCATTTCAAGCAGAGGCTGAAACTGAAATTACTATATTTTGTATCATTTCCTTCTGAGAATTGACTAGATATAATTTTTCAATTCTCTATTGTCTTACATGAGAAGGGTAAATACAAAGGCCTTTTTAACTTTAATATGACTTTAGAAAAAAAATTAAGAAAATAAAGTGCCACTCAGGAATTCTGACTTATTTGCTAGACTGTTTCTTTCCTGAAACATTGTGTCTTTCGAACAGTCCAACATTAAAGTGAAACTGAAAGTCTGATTCTGCCCCAAGAGTCAATAAGAACATGGTAACAAACCATTTTTGGCTTGTTTAAGTGTAATATGTTAAATTCTAACATAAATTTAGCTATAACGCTTGCATGTAAAAAGCAATTAACAACAGGGTATGTGGTTTCAAGACAACATTTTTAAGACATATAGTGTCTCAATACTGGCATATGGTCTTGCTACACACACAAAGTAGGGATTCCCCCTATAACCAATGAAATGCATATTTTATTGCATAGTTTTTAGTGCAAATGAACCAAAACTATCAAAATAAGATATGCTCCAGGCTGAGGATATACACATGATGTTATTCACTTTTTTAGTTTTTGAGCAGTCAAATGAGTTTAAAGTCCGCGTCAACCGGAAGTTGCAAATGACTTTTCTCCAGTGTTGTGACGTATTACCCAGTGAAACGGAATATTGAACAGAGGGCAGGGTTTTACTCTAGCGCTCCTCCTCTCCATCTCTGCTCATAACAGACTAACCATAGACATCATATAGGATGTCTATGAGACTAAAGGTTTGAGGGGAGTGGTTAAGCGTTTCCCAAACCAAGTCCTCAAACCTACGTCATCAGGGAAGTTCTTCCAATGCAGAGGGGAGGGGCATTTTCAGATTTTGATTAAAGATTACGAAGCCAAAACATTTTTTTGTGTGGATTGACTTGCATGGATGAATTGTTTACCACAAAACGATCAATTTAGGAAAACAAAGTCAATATGGTCAATTCTGATTTCATGTGGACTTTAATTAAATCCACTGATATCAATATAATTATCAGATAGTATGTTCTTAAAAATTTGCACATCTTATAAATTTCAAAAAGAATTTCTCATAAATTTTTAAAAACTAAGTTTTCATCCAACAGTTTTTTTCTGTAGTTTACTTAAAATTTGACATGTCATGCAATTTTTTTTATTTTAAGAAAAACAGAGGAAATGTAGTAATAAAAGTGTTATAACTTTTGTGCATTCACCAGTTAATAAAATTATTAATCAGATACAATATGATTTTAGTTAAAAATTTTCACACACCGTTTAATATGATTTCATTGAGCAGGGTCCTAATGGACACATGAATGCAATGAAAAGTTCACTGTTCTAAATCCCACTCAACATCTGATTGGCTGCGAACAGAAAAAATGACTCGATGCTTGAACGTGCACATTATGACGAAATCGATATAAAGTCTCTGAGCTGGCTCTTAATCAAGTATGAAAAATCAGAGATAGACATTAGCCCCCAGTTTCACAGAGTGGTTCGGGATTTTTGACATCGGACCTCATTTTTAAGTCAGCCTGGTTGTTATTCATCAGTGGAGACATTTTTTTTAAAAAATTATCCAGTCCTTATATTTGGATAGTTAGCCGATGCTAGGCTAGCGCGAGTCAAGGGTAGATGTTAGCCAGCCATTAAAAACCGTTTTACCCACTCCACAGTGCACCAAACGCAAATCAATTATAACACTAGACTATCGATGCAAATGTCCGTTGAGAGAATAATGTTAGAAATCAAACTTACCTTTCATCACATTGCATTAGTTATAATTTGTTCCCTGTAATCATAAGCCTTGTCTACAGCAGCAGCGGAGTGATATTTCCTAGGCAACCGAGTGAGCCGGTACACACATGTACTGCACTCACTGTAGTGCGCTTCGTTTACTTTTTGCCGCATTACTAACTGGAGCAAAGTAAAATTCCGCAGCTGCTGAGAAACTAGTTCCTTTGGGATCATTGAGATGAAAGGTAAGTTTGATTTCTAACATTATTCTCTCAACGTACATTTGCATCGATAGTCTAGTGTTATAATTGATTTGCGTTTGGTGCACTGTGGAGTGGGTAAAACGGTTTTTAATGGCTGGCTAACATCTACCCTTGACTCGCGCTAGCCTAGCATCGGCTAACTATCCAAATATAAGGACTGGATTATTTTTTAAAAAAAATGTCTCCACTGATGAATAACAACCAGGCTGACTTAAAAATGAGGCCCGATGTCAAAAATCCCGAACCACCCCTTTAAGTCTAATCCCAGACTAAAATGCATGTTTGAGCTGGTTTAACTGAAATCAACTTGCACTGACACATCTTTTGTCTCAAGATGCACACCAGTAATGTTTTTTTCTAAGGCATGTTTATTAAAGCTACTTAAATGTCCTAATTGAACTAAAGCCTAATCCTGGCTTAATCTAAGACCTGTCTGTGAAACCAGGCCTATGACCCTGACCTGTTTTATCTGATAAAAACAAATCATTCTGAATGGACCCTCTCCCAGTACCTCGTGGAAATGTTTATGTGCTGTAAACTGGAAGAGCACTACAGGTTTCAATAAGCTCTGTTCCAACTTAACAATAAGATCTTCACACACACTGGTAAACATTCATTTTATTAAAGACAATAAGATGGATAGAAAAAATGAGCAGTCTGTACGGTGTGCCACATCAGCTGTTAGAAACAACTTCTGATGCTTTGCCTTTTGCTTCTGCTTCTTTGTCTGCAACTTTTCTTTTTTTCCTGAAAATGAACAGTGAAAGTAAGAGACACAAAAACCACCATTATAATTAAATCAATTACATTCTGGTCCTGTTCTTTTCATTCTGTGAGGCTAAAACAAACTCTTTTCACAATCTGCACTGTGATCCTGAACAAACCTTTTTCCCTTGCCAATCTTTTTCTCGAAGAGCATGCGAGGCGTTGTGCGAATAGTTGACCGTCTGGGTGGTTTTGTCACGAGCTGACGTTTCAATTTCCTGTGTGGTGAAAAATGATAGTGTGACGTTTGATGGCGTGCTAGACATGCTTTATCTCCAAACCACAGTAATGAATAAGGAACTGACAGTAGACAGATTCTTGAAAGTGGTATAATGTGGTAAATAAATTGAAAACACACGCCTATAGTCTATTATATAACGGCGTAACCCCACCGTTTGATTTTCTTCAACCCGATCATGTAGTCAGGGACAGGACATCCAGCCTTCTTTATGACAGTAGCAATGCTGATCATAACAACAACAAAAAAGTGAGAAGTTATTGCATCATTTGCCATAAGAAAACTGATGCCCCTGAAATGTCAAATGATGATTTAACCTTGTAATAACTAGTTCAACAGTGCTGTTATTACCTGCGAAGGAGAGGCTTGTCATCCTCTGTGAAGAAAGTTATTGCCTTTCCTTTGTGTCCTGCTCTTCCTGTTCGCCCTACAAAGAAAACAAAGCCCAAAGCTTAGTATAATAAAGTTCCACAACATGAATTCATATCCTCTATTCAGACACACACCGATCCGGTGAATGTAGTCCACAGCAGTGGTAGGAAAGTCGTAGTTGATAACCAGGTTGATGCCCTTGAAGTCGATTCCACGAGCCAGCAGAGCCGTGCAGATCAGCACCCAGATCTTCCCCGAACGGAAACTGCTCACAACATTGTCCCTCTGATGAGAAACAAGGAGAAACATTACTTTTTATGTCATAAGAATGGTCATAAACTAAATAGAGAAATTAAAATGTATATATCCATAGGTAACTTTAACTTGAAGTTAAACTCAATGAAAAATAATTCTAAAGCATTTATTATTAATTTTAACATTTAGCAATACATTATTAAAATCAAAAGTTGTATCTGTTAACAGACCTGAGCTAACATGAACTAGCAGTAACAATAGGGCTGTCATGATTCCTCGATTAAATTCGAGTGCTGGATTTGACAAAATCCTAGATTGCAATTTACCGTCGATTAACCGGGAGAGCCGAATTCCACAGATAAGAATCAATGAAACGCATTATTTGACCTATAAAACTGCACGATATATAAAAACATTTAAAAATCATAATATAACAGTGCTATTGTGAAATTACAAAGGCCGTGATTCAATGAAATAAATATGCACTGCGGGTTTCAGAGTGAAGTGCAATGCTTTATTATTTACATGCTTGCAGGTTACGAGTTTCCTTCCAGCGTCTCCATTCACAGTAAATGCTCTCTGATGTCTCTGCATGCGCTGGAGTTTGGGTTTTCAATAACGTGCATTTGGAAACGCATATAAAGTCAGTCGTGCTTTGTGTTTCAAGTGTTGCACTGTTACAAGCATGGAGCAGCTCAGTAAAAGCTACACTGTGTAGGATTTTCTCCCATCTAGCGGTGAAATTGTTTATGAATACCAACTGAATATTACTTTCTAGCCCCTCCCATTCCGAGGGTGTTTTAACTCCTACGGTGGCCGTATTATTTCATATCTGCCGGCAATCGCGAGTAATCTCCCCCTCGCATTCGTCACGGTGCCACTGAGTGTAAAAACGCGAAAGGCGAAGCTTGAACTTCCAGGTATGTCCCTCTTTGGCTCATGTATTTTCAAGATGGAGGCGCAACATGGCTGCCGCCATTCAAGCGGCTCGCTCGTATGTATTCTAAACGGCAGATTCTACGCTTACGAGAATACTTGATTAGTTGGTAGAAGTAATTACACGTTAATGAGCACATATCATTTTGAAAGAACAAAGTGTTTTTTGCTAAGAATCAACTTAAAAAATTAAACAGTGTAGCTTTAACAAACTCCATCTCTGCATACGCTGTGTTTGGGTTGCTTATAACGTTCATCTGGGAACGCAACATGCGTCATTACAACAGATTTGTAATGTGAAGCTTTTATAAACCTATACCAACACAGGAGAATACATAAATATGTTTCTAAATATACAAATTGTTGTTCATTGTGATTTCAAAAGTTTAAACTCTCACTTTGGAGTTCGAAGTTTTGATGTCCACATATTCTTGTTCAAGAAATTACAGTGGCTATTCCTATTATAAAGAAGTGGCCAAATATTAAAGATTGCGTGAACATTTGAATTAAATGTTGTTTAGCCAAAGGATTTGATCATGCTGTAAAGTGTAAAAGCAATTACCAGGCCATTTGCGCCCTCTGCAGGCATTTATTATCATATGTAATGTGTAAAGTTGATTATGTTTACATTACATTATGTATTTTAACAGTGTTGTTCAATTATTAAACCATATGATTACTTGCTTTTGATACTTTATTTGAACCATCTGTTATTGCCTCATTGTTAATATATTATATTAAAGGGCCCCTATTATGGATTTTTGAAAATGACCTTTCATGTAGTGTGTAATAGCTCTAAGTGAATGAAAACATCCTGCAAAGCTTTAAATCTGAAAGTGCACCGTATATAAAGTTATTGTCTTTCAAAAGTAAGAGTCGACTCAAGAGTCAATGAAATTAATAGTTTTTCAAACGAGTCATAAGCCGTTTCGTTTTGACGTCAAGACGAAACATTAGCATATTGCCCGCCCACTTATTGCATGCGCAGAGACCAGGGAAAACCGGAACCTCAAACCAACAGCTGATTCCTGTGGATACTGGATAGCATCATGTCGAGAAGACGGCGCTGTGCTCTATAATGTGACGGTAAAGCCAGTTTTTTTTTTTTTTTTTCAATGCCTACGGATGAGCATGTGAAGAATCAGTGGTTAAAATTCATCTTTACCACGATATCACTGCAGAATTATCCTAAACTTTTGCTGTGTTCCCTTTATTTTACTGACGACTGCTTCTCAAACTCGGAGTTCAACGCAGGATTCGCAAACTGTTTTTACTCTTGAAAGATGGTGTTCAAAATACTTAGTTTTCAGTTTTGTATTGTGTAGGTCTCCTTCTAACTGGTTAACTCGCATTACTGTAGTCTTACTGAAATACTTCTGCTCATCAGTTTGTGGGCCACTATGACCTATAACTGTCTATTAATGCAGATTGTCTGTCGTTCTCACTACTTTGAGGAAAGATTAAGTATGGAGCAAGATTTGTTGCGTTTATGTTACATCAGTCATTCACGCTAGAGCTTGGCTAATGTGTTGCACTGTTATGGATACAGTTTCCACATGTTCATCACAATAAATTAGAAAAATACTCCGAAAATACATAAGTTCAAGTAAAATAATCGGTTTGTTGATGGACATGCACTTGTTAATGCTGATGGTGAGGAGTTGCAGCATCTCATAATGTACCTCAAATTGAGTAATGTATCACTGAGAAACACTGAGTCCTGCTCGAGTCGTCCTTGCAAGGGAGGTTCGGGTTGAATAACTAGTTCTTCCAATGCTTCATCATCAGACTCACATATGGTAAAATCAACATCATTGTTTGTTACTATCTTTAGTTTACGGTGTAGGAAGCCTCAAGACAAGCAGAGCTGACGTTATGTAGTGGGCGTTTTTTAAAGAAGGGATTTAGAGATTGATTCATCTGACGAGTCGTTTGAGAATCATTGAAAATGTGGTGATGTGCAAATGTATATTATGAGGAAATTAAACAGTTTTTTGACCTTTGATGCATGTAAACCTGTAGAAGACTCCAAAACAACATTAGGAAACTTTAAAATAGCATAATGGGGCACTTTAAGTCATTTTTTAAGCCAAATGTCAAAATAATCGATTACCAAAAAAACAGTTAGTGACAGCCCTAGGTAACACTTTATTTTATAGTGTCCCTGTTACATGTACTTCCTATAGAAGTAACAGCAAATTATGCATAATTAATGTTAACATTTTAATAAATTAATAATAATGCCTTTATTTGAATGAAAATCTGGTTCGGTTTAATCACCTGCTGTTGTGTACGATCCGCATGGATCACGTCCACGTTTATCCCCTCGTACACCAGCTCGTGGAAGAGCTCTCGGGCACGGTCAATAGACTGAACAAAGATCAACACTGGCGGCAAAAAACCCTGAAAGGAAATTCTGTGAGGTTATGACGATTGTAGTGCTAAAAAAACACTTCTCCTTATGATGCCTCTGATGAAATTCAGGATCTTTATTTCTTTTTTGCTATGAGGTAAGACCTGATAGTTGCGCATCCAAATAACTGAAGTGAGAACTTCACTGACCTGCTTTATAAGGTTTCTCATGGCAAGTAGCTTTCCATTTTCTGAACCAACAAACAGCAGCTGCTGCTCCACAGTATCGACTGCAGAGTTTCTGTGGACGGAGACAATCAGGTACGCGTTTAATTCAACCCTACTAGTTTCATTTCAACATGTTGTTATTTATTGATGTATTTTGTCCTATCGCTGTCTTTACAAGCTTCCAACCAAAATAGTTAGAACTTTTACTACAAATAAGCATTAAAACTTCAGCTCGTAACTCAACGCAAATGACGTGATGTGTTTCGATACCTGGGTCCAATGTTGACAGACACGAGGTTGTCTAGGTTGAGTTTGCACCATTTCTCTACATCTATGGCAAAGGTTGCGCTGAAGAGAACCCGGCAGATTTTGGGAGAAGAGCAGGCCAAGAAGATGGTGGCGAGCTGCTCTCTGAAACCCCTCTTCCCATCCTCAAAGAGCTTATCAGACTCATCCACCACCAGCCACTCCACACTACAGACAGCAAACACACATTCATGCTAGAGAGGAAGCTACTGCTTTTCTGTGTTTGATGGTGAACTTGAAAAATCGACACACAGAATTAATACTTCATTGTATTTATCTTGAAGGGATTTACTTATACTAAACTACAGAATCACTCACCTACTTAAGTTGATCGCAGGAGGGTCTTGATTTAATAAATATATCAATCTGTTAGGAGTCGTAACCAATATATCTGGAAAACAAAATGATTAAAAAGGAAAATTATAAATATCTCAGCTAATGCTGTAAACTATATAGGAAGCACATTGACTTGCAGATGACTATAATAAAGGCTACAATTAACAACAAAGCCCAACTATTAAATTTAATTGTTATTTGTTTTTAGGCATAATCAAGAGTTATAATGATAGAAATAGAAATATAATTTCTATCAAGAGTTATAATGATAGAAATATACCATAAATATGAGAATTCATAGAGCCTGTGTGCCAAAACATACCAAATTTCTTAGCTGACTTGGGCCCATATTTTTTCACAGCATCAACTCCTTTATTGATCATGTGAACTCTGAAGCCCACTCCTTCTGACAGTTTGAGCAACTCTCTGTGAGTCTAGAGACAAAAAAAGATGAGAGAAGTCTTTATCGCAGTCAGTACATCAGTCAATACGTTTAAACAGTCAGCGACGTGTAGATTATTTGATGTGGCATACAGCAATTATTAACTTATTGAGCGTTTACCTGAGTGGCGAGCTCTCTGGTGGGGGAGATGATGAGGGCTCTGAAACCCTTGTTGAGGGGCTGGCGAAGGTGGGCCAGCAGGGGAAGACAGAAGGCCATAGTCTTACCAGAGCCTGTAGGAGCACATGCCAGGATGTCCCTTTTCTAAACCAAACAGATCAATGGAATCAAAACACTCAAATTAGGATCAGGAAAACAAACACATTTATATCTGACCCAACGGACACGTGTCATACATGCATCATGAGGGGAATGGACTGCATCTGAATGGGTGTGGGGGTTTGGAAACCCGCTGTCTTGATGTTTTGAATGACTCGCGGGTCCAGATCATACTCCTTCTGCAGCTCCTCAAAAGTGGAAACGGGATCTGGAATGTCTGTCCCGTGCACGTTAATCCGGTTCTGGTTACGTACCCGATTCACCTAAAATGCACACAGCCAGTTTAAAACAATAATGGGTTTTAATTTAATCATCATACGATCACATCAAATCAGTGGCATAGATCCTATAAGACACATCCTCTATTTGCGGGGGTAAAAAAAGTCCAATTATACTTGACAGATTTTTTATTAAAGATTTTTTTTATTTGTATTTATCTAGATTGGCTGGTATTGATATTGTTTTTATATATATATATATATATAAAATATTATATATATATGAAGAGTTCAGATGCAAAAGCCTCTAAGTGCCATCTGAAATTTTCTTCTAGAATGACCATTTTTATAAAGCTTGTATATTTAAGTTCAGTAATTTCACTTAAATGACAATTAATAGGTAATTTGCATTGCAATTTAAGTGAAATTATTAAACTTATATATATATATATATATATATAATTGTGATGTTCATTCCCCATATTTCACAAAGTAAATATTTCTCTACTCTACTATGTATAATAATAATACCGCTTCATTATTTAAAGCCACTGTTAAATGCAAATATAAAAATGAATATCCATTTTTAATACTGCACACTATAATGTTGTGATGTCTAAATTCACCTGTAGCATTTAAAAATGCTTTTAGATTTTAGTGTTTTCATTTATTTTGACAAAAGAGTATAACATTTTAATACTGTCCATATACTATGAAAATTATTATCATCGGTCAGAATTTTAATCAGCCGTATTAAACAAAAATATTCAACTGTGGCTGACCACAGAAGATTAATATTAACACATTATACCTTCTCCTGATGAAGCTGCTTTAATCTTTTCAAAGAGAGCTTGTCTTTCGACTCTTTCTTGGGGTCTTTCGCAGTGTCTTGCGATGACATCCACTGGATCCCCTCTTTTTCAGGTTCTGTGTCTGTTTCACAAAAAGAGAGAACTGTCGGAAAACCATAATAGACATGCTGGCAATCTGAAGAGATTGAAAGATGACTTGCCTTCAGATGTTCTCTTAGCTCCTTTCTTTTTCTTCCGTGCAGCCTTCACTGGCTCATCCACTTCAGTACGTTTCCGTTTACCAGAGGCCTGCTCTTCATCACTCCCTTCTTTCTCTTCTTCTTCACCGTCATCTTCACTCAGTCTGGACTCCAGAGAAGCATTCTCTTGTGTCTCTGTGCCAAAAAAGCTGGTTTCAGCCAGCTGTTGTGAGCTGTTCTTGCTCTGAGACTTCACTACCTGAGAAGAGAGTTACACAATAATTAATAGTGATCAAATGAACATGTTTATTTAGTACTGCAGTACAGTAACAACCAACATTCCTGTTTCTACTGGCTGTGCAACGCAGTAACCAAACTAATGACGTTTAAAATGTGGAAAATGTCCATTACTATCTCATACTACTTGTTAAAGCACTCTATTAGCGTTGTTTGGGTTCATTCGGATTAGCACTAGCACTTCCAGAGACATTCAATGGGAAATAGAAACACATGTTAGCCATGTGGCAGCATTTCAAGTCGAAATTTACGTATTTCTTTTGTTTTATAAAACAGCAGCCCAGCATACGTTACATTTATTATGTACTTTGCATCAAAACCTACCTTAAACCTCTCTGCATCTTTAGCAAACCTTTTCAGATCAAACTTTGCTCCAGACCCAAGCTTTCTAAACAAGTCTACGGCGTCCATTGATACAGTGAAAGACGTGAATAATCGATCTAGATTTAACTAACACGCTCTCGGTGTTCAACTATTACGCCTTTTTTGTTTCTTTAGTCTATCACAAGAGAGCGCTGTTTCCTTTTTTAAAGTTTTTTTAAACATCCATTTTTTTTGTAAATCTTAGATAAATTCCTGCATATTTTTTTCCTACATTTATTGTACAATTATAATAAATTTCAATGTAACAGGAATCAGTATCAACCAATAAATAAATAAACAAATGTAAGAATATGCATTTATTTATAAAAAAAAAAAGTTTTTTCATAACATAATACGTGAGTTCTTATTATCATAATAGTACAAAGATAAATTTAGCAGTATTAATACATATGTCTGTGTTTGTTTTACAATACTTTTGGGGGTAAAATTGTATGATCTTGTATCAAAATCATTGAACAGGTGATTTTGTTATTTTATACTCTTTGGAGATCCTCTTATCTAAAATTAGGCTAAACTTATGTTGCTGGGCACCAAAACAAAAGGTGTGTTGCAATACCCTGAAACGATTTTATTGTAATGACCGTCAAGAAGAGTGTGAGCAAAAGAGAGTTTAAACACAACATTCCAATGTAATAAATCATTAACTTAAATAAAACTCTTCCTATAACATGGAGGAAATAGAGTAGAGAGAACAACTTCTCATGTGATTGAGATAAGTACTATTACTCACTTCACTGTTTGTGTGACTCATTGTCTTCAAGTTGGTCACATCCAAAGGATAACTATTTCATGACCAAAGAATGACAACAGAGACATCACATGGTAATATTGGCTGTGGGGTATCCCATAAGACAACACAGAAGCACTCAAACCTGTACATGATCAAATGATATGAAACACTTGTCTGATTAGAATCCAGTTAGGTTCATATGCCACAGGTGTTGTAGGTGTGAAGCTAGGTGTGTGGATGTATATACAGGTTTTACTTCTGCTTTTTTTCCTCCAACAGATAACTTCACTTCCTGCTAGACAACGTAACACACAAAATCAGCCTGTTGTTTTTCTGGGTTTTAGCAGACAAGAACTCAATGAAGAGATGAACCTTTGTGAGTGAGTGAGTAAAATGTTTTACTTCTGTATATCAGTAGTACGGTTGGAGGCATGTTTGTAGTTTATTCTATTCTATTCTATTCTATTCTATTCTATTCTATTCTATTAACCTTCATAGGAATGAATGAAGGCATTTATTTTATTATTATGATTTTGGTAAGTAAATTGTATTCCATATGGCTATATTTATCACACACTGGTGTGTTTTTGATAAAGAACTGAATCTATTTTGCAGGAAAACTGCAAGTAAACTGAAGTAAAACTGCAGGAAACAGAGAGTTAGTCTTTCTCTTGAGCTTATGCTCTGTTATATTTGCGAGAGGTTCAGGTTGCCTCGCCATTTTACAGCAAATATGATAACATCAACCTTTTGATATATAATTTGATAGATTTAGGTTTATTTACTGATTCACTTCATTGTAATTTCTCACAATTATATATGCAAAAGTTAACTTATCTTTCAGTTTTTACTACTGTGTATTACTTTTAAATGTATCATTTATGTAATTTTTGTAGTGCTGCCAAATCAAATAATCGCGATTAATCGCATCTAACATAACAGTTTGTGTTTACATAATGTGTGTGTATATACAGTCAAACCCAAAATGTATTCAGACACCTTAAACATTTCTCACATTATCACAGTTTATTCACTATAGTTTGAAAATGGTAATAAAATATGGCAAGATCT
This sequence comes from Scardinius erythrophthalmus, assembly GCF_964197995.2. Classification (NCBI taxonomy): domain Eukaryota; kingdom Metazoa; phylum Chordata; class Actinopteri; order Cypriniformes; family Leuciscidae; genus Scardinius; species Scardinius erythrophthalmus. The sequence goes on along the minus strand of NC_138237.1, from coordinate 25,741,446 downwards.
CAGAGTTATCAAATCAGTTGATATTTCACTGGTTTCGGCAATCCTTCTGTTAGACTGTCTCACAAATGAATAAGGTTGAATAGCTGTCAGCTGTTAAATTTAACTACACAATTAGATAATACCAATTTTGGTGAACAAATTACCAAGCCATGCTTCATTTAGTTCAGTCTGTGCAAAAAGGTCACACAAGCTATTCAAGAAAAATGGTCAGGTCAAAGTGTTTGAATCATTTTTGGTCCCAAATTTGTATAAATGTTACTGGTAGTCCACTCTATGATTAATTTTTGGGTATAATATGTCACAGTTTACTTTATTTTGCTATCCTCACTTACATAAATGAACTATAGTGTCCTGCACCCACTAGTAAAAAAAATTAATAAATAATTCTGGTGCCTGAATAATTTTTGGTTTGACTATATATATGTATATATATGTATATTATATATATGCCTCTTTGTGTGTGTGTGTGTGTGTGTGTGTGTGTGTGTGTGTGTGTGTGTGTGTGTATATACTGTATAATGTATATACACACACATTTACACATATATACATATGTGTGTAAATGTATATGTACACAGACACACACACACACACACACACACACACACACACACATATACATAATATAATAATATAAATACACACATATCTCATATAAAAAAACTTTTATGTTAGATGTGATTAATTGTGATTAATCGGTTTGACAGCATTTTTTTAAATGTAGTAATTTTAAATAATTAATTTATTATTTTTTATTTGTAGGAAATTCAAAGCCAAACAGTGCTGCGTGAAGAGCACAGAATAAATACATTTCAAAGAGAAAAAAATCCAATGTATCTCCTGTTTGACATGAAAAAAGAATCAAGAAAAAACATGGGAACACTAAAACAAATCACATTATATATTGCCTTCTGTGGTTTCATTTCCCCATGTTGTGCATTTTCCTTAAATAACTGCACTATCAGCACTCCCCTTAAAGACACGCAGCCGAAAGTGCTTTGCTACAACATGGGCTTTTTCAGGATTCCGTGGGTAGGCCTACCCCCAAAAACCCGGATTTTAGATATTTCCTTCAATGCTTTTGCACAGATCCGGATTGGAGACTTCAGGCATTTGTCAAACTTACAGGACTTGAACATATCCAACAATAAGATCTCACAAATTCAAGAAGGCGCACTTGACAATCTTTCCAACTTGACCCATCTCAATCTGGCCCGCAACAGACTGAAAGCAGTCTCAAGAGGGATGCTGCACGGCCTTAGCAACCTGCTAGTGCTACGTCTGGATGACAACAATATCAAAGACATTGAAGAGTCATCTTTCAGCACGCTTCAGAATTTAAAGGTGTTAAACCTAACACAAAACCACCTCCACTACATAGACCGAGTGAAGCCGGTTCTTGCACCACCATGTTTGGAGGAACTCTACATCGGAAGCAACCATTTTGATGTTTTCAACTCGTTTGAGATGGCAACAAAGCCCTTGTCGTTAAAAAGGCTTGATCTGTCCAACAACCCTTTTGCAACATTTCAGCTCACTGACAATATATTTCCATCCCTCAATCACCTTGATTTGTCCTATTGCGGTCAAAATGGGACCATGACATGGAATGTTACAGAAAAGACATATTTGACCTCAGTGCAAACATTATACTTCATGAATGTTCATATATCACCCCAGAATGTTGATGATGTGCTTCTGAGCTTCAAGAAGTCATTGAATAAAATCAGACTTACAGGAAACGTTGAGCTCAACAAGACCGAGCTTCTGCTGAGCACATGTTCTCCAACGCTAAGAGTTGTACGGCTAAATGCTAACAAAATAAAACACCTCGCCAACCACATGTTCGATCCCTGTTCTAACCTGACGGAATTGGATTTAGGAGAAAATGAAATATCCAAGTTATCGCAGAGCATGTTCCGAGGTTTTACCCAACTAAAAAAACTGCTTCTGCAAATCAATAATCTGACTCAAATTACAAACTCCTTTCAAACTCTCTCCACTCTTGAGTTCCTAGATCTCAGTAGAAACCACATCAGAGAGCTCACCTGTGATGACTTTGCCAATTTAACACAGGTGAAGACTCTGTACTTGTATAGTAATAAAATTTCACTCATTAATTCCTGTTTGTTCAAGGACCTCACGAGTCTTGAAGTCCTAAAGCTTGGAACAAATAATCTTTTAAGCATCGGCGATGCTTTCAGCAAAGGGCCACATTCCCTGAAGGATCTGCAAATTAATTTTAATAAGCTAAGCAAAATAAAAAAATACACTTTTAGAAATTTGAAACAGTTAACCAGTTTGAGCTTACAAGACAATCAGATTTCAGAGATTGAGGCCCATGCTTTTGAAGAACTGAAGAACCTGACCTCTCTGCATCTGTCATCAAACAAAATAACAGCTAGAACTATCACACACCTGAATGTGTTCTCAGGCATGCCCAACCTCCAAAATTTGGATTTGTACGCCAACATCCTTTTATTTACAGAAGATAAATTGAGACACCCTCCTTTTAAGGAGCTGAAGCAACTCAGGGTATTGACCCTTCACAGCCAACGCCGTGGAATCGGCAAAATACCCTCAAATCTGCTTCAAGGTTTATCCTCCTTGGAAATGTTTCACGCTGGAAACACAAATCTTTATCATCTAAATCCTGATACATTCAAGTTCAGCCCCCAGCTCTGGTTCTTGGATCTCTCCAAGAACGCACTGTCTGAAGACAACTCCATCCCGGCCGAGACCTTCCACCCCATTTCGAGGCTAACCAAACTCATCCTTTCGAGAACGCAGCTTCGCTCACTGAACTTCCTGTTGAATGCGAATCTCTCCAGACTCTCCACCTTAAGAGCCCAGGGCAATGAGATTGACGCGATCAACAAAACTCTGATTCAGTCACTGCCTCGACTAGAAGTCCTCGACTTGCAGAAGAACACGTTCACTTGCGACTGTCACAATGAGTTCTTCTTTGAGTGGGCCGTGAAAAGTAATTCTACTCAGGTGTTTTATTTCAACAAGTACATGTGTAGCTATCCTCGTTCCTTACGAGACATGAGCTTGTCCGCTTTCAACACCGAAACCTGCGCCTTCCAAATCGACTTCATCTGCTTTCTTTGCAGCAGTATTGTGGTCGTTCTCACCCTCGTCTGTTCGTTTGTCTGGCAGTTTCTGCGCTATCAGGTGATTTATGCCTACTACCTCCTCTTAGCCTTCTTTTACGACAGCAAGAAGAAGCGGAACGGTTCAAGGTTCCAGTACGACGCCTTCATTTCCTACAACACCCAAGATGAGCCTTGGGTCATGGAGGAACTCATTCCCAAATTAGAAGGAGAACAGGGCTGGAGATTGTGCCTTCACCACCGAGACTTTGAACCAGGAAGACCAATAATAGACAACATCATTGATGGCATATACAGCAGCCGCAAGACCATCTGCCTGATCACTAGGAACTACCTAAAGAGCAACTGGTGTTCAAGTGAGGTCCAGATGGCGAGCTTCAGACTCTTCGATGAGCAGAAGGATGTGCTGGTTCTGGTGTTCCTGGAGGATATTCCCAAACATCAGCTCTCTCCGTACCACAGGATGCGGAAGCTGGTGAAGAAACAAACTTACCTCCGCTGGCCCAAACCTGGAGAAGATACTAAGATCTTCTGGCAAAAGCTAACAATGGCTTTAGAAACCAAAGAGGGTCATAATCAGACTTCAATTATATAAGGATATTATAACAATATGGTACAGTATCACCTTTGAGAAAACTATGGGGATTTTCCTGCAAATGTTTTTTTTTTTTTTTTTTTCAAAACACTCTGTGGAGCGAATTCACTGGAATAACATTTTGTTGTAATTCTTTGAAGTGTAAATTTATCCATTATAAGTAAAGTTGGCTTTTAGTAGATTATCATGCATTTTATTCACAATATTATGCTCTATTTGTTTGGTGAAATGAGCAATGTGCTATTACTGACTACAACTGTTCAAAAGTTTGGGGCGGATAAGAATTGTTTATGTTTTTGAAGTCTCTTATGCTCATCAAGGCTACATTCATGTGATCAAAAATACAGTGAAAACAGTAGCATTGTGAAATACATACATATACATATATATACATATACATACACACATATATACAGGGTGGGCCATTTATATGGATACACCGTAATAACATGGGAATGGTTGGTGATATTAAAGTCCTGTTTGTGGCACATTAGTATATGTCATGGTCACCACCCATCTTGAGGAGTTTGATGTAGCCCCACTAGTGTGTCAGTAGGAAATATCAGTTTACATTTCCAAACATTCTTTTTGCCATTAATTGTAATAATCCAGTGAGATTTGTGTATGCACAAGGAATCTGACAACAGCCGGTATGATCTGATCTCACCATCATCGAGTCCGTCTGTGATTACATGAAGAAACAGAAAAAACTGAGACAGACTAAATCCAGAAGAACTGTGGGAACGTCTCCAAGATGCTGGAAGAAACCTTCCTGCAAAGCTACCTGAAAAACTATGCGCAAATGTACCTGGAACAAAAGCCGTTAAACGCAAAGGGTCATTACACCATATATTGATTTGAATTAGTTAATAGAAGTTAAATCATAAATAAATTCAATTTGTGATGTTATTTTTGAAAGCATTCTCACTTCACAGCATTTTAACACAAGTGCCAGTACTTTTCACAGTACTGTAGCTTTGCAGGAAGGTTTCTTCAAGCGTCTTGGAGACGTTCCCGCAGTTCTTCTGGAATATTCAGAACTAGTCTGTCTCAGTTTTTTCTGTTTCTGTCACGGTTGGTAGATCCGCTGTCTCATTCTAGTCTGTGTGTTTACGTGTGTGTGTGTGAGTGTGTGGGTGTGTCTCAGTTCATTCATTGTTTCATGTGGGCGTTGTCACTGATCTCCCTATCACCCTGATCTGCGACAGCTGATTGTAATTATCACAGCCTATTTAATGCCCTGTCTTTCGTCCCATGTTTGTCAGATCGTTGTTGATGAATCCCCGTATGCGTGCCTGCTCCTGTTTGTTTTCCTCGTGTTTCGCCTGCACTGTGCTGGATTGGATTCCTCACTGCTGATCTCACCACGGATTCTTCATTGTCGATCTCACCACGGATTCTTCATTGTCGATGTCACCACGGATTCTTCACGGTCGATCTCACTACGGATTCTTCACTCACCCACTCACTGAGGATCGCCTGTCTCAGCCCCTGTGTCACGCTCTCCTGTTTGCTGTGTTCCTGGCGATCTCCTGTTGGCTGTGCACTGACGATCTCATCAAGAAGAATACTGTATCTGTCATTTACCCTGAGTGTTTATTACAAAATAAACTTATTGTGCACTCGCACTTGTTTCCTATCAGTTTGTCGTTACAGAACGATCTGACCACCATGGAAGCAGCGAGCGCGGAGTCCTTCAAGGATTTTGTGGACCACAGTATCGCCAGGATGGATCAGCAACAGGAGAGTATCTCTAACACCGGACGCGCGGTTCAAGCGCTCGTGACACAGGTGTCCGGGCTCACTCAGCAAATCCAACTGCTGAGCCCTCCCACTGTGCCGCCCACACCGCCTGTTCCCCCCGTCGTGCCAGACGTCAGAGATCGTCCAGAACCACGACTACCTGTTCCTGAGAGCTATGCTGGTGAGCCAAACTTTTGCAGAGCGTTTCTCACAAAGTGTTCTATGCATTTTGCTCTACAGCCGAAGACGTTTGAGACTGAGAATTCCAAGGTGGCCTTCGTCCTTACGTTGCTGAAGGGGAGAGCAGCGTTGTGGGGAACAGCGGTGTGGGAGAACCAGGACCAATGCTGCGCCTCGTTCCACGCACTCTCCACAGAGATGAAGAGGGTCTTCGACTGCGCGGTGGCCGGCCGGGAGGCGGCCAGAAGACTAGCCGACCTGAAACAGGGAAGCTCTTCGGTGGCGGATTACTCGATTGAGTTTCGGACCCTGGCGGCGGAGTGCAAGTGGAACGAGGAGGCACAGTGGGATATGTTCCTGCATGGGCTGTCCGACCGTGTTCAACGCGAGATCTACCTGCTGGACCTGCCTCCTCGGCTCAACGGGCTCATCGACCTGGCTCTGCGGGTGGATGCCCGCATCAACCAGCTGGACCAACACCTCCCTCCCCGCCGCATCCATGGCGGAGTCGAGCCGAGGGGCAGCCTGGAGGAGAGCACGGTCGGACCCACCAACGATCCCGAGCCCATGCAGGTAGGGAGAGCCCGGCTTTCCCGGCAGGAGAGAGAAAGGCGGAGATCCCAGGGACTCTGCCTTTACTGCGGCGGCCATGGACACTTCTTACACTCTTGCCCGGTAAAAGGAGCAAGCCCGATAGTAAAGTTGAGGCTACTATCGGGTGGGATCTCCGCCGGGAAGTCCTCACCATCCACTCTCCTGCCGGTAAGGCTGAGATGGGCCAACAGCACGCACACTTGCCAGGCACTTTTGGACTCCGGGGCCGAGGGGAACTTCATGGACATTCAGTTAGCTCACAAGTTACACCTTCCCATCTTGTCTCTTCCCCATCAGATTTCGGTCAGTGCTCTAAATGGTCAACAGCTCCCCAACATCTCTCTCTCCACTGGTCCCATAACCCTCATCACCTCTGGCAACCACGTTGAGACTATTCCCTTCCTCCTTATGGACTCTCCTGTCGCCCCGGTGGTGTTGGGTCACCCTTGGCTCGTCAGACACAATCCTCGTGTGGATTGGGGCTCCAACACTATTTCTATGTGGAGCGTGTCCTGTCATGAGTCCTGTCTTGTTTCTGCCTGTCCGTCTGTGTCTGTTTCTGTGTTACAGGAGAAGGCGGTGGATGTATCAAACGTGCCTGCGGAGTATCTGGACCTGAAGGAAGTGTTCAGTAAGTCTCGGGCTGCTTCTCTCCCTCCGCATCGTCCCTATGACTGTGCAATAGATCTAGTGTCAGGTAAGTCTCCGTCTAAGGGCAAACTTTACTCTCTTTCGGTTCCTGAGAGGGAGGCCATGGAGAAATATATTTCTGATTCTTTAGCAGCCGGATTCATCCGACCTTCCTCTTCTCCCGCGGGGGCGGGATTCTTTTTTGTGGGTAAAAAGGATGGTTCTCTGCGGCCTTGTATTGATTACCGGGAGCTGAATAACATCACGGTAAAGAATACTTATCCTTTGCCGTTGATGTCTTCAGCTTTCGAGAGGTTGCAGGGAGCATCCATTTTCACAAAATTGGATTTACGTAATGCCTATCATTTGGTTCGCATCAGGAAGGGGGATGAATGGAAAACCGCTTTCAATACCCCCAGGGGACACTTTGAATATTTGGTTATGCCTTTTGGGCTTTCCAACTCCCCAGCGGTTTTCCAGGCACTCGTCAATGACGTGTTGAGAGACATGGTTGATCAGTTCATATATGTCTACCTGGATGACATATTGATTTTTTCTTCGTCTCTCCAGGAACACGTTCAGCACGTCAGACGAGTGCTTCAGAGGCTGCTAGAGAATGGGCTTTTTGTCAAGGCGGAGAAATGCGAATTTCATGCACAGTCTGTCTCTTTTTTAGGATACATCGTCTCTTCTGAGGGAATGCGCATGGATCCTGACAAGGTTAAGGCTGTGATGGATTGGCCAAGTCCAGATTCCCGTAAGGCCCTACAGCGGTTTCTGGGGTTCGCCAATTTCTATCGGCGTTTCATTCGCAATTTCAGCCAGCTAGCCGCGCCTCTGACTGCCTTGACCTCCCCCAGAACGACGTTCAGGTGGTCGGACACAGCTGAGGCTGTGTTCTCCAACCTCAAGAGTCGCTTCGTTTCGGCTCCCATCCTCGTCGCCCCTGATTCCACACGTCAGTTCGTGGTGGAGGTCGACGCGTCAGAGGTGGGGGTAGGAGCAGTTCTATCCCAGCGCGCGTCCTCAGATGACAAGATGCATCCTTGCGCGTTTTTCTCCCATCGTTTATCACCTGCCGAACGTAACTATGACATTGGTAACAGAGAGTTGTTGGCCGTCAAGTTAGCGTTGGAGGAGTGGCGTCATTGGTTAGAGGGGTCGGGGGTACCTTTTATCGTTTGGACCGATCACAAGAACCTTGAATATATTAGATCTGCCAAAAGACTCAACTCCAGACAGGCTCGGTGGGCACTTTTTTTCGGACGTTTTGACTTTACTCTCTCGTACCGCCCGGGTTCCAAGAACATCAAACCCGATTCATTATCTCGTATTTTTGATCCATCCGAACGCCCGGTTACTCCCGAGTGTATTTTACCCGAGAAAGTAGTTATCTCCACACTCGTATGGGAGGTCGAGTCGAAGGTCAAGACGGCCTTAGAAGGGGTAACGCCTCCGCCCGGTTGCCCACCGAATCGTTTGTTTGTGCCGGAGGGGTCGCGGTCCGACGTTATTCGATGGGGTCATTGCTCCAACGTGGCTTGTCATCCAGGAGTAAGTCGTACTAGCTACTTAATAAAGCAACGATTCTGGTGGCCATTAATGGCTCGCGACATTCACGATTTTGTTTTGGCTTGTTCAGTTTGTGCCACTGCTAAGACGTCTAACCGACCTCCTGATGGGTTACTTCGACCGCTGTCTGTCCCTTCTAGACCCTGGTCCCACATAGCGCTAGATTTTGTCACCGCCCTCCCGCCCTCTAATGGCATGACGGTTGTTTTAACCGTAGTGGACCGGTTCTCGAAGGCGGCACATTTCATTCCCTTGCCCAAACTACCATCAGCCAAGGAGACAGCGGTCACGGTCATTGATCACGTCTTTCGGTTACATGGCCTCCCGATGGACGTGGTTTCTGACAGAGGTTCCCAGTTTGTGTCCAAATTCTGGCGAGAGTTTTGTAGATTATTAGGGGCCACAGTCAGTCTGTCTTCGGGTTATCATCCCCAGAGCAATGGTCAATCTGAGCGAGCCAACCAAGACCTGGAGAGAATGTTGCGATGTTTGGTCTATAAGAATCCTTCGTCCTGGAGCCAACAACTCTCTATGGTTGAGTACGCACATAACTCGTTGCCAGTGTCATCCACGGGCCTTTCTCCGTTTAAGTGTAGCTTAGGATACCAGCCACCTATCTTTCCGAGTCTGGAACCCGAAGTCGCGGTCCCCTCCGCTCACGCCTTCGTCCAGAGGTGTCACCGCACATGGACTAGAGCCCGTGAGACTCTGCTCCATGTGGGGGCGCGCACCAAGGCTAAAGCCGATCGCCACCGGTGTAAGCCACCCGTATACGTCGCTGGTCAAAAAGTGTGGCTTTCTACTAAGAACATTCCTCTCCGCTCCGTGTCTAATAAGCTTGCCCCCAAATTCATTGGCCCGTTCACTGTCACCAAGATTATTAGTCCGGTGACAGTCCGCCTCAAACTTCCTCCAGCGTACAGGAGAATTCATCCCGCCTTTCATGTATCCAAAATAAAACCCGTGTTTCGTTCTCATCTTAATCCGCCTGCCCCGGTTCCTCCCCCGCCGCGACTCGTAGATGGGGAACCTACTTATTCGGTACATCGTATCCTGGACTCGAGACGGAGGGGACGCGGGTTTCAGTACTTGGTGGACTGGGAGGGTTACGGTCCGGAGGAGAGGAGTTGGGTACCTGCTCGAGACATCCTGGATCACTCCCTCATCGATGATTTCAATCGACAGGTAGGGTTGTCTGGGAACGCCAGGAGGCGTTCCTAGGGGAGAGGGTACTGTCACGGTTGGTAGATCCGCTGTCTCATTCTAGTCTGTGTGTTTACGTGTGTGTGTGTGAGTGTGTGGGTGTGTCTCAGTTCATTCATTGTTTCATGTGGGCGTTGTCACTGATCTCCCTATCACCCTGATCTGCGACAGCTGATTGTAATTATCACAGCCTATTTAATGCCCTGTCTTTCGTCCCATGTTTGTCAGATCGTTGTTGATGAATCCCCGTATGCGTGCCTGCTCCTGTTTGTTTTCCTCGTGTTTCGCCTGCACTGTGCTGGATTGGATTCCTCACTGCTGATCTCACCACGGATTCTTCATTGTCGATCTCACCACGGATTCTTCATTGTCGATGTCACCACGGATTCTTCACGGTCGATCTCACTACGGATTCTTCACTCACCCACTCACTGAGGATCGCCTGTCTCAGCCCCTGTGTCACGCTCTCCTGTTTGCTGTGTTCCTGGCGATCTCCTGTTGGCTGTGCACTGACGATCTCATCAAGAAGAATACTGTATCTGTCATTTACCCTGAGTGTTTATTACAAAATAAACTTATTGTTCACTCGCACTTGTTTCCTATCAGTTTGTCGTTACAGTTTCTTCATGTAATCACAGACGGACTCGATGATGGTGAGATCAGATCATACCGGCTGTTGTCAGATTCCTTGTGCATACACAAATCTCACTGGATTATTACAATTAATGGCAAAAAGAATGTTTGGAAATGTAAACTGATATTTCCTACTGACACACTACAGCAAAAGATATAAGTAACTGACTTAAAACCATTTTTTTTGGGGGGGGGGGGTGATATTAACATGCCTAAGACTTTTGCACAGTACTATATATATATAATCGTGCTCAGAATTAATCATACCCCTGGTAAATATGATCAAAAATGGCTGTAAATAAATCTGCATCGTTTATCCTTTTGATCTTTCATTCAAAAAATACGCAAAATCCTAACCTTTCATTGAAGTAAAAGAATTGAAAGTGGGGGGAAATCACATTATGAAATAAATGTTTTTCTGTTGGTGCTTCTTCTCTTCAGTTCACTCCACTCATCAGGTCAGGGAACTGGGACAGTCATGACAGAAGCTTCATTTTGTGCTCCCTAACACAGTTTTGTGTTGATTTTGATGTTTGTTTTTGATCGTTGTCCTGATGGAAGATCCAACCACGGCCCATTATAAGATTTCTAGCAGAGGCCATCAGGTTTTGATTTTTTATCTGTTGATATTTGATAGAATCCACAATGCCATGTATCTGAATAAGAAGTCCAGGACCAGAAAAATATGCCCACAACATTAAAGATCCAATGGTATATTAAATTGTACACATGGGGTACTTTTTATCCTTGTGTGCACCAAACCCATCTAGTGTGTTTGCTGCCAAAAAGCTCTTTTTTTAGTTTCATCTGACCACAGAACCCTGTGCCGTTTGAAGTTCCAGTCGTGTCTGACCACTGAATATGCTGGAGTTAGTTTTTGGAGGAGCGAGGAGCATTTTTCTTGAAAACCTCCCGAACAACATGTGGTGATGTAGGGGTTGTTTGATTTTTTTAAAAATAGGCTTTCTGACCCCAAGACTCAACTAATCTCTGCAATTCTCCATCTGTGATCCTTGAAGAGTCTTTGGCCACTCAAACTTTCCTCCTCACCGTGCATTAAGACAATATAGACACGCGTCCTCTTCCTGGCAGATTCGTCACATCTTTAGTTGATTATAACTTCTTAATTATTGCCCTGATGGTCAAAATGGGGATTTTCAATTCTTTAGCTATTTTCTTACAGCCACTCTCAATTTTGTGATGCTCAACAATCATTTGCTGCACATCAGAACTATATTCTTTGGTTTTTACTCATTGTGATGGATGATTAAGGGAATTTGGCCTTTGTGTTTCCTCATATTTAAACTCCTGTGAAACAAGAAGTCATAGCTGGACAATTTCACCCTGGTGTGCTAAAAAAGGTAAATATTAATGGGAATATACTTCAGAGATATTTTATTCATAAAACATTAGGGGTATCAATAATTGTGGCCAACGTGTTTTGGAGAAAAGCATTTATTTCATAATGTGATTTCCCCCCCACTTTCAATTCTTTTACTTCACGGAAAGGTTACATTTTTACCAATTTTTTGAATGAAAGATCAAAAGGATAAACGATGCAGATTTATTTTTTACAGCCATTTTTGATCATATTTACCAGGGGTATGATTAATTCTGAGCACGGCTGTATGTATATATATATATATATATATATATATATATATATATATATATATATATATATATATATATATATATATATATATATATATATTAAAATGCAATTTATTCCTGTGATGCAAAGTTGAATTTTCATAGAAAGTACACAAGGACAGCATTTGACATAGAAATCTTTTGTAATGTACAATGTAAATGCCTTTACTGTCACTTTTGATCAATTTAATTTGTCCTTGCAGAATAAAAGTAGCCAAACATTTTCTTAAAAAAAAAAAATAAATAAAAAATAAATAAATAAATAAAAATAGCACCAACCCCAAACTTTTGAACAGAGTGTATATGTGTATATATTTGCTTTTTTTTTTTATTGTGTATGAATACCATAATATAGATCTTAAAACATGATGAATGAACAATATCCCTAGTCAGCATGTTTAAAACTAAGTCAACAAGTCAAGAAGATCTCGGTATGGGGTCACTTTAGGCTGATGTTCGGCCCACACACTGACCCCTGATAGCTGGACACGGGGGTGGAAATGGTCAAGGGATAATGGCCCTTTCTCTAATTTCATCAAGCCAACATCAAATTTGATCCTCTGTGATGTCCATGTAAAGCAGGTAAAGTATGTAACCTTTGCATGACAGGTGCAAAAATAGAGAAAAATACTCTCACAAGAGTTATGTTGGTTATGCATACCACATAGAACACCACTGAAGCCTTACAGCTCAAATAAAACACATTTTTAAACAGAAGAAGCTACAAAAACACAAATACACCATCTTATTTATGCTTTTAAACCCTCCAGAATGTCTTGCCTCATGTAAATGCATCACTGTAAATACAGTTTAGGCTACAAAAGTGTGCTTCTACAAACTAAGGAATGGTTCAAACATTCTTTTTCTGTGGTAATCTGTTGATAAAGCAACTTGTTTTGAATCTGGAACATTCCTTCAACACAAGCTATGGCAGTGTGGGAAGAGAACAGAGGGTTACAGGGGAAAAGTCAGCTTTTCTGTCTCCTGTCTTTCTGACCTTTGACCCCAGCAGTAGCTGACATAAGATCACTTCTGCCGACCTGCTCTGAAAGACGTCTGCACACTCATTGCTCCACGCCTCCTCGTTGTCCTCTATTGTCCACGTCCCAGCATGTGTCCTCTGCTGCCTCTGGATTTTACAGGAGAAGCTAGTATGCTAATCGCTAACGTGCTACAATTACAATACTGTTGATTCTGTCCATGAACAGACCAGCCCAGAACTTTAGTATAGCTATTTTCAATAAACTTGTTACCAATAATATGTTTGTTGTTGGTATTGTTAAATGAAGGAGCCAGAACATGAGTGCTTCAGAACATCTCAGTCTCAACATTTATTTACATAAATGTCATATAACAGTCATATAATTGTAGGCTTTGTTTTTTAGACTTTAATGAGGTAATGTACAATATGTTACTGTTATTTTAATGTAATGACTGATACATAATTTAACTTTTACTTGCTATATTCTATTCTTCCATCACTGTCCTCCATTTGAAATCTGATACAGTTCAAATGTCTGAAACCACTAGTGGAAATACATTTGTATTTTGTTAATTTTAAATAATTTTTATTAGAAACTAAATTGGAATCATATGTAGTTTCATATGTAATATATATATATATATATATATATATATATATATATATATATATATATATATATATATATATATATTACAAGGCTGAATTTATTTGATCAAAAATACAATAAAAATAGAAATATTGTGAAATCTTTTTTTACAGTTTAAAATAACTGTTTTCTATATAAATATATTTTAAAATGTAATTTATTCCTGTGATGGTAAAGCTGAATTTTCAGTATCATTACTTCAGTCTTCAGTGTCACATGATCATTCCGAAATTATTCTAATATGCTGATTTGCTGCTCAAGAAACATGTTTTATCTTCACTTTGCACAAGTGATCCAATACTCTGCAATACTTTACACATTACATACATTCATTTATTGCATATTTTCCTATCATTTCATTTCTGAACCTGAACGGGACTTATATTCGTAAATATTCAGAACCACTGCCAATTTCAGTAATAAATCAGTACTTGTTTTCTTCTGATACACTGATACAGTTCACTTTTGCAGTCATGCACTTGCTTCATTAAGAAACGAATCCCCAGGGTGCCATTTTAATTAGTTTAGTTTAGTTTCCATGGGGAAAAACTGAAAAAACTGTAATCACATGCTAGAGAAGTCATGTGAGAAGAGGAAAGGAAATGACTTCACCTGTTCACTTCCTAAAAGTAAACTCAGATGATACTTTCATGCCCTTTGACCAGTGAGACAACAAGGGAAATAGGCCTAATGGGGCATGGAAAACAAATACACACCCTTTTATTGCCCATCTCTGTCCTGTCTCCACCCCTCCTTCACACCTCTGACTTTCCATTAGTGTGTGAACACATTATAAATGCAAAGTGTGGCCCTGCTTTCTGCTATGGCACATTACCTGACAAAACAAATAAACACATCATTGGCATAAACTAATAAAAATGAGCACTAAAGCCAGGAGGTATTCTTCAAAAATGTATTATTTATCGATTTACACAAATATAAATATGATTGAAGTGATTCCAAAACTTATATAAAAAATAGCAAAGCCTTTAGGCAGTTATACACATTCTCATAATATTAGCTACAATGGAGTAGTGTGAAATCAATCCCTGAGAAGCAATTACATTTGTAGCATCTTTTGGGATTACTTTTATGTGCAAGTCCATGCAGTGAAATGGAAAGACCACTCTGATGTTGTGAATTTACACAGTAATGTGATGATTTTCTTTAAGAATATGGGATACATTTCAAATCTCAAACGTGCGTGGAAAACAAAATCTCATCCGTGATCGACTGACTATTTTTGTTGTTGTTGTTGTTGTTGTTGTTGTTGCTTTGCCTGAAAACTTGACCTTGTATTTAATAACAAACCATATTTCCTCATTAAATCGTATGTACAGTATCATTGAAGATTTCATCCCCTAAAACCGATGGGTGTGAAAGCTTCGGCTCAGTATACAATCGTCTTAGCCAGTTCCGCCAGTTTGTTCTGTCATATGGCTTAAAGCTGTAATATATCAATCATTATTCTTCATTTGTTGCAGAATCCAGAGGCAGTTCTGCTCCTATTGTTTCTCCATGCTGACAGGTTACCAGCGTAACTGAGAAACGCAGAGGTCACGGACCGCTGTTGCTAAGCTGCCGAGGAAGTTCTCGCTTCGGTTGCGTTTGTTCACCAGGCCTGCAATGGACACTGCAGTGACAACAGAGAGTAACGATTATCCATCAGGACCGCAAATACAGATAGGCAATGTTTATGTACAGAGAGAGAAATATCAACATTGACCACTTTATAAAAATGTACACACCTAATTTTGCAATGCGGAAGTAAGTTACTTTCTGTTCAGATTCATTAGCCCTGTTTACACCTGGTATTAAGATGCGTTTTGGTTGATCGGTTCACAAGTAGACGAGGGACACAAACCCGTTTACACCTGGTGTTTTAATCCGTCACTTTTGTCCACTTTCAACCACTTCTGTCCTGATTTCTTTGAGACGAGGGTCTATGTGTTTTTTCAGATCTTTCGTTCTAATGGACAAAATAAGCTCACGGAGACGATGGAAAAACATACGGAGAGCATCAGCTTTGGTTTCTGCTCTGACAGACGCAAGACTGTGTTAGAAATCAGGAATGGTGAGAGAGAACATTGTGCTTGGTACATTTTTTGTCTTCAAACCAAACTTGGGTCTTCAGACGACAAAGTTTAAATCCAGTCTGGCTAGAGCTCTTCCATGTTTACGCATTAGGTCAGTAAGCGGAGAGTAGACGGTCTTTTGTGGCTTTTACACTACGAAAGCAATCCGGTCAAATGTGTTTTCAACTACCTCTGGAAGTGGTTGAAAGTGGACAAGCTCAAAACTTTTTAGACCCCATTTACACCTGTCGTCCACTTGTTATCCGATCGACCAAAACACATTTTAATACCAGGTGTAAACAGGGCCTATAGGTAAATAACTAGAAAACTATTTGCACTCCAAACCAGTGTTTATGTATACAATAAGTAAAAAAAAAAAAAAAAAAAAAAACTCGCACATTCAAGTTACAAATGGCTGCACCCACTCTTACATTAGAAGTAAGGTGGATAGAAAGTACAAGAAACTGAAGTTTGACCTGCTTGCTGGAGCCGAGGTGTGTGATTGTGCTGGTGTCCATGGTCGTATATCGAGATGGATGGGAAAACTGGGCGGCTTCTTGTTTGGTCGAGTACACTGAAAAAGACAAGCGAAATGTGAGTTTTGCACATTGCCGTTCAGAATCACAGAACGTTTTGCATTAATGAGCAGGGGTTATTACTGTGCGACTGTGAGAAGGGCTGCTGGGAGAGGTGAGCTGTGGTCAGCTGCGTCAGGCTGGTGTTCTGTGGGAACTGCATCGGCTGCAGGGTGGCCAGGCCAGACACGCTGTTGATGACGGGAACGCTCTGAGACTGAGGCGAAGCCAGACCTGGCGAAACGTAAAAACCGTGTCAAAGTCAGAACTTGTTGTTCAAATTGTTCTAAAAGATTTGAAAAAGAAAATAATTTAAATAATAATAATCATTTATACTAGACTATACATATTATTTAAAATCACACACACACACACACACACACACACACACACACACACACACACACACACACACACACACACACACACACACACACACACACACACACACACACACACACACACACACACACACACACACACACACACACAGGGTTATTACTAAAACTAAAACCATAAAAGAAAACATTTTTGTTACTTAAAATGAAATAATCGTTAACAAAAATAAAATAAGAAAACTTAAACTGTTTTCATTTTTTCTTATTTTTATTTAGTTTAACTTGATGTACTAAAAAAAACTAAACCAATAACAGAAATAAAAATTATATATAGACACTATAGACTATATTTTTAAATATAGATCATAGACATATAGAAAAAAATAATTGGCAAAAATACACAACTAAATAACTAACATAAAAATAAAAATAAAAAATAATTGAAAATATGAATACAACTATAATAGTGTCTCAGTTATACTAAAATAACACTGATATTTATGACCGCACACACAGTACTTTTCACATATATAGAGATGATATGGAATTTATTTGAAATGGTCGTATATCTATGTTTTTTTTGTCCTGTTAGTGTTCTTTAACATTCTCCAATATTTCTGTAAAAATGTGTTACGTTACGTTGCAATAAAAAAATGTAAAGAATTAAAGGGGCCACATACTACACAAGTCCATTTAGAATGTTCTTTTTGCGCCAGAACTGTCAAATTTTAGTTTTACATGATTTGAATCTGATCCTTAGAATTAAACAGGATGATTTTGCTATTGTAGCTTCAGGGCTTGTAAATGAACCTGTAAATGAACTCTGTTAGGATCGGCTTGTCGTATGTTTACTGGCTTAGGCAAGTGTGCAAACAAGGACTCAAATGCTTGACCTACTCATCAAATGTTTTAGTGTTACTGTGACAGTCAGACACTCCAGCACTCAAGAGGGCGATAGAGTGACCTTTAAGTGTCATTACACCAGATGTATTATGACTCAGGTAGCTAGCTATAAACGTTTTTTATGATCTAACTAGATCAGCTAGATGCTGTTGCTCCTGCTATCAAAACATTGCTCTGTTTAAGAATCCCTACCAGTAATGCAGTGTCTCAACCATTGACATGAGTTTGGGGGCGTGGGTATCTGTTTGTCTGACCAATAGAAAGAGGAGGGAGTGTTGAGAGAACCTGTTTGAGTTATTTTTGAAATTCCATTTGATAAAAAAAAATGAATGACAGTGTAGGTTAGTGGTTTTTAAACGTTTCAGGCCAAATACCACCTTTCATCACATCAGAAAAACAGAAAAATACCGCAGATGTCAAAATGTGTGATAAAAATGAAAAAAATAAATGCTACAGTATTGTTAACTGTAAGATACCTTACATATACGTTAAAAAAAACTGGAAATGGTTTAACATAGCAATTATATGTAAATACTGCATTTGAGTTTTTGCCAGAAAAACTATGTACTGTATAATTACAGTGGAAAATAAGAATATATACAGTCACCAATATGCCATCCAGAAATACCTGAAATGTAGTCACTGTATTTATTTTTGGCAACCACAGCAGCAGTTTTTATCGTAAATTTAATAGGATGTTTTTACAGTGTACAGTACGTACCACAGTTTACGATGTAAGATATGAAGAAGAAGAAGGAGTAAATAAAAATGGCGATACACTCACTTTGAGCGGCCAGGCTCATAATGAGGCTCTGTGCTTGCTGATGATGATGATGAGACGACTGAGACAGACTATGAATGTTGGTCAAAGTGCTCACAGGAGGCAAGACTCCACCAGAGACCGAGATCTGGACACACACGCACACACACAATGTCAATACATATAAGGTACACAAACACTTTGCAAGTAAGGACGTGGTTCCTTTCCTCTGGTGAAAAACGTCGTTTTTGAACTGTGAGAGCGGACTAACATAACATTACAAATGTTTATTGGGGGAGCATAAAGGTGAATGAAAGTGAATAAAGGCAGGGTTTTTGTGTTAAACATACTGCCTTCACATGCTAGATCAATGCTCTCTTTGACCTAGTTGAGTCAGTTTCCAAATAAAGGCGACTTTATCAATCATGTCTGTAAAATGTACATTGATCTCTGCGACTACACGGCTGAAAAAAAGGGCCGGCAGACCCGTGCTTGTCATGACGGTTTTTTCTTTACCATTTTGGCGTCCGGCGATAACAAGCCGTGGCAGTGGTCCAGGCTTCCCGGAGACACCTGTTGCAATACTGATTGGCTGCTGCCATGGTGACTGATGGTTGTGGAGGAAGTGACCTCACTGGTTCCTTGTTGACTGTACCTGAGCTCTGCACCGAAAAACACAAGAAACACTTCAGTAGTATAGTGCAGTTAATGCTTTGAAGACAAAAATGTGCAATTTGTTGTGTTGTCACAGTGGGAAAAAGAGAAAGCTGCTAGTCGGCACATGCTGACCCGATACCGTCTATCTTTATTTGACCTAGTTGCGTAGCTGTAAATGCAGCTCGAATGATAAGAGTCTGCAGTCCAAACACCGAAAGGCCTTTATGAGGCCGTCTATTCCTTAAACGCGTTCTCGTAAACATACCTGAAAACTGATTATGCTAAATGTTGTGCGTTTTCTTGCTCCGGGGCAAACAAATACAATCAAAGAGCTTTTGAACCGTTGGAGGTCAGTGACTGTAGCAGAACACACAGCTTGAGCAAACACGCTGTCCTCTGACTCACTCTCTTGACGTAATATTAATCCATTTGTAAACATTCTGCGGAATTCGGTCCATTTCACAGGCTGACAGTTTACGGCTTTTCCACAGAAAAGTGCCCTTTTGTAGTTGCCAAAAGTTAAGCTGAAGCATTCTGATTTTATTATATGATCGTTTTAAGCCACTGCATGATCCTTCTGAGTTAAAACACTTTTTTTTCCAACAAGCTATCGATCTTCTGAGGGAGCAAAACACACCCTCCCAGACACAAAGCTCGAACCTTGACTTGACCCTGGTTTGACCCTAAAGATTTTATGTCCTTGTATCTCACATGTGTCTGCGGGTGTGGCTGTGTGTTTTGTTCACACACCAATGGGACGGAAGAATTCCAATGAAACAAACACACTCTTACTGCTTTTGTGACCCTGTTTACACCTGATACTAACACTCAGTATAACCCCGGTTTAACAGACACAGCTTAGTCTAGTCCCAGACTTAAATGCATGTTTGAGATGTTTGAACTGAAAGCAACTTGCATTGGCATATCTTAAACTGTGTTCGAATATGTCAGTGCCATTGTTTTATCTCAAGTAAACACCAGTAATGTTTTTTTCTAAGGCATGTTTATTAAAGCTACTTAAATGTCCTAATTGAACTAAGAACTAATCCTGGCTTAATCTAAGCCCTGTCTGTGAAACCAGACCATAATGCTCAAATACAGCGGAAAACCAGGGTTATTATCGTTAACTAAACCGATTAAAAACAGTTGTGTTCATTGAAATAAATATTAGATCAGAAATGCTGTCTTAAATTTAGGTTGAAACACTGAAATTAGTTACTGAACTAAAATCTTTAACCTTTAAATTAAACCTAAATAGTAATATTAAAAATAATAAAAGTGACAAAAGAACATAACATGAATCGCGATTAATCGCATCCAAAATAAAAGTTTGTGTTTGGGTAATTATGTGTGTGTGTACTGTGTATAATTATTTTTTATATATAAATACACATGTACATATTTAAGAAACATTTGCATGTATATACTGTATATATATTTATACATAATTTATATTATATATAAATATAAATATTGTATATATAAATAACACATTTTCTTAAATATATACATGCATGTGTGTGTATTTATATATACAAAATAATTATACACAGTACACACACATATATTACGTAAACACAAACTTTTATTTTGGATGCAATTAATCGTTGCCAAGATCGATTTAGTATTATTTATAGCATATAAATAATACTAAAATAACACTTCCAACTTTTGCGGTTAGCATGACATCGGATCATCTGAGACAGATGTTAATAGCAGGTGTGAACAGAGTCTGCGCTTCTGTTTTCTGTGTGATTGTTACATGCACTTACTTGAATCGGAGGCACTGTGATGGTGCTGGGTGTGTGAAGACACATGGGACAGCAGGGGGTTCATGCTGTGGGGTGGATATGTGTCCATAGCCAGCTTCTGTCTGAAGGCTTCCTCCTTCCGCCGGTTTGCAAACCAGTTGTACACACGAACCTCCGTGACCAGGTTAGATCCAAGTCCATGAGCTTTAGAGGGCGACACACCCCTCTGCACACACTCTGCCCTGAGAACATCCCCAAAAATAACCAACAGCTGTTTGCAATAGATCAAATGTGTTCAAATAAATGTATTATATTGTCGAACAGAAAAAAAGAAACAAATGATGTAATTAATTAAATGTAATTTAACAGATATATTAAACATATTTTTAATAAAAACGAATGCATGAGTGCCACTGTGTTTTAAAGCATAAATAAAATAAATAAGTATCCAACCAAAAGTCTGAGAAACAAGAGAATATAAAAATTGATCAAAAATAAAAACAACAGACTTTATACATAGATTTTATAAACATTAAAATGAATGTGGTGTCTGTAATTTAAAAAAGATATAGTATGTAATATAATAAAATGCAAAACATAAAAATAAATCAAACTGCAGTTGCATGTCTGTGAATGCAGTTGTTCACGTTGTAATTTCACTGAAACGGACAGCAACGGAAGAGCGAGAGAGCATTACCTGTTGCATTCCTCCACGAGTGCCTCCCTCTCTTCTTTGCTGGGGTTCTTCTGGCGCTCATAAGCCTGATAAAGTATCTCTTGAGATGCCGGACCCCATTTGAAACGGTTTCGTCTCATCCTCTTAGAGCCTGGCTCCCCCTCGTCTCCGATTGGTCCTCCAGAAGCTCCCGGAGCGCCCGAACTGTGTCCGGTATGATTGAATTCTGGGAAAAAAAACAGGACCTGATCCTGACTGCCTGAGTCACTGAGGTCAGAGCCCTGAACACGGTCGAACTCTGCGGAAATAAGAGGGGGACACGATTGGGGCAGAGTAAGGCAGAATCATGATAGATAGTGCTGGATGGGGAGGCCCATAATGAAGATGCAATTTTGAGGGTGGTAATAATAATGATAATAGATCCAAGTATGGGGCTTACAGAACGGAGTATGTATATATATATGTGTACACACACACACACACACACACACACACACACACAGTACACACACATATATACATATATATATATATATATATATATATATATATATATATATATATATACAGACAGACAGACACACACACACACACACAATTAACGTCACTTTGTATGAAAGTACGTACAGTATACACACACACACATACACACACATATATATATATATATATATATATATACGTACATACATACGTACGTACATACATACATAAGTAAGTAATTAGCACCAATTTGTATGAAATTATAATCTTGACCTTGAAAAATGAATGTCCTTCATAAATGTAGGCTATTCAGAGAAAGTAAAGAACATGTATTGTGCAGTCTACAAATATGAATAAATTATCTGACCAAAGTTTGAGAAACAAAAGTGCTGTAGGTCATTTATAATAGACACAGTGTAGGGGTGAGCGGGGCACAAACTAACACGAGGCTACTTGTTGTAACACACATGGTTTAAAACTTTCCACATATGCCAGCATGACAAAATGTACTGTATTTTCTAGTTGCCATATCAACACTATATGTGACCCTGGATCACAAAACCAGTCATAAGTCGCACGGGTATATTTGTGGCAATAGCCAACAATACATTGTATGGGTCAAAATTTTGGATTTTTATTTTATGCCAAAAATCATTTGGATATTAAGTAAAGATCATATTCCATGAAGATATTTTGTAAATTTCCTACCAGTAAATATATAAAACATTTATTTTTGTGAGTGAGTGTAGCACAATCGTGAACATAAATGGGCAACTTTAAAGGCGATTTTCTCAATGATTCGATTTTTTTTGCACCCTCAGATTCCAGATTTACAATAGTTGTATCTCAGCCAAATATTGTCATATCCTAACAAACCATACATCAATGGTAAGCGTATTTATTCAGCTTTCATATGATGTATATCTCAATTTAAAAAAATTGACCCATGTGACTGGTTTTGTGGTCCAGGATTTTTTTTATTTATTTTTTGCCAAAATGAAAAAATCGTTGGAAGATATCGCTGAACATTATTTTAACCATAAAAAAAGTTAGTTTTTCATCTGTTTATTGTGTTTATTTAAAATTAGACAAATCTGAAATTATTTTAATCTTATATCTGTTATTTAACAGTTGAGATAGTTCTTTAATGCTTCGGGTTTCAGTTGCGCAGATGGGGCATGTTGTAACTGCGTTACAATGTGCTTCTATAGAACTATGCTATTCTATTCTTTACTTTTAAGAAATCTATTGAGAAACCATGAGAAAAAGGTGAATAAAGACTGAGAGTCAATGTTAAGAAATCATTACTTATAATTATGTTTTGAACTATGCTGTATAACTGTGTTTTGTGGTGTGTTTGTTGTCAAACTCAAAAATTATACACACAAAAATGGCATTATTTTATCTGCAAAATTTAAGAATTGTATTTTATTGACAAAATATTTTTGTGTGTCTTGTATATATTTTATTTATTTGATCAGATAACATTTGAAGCTTTCATATGGTCAAGTTACAATGGACCCCACCTATCAAGAAAAAAGTATACACTGTAATTTGTATTAATGAAACAAAACCACATAATTAGACATGTGTGAAATTAATTTGGGGGAAAAATAAATACTCTGAACCTCAAGTGAATTTACACAAACTGAGAAAGTCAAAAAGTGTTAGGTTGTGCCCCGCTCTCCCCTATTTTGCATGTGCTGTGAAGATTTCTGCGAAGATTTCAGATGACGCAAACACTGAATCTTTGTAAATGTACATTTCTGAAATACTTAACTTAGACATTTATCTCAAATAACAGATCACTCTAAATTGTAATATGGACTCATGCACTTTCTGTAAAGCTGCTTTGAAATTATGTGCATTGTGAAAAGCACTATACAAATAAACGTGAATTGAATTGAACTGTAATAAAATAAAAAACACCAAGTATGTAATATATGTAAACAAATGTAATAATATAAAAAAAATATTCACTGCATTGTTTTATATAACAAAACATCAATACCAGATGCAAAAATAAATAAATAAACGAGAGATTATAAAATAAATGTCACTTGTATGATATTTTGTTATATAATGCAAATAGATTAATTTACTTTTAAGCTTGCAAAGGGAACAAAACAGTCTACATACGCTAGGCCTATAGGTTGTATTGAGATGCTGACTTACGTCTGTCGATTTCGCGCTGTTTCTGGACGTACCAGGTGTAAAGCGCGGCTCGCTTGGCCGTCTTCATCGGCGTGCCTTTATTGAGGTGCTGGGACAGGTGCGACTGGTTGAGGCCCGTCACGTCCACCACCTCGCGCTGAGGGATGTTGTGCTGCTGCATGTAGCCTTTCACAGTGCGAGCCACGCGCCACGGGTCCTCGCTGACAACGACACACACCAGCAACTCCACATTATTTTCATGTGTCGAGGTGTTACGTTAGGTTGTGTAAAAGTATGCCTTTTGTTTTGAAAATCCCAAATATGAAAAAAGGCTCAAACGTCTAAATTGACATGACATGCAATAACATTTAATATTAATTGAAAACATACAAAAAAAAAATGTTTTTTAAGACATAATCAAAACAATTAATGATGTCTAATGAGTATTAGTACTCGTTTGTTTAGCTAATTTCCCCCAAAAAATATTTTCCCTCCTATCGATACTGAGTTGAATATTTGCGATAAATAACTGTAGGCTTGCCTAATAATAATTGTATATAGACGAACTGTATACATTCAGGTCATACAATAAAATAATAAATAAATAATAATAATAGGCCCCATATTTGCATGGCATCGGTTGTAGCCTATATCATTTTAAATGTCTCTAATTTGACGTAGCCGACAAAATGCCTTAATAAATCTGTTAATTGTAGGCCTCTTGTGAAAACAAAAAATAAAACAGCAATCAGCATACAACAAGTAAAACGCTTGTGATCGGTTCAATAAGTTTAAAGAAAAAAAGCAAATGAAAATGTCTAATGTTTGTTTGGGGAAATAACCCCTCACATTAGTGTGCTCGAGGATGTTGATTTAAGACTATAACTTTGGACAATGAATAACTAGATATCTTTTCCCTCTATTCATACGACATTGTGTATCTTTCTGTTGATGATTTATAGAAATAAATTAATAACAACTACACGTGGTTTCGTTTTGACTTTACGTCAATATACATATCTTGTCCTCTTTATACTTTTGCACAGGAACATTTCGATTTTTTTTTTTTTTTTTTTTGCCGAAATTTAAAATGTATTCGATTTTTTTTTGTGCCTAAAGTTGCATAATTAAGTAGGCTAATTAAAACAATATTACAATAATACTGAAATAAGAAAAAAATTGCTTCATCACAATAGGCTAATTTTGGTATTGGTTTCGTTAGATAATTGTATTTTTTAAAAAAAAAAATCATTAATAAAAGAAATTAAATAAATTATATAGGATAAAATTAGACAAGTTTCTACAGAAATTTTGAAGAACTAGCCTACAGGCTCACGGTTATTTTATAGAGCGGCTCATTATTACGCATTGTTCATATTGCGACTGGAAAAAAAAGTATGTAGGCCTACATTGTAATTCAACATGTTGCATTGTTTGCATATAATATTTTAATAAGGTGACATTTCGTTAATGAACTGAAAAGTCAAGTATCCGTATGTGAATAACTCACGATAACATGCGCTCCACCTGCGCGCGCTGCTCCGCCGCCTCCTCCGTGTTGAGAGACTGCAGCTCGCGCAGGATCGGCGGCGTGTCGAAGTCATCCCCGTCATCAGAGCCCTCATCCCCGGACAGCTTACCGCCTTTCCCCTGCGCGCTGGTCAGAGTCAGAAACACCGGCTTTGAATCATTGGAGTCGCTGCCGCCGTTGACACTCGACGGGGACAAGGGTTTTTCCATTTTTATTCCGAATTCGGCGGAACACGGGCATAAATCCTCCAGCGCCTGGACCAGCACATCCTTAGTGACCCCCGAGTCCAACAAGGCGCTCAGGAGCTCTTGCTGAAGCGATGTCAACTTGGACACCATGTCAGTAAACATCAATCCGGTCTCGTTGAAAATCCTCGCGGCCTCGGTAAATAGAAATTAAATGAAACGAAGAGTGTTTTTAAGGACGCAAGCACATGAGACTAAAGTGTCTCAACGCAAAGTTTTGCAGTTGTCCAGTGCACGAGCGCACCTGCTGAAGGAAGTCGTTCCACGTTCCCGGTGGGCGGAGCTGACTGCATGGTCATTGGCTGTTGCACCTTATGCAAATGATTTACACGTTTATGAATAAAGCTAATATAAATGAGAAATTTGGAGGAATCCAATTCTGTATCAGTCTACTTTTGGGTCACACTTTAGATTAGGGTCCAATTACTATTAACTACGACTTTTGCCTCAATAAACTCCTTATTAGCCTATTAATAGTAGGCTACACTGTAAAAATTATATGATCAATAAGTTATGACAACATATGTTTTTATATTGCTGTAACTCATCAAAATAAGTTTTTTTATAAGTTATACAAGATTCAACTCATTTTTTAAAGTCAGTTCAATGTAATATAAGTTGAAATGACTTAAACATCCAAGTTGATTGTAATTAAAATGTATTTGTAAATAAATACTAACTTACTAACATTTAATAACAATGGGCTAATACATTTTACATTTAAATTTCTGAAAAATTCTTTAGTGATTTAAATAGTCACAAATCTATTTGTATTTCTTCATTTCATATATTTGCTTTGTTTGTCTTTGTTATAAGCTTAAATTACTCTTTTTTTTACTTGAGAATGAAAGGCGACACCCCCTCTGATAAAAAAGATGATTTATTAATCGTTATATTTGTTATTATTGGTTAGTTTTTGTTGTGTTCATAATGCCTTCATTATGATATAATCATTACTCAAATGTGAGTAATAAAAATTATATGATGACAAATTCATTGCTTTAACTCATCAACATAAGTTCAGCAATTTTCATTTATTTGTATAAATTATACAAGATTCAAATACTTTTATAAAGTCAGTTTAATGTAATTTAAGTTGAAATGACTTAAACATTTAAGTTGATTGTACTTAAAAAGGCAGCAACTTTTTTTTTACAGTGTAGAAAAACACCTAATTTTTCATCATTCATAGACCCCTCTTTTCTTCTTTGTATATAATAATTTTCTCATTTATTTGATTCTGAAAAGCAAAATGTGACTTTTTAATGAGCAAAAATGTTGATAAGTGATAAGATGCACATCAGCAGTATATGTGTGTGAAAATTCAGCATTCATGTTTTTCAGAAATAGACTGGAATCAAAATGCTACATAAAAAGAATCATTATGAAAATGTAAAATCGTAGACACTATATTTCAAGATCAAATCTGCTGCTGGAACAGAATTTTAATGCGCGCTGCATTTCAACCTTTCTCACACATTTTGGGGACTGGTCAGTTCTCAATCATTAACAGCAGTTAATAACAAACTTACAGAAATTACATATTTTTTTCCAGGATGTGAAACTACTTCTGTTGTGAAAGCTGCACTGGAGTGTGACTGTATCGGATGAATAATTTGTTAGTTTTCTCTCTCTCTCTCTCTCTCTCTCTCTCTCTCTCCTCTGACCAGGTTTTGTATGTGGTTTATTCCCACTATGAAAGGCTCTGCTGTCTGTGTATCAAAGCCCCTTCCCTTTCCACCACTGGAATGTTTTTTTCTTTTTGTAAATGTGGCTAATTTGCCTGCAGTTTGAACCAAAAGGTGTCAAAGTCGATCGATAGGCATCCATTCATAGATATTTGATCTAAATGAGGCGTTTACAGATATATTCAACTTTTATAAGTATGGCTAAAATATGCTAAAAAGGTGCATTTAATACAAATTTTATACTTACACACACATTTTAGACATGATGGGTAAGCTGGGGAATCAGTGACCAGAAAGATGAGTTCCGGTCAGTAAGCTGGACCTTGACTTGGACTCAAAAGGACACATAAACACAAGAACACACACACAGTTTATTTCTGTCATGTTCTGAGATATAGGTAAGGTCTCGAGGCATTTATTGTCTGTGTTTGCCGTGACAGAACTGTGCCACAGGTGTTACGCATAAAGACTCCGTTGATCACCCTGTTAGACATTAACCACAGTAATCTAACCTTCACGAGCTTCCTTTTCATGATGATGCGCAATGATTATGATTGTGTTATAAAACAGCCTTGTGTGAATATACACACAACACATTTCCCTATATCTTTTGCACAAACTTGGATGAATTAGACCAATTTAAGGATTATAAACTACTTTAAAATGCAGATGTTTTTTGTTAAAGCTATTCCATCATTTTTTTTATTTTTATTTTTTATTTTTACTAACTAATATTCTTGTTTCCATGTTCAAGGATGGAGAAATGATTAGAAATTTTACAATAATTTTGACTAATTTCATATAATTGACATTATATATTATTGATTGAGTTGTGAGGTAGGCTATACTACAACTGACCGCAAGCTCCGCGCATTTGTCAAAATTAAAGTGACTGAAAGACATCACACTCATTTCCTTTAAGGAGGCAGAGGAGCAAATGAGATCAGTGGTAGAGGAAATAAGGAGTGTGAGTGGAGCTACTCTCCCAGAACCGACTGCAGCTCTGAAGCCCCCGCTGATTTAAACATCCCCCTTACGGAGATCTCCTATTCACACAACGGCCTTCTTTATTCTCAACTCTACAATCTAAGATTCTCTCTCTCTCTCTCTCTCTCTCTCTCTCTCTCTCTCTCTCTCTCTCTCTCTCTCTCTCTCTCTCTCTCGCTCTCTGACAGATAGACAAACAGACATAGATAGATAATAGATAGATAGATTGACTGTAAAAAGTGCTGTTGACTTAGCTTAAAAAAGTGAGGAAACTTGTTGCCTTAAAATTAAGTAAATACACTTCATGCGTAATTGAAAAAAAAATAAATTATGTGGAATTGTCAGGTTCACATAATTTTTTCAATATGCATGATGTTTATTTACTTAAAACTATTAAGGCAACAGGTTTCCTCACTTTTTTAAGTTAAGTCAACTGTTCACTTTTTACAGATAAAATATGCAGATATAAAAATATATCTGCAAATATAAAATATATATTTCCTCCCATTTGTTTATTATGGTCTAAACTCAATGTAATGAGGAATAATACTAAATTCAAAAAACTTTTTTTTCTGGGTCTCAGGAGTAGAATAAATAGATTAGATTGATTTCCCACTTTTCAATTTTCCCAAACTTTTCATCAGTAATTTCAAGCAACCTTATAACATTTACATGATTATACTGAAGGCCATCCCTTTCAATCTACAAACTTTTGACGCCCCACTCAGAGTTTGCAAAAATCACTTGACATTTCATTTAAATTGCACAGGCAGAACAATTAACAGCATTACAACACATATCAGCCAACAGCAATGATGCCGTACTGCGCTTTTACAACACAGTAAAGACTTCATGACCTTTTTATGGATACAACGTTCAAAAGAAGACTTTGATGGCTCCTCACGAGGGGTCAAAATCTGAAGAAATGGCCACCGTAAACGTAAGGAGGAGAATAAATACAGGCAGAGCATGTGATGCTGGCACAGGACCAGACACTGCAAATGTATGCCATCTAAATCTACAGCAAATCTGAAGTAAACTCTTTTTAAATTCAGCAGCAGGGATTCAACATCACAAAAATGTCTTTCACTCATTACTCTCTATAGGAGGGCCATCGCTCACCCATCCCGTACAGTCATTTAGCTAAATGGTTACTTGGGTTAATCAGGTATTGCTTAACGCGCTGCAAATCTTTCAACCAACACAAACATCATGTTAACATATACTATCTTCCTACGCAATATGTATATACAAAAGCATTTTAAAGTAAAAGTGTAGTATTTCTATATTTATTTTTATTACATAAGATTTAAAAATATGCCTTATTTAAGATGAGTATTTAAATTATTTACTTTTAACATTCATTAGACTTTTGAAGAGACTCATCCATCCCTTTCAGAAAGGTTTTATTGTGCTTCATATCTTAATTGTCCCTCATTTTTCGGGACCCCCAGTGTGAAGGGGGGGATGAGGGTGAGCGCTCAGGAACAGACGTGCCTGAATCAGCGTTCCTCCCTCCTGTTAGAGATGAGTGGACTCTGCCCCGCTGAACCTCATGCTCGCTTGCTCTGCTCTTCGCAGGAATCACACGTTTCGTCCTCTTCTTCATCCTGATTGCACTCCTCCTGCTGCTTTTCTCTCTCATGCCTCAGTGACCCCGGGGCCCCAGAGGGCCAGAGTCAATCAAGGTATCAGGTCAAACTAAAACGAACTCACAGATAATTTCATTACAGCTTTTTAGTCGCTGTCATTGCTCTAGCCGTTCAATGTTACTTTTCTACAATGTAAACACAATTTTATAATATCCAATAATAATCATTCAAAATATGTTATTGAACATTTTTAAAAACGCAAAAGATTTCAGAGCGGTCTTCCTGGCAATTAGGTGTTGTTGCACTCAAGCTAAATTGATGCATATAACACACACACACACACACACACACACACACACACACACACACACACACACACACACTGTATATTCTATCTCCTAACACTATATCCCCAAACCTATCCCGTCACAGAAAACTCAGTTTTACATTTAAAAAATAAATAAATAAAAATCATTTAATGTGATTTAAAAGCTGTTTGCCTCATGGGGACCAAAAAATGTCATGCCATGTTGTGGGGACATTTGTATGTACGTACATACCTTCCTACCTAGTATATACCTACCTACCTACATTGTAAAAAAGTTGCTGATTAGTTTTTTTTAAGTACAATCAACTTGAATGTTTCAGTCATTTCAACTTAAATTACATTAAACTTACAAAATTTCTTTCTTTTTTTATTTTATTTTGTATAACTTGTATAAAAAGTTGAAAATTGCTTAACTTATTTTGATGAGTTAAAGCAATGTAAAAAGTTATGTACCTAAGTACCTACCTATCTATCTACGTACGTATACGTACCCATCTACGTATATCTACCTACCTACGCACATACCTACCTTATCTATCATATGTGCTTCTTATATAGATTATTTGATACCATTGTTCCTGTAAATTTTCACTTCTGATCCAAAACTATGTAATTATTTACTATACAATACCATAGTAACAGGGTTGACAATTTAAGATCGTCCCATAACTACAAACACAAAACAAACAAAAAACCTTTTTAAGTCCAACTAAAGAAATTATTTGAAGGGAACACAATATTTCAATATGTTCTCTAAATGTAATTGTCTATGGAAAAACACAATGTGTTGTATTAGAAACAGTTCATGGTTTGAAAAGCAACTCCCAACAGTTGTCCGTCTCATTCGATGAAAAAGTAGCTTGAATCGCTCTGCTCCCGACCACTAGAATATATAAATGTATTTTACTGTACCTTCTGATCACACTGCACAAAAGTGATGGCCTTCCTCAGTATTTTAGTCTTTTCCAGTGAAAATGTCTCAAGATTCTTAAATCTAGATGCATTTACTGGAGATGCAAGTTGACAAAATATGAAGTCTTGTTTTCTGCGAAACTGATGAAAATGAAGTGAGTTTATGTTTTAAACAAGAACAAATATCTGCCAGCGGGATTAGAAAAAATCATGATTTGTGTGATTTGACACCCAGAAAGTGTCCATATTCTTGGTTTATAAAAAAATAAGGAGATGTAGTGGTAACCTAATGATTAAGCAAATGGCTGCTAATACAAATTACTGATTCGATCCCAAGAATGACTGACTAGATGAAGACCAGTTCCTCTCAATTATATGTGTATAACTGAAGATTAAGTAAAAGTTGCCACAAGGGACAGGAGCTACTAACTGTAAATATTAAGTAAATATAAATTGCTTTGAAAGAAAATGTTGAGCACTACTTTTAGAGGTTGTAACCATGAGATGTCCAAGCTGCAAAGCAAAGCGTTGCAAAATTGCTACAATGGGATTTGTGCAAATAAAAAAATGTCTGAAATGTTTCTTAAATGCTATATGCATGTAGCCTAGAAATCTAGACGCACCCTAGTGGCAGCAAAATATATTTTGCAGCCAGGGCAGTCTAGCAACTCTCCATTGACTTTCGAGCTGCAAAAACCAAAATTTGGTCAGGCCAATCACATCGTGTATAGAGTAGGCGGGACGGGCTTAACATAATGACGACAGAGTTGTGACGGTTCCCTGCTACTTGAAAACAAAGAATGGCGGCGGCTGCTGGCGAACAGTCTTTCGAATCGGCTTTGGCCGCGACTCTGGAGGACTTGGAGTTACGTTTTTCTTTGAGAAAAGAGCAAAGAACGGCACTTAAGTCATTCTTAAAAAAGGAAGATGTGTTCGTAGTTTTGCCGGCCAGATTCAAAAGTTGAACCTATCAACTAACGTTAGCTCCGCTGTTGGGAAAACGCTCTGGTTGGTTGAAGCGCTGTCCTATTGCGTGCAGAGGGAATTTGAAAGACAGCCGTTTATCCCGCCCCTCAAATTAAGCCGTGTCTATGGTGAGTTGCCAGACCCAACATCTGATGTAGGTCTGGCTTGCCAGGCTAATATGCATGCATAGTATTTTGCTAACTGAATATCTGCATTAGTCCAATATACAGTGTATTTAAAAGAACACTGTATAATGCGAAACAAACACGCACACGAAAGCAATTTTTAATCACTTCCTTTTCTGTGCAGACACGCTCACCATCTTGATTCAGAACGATGATCTCCTTCTGAAATTAACATTCATATCAAGTTTTAACTGGGAACTTGAAAAAAGGAACATTTGAGTTTACAAAACCTGTTTTATTTGTTCACTCATATACTGCAAGCGTGTTTTTATTTGCGTCAAATCGTTCAAGTGAATTTAGTTTTATAGTGTAACTTGAGACTCAACAGGAATTTGTTTATGATACTTTGATAATATATTTTAAAATATACATTTTGAATAAAATATAAAGGTGGTTATAACGTCAGACAGTCAATCCGTATGGCTTCATCGGTGCATTTTTACTTTCACTATGGTGATTTGCTGAGCTGAAGGGAGGAATCGTTGCAGTCCGATTCTTTAATCTCCTCACAGTTCCTCACTACATCCTCAAGGAAACTCAGCACAGTCTTCAGATCCTCACTGCGGTCCAACACGGTCTCCTCTAGCGGTCCCTTCAGCCTGGTCAGTGTCTCGTTGAGCACCATCAACCCATCCTCAGGCGCAGCGTGATCCACCGCCTCCTCCCCTGCAGGACCGTCAACTCCGGCAACCAAAGCCACGTCCTTATCACCAAGGTAACGAACCAGGAGGTCCTGTAGAACTGGCCTGGATTGGTCACTCAGTGATGACCTCAGCGCTGGAAGGTCCTCAGGCTGGCATAAGGACAGGAGGTGCAGGAGAGCACGGCAGAGCTGCGAGCGTAAGCTAGCACAGTATCGATACTCAAGGAAGTCTTCCGTATCTTCACTGTGTTCCAGGGCCTGAGCCAAAGCTTGCCACACCTCGGCAAACTGGTGAACATCACCGTAGCAATCTCGCGTTGAGGGAACAGAAAGTGCAGCGGCGGATTTGATGCGGACTTTGAAGTTCTTGCAGGAAGTGACGACGTAGGACAGGGCAGAGTAAGCTTCCTTAGACCAGATAGCAGAACCTGCGAGGGAAGTGGTGTGTGTTAAGGTGCGTTCACAACATGTCAGAATTACTGTAATTATTCTGACTTCTTGTAATCGCAAGTTTTACAAGGATGTGAACACTTTTTACTTGTACCACGTGACCACTGAAAAGCCAAAACATTCTAACTACCAACTCGTCAAATAAGGGGGATAGTTCCTAGAACTATTGGTGGAAGTACCCGCTTTTTGGCATTTTCGCACTGCAGGAACTAGGAATGATTTTAATACTAGGAACGGTTTTTGGGGAACTTAATTGGCACCTACTTCAGAGTAGGGTCTAACCCAGAACAATAAGAACTACCAGTGACGTTAGTGTACGCTGATTGGATAAACGCATAGGAAACACCGGCACCTGCCATTTGTAAAAAAAAAAGCTGTGTACACACACAGATTATAGCCTATATTGACCAGGCAAACGCTAATACTTTTTCATTTACTGTCTACTTTTTATAACAGTTCTGTCTAATAACGTATTAGACAGGAATGTTAGACAGATAGTAAACCAATGAACATGGAGAATGCGAGTACTGTGTGCTCAGGCTCTGGCGTTCTCAGTGCCGTCAAAATAAAAGTCTGCTGCTCCATCAAAATAAAAGTCACAACAAGTGCAGCTTACATCACTTCAGAGTTCCTACTGGAAGTGGGAATGCAACCAGGAAAATGAAACATTTAGTTATCAGGGAACCACTCTGGTGGCTAGTTCCTATAACTAAGTTCCTAGACTACCCAGTGCGAAAGGGGCTAAAAAGTACAAAGTGTTCTGAGGCCAAAACAACTGATTTGTGTGAAGAACAGACTCAAAAGTGGTCACCGTGTCCATCCGCCGTAGATCCTGTACACACATTAAAAAGTTGCCGCTCGAAGAAACTTTGATTGTGAAATGGCATTGGCTCTTGTGTGTCTCGTGACCAATTACATCATGCTAAAGAGCCGGGTGTATCTTTTGAATTAGATATAACTGCGTGCGTTCATGGAACGGGATCATTTTCAGCCATGGTTTGAAATGAACACCCGCCAACATGCCGAATGCGGTCGAAAGTCCACAGTGGCGGGTAACGCATATCATCACACTTGCCAATTTGGTGGGTTCAGGTTGTGATTCGTAAATTATGTTCCCTAAAAGGAGCCTCAAACATTAGCAAAACAATGTGTAAAAAGGGTCGCACACTGAGAGAGAAGCTGCGCCGCGCCACTTCCTTAAAATTCGAACACATTGTTTTCTATGACCATACCCAGAAACCAGGTTTCTCATTGAAAGCAATGGAGTACCCTGCACATCGAAAAATGACACTAAAGGGGTTCCCTGTACATTAAGGATGCAGAGAGGTCCTGACCAACCGTCAATATGTGACGAGTTGGGAGTGAGAATGTGTTACAACGGTTCTGTGTAGAAAATCACACGTTGTCATCTCGTAATTACGGTAATTATGACATGGCATGAATGAAGCATTAGCTCAATGTCATGTGGTTACTTACTTGGCTAAATGAACCCACCCCTAATCCTCTATGATATTCTGATCTCTAGATGGTGATTGACAAATAAAGCCCAAAGTATACTTCAGTTTTCACGCAAACACTTAGCATACAAGAACAGTTGAATGCAAAACCTTTATAAGTTTACTTCACTTGAAAGGGCACACTAGAAAGTTTCATCTCAGTTTTTCCCAGTTTCTAAATTATTAATTATGAATGATAAAAATTGTCCTAGTTTAAACTAGAGGGTGCTCAACTCAGGCGTCTACTGTTGCTGCAGTCTCCAGTAGTTTTTTTTTTTCTCTCAATTGATTTTTTAACCATGAAACAATGGGCCCGGGTCAGGGGTGCCACCTTGTGGACCAACTAATTATTGCACGTGTGAGCTAAGCGAAAGAGTATGCAGAAGAGTTTGCACGGTTAGAAAATTGGTGAACAATGCGCACATACTATGCTTTGGACAAAATTTACGCCACACACACTGTGCGCTTACTACAGTTGCGCGATTCTGGATAAATTGAGAATCACAATTTTTTTGTTTAAAAAGTCAATTGTAGCCACCTACTGGTGTAACTATGTCATTGATACAATCTTTATTTAATGCGTCAAGTTACTTTCAAAAGGTGATTCGCTCTAATTTGATCGCTACTGTTTCAATCCGAACTATAAACTTTTATAAACAGTACTTCTGTAATAATTTTCATTATTGTAACACAGAAATAATTTTACTGTGAGGTTGAAAAGACTTTTTGTGAACCTGTTTCAGAAACAGCCATAACTACACATGACAAATGCTCTCTCTGGATCAGCGGCAGCATGAACACAGATCTGAATGTTCCGCTTAATGTTTAATGGACATAGCAGAATCGCTGTCATTTATGAATATGATCAGGTGGGTGTTTGAATAGAGATTGTGATCGTTTAACGATTAATTTTGCAGCTCTAATTCGTTTGGTAAAAATAGTATACTTTGGGCTTAAGTGGCCATAATAAAAAAGTACTTTTTTATTAAAATGTTTAAAAACAATTTTATATCATTTTCAAAAAAAGTTTTTACTAATAAACTAATTCAATATCATGTGATATAACCAAGTAAAAAGTAATACCATAATTTCCTTACACTTTGAAAACATGTGACAGTACACATCTTAATCATTATTTTCAAAAAAACATGTTTTTGTATATTTTTCAAGGCAAAAACCTTATTATGTGTTATTAATTCACAATTATTTTGTTTTCAGCGGGGAAAAAAATCATTTGACTGGGTGGACAAAAGTTTTACAAATATTAATAAGCAGTGAAGGAGTTAACTAAATGCTTTCCTTTCAAGAATTTGTTTGAATTTGGTGTGTTTACTCACCTAGAGGGAGGCTGCGATTTCTGAAGGTATTGCCCAGTGCGTAGCAGGCGTTCCAGCGCACTTTCATGGTAGCATCTCCTCTAACCGTCTCGATCAGTGCCGTCATGGCCTCCTGCAGGGGCTGCTCAAACACAGGCTTTCCCAGGTGCACCGGCTGCAGGAAGTGAAGCAGATTCCCCAGCGCACGGACAGCATTGCTCTTTACCTGCGGCACAGGAAACTCTTATCTTCCAGGAGTTCATTCTACAGTACATTATGAAAAGATGGCTTTTGTTTCTGCCCCTAATGAGGATGCAGCAATATTCAAAATGTAACTGATAAGCTGATAAGTAACTGTTATGGCTGATAACACCATAGATCGATAAATGAGCATTAGAATAGTAATTAAGGACTGAAATGTGTTTCAATTACAGAAGTAATTAGTAAAGTTCTTTCAAGTGATGAATTTAAAGGAATAGTTCACTTAAATCATTTACTCACCCTCATGTTGTTTCAGACCTGTATGAATTTCTTTCTTCTGCTGAACACAAAGGACGATATTTTGAAGAATGTCTGTAACCAAACAGCTGACTTCCATAGTAGACATTCTTCAAAATATCTTCTTTTGTGTTCAGCAGAAGAAAGAAATTCATACAGGTTGGAAACAACTTGAGGGTGAGTAAATGATGACAGAATTTGCAGTTTTAAGTAAACTATTCCTTTAAACTAATCTTTATGCATGAATGCACAGATTTATATTTACAAGCAACTCTTAAGGGGACAGTGTTATAACAGAGCAAGCACTCTGAAAAGGTGAAGAAAATGTGGTCTTTAATGGGTTAAATTAGGTAAATGTCCAGTTAAATGTCAATAAAATCGAACAATACATATCCAATATCAACTGATAAAATAATGACAATAAAAAACACTTTGAAATGGAAAGCTAAAAGCTACACATAATTTAAAGTAGTTTAACTGCAGTCAACCTACTCTTCTGAAAGTTTTCGACAGTAAAAGTAACAACAATAGCCAAGCTGCTTAAGCTATATGTAAATATGCATTACTGGAGAAAAGTTTGGGTAAGAATTAGTTTTTGTTGTTGAAAGAAATTAATTCTTGTACTCAGCAAGGATGCATTAAATTGGTCAAAAGTGACAGTAAAGACATTTATAATGTCACAAAAGATTGAATATTTCATATAAATGCTGATCTTTTGATCTTTCTCTTCATCAAAGAATCCAGACAAAAAACAACAACAACTGTGATAATAATAAGAAATTCTTCTTGAGCAGCTATATATATAATTTGAGGTTTTTTTTGGGGGATATTATCTGCCCAAATAAAACATTTTATTTTAACAAATGTCTCACTCTCTCTAAAACCAGTATATATCAGGCAGTCCTAGTCCCAAAATCTAAAATGTTTGAATCATTTTGCATAGTTACAAAATGCATTCAGCCTTGATACTTGTAGAAAGTTAAACAAAGTACATGTAAAAGACTTTTTGGCATCACTAATAAAAAATTGAAAACAAGTACCCACCCTGTCTTTATCTCCTGAAGCTTTAGTGGCAGATCTCAACATGTTCAGCAGCAGCATATCAGAGAACTCCTCCTGAAACTCCAGCCCCACCGACTGCCTGAACAACAGATGAGCAAAGGAAAACCATCAGTCTGCGAGGTTTATAGAGCAAACACATACACACAGACGTGACCGCTCTCACATGTTGACAATGAGCGTGTCGGTGAGGTTGCCGAGAGACCAGGCCGCCTTCGCACGGACGTTAGGTGAGCGGTCATCCAGAGCGGTGAGGATGGCATTAGCCGTGTCTGCCACAAACATCACATCCTGTGGTCGTCAAAAGAATAAAAGTTAAATCAATCATCCTTTTGAGATGCCCACTATTTTTTTAGTTGGATGAAGGTGGATTTACTTATAGTTAAACTTGTAAATGTATACATTTAGCCCTCATCCTTCCCTCGCACTTTGTAACACATCTTTCCCTCGCACTTTGTAACACATCTTTCCCTCGCCGCTCAAAATTACCCGAAGCCCTTAAATTATACTTAATTTTTTATTGTTTTTTATTTTATTTACCGTTACATTACTAGATTTGATCAATAAATAATAAATAAATAGTTCCTCATTTAAGCACATTCCTCACATTACTTCAACTTAAATTCAAAATAACTCAATTTCATGCACAACCCTTTTAATTCAGCTCAAAATATCTTACATTGGGTGTCTTTGCTGACCTCTTGTGGAAAAAAAATAATATAACATGATATTTCATGACTCTTGCCACTAGATGGCCTTATAAATGTATTTGGAGCAAATGAGCTCTTCCGCTGGGTCCTAAATTCAGTTTCACTTCAGTATGCATTCAGATACACATGTAGACATTATAAAATCATTTATTGTTTAAGTTTTAGCATTTTTTTGTTTTAATTGTGTACTGAAGCATTCCTCCCATTACATTCATTCCTAAGGGGGTCAAATTGACCCGTGAGGGAAGGATTGGTTACTTTTTTAAATTTCAACCACAAAACTCCTCGAATCCATTCATTTCTTTTTGTTTTTGTGTATTCGTGGTTCAAGTGCGACTAAAGACCTAAGGTCTTGGAGTGACCCGAGGGAAGGATGAGGGTGAATGAGTTATAAAAAATACAAATATTATTAAAAATTAAAAAAAAGTTTAAAAAAAATTAGAAGTGAAGCTCTGATTATATGAGTAGGCTGATCCTGTACCTCTCTCAGGCAGGGAAAGAGGATGTAGACACCTAGAGCTCTCACCGCTGCCGACTTCACCAGAGAGTTCTCGCTGTACGTCAGTCCCAGCAGTAACGTGATACACAGCACTTGTGTCTTATCCTGCAGGTATTCATATGCGCAAATATATCACAAACACATTTTATAACTCAACTCCACGTTCCATCGAACGACTTCCTGAACACCTGGAAACTCAAGAGGTCAAACACACTCACGGGCAGCTGGCTGAAAGCCTGTGGCAAGATGGAGGAGATGGTGTCACACGCACTGGTTTGCAGGGTGGGATGCTGCTCGTTCTGTAAGGCACTGATCAGTGGACCACTCAAGACTTCCGACCAGAACTGAACCACCTGCAAATCATCAAGATAATGATCTTTGAATTCAGTTTTGTTTTCTACCACGTCACATACACTGTTTAAAAGAATTAAATCATTAACTACCTGGCATACGGGCACAAGTTTAGCACTTTGTGGAGTGTTGGTATCAGCTCTGTACTGCTGGATAATGCCTGTTCCCAGTTCTTCCAGAAGCTTGGGAAAGGAACAGATAATAATAATATTAATAGCAATGTTTCCCTTAGCAAGCACCAGTTATGAAACAGGAAATGACAAAGACAAAGATCTGGTACTTTAGCGCCATGAAGTTGCACGGATGGCTCTTGCTCAGCGAGACAGCGGGCACTGAGTTGCCCCAATTCCAACAGAGACGTCTGAGCCAATGAGAAGTAACCCTTAACCAGATGAGCCAAAACCTGAAATAAACCACAGGCGAACAATCAAAGGTGAAAATTTCAAGAAGCACAAATGCTCTTCACGAACGGACCACTCACCTGCAGGGCTTCAAGTCGAACAGGTGAAGGTTCCAGCGATGCTCCGCTAGACCCCCCCGCGTCACTATCAGAGTACGGTTCCTCACGAGGCTGCGTGACCAGACTCACGCACAGCTGTAACAGCCAGCACGGCCCCTCCGGACCCCCCTCGACCCCTCCTCCAGGAGACGAGGTACCGGGACGTCTCCAGTTGTGAGAGAGCTCCTGCGGGGTCCTGACGCCGGGGGTGTTGAGGGCCGATGTGGATCCGGGCTGCTGGAGGAGGAGCTGGATCTCAGGGAGGGGGGCTTGTGTTGAGACCAATGCACCGAAGAGGGTGAGACAGGACACGCGGACATTCACATCTGACATGGGAGGAAGAGACGGGAAGGTTTGAACTGGCTGGATTTTTAGCAATTATCAGGGCAAGCACTGAAAATCTGGACAGTTTTAAAGGGTTAGTTCACCCGTAAATTAAAATTTTGTCATTTTACTCACCCTCATGTCGTTCCAAACCAATAAGACTTTGGTTAAAGGGGTCCTTGATTATGATTTCACTTTTTTAACTTTAGTTAGTGTGTAATGTTGCGGTTTTAGCATAAACAACATCTGCAAAGTTACAAGGCTCAAAGTTCAATGCAAAGGGAGATATTTGCTTTTATGCCTGGCTCACACTACAGGAGTTTTAGGCCGATTTATGCCCGATTTACCCCTCCCGAGAATCTGAGAAAAAATCTTGTCGAGGACCTCGATCGGTTCCGATGTTCGGCGCAGATTATCTGGTAATGTGAGGCGTTCACAGATCGAATCTTGCCCCTCCCGATCTGCTCTCACACAAATCGGGCTCGCCCCGATCATATCAAACATGTTTGATATTTATCGGGATGAGCAAGATTGTGATTACGTCAGTGCTGTCAAAAAGACAGCAGGGCTGTCGTGCTGAAGGAATTTCCCTTGAGATAATTTTAAATGACTCAACTCGATATGCGTTTTTATCTCCATTTATTTATTGCTAAATAAATAAGTATTACGCTGTGGTCAGCAGGCACAAACGTTACATGTTCAGTAATGAAACCGAAACTAAAAAGCGCGTTAAAAAGCGCGTGGATTTCAAAATCAATGCACGCATCACCGGATTTAAAAATGCACATCTAGCTTGTTGCACGCACACATATTATGCCGAAATAACGATAGTATATTATGTTAACATTATTAGCCTAATAATAATAAATCTTTAATTAATATTTGATTGAATGCTGAATGTTGTGCTTGGTCAATTTAATAAAACGAATAGGCTACTTTAATTGTGACAATTAAAATGATTGAATATTAAATATTAAGTGGACAATTTTTGCAATAGTATTTATATGCTCTCTAGCACCCTCTCGTTAAAAAAATATCTCGCACCGCCCCTGGCCCACATATTAAAAAAAATGGTCGGGTTTAAATCGGGCTCGGGCTCATAATTACAGTTATGTGTTTAATGTGTTGTGTTGTGTTGTGTTGTGTCGGGCCGGGCCGGGCTCGGACGCAACGTGCATGGGCTCGGGTAGGGGTCGGGCTTGATTTTTTTGGGCCCGATCTAAGCTCTTAACTCAAAGTACCGGTAGGTTCAAAGTCTCTGTGCGTGTGTATGTGCGTGCATGCGTGTGTGTCTCATGGCAATGCATATCCCATATGTTTCCATGTTTTTACACTTCAGATCTGCTGCGTGAGATCACGTGAGACGCTTCCTCTGGCACGATAATCTTAATAACATTTTGTAGTGTGTGGTGCACCGCGATTTTCAAACCTTGTAGTGTGAGCATGTTTCAGATTTGGGGGAAGAAAATCTGCAAAGATTCTCCTTAAGTGTGTGCTTCAACCAGATTTCAAAATCGGTTAGGATTTTAAAACTCCTGTAGTGTGAGCCAGGCATTACAGAAATCGCTTTTTAAAGACTACCACGAGCTTCTTCTCGGATTGGTGACATCACGAAAGCTAAAATTGACATAAACCCTGCTCCTGGGAACACGCAACAAAGGGGGTGAGGCCATGGTGGGCTGTTTTAGAGAAGACGAATAGCTGTTGTCGCCGTAAAAAGTTTGTCC
Source organism: Scardinius erythrophthalmus (assembly GCF_964197995.2). Classification (NCBI taxonomy): domain Eukaryota; kingdom Metazoa; phylum Chordata; class Actinopteri; order Cypriniformes; family Leuciscidae; genus Scardinius; species Scardinius erythrophthalmus. The sequence continues at coordinate 25,699,518 of NC_138237.1, read as the reverse complement.
TAAGGCTGACAAACTTAGAGAGGTTAACATTTATTTTTAACACTGTTCCTGAATATTATATAACCTCAACGTTTGTCTGTGCGCGGCACATTTTATGGAGAGCAGCTTTCAGAGGAGAGTATAATGCAGGCTATACACACAAAAGCTTCTCCTGACAGACGGAGCCATTCACATTTTGTCAGGACAATCTGTTGTTTATGGATCACAACTTGTATGTCTTATTATTTGTAGTTGTGTTTTCTTTTAACAGTTCCAATTATAAGCTTTATGTAGTTGCTAAGATAGATGTAAACAAAAATCTAAGCTTTGTCTCCGATAGCCTGCTAACTAAACATTACAGTATTGATGTAGTGTTTACTTTAGCTTTTGTAAGACTGTTCACTGGCCCTTAGGAAAATTATCCATGATTTTGTGATCGATTACTGTTTGTATTATTATAGTTTTCCGACAAATAGGTTTAAATGGTGGATAACATCGTATTCGTATCTAAAAAAAAAATAAAAATAAAAATAAAAATTCCACTCCGAAACATCCTGTGAAATCCGTGCTTGCAAAGTCTGTGCTTAAAATCTGTTCAGCACAATCCTCTTGTTCGTTAACATTGTAAGGGTCTGAATCGGGCTCGAAATGGTTTGAAATTGACGCCATCGTTAATATTTACATCTGAGTAGAGCTTGCGGTTATGAAGGGCTGTGACATTTCCCGAACATGCGCTTAAAAAGCTAACCAATCACAGAAGATTTTGTATTTTGGCTTCATCGAAAACGGCAATCAACCAGACTGGGGAGAGAGGAGCCGTAATAATATAAAATATGTGAAAAATAATGCATTTTTATGAACAATCAAGCATGAAAAATTATTCTAGTACAGCCCAAAAAACAAAATCAAGACTAGTCTGAAAATCTGGATGAACTAAGCCTTTAATAGTACAACTGCAGCGTCTTGTGACAGTACCTCTGTGGCGTATATATGGACGGATCTGTTTCCACAGTGGGCTCAGCAGGCCCGGCCTGAGACGGTTATAGGGCACGTTGGACACCAGGTGTGCAAGGCACTGGAAGACAAAACACAAACCCTGTTCACAGACTCTTTGTGGGGAAAAACTCTTGCATGTCCTGGAAAAACAGCAAATGCTGACCAAACCACCTTATATTCCTCCAATGGAATATTTTTGTATGGATCATGTTCATAGTAATGATATAGTTGTGATGTTTTAGCAGAGTAACCACAGGTGTAGTTGATCTGTGTCAAATGAATATGGGAGCAATTGGTAATTGCAAAATGGCTGAAGTTTTCAGGACAAGCATCGTTCCGGGGGCACTGTATACGGTCTGTATTTTATATTATTATTTGTTAATATTAATATTTGTATTTTTTTTTTAGTTTTAGTTAATTTTTTTGTAATTTTTGTAATGTCCTTTTGTCATTTTTAATAGTTTTTTTTCTTCATATTTCTATATAGATTTATTTTTATTTCAATTTTAGCTTTAATAATTTCATATTTAAGTTTTTCATTTCATATTTTTTATTTTCATATATTAATATTTAATATACTTTCAATTATTGAAAGTGATTTTAAACCCTATAAAGTCTACTGTATAATTTGATACTCACATTTCTAAGGCCATTTTTAACAATCAAACCTTTGCTGAAAATCCTGTAGTACATAATCTACTACATGCCTTCTGTCGCCTGATTGATAGTTTATACATTTTTTAGCAACTAAAAGACCTTTTAGTGTCATTTTAAAACTGTCCATCTTCTTTTCTGATTTTGTAAGGAAATGTAAGAATCAATTTTGAATGTGAACATTTACTGGACTAAACCAAATTAGGTTTGCTTGATTATCCATACATCAAAAAAAAAAAAAAAAAAAAAAAAAAAATCATGTTAAAATGTGAGTTTCAAATATGATATATCAGGCTTTTGAGGAACGTTTATTTGTACATCTCTCAATCATTATTATTATTTTGCATTGCACTGCATTATATGCCTTGCCCCCAACAAAAAAAAACTACAGAGCTTTGATCATAAAACTAAGCATTTAAATATCATCTTATTAAACATAATATTGGGAAGATATAGAGTGACAACTGATATTTACATGCATTTTATGCAAGTAATCTGCTATACTGTTGTAAAGATCTTACATTTTGGCTGAATAAATATCAACAAACATATTTTTGCTCAGCTTGAGCCTCTGAAAAATACTGAGGTATTTCTTTCCTCCTCGAGTATAAGCTCCATATTTTCCTATATCATATTATAAGAGCCTTACAAAACCATTTTTTTCTCCAAGTTTAAGTAAACTGTTACATTTCCAAACTGTTATTTCTTATGTCAGGCTGTACAGGGTTAATCATTTTATTTGTAGTTAACAACACTGGCATGAGCGTGTGTTCTGTTACCTTTAAGACCTGTGTGAGGGTCTGACAGGAGGACTCCGCTACGAGCGCTAGCAGCAAGCCGCGGTGCAGCTCTCTGACACTGGCTGCTAATGTGGCCGAGAAAGGAGTGAAGGCCTGGCGCGGCGCACTGGTGTCTTCAGCGGCGGAGAGGAACTGTCGAGAACCTTCCAGAAGAGCAGACAGAACCTGCAGAGAGCCTGCTCGCACCTAGGAGCAAATGGAGTACGTCAAGAGCCAAATATGGCTGATGTCAGAAACTAAATGGGCAACAGTTGACTAGCGTTTTACCTTTGGGGAGGGGTCCTTTAGGGCTATGGTCAGGAGGGTAAGAGGAGGAGGGCCTCCAATCCCAGGAGCATCTGGAACAAAGGAAGACCAGTAGCCATAGAGGATTCGTTTCTCGACACATTTGACCACAGCCAGGAAGCACTGAAGCGCACTCTGCCGCACACGTGCTTGATACAACCTAGACGAGAGAGAGTGACCAACATAAACACGTACACATTCACATCCATGTCAAAAAGGGTTGTGTAAGAGAAGAAACAGTATAAGACATGCAAAAAAGTAATTATTTATAATAACAACAATAATAAATATAATATTGATTACAATTACTATGAATGATTCAATTGTTATTTATTGTTATTAAATGGCCTATTTTAATTAATAATGATAAAATATACAATATACAATTGCATAATCATAAAAAATATTCATAATGCATAGATTTTGATTGTTGTAAGTACTATTTAGTTTTTCAATTACTATTACAGTTGTGTCCGAGCAGAAATACAGTATCAGTTAATGAACAATTAAAAAGTTCATATAATAACAACCATAATTAATAGTAATAATAATGTAATATGATAACTAATGTGAATTATAAATGATTAAACATTGATTAAAAGCTTATGCATTGTTATTTAATTAAATTGTCTATTTTAAATTAATAATTATAAATACATACATACAAAATTAAACAAGAAAAATCTGCATATCTGTTACTGGACACTAAATCACGTACACATAATCAGTATTAGTCTTAAAAAAACTCTCTTCATAACGCATGTAAAAAAAAGAAGAACTGACACATTTCTGTGTCTTTTTCTAGGTCATTTCCCACCTGTGAATGTATTATTTGACCTAATAATGTAAGTACAGTTTCCTGGCATTAGTGGTCCGAGAGTCGTACCTGAGTTTGGACTGCATTCCTCCCTCAGGGTCGGAGAATTCAGAGTCAGAGCTCCCTTTCTTCCAGGAAGGGTAGAGCTGCGGAGTCACTCCTGACGCTGAAGTAACACTCGAGGACTGAGAGCCGAGAGACCAAGCGCTCTGATCTCCTCCACCTCCCGCAGATTTAACTTCATCACCCTCTTCTTCATCAGCATCTCTCTTTCCCTCGGCTCCAGCTTTCTTCCCTTTCCCACGAGACTTACGCTTCTTGTTCTGTTGGGACTAAAGTAGAATTTTAGAGTTTTTCTCTTATGGTAGATCATACAGTTACAGTCTGACACACGTACACGACCCGAATGTTCTTGCCACCTACCCCTGCGTTTTTTTTCTGCACAGCAGAGTCTTGTGAGGGTTCAGGTTTTGCAGCGGAAACAGTCTCGTACTGAGGGAGAGGAGCGGGGTACAACACCTGTGGCATTTCCACACTTACTCCTGGCAGCCCGTAGAACATGAATCTCTGCCAAGGACACAATGAGACAATTATCAGCGATGATACAATTAGCTTCCCTGCACTTATCAACTCAGCTCCCTTTTGAACTGTATTTCCAATCTGTAAATCTACACCTTTAAAACATGGATAGAGCTACACAATGCATACTTTGAGCACAGCCAATAAGGTGCCCAGATCCTGGTTTGGAACGGCTTTCCATTTTCCACCATTGAGAAAATACTGCATTCCCTTCAGAGCACTCTGCAATAACTGAAACAGAAGCAATGGGAAACTTTTATAGTACACAAATAACCAACAGTTTGTCTAAGCAACCAAAGTGGCTTGAGTGAAGGTGTGGTCACATTTACAATTTTGCAGAGAAAATCCATTCATTTCAATAGGAATCCATGCGTGAGGGCGAAAAATTTCCGCACGCAGATTTCACACACATTCAAGCTGCCATGAATTTGCCACATCGACCAGCAGAAAGTTACTTGGTTTGAAAGTGACAGTGTGAGTTTTGCTTAACACACTGTTACACTATTGACAATAGAAACTGGACTTTGTCTACTTTGGCTAATGTGACCGCACCTTGAGTTCTAGCAGCGTCAGAAAACATGCAGTACTGACTGAACAGAAGACAATGTCCTCCACATCAGGTGGTTTGGGAGACTGCAGTGTCCGCAGGAGGATTCCATAGCACACACCTTTATAGGGCTCCTCTAAATACGGCTGACCGGGAACACTAGCACACAACCAAATCGACATTTCACTGTAAAGGCCTGTTCACACAAAGAACGATTATGACTTTAATAACGATAGTTAATGTATTAAAACTAACAATGAGCAATACATTTGTTACATTATTTATTAATCTTTGTTAATGTTAGTTAAAACAAATGCAGCCGCTCATTGTTTGTTCATGTTAGTTCACGGTGCATTAACTAATGTTAACAAATACAACCTTTAAAATTAACTAAGATTAAAACATGCCGTAGAAGTATTGTTAATTTTTAGTTCATGTTCGTGTTATTTTAAAGTGTTACCAAAATACTGTGGAAGTCAATGGCTACCGTCAGCAGTTTGGTTACAGACATTCTTCAAAATATATATTTTTTTTGTGTTCAGCAAAAGAAAGAAAAACATACAAGTTTGGGACAACCTGAGTAAATGATGATAGAATTCTCATTTTTGGGTGAACTATTCCTTTAACTCTGCAGACGAGTCTCTCTGCTTTTTAGAATTGTATTAATAGTCAATAACAACATATTGTTGAAAAAACTGAAATGACCGGATGCATGATATATTGGTTCCATATCAGTAATCAGCTGATATTTGAGCTGATTTTTTATTTATTTTGATTGATATCAGCTGATACTTAATATTTAATTGCGCATGCTCATTTAATCTATTTTTACATTGAGACTGCCATCATCTAACACTCAAAGTTCACTTTTAAAAACAGTATAATACATAATACATATTAAATACAGTATTAAACACTGTTAAATGTAATATTATGAAAAGCAAATCTAAAAAAACGAATATCCATTTATCATCATTAATATTTAAATGTAAAAAAAGTTATTTTTATTTAAATAAAATAGTCACTTGTCCCAAATGTATTAACATTTAAATTAATCATTTGATACAGTGTACTACTTACATTTGAAAAATAACTGCAAGTAATTAATTACAGCTATAATTAATTTCTGTAATTACATCTATAATTACACTGTTGACTCTTCCAATAACCCAAATAGTGTATTGTAATTCATTAGTAATCATTTACATTTTCTTACCAATGTAAGGTTAAAGACAGTGCATATGTTGTGCTTGTTAGGGTGTATGTAGGAACACAAGTCAAATACTAATATGAAACAAATACCAATAGGAACACAATACTTTTATAACTTAAGGCTGGAATAAACTACACAACTAAAACTTGAACAGATTTTAAAACACTAGTCAAGTCAAGTCAAGTCAACTTTATTTATATAGCGCTTTTCACAATACAGATTGTATCAAAGCAGCTTCACAGTATTAAATAAAATAGTACATCAGTGTTTGTTTCTGGTGTAAAACATCCACGTTTGGTAATGCAGATCAATAGCACTGGTGAATCGATTAATCAATTTAAGCATCCCCAACTGAGCAAGCCAAAGGCAACAGTGGCAAGGAACCGAAAAACTCCATTAGGTGACCTAATGGAGAAAAAAAAACCTTGGGAGAACCCAGGCTCAGTCGGGGGCCAGTTCTCCTCTGGCGTTTATGAAGTAGAGACCGGATTTGACTGTAAGATTAAAATATTATATGAATGCCTGGCTGAAGAGATGCGTCTTTAATCTAGTTTTAAACTGGGAGAGCGAATCTGAGCAACGAACAGTATCAGGAAGGCTATTCCAGAGTTTTGGTGCTAAATGTGAAAATGCTCTCCCTCCTTTGGTGGATCTGGATATCCTAGGTATGACCAGAAGCCTCGAATTTAGTGATCTTAAAGAGCGCGATGGATTATAAGGCGATAGAAGATCCGTTAAATAAACTGGAGCTAAGCCGTTTAGGGCTTTATAAGTCAGTAGCAATACCTTGTAATTAATACGGAACTTTATAGGTAACCAATGTAGTGATGATAAAATTGGTGTTATATGGTCAAACTTTCTTGATCTAGTAAGAACTCTAGCGGCGGCATTTTGGACTAACTGTAGCTTGTTTATTGAGGATGCAGGACAACCAGCTAATAAAGCATTACAGTAATCTAGTCTCGAGGTCATGAATGCATGAACTAGCTTTTCTGCATCAGAAACAGATAGCATGTTACGTAATTTAGCAATATTTCTAAGGTGAAAAAATGCTGTTTTTGTAACATATGAAATATGATTTTCAAAAGACAAGTTACAATCTAATATAACACCCAGGTCTTTTACTGTAGAGGATAAAGTAACAGGACACCCTACTATGTTAAAGTTGTATTGTAAGAGGTTTTGTGGGCGGTTTTTTGAACCGATAAGTATTACCTCTGTCTTATCTGGATTTAATAAAAGAAAATTGTGCGTCATCCAATCTTTTATATCTTTAACACACTCTGTCAATTTGGATAATTTAGCGTTTCATCCGGCCGTGATGAAATATATAGTTGAGTGTCATCAGCATAACAATGGAAACTAATTCCATGTTTCCTTATAATATTTCCAAGTGGCAGCATATATATTGAGAATAATAGAGGGCCTAACACAGATCCTTGCGGCACTCCATAGTTTACTGGAGTTATGATCGATTTTTCTCCGTTTAAATAGACAAAATGGTAGCGGTCAGATAGGTATGATCTGAACCAGCTTAATGCTTGTCCTTGAACACCGGTATAGTTTTGTAGCCGATCTAAGAGTATTGTGTGATCTATAGTATCGAACGCAGCACTAAGATCAAGTAAAACTAGTATTGAGATACAGCCTTGGTCAGAAGCTAAGAGTAAATCATTTGTGATTTTAACGAGCGCAGTTTCAGTGCTATGATGCGGCCTGAACCCAGACTGAAACTTTTCATAGGTGTCATTTTCTTGCAAGAAAGAGCCCAGTTGGGCAGACACAACTTTTTCTAATATTTTGGACATAAAAGGAAGATTTGAAATAGGTCTATAATTTGCTAGGTTATTTGGGTCTAATTGTGGTTTCTTAATGAGAGGTTTTATAACTGCCAATTTAAATGTTCTTGGAACATGACCTAAAGATAAAGACGAGTTAATAATATTGAGGAGAGGCTCTTCGACTATAGGTAACACTTCTTTCAATAGTTTAGTTGGTATGGGATCTAATAAACATGTTGTTGTTTTAGAGGAAATGATACATTTATTTAACTCTTTTTGTTCTATAGTTGTAAAGCACTGTAATTGTTCTTGCGGGGTGATAATCGAGGCTGAATTATAAGGCGCGATTGAAGATTGAACGTTTACAATTGTGGATCTGATGTTTTCTATTTTCTCAGTGAAAAAATTCATGAAATCATTACTACTAAACTGTAACGGAATATTTTGTTCAGGTGACGCTTGTTTATTTGTTAGTCTAGCCACGGTGTTAAATAAGAACCTAGGATTGTTTTGGTTATTTTCTATTAGTTTGCGGAGATGCTCAGCCCTGGCCGCTTTTAGGGCCTTTTTATAGCGTGACGTACTGTCTTTCCAAGCGATTCTAAAAACCTCTAAATTAGTTTGTTTCCATTTACGCTCTAAATTACGGGTTTCTCTCTTTAGCACACGAGTAGTATTGTTGTACCATGGTGCTTTAATTTTCTCTCTGACCTTTTTTAGTCTCATAGGTGCAACAATATCCCATTTTCCAGAGAGAACGGTGCTCATAGTGCTGGTTAGTTCGTCTAGTTCATCTGTTTGTTTAGGTTCAGGCAGCAGCTGAGACAGATCCGATAAGCAATTTGAAAAATTATCTATGGTGGATGGAAGGATTGTTCTGCCTAATCGATAACGCGGCGCAGCATGATATATTACCGGGGTACGTAATATGCAAGTTACCATGTAATGGTCAGTTACATCATCACTTTGCGGAATGATATCTATATCGGTTGGATCGGTTCCATGTGATATAATTAAATCGAGTGTATGATTAAAACGATGAGTTGGTCCGGTAACGTTTTGCTTAACCCCAAAGGAGTTTAATAAGTCTATAAACACTAGACATCGCACACTTGTCGACTTCATAAATGGTTAAAGAAAAACACTGGGTATCATACACTTGCTGACTGAGGATCACATACTACCAGACTTTCAAGTCTACCGGTCAGAATTTAGGAATAATTATGATTTTTTTTATGTTTTACAAAGTCACCAAAGTAAAATAGTGAAAACAAAATGTGTTCTTAAATCGGCTGAAAATATCAAACACGTTTGATCTCCTCCGACTGGATGGAACCATAGTCTGAAGCTAAAAAAATTAAGGTTATGCAATTACATTTTTTCAATGAAATCTATCGACTCCGATTGCCCAAAATCGGCAGACTGTCTCTTGACATTCGGCAGCTTGCGTCGAAAAGTGGTGTGGTGTATTCCAGCCTTTAGTTGAACTTTTAAATTTTAAATGGATATTAAATAGCAGCAAGTTATAAGGCTTGATTCATGACATGATTTCATTCCCAAGACACGGGACATGCCTCACCTGAGACACAGATTAGCTATGCAATGCACAGCAGAACGGCGCAGCTCTATGTCGGGCTGAACGGGGTCACCATAGCTCACCAGAAAACCACTCAATCCAAGGAGTTCTGGAAGATGCTGGAGAGGATTACACAATTAAGATGATTAGATTATTAACATCATAAACAAAAAATAAGTGCGAGTTGTCAGATTTGTCGCTCCTACCCGTTGACATTTGGATCCATTGCCATAGACCAGTGACGAGAGGGCGAGCAGCACATCCGGGTGAGTCCATGAGCTGCATGTGCGCAGAGCACGAGAGCAGTACGACACCAACACATCAAGTGTGTGCTCATCCACTATTACCTGGAAGGAGAATAGCAGGATATTTTTCAGAAGATTGTGCCTCTTGATAAGAAGCCATATATGGTCATAGTGTAAGTACCTGTAGCTGGTTTAGAAGCTGATGAATCAATTGGCACAATTTGATGAAGAGATGCTCTTGGCTGAGAGGAACCAGACGGCTTGCTTGCATAAGCATCTCACAAACAACCTGTGAAAGATGACAGGTGGTCATTTAAAAAGCCATTTTGGACAAACACTACCAATGATTTATGCCCTCTCACAGACTCATTGAGATTATTGGGAATTGTAGGAATGAGCTATTTTTTTTTTTACATATTTATTTATTATTTTATATTTATTATTTTATAAAATCTTCTATTATTTAATGCATGGAAATACGCATATGTACACACATTCAAATATACATGTACCGGTCAAAAAATGTAAAATAGTTTATAATGTTTTTGAAAGAAGTCTCTTATGCTCATAAAGACTGCATTTATCTTTGGTAAAAAAAATACTGTAAAAATATTATTACAATTTAAATGAACTGTTTTGTATTTTAATATATTTTAAAATGTATTTTATTCCTGTGAAGACAAAGCTGAATTTTCAGTATCATTACTCCAGTCTTCAGTGTCACATGATCCTTCAGAAATCATTCTAATATGATGATTTGATGCTCAAGAAAACAGTTGAAAACAGTTGTGCTGTTTCATATTTTTATTGAAACAGTGATACCCCACTTTTGAATGGTAGTGTAAATAATATATAATATATATATGTATGTATGTATGTATGATATATATATGTGTGTGTGTGTGTGTGTGTGTGGGTGGGCGCTTTTATTCAGCAAGGATCCATTAAGTTAATCAAAAGTGGCAGTAAATAGTTTTATAATGTTACAAAAGCGTTCAAGCTCAAATAAAATGTTGTTCAATGAACTTTCTATTAATCAATGAATCCTAAAAAATATTTTGTGCACTGAAAATAATAAAATGAATTAATAATTGAGCACTAAATCCTATTAGAAGGATCATGTGACACTGAAGACTCGAGTATTGATGCTGAAAATTCAGCTTTGTCTTCACAGGAATAATGCATTTGCATATAGGCCTATTTATCTTGATATAAGTTACAACTGTCTGCTCATTTCTTCGAACGGGACAGTTTCTATCTTGTTTTGCGTAATTATTTGTATTATGATACATTTTGGAATAATAATTTGCAAAGGTTTTGTCTCAAAACCTGTCTACCTAGGCAGCATATCTGAGCATCCTAGGCCATTAGATTCAGGCAGACATCCAAGCGATGCCCAGACATGTAAGTTAGTCTATGTAGGGGACTTACAATGTTTTGGGAGCTTGTCTGAGCTTGACAGCTTTAAGAAAAACAGCATAAGTCTGATCCTACCTCTGGATGAATGCTGTCATGGTTGCTGCTGCTGTAGTTTTCTGAGATGAGCTGGTCAAACAGTAAATTGAGCTCAGTTTTCATAGTCGCGCTGTCAGACGGTCTCAGAGAGCGGAGTTTCTCATAGCAGCGACTGATCTGATCCTGCGCCTGCGCAGAACCGTCCAGCTCATGCTGAGACTTTGACTGAGGGACAAACCTTGATGTGTCGGGCGAGGCGGACTGAAATCCCTGTGTGTTGCGATTAGAAGGAAAACTTAAGTTCGTATCAAAAAACGTTACCTTACCGGCCATCTTTACAGGGTCAAAATAGCGGCTTTACTATGGTAACCATGAACCACTTCCGCGGTCAATCGGAAATCGTCATTTTTAAATGAAAAGTCTTTTACAATTTATTCCAAACGTTTCCTATGAACTTTCCATACCATCTATGCTGGTTAACTAGCTGGTAGCTACCTAATATTATCTCTAGGTAATTTACCAGTCAGTCATACTAAATTTATTTGTGCATGCTCTACATTGTGTGGCAAAAATGTATAGTATAAGGAGTATTTTTTGCATTTATCTTCATGAACATGCATGCAAAGTTTCAACATGCTGGTGTTTTTTTTTTTTTTTTTTGACATATACAAACAAAATTACTATTACGTTTGTGATATTCGCAGGTCAATTTGACCCCCATAGGCTATTCAAAAGCAACTGTACAGACACAACATAAAAACATTTATTTTATGTATCAACTGGGCATCAACTCCAGTTCTAAAGTGTAAGTGTATCTAAAAGTGCTCTACCCCAAACCAAACACACTTGAAAAAGCTAAATCATGGTGTTCAGAGTTAATTTCAAATTACAAATGAAAATCTTTGACAGACACAGATAGTAAAATAAGCTCTCATTTATATATTCAAGATATCTGAAAAATCTTGAGACTTCGACATAGACTGCAGGAAAAATTATCTCAGATTAATTGATTAATTGTTCAGTTATGATGTTCTAAGCAAAAAAAAAAAAAAGTAAAAAAAAAATTATATTCAAATATATAAAACTATAATATATATTCAAATTTTGTCAAAGCAAAACAGTTTTAAAAAATGTTTAAAAAACATTTTCATTAAATCATATCTTCAGATATATATTTTTTGGAATATTTGACAAATGTTGATATTAAAAGTTTACAGTTTGTACCTGAATCTTTGTTGTTTTTCATAGTTTTGAGGAATTGTATTGAATCCAATGCGGGTCAATTTGACCCGGACCATAAGGGGAGTGCACAGAATTCCAACATAACACAAGGGTAAAGACTGTTACAGTTCATAGATTAAAATATTTATAATGATTTAAATAATTTAATGATTTCATTTAATTCATGCACGAAAATGCATAAATTATATTATTGAGCTCATCTGACAGCACAAGCACAGCTTGCGGACCACCAAATTAAATTCTTCCAAATAAGCCTCTTTGAAGTTCAAGACAACTTGGGTTGTGCACTTTCTCAAGGCAGTTTGCTCTCTACCTTTTTTAAAACGCGTTTCCACTACTGTAACGTTATACACACGGGTTATTCGTGCCACAGTGCACATATTCAACTAATTGACAATGAAACTATCATCTAGGCTGACTGTTACACTGCGAAATCCACATTGTCACGTAATTGGCACGTGGCATGTGTTATCATTTCCTGGTAATTATATAATTTGGGGGCAAAATCAGCCATCATTATTTCAAGGTATTTTAAACAATTGTGTGTAATTGAAGTGGAATTCCTGGTGAAAAACTACATCACCCATGATTCTACAGAGAAATCTCCACCAATCAGGGCATCGCGTCAAAAAAAATGCACCCAAAGAACACTTTAGCGCCTCCTACACTCTCCCATGAAGCACTGTGGAAAAAAAATATTTATTGTCATATTGCTTCATGGGATTGAAGTTCTTTCCCTCACAAACCTGGGAAGTATGCAGTCATGGACCTTTGTCTTGTCAGATTTTCAAATAAATCAAAGTTTGTAATGTGATGATTTGGTTCATGGCTTTTAACTCCAAAACGTAAACTTTTTAAAAACACCTATGTTGGAAAAAGCAAATTAAAGGACACACCTTTGATATGTCCTGACAAGCAGTAAGCTTGTCAAAAGCTGACATGGGTTCTTAATAGTAACATATAGCTATATGGCACTGCCAAGACGGGTTCCCTCAGGAATTTTTAATTGGTTTGTAGTTCAATTTATGAGTGTGGCAGTGTGTCATTTATGTTGTTGAACGCTTCATGTCTCTCCTGATTGGCTACATCGCTACATTTGAAGTGACAAACAAGGTGTTAGGAGTCTGGCCATGAACACAGCACATTATCTTCAATAGGCAAAGCTACAGAAGACTTCACTCATCACTGTATAAAATATTTAGAGTGGGACTGCCACTCTTTTGTGTCATGACAAAGAGATTGCGAGGGCGATCGTTGACATTTTTAAATGTATACTTTCATAAGAGGGGCATAAAAGCAGCAAAGCCTTTAGTAAATGTGTGTCCTTGAAATTCAAGAGGTACTGTATCCCATTAATGGCCCCTTGTTTCCAGACAGGCCTGCTCATTAGTAACTGAACAGCCTGAATACTCCCTACCTCAGCAAAAATGCATGCGGTGAGTGCCCTTGTCTGCTGAGATAGTGAAGTTTGTTCAATTCTTCAGCTGCACTTCATAGGAGGCAGATAAAGACAATTGATCATGTTACATTATGGTGCAAAAAAAAAAAAGGATGTTGGGTAAACTTCACATCATATAACTGAGGGGTTAGGAACAGCCATTAACTTGAAACCAAATGCAGACAATCCGGTGTTTGGACATACAAAATAAATAAATAAAAATCACTTCTTACCCAAAATATGTATGACATATCAATTTTTAATATACTTTAAAGGCAGCGGTCGAAGCATTTTGTACAACTTCAGTGCAAAACAAATTTGGACTTGGAAAAAACAAACAAAAGTCATCTTGTTGCGTCATCTCGTGCAACTACAGAAAGCAAAAAAGGTTACTGTATTGCAACATATACAAATTAAATATACACGGTCCATGCATTTATGCACAGCCTCTATAGCTAAATTCATGTATGTGAAAGAGAATGAAAGCGTGTGTGTGTGTGTGTGTGTGTGTGTGTGTAATCTGAGTGTGGCTCAAGCCATAAGTGCGTCACAGTCCAGGTTTGGAGTTGATGTCCAACTTTCACAAACGACAGTTTTCCTCTCAGCCCGATTTGAAGAGTAGAATGGCTACTTGACCCAAGTAAAAGTAGATGAAATGCTTCGTTTCATGCGTCACGTAACTGCCAAAGTTCCGTCCCACAATACAATGCCATGTTGGATTATACTTCTTATCAAACTCCTGTTGAAAAGCAAGAACAGTAATGTACACTTTAGTAAGACCAACAGAATTTTATATTCTGGAAAAGTGGTTCTCAATCACGGGCCCCAAGGTTACTTAAAATGATAGACAAAACAAGCATGAAAATAAGCTAAAACAACTAAAAATCAAGGTATTTCTTCTTAATTTTAACAACAAATATACATCTTTCTATTATTGTTGTGGCCTTCAAGTAAAAAATGTTGAGATCCACTGATCCCTCGAAGAGGTCTCCAAATTTGCTCAGACCTATAACATGTATGTCTTTACATACTTTATAGTGCTTATATTGCAAATCCATTAAAATAATCATTAATAATGTACATACACTTGTCATTCAAATTTAATTTGACAATACATTTTAATGTGAGGGGCGTTTAAACATTTAGCTGAACATTAGCTTCAAAGTTTTGAAGTGCATTAGCTAGTTTTAACTTATGTTGATGTATACAAATAATATGAGACCAAACAATAACTGAGCCCTGCTTTACTGACTATTTCTAAGAAGCAAGACAGAATAGGAAACGAAATCTTAAAGATAACATATTTTTGATGAAGTCTGTGGAGGTGTCAATCATAAACGTTCTGTGGATGACCTTTTTGATATATGCAGCAATGTCTTTCTCAATATTGTACTTCTCCATGGCCTGTGTGGCACAATCCACTGCGTCCTGCTGCATGTCCTCAGACATATCAGCGTTCTTTATTACTGCCTTCCTGTCAGTCATGATGGCTGTGAATATGAAGAAAGAGAAAACGCAGAGGAGATTCACTGACCATCTCTTATAAAGTCAGAAGAACAAGGAAGAACCTGGACCATCAAGCTGAGTTAGCCTTTTAAAATCAAAAGCTTTCTCGTTTAACAGTGCCACTACCATCATCAAACAGAATTGGGGAAAAAAAAGGTTTCCCGAACACCTTTTTTTTGTCAGCCATGTGTCAGACAAACAGATAGTCCCGCCCCTCAACTGGTTTAGCCAATGCTGTGGTTTCAGGATGTCAACAAATCTTAAAGGGCTAGTTCACCCAAAAATAAAAAATGTGTCATAATTTACTCTCCCTCATGTTGTTCCAAACCTGTATGAGTTTCTTTCTTCTATTGAACACAAAATAAGACATTTTGAAGAATGTTGGTAACCAGACAGTTGACGGTAGTCATTGACTTCAATAGTATTTTTTTTCCTACAATGAAAGTCAATGTCTACCTTCAACGGTTTGATTACCAACATTCTTCAAAATATCTTCTTTTATGTTCAACAGAAGAAAGAAACTCATACAGGTTTGGAACAACATGAGGAAGAGTAAATATGACAATTTTCATTTTTGGGTGAACATAATGCTGTCATAACCTACCAAAGGCTTACTTATAGTTTAAGTTTATTACACAATACATATAGTTTCAAAGCAGCATACAGAACATGCTCGTTTCAAATCTTACAATTAGGAAGTATTCTGTTATCAACCAGAGATGAGTGTATAATAAATGTTCATATATACAGCAATAATAATACATGTTATGCTCTTAGTTAACGTCATGTATTCAGTTAATCAGACACACAAACGCAATTACAACTTGTGCTCATAATGATTACAAAATAAGGATAAAATACAATACAAGGATAATATTTGACAGTTTAATTTTATTATAGTTGACTGCCTATTAAGTTTTTTAATATCAGAAAATTACTTTGTTTTTTTTTATGTTGTCAAGGACAAACTTGATTACTTGTGTAGACAAACTGAAAAAATAAAGATGATTATTTTTAAAGCTCATAATGTTCGCTTGCATCAAAAGCTCTGCTGTTATTCTTGGCCAAGACAGCAACTTCAAAAATCTGAAATATTTCGCACAAGGCCTTCACTTACAAATAAATGGAAATGGGCCTGGATCACTATAATTGCTTTCCAGTTCTTTTAATGGCAAATACAGATGTAAACGGTCTACCTCTGGGACCTGTCTGAGTTTACGGAGTCATCCATCTTTCCAATCAGCTTATAAAGGAACTAGTGCATCTACTAAAAATGAAAACGTGCAGTCATGATTTGACAAAAAGGAGGCCACCTCAATCAGCTCCCTCAACAAAAGACTCTCAGGCACTCAGTGTTGGGCCCAGGAGAGGGAGGAGGTTGATTAAATCTATTCAGTGAGAAGGACGTATGAGAAAGCACAGATCTGTATCCAGCTCGATTTACTGAAAATAAACTAAACCAAGGCCTAATGCATATGCAACAGAGAGGTCAGTTACATCAGAGATATTTCAAATCATTTGCATTCAGTAAACTGCCATTTAGAATTAGCGATTGGCCGATATTGTTTTTGACTCATGAAGCTAAAGTGTGCAATTTAAGTTTCTCCTATACCTGTCAAAACAAAACTGGCTCAACCAATTACATAAGTTTAGGGTGGGACTATTTGTTTAACTGGCCAATGGCACATGGGGGCGTGTTTAAAAAAAATGTGGCCAGTAACCTATAAGTAGAATTTAAATATTAGTTTCATTTCTGCTTTTTAGACAATAACTAAAAAACAAAACCAATTTGTACATTAGTATTTGTATAATAATAATTATAGCTGAAGTGCGTAATTTAATTTTCTCCTATCCCTGTATAGTATTCAGATAAAACTTAAGAGCCGTTTACACGACACCGTTTTTCAACCAAAAACGGAAATTTTTTATGCGTTTTGGCCACTCATTTATGCAACAACAGCGTTTTGGGGGCATAAAAACGCAAACTTTTGAAAACGGGTTTCAAAGTGCACGTTTTTGAAAACAACACCGGTATCGTCCCCACGTAAACAACGAAAAACACGAATTTGTGAAAACGATGTCAAGCGCATGCACATTATATGTTCATTCGATATGCGCGTATTGTTTCTTTACAAAGTGACATCGCCAACTACTGGCCAGGCAGAATACAGTGATCGTTTTCGCAGATCTGTGTGAACGGGATAGTTTTGACAACATTGTCGCCAAAGCAAAGGAAAAACTATTCCGTTTTTAGCACATCGTTGCCGTGTAAACGGACCATCAAATCTATTTGTAGGTTAATTTCCCTCAACAGTTTAAACAATGTGTTACTGTCAAAAGTGACTCACCAATCACATAAGTTTGGGCCTTTGGGGCGGGACTATTTGTTTGACTGGCCAATGGCACATGGGAGGCATGTTGGAAAAAAAATCTGCCCATTTGAGTCTCAAGTAACTGATACAATTTTAAAATTAGTTTGATTTCTGCTTATTAAAAAAAAAAAAAATCATCTCACTTGTAATGAGACTTGATACTTTTTGGCAGATCTGATAACCAAAGTAGAATAGAGTGAATTATCTGTAAAAATATCGGCCAAACCGATTATCGGGCTATTAAAACAATAATGTACAAAGGCTGAATGCCCCAAGCAGTTGCATAAGTAACAAGACGCCTGAGTTAAGAATTAAATTTCATTGGGCAGAATGAAAGTGGGGGTAAATTATGCTGCAAAGCACAATTAATAATTCACACAGCACAGGTGTCTGCCTTTGATAAGGTCATGTAGAGGGAATCACAGAGGGCTGATGTTTTGTTATATGTTGCAAGCTGTAGCTATTTTTTTTTTCACGGCGAATTGGAGTAACTTTCACCTAAGTGCTGCCATAAAACAGGCTTTGGCTGGACTCTGGTGCCCACAGATGAGTCCATTAAAGCCATACGGTGGTGATGTGTCCTCAGCATCTGCTCTCATATGATTGGCAGAATTACGTAATATTTTTCTCCAGACGCCGAGCACTTGTAACTTTCATTTCACGCCACCGCCCTAATTATTCTCGATACAAAACAATCTGCGTAACAGTTAGAATTATTTCCTCTCAAAAGCGTCTATGAACTCCGCATCCAACATTAATAATAATCATTTAAAATGCGAACGTAATAGAAATGCTGCAAAGTACAGGTAGCGGCTCGCGCTGCGTCCATGATGCTTCATCTGAATACAGTACTAATTACTAAACTTCCCCACATGCATCTAGATGTTTGAATACATTATTTTTCTCACAAGCTATATGGTCAACACGTCGGATGCATGCATAGTAAATAAATCCACTCTGCTCACCCTCTTTTGATGCTTTTACACTGGAATACTGTTTAGCTCAGGCTTTTTTTGAGCCGCTGCGTTCACGCTCGACTTCACTAACCACTATGTCAGTCGTAAGTAACTCTACCCATGCGGCTGTGCTCGTAACTCACATCCAACTTAGCGTCACTAGACCCGAGGTGACCCCGCCCACCGCACTGCACCGGCTCTCTGATTGGCTCGCGTAGAGCCTCTCCCCGCGTGTTACGAGCGTTTTCCACTCGCTTCTCACTGCCCGCATTTTATTTCATCCCACAATGCACCAGGGCTCCCACATCCTCGGGCCAAAGGTATTGATTCCTGTGAGGTATTATTACTGGATTTACTTACCACACTGTATGAGGTCAAGTTTGTATGTAACTTAGTGGTTACTTAAGTGACGTTCCCTACCTTAAATAGTGTAGACTGTTCACTTTTGGAATTAACCAAGGACAATTTCATCTATGAGTTCACATCATTTACTGCTACATGGGAAGACAAATTTCAAAAATGTTGTTTTTTTAATGTGGCACTAACTTACTTAGATTTACCAATATATATCGGCTGTCGTGTTGCTCTTTAGCTTAGTACTACCATTGAAAAACCCTTATTGGTCCACTACACATACGAATAGAATTTAATTTTTTAAAATTTATTGACAAAAAGGAACTTTACATCTGTATAAATTACCTCAATCTAGTGTGTCAGGCATTTCATAGACACTACATACTACAATGATACTAGAGTTACTGATTCTGCTAAGATAAGTTACTGATTTCTAGAAAAAAATGAAGCACGAGAACAAAACACTTTAATTGAACATTCAATCTTTATTTTAAGAAGGGTTAAAGAGAGAAAAAAAAACACTTCAATTTAGAAATATAAAGTAGTCAATTGTGGGGACAAAGAAACACCACTGCCAACACAGCAAATGCCAACAAATGTTATTTGAAAAGTAATTTTTTGAAACCCTAAATAAACTACAGCATCCCCCTCAAAAAGTGCCTATTATCCCACCCTCCCACTAATTCCCCTCTATTTACCACTCTCCTCATGCCGATTCCATCCAAACTGATCCAGCCTTCTGGTTCCTTGCTCTGCTCCTGTTTATACCGAAAAACTCATCTCACAAAAACAAAAGAGGCACCTGGATCCCTTCTGCGCGCGCATCATTTGGGCTCCACGGAAAAAGAAAAAAATGAATTTGGTTCTAGAGAAGCCAATTACGACGTCAAGTATCCTTTAACTGTGGTTTGGTGGGGGGAATGCGGGGCTGGGGTTGGGATCCTCTCCTATGGTTCCCGCTCCCGGTAAATTGATCCCGCTCCATGTATGTATCCATCCTTATCCTAAGCCTAATTCTGCTCCTGATCCTGAACTGATCCAATGATCCGGCTCCAAGGATCGGGACACAGTGAGCCCCTCCTCCAATCCAAACCTTTAAATACCAGCAAAATCAAAAAGAGGGAGGTAACAAGTTAGAATCACAGCTAAATAAAGAGCTTCTATCATTTAAAGCTTCTATAAATTGATCATAGGAGCGGTATTTTATTTATTTATTTTTCCGTTTTTTTGTGTGTAAATGACAAAAAGGATACCAGACTATGTTATGCTCCAGAAGAAATTTAAAGCACCTCCTAAACACATTAAATTGTGCTTATTTAATTGAAAAAACGAGCAAAACTAACCTAAAACAGACACTTTCTCTTGACAAATACACAATTTACATGAGAACAACTGCACATGGCAAGCCTTTATCTTGTCTAGTGATAAGTCTACATAGGAGATCAATAGTGGCCAAATCCCAGTACATTTTGGACAACAGGCAAAAAATGTTTTTGGATTTAAAAACGAAACACCCCCCCAAAAAAACAATGCTGTC
This sequence comes from Scardinius erythrophthalmus, assembly GCF_964197995.2. Lineage (NCBI taxonomy): Eukaryota > Metazoa > Chordata > Actinopteri > Cypriniformes > Leuciscidae > Scardinius > Scardinius erythrophthalmus. The sequence continues at coordinate 25,679,186 of NC_138237.1, read as the reverse complement.
TTAATGTACGCACAAGCATTGCAACATCCAGACAGTACACATGCATGCTTAGCAGCAATGACCAGTAAGAAAAGGTAAATTAAATGGGGAAGGGGAGTGTCGTGAAGAGAGGAAGAATGGCAAAGCAAAACTAATGTGTTACTGAACTAAGACAGTCCAGGGTACTGGAAGTCTGTTGAAAAACAACAACTGCCTTTTTGAAGGTGACTAAAGCCGCTTGCCGTCATACCATTGCCTCCTTAAATGAAATGCCTGCTCCTCCTCCTCCAAATATCCTAATATGAATGAACTGTGCTTCAAAATCCTTTATTCCAAAGCTTTCTTTAATCCTGCTCTTCTGTTGTCTATAGAAAGACATGGAAAGGTAAAAGTAGAACAGTTTTCCAACACAATACTCCCACCCCAGATAAAGCCAACAATGAAGTATTGTTAACAAAATAAAACAGTAGCAATTAATCCATCCCAAATACAACTATTTAAAGCATTTCAACATTTCCCTTGTGTCAAATATAGTACAAGGGATGAGTATGAAGATCCAGTTAAAATGGGAATGCAAGACAAACAAACAACGGGGTCATGGGATAGGAGACGACAACAACAAAAAAAGATTGACAGGGGAGGAAAAGAGAGAAAGGGGAACATCCACTTAGCTACATGTAGCTGTCATTAGCAGAATGACAGTCAAGTAATAAAAAAAAATAAAAAAAAGCTAACAAACCAAAGATGAGAGATAGCAAACTGGGGGAAATGAAGAGACGAAACGAGTCAAAAGAGCAATGAAGTACAACAGTGGGTCCAATAGAGGGCGACACAGGGTGTATATGATTGTGGCCAGCCAACTAGCTGCAATGTGGATGTTTAGGTGCGGGAACGGGAGCGGCTGTGGCGGGGCGAGTAACGTGGTGATCCTCGGCTGCGGCGTGGAGAGTAGCTGCGACTGCGGCTGTTGCTCCTGCTGCGACTCCTGCTGCGGCTGCGTGAGCGCGAGCGCCCATAACTGGGGCTGCGCGGGCCATCCACCTTTACACGGATGTAAGCCGTCTCCCCCTGAGGAACACATAACGCAACACTTTCTAAAGACGAACTACCAGATGTTAGGTTACTCCTAATTCATGGCTCAATCTAAGATAGATTCGTTTTTTTTTTTTAGTTTTTTTCAGATTTAGCGCAACATCAAATTACAGTTCCTTCTATATGTGGCCACTGACAAAATCACTTACATTCAAAAGATCCATTCCATGGATCCTCCTAGTCCATGTGGCTCCATCATGGGTCTCTGACATCAAGCTTACCTTGATGTTCCCAAATCCTTAAGCTATGCCCTGTCCTGTCCTGTCCTGTCCAATGGCGGTCTGTGTTTACAAACTCACACCTACCTCATGTGACCGGAACTTAGTGTTATCCAGCTTTCGAACGGCGTAGGTCATGTCTTCTTTGCGCACAAACTCCACAACGCCGGTGCCATCTCGGAAAACGTCAGCATAACATACATCACCTGCTTCACGCATGTGATCCTTAAGGTCCTGCCAGCTGCCACTTGGAGGAAGTCCTGGAAAAAAAAAAGACAATCGTAACCATTAAGTAGGTAGATCTTTCTTTTTATGAACAGCTCAAGAATCATAACGCAAGTAACTGCCTTCAGTAATGAAAGGGAATCGTTTAGAATAAACCAGTTTGAGGAAGTAGGACAGGAAATGCTTGTTCCTGTGCACCTGGGTTTGTTTGACTGCACTGTTCAGTTCTTTATGGATGTGAATGCTGTTTATTGGTCAACCGAAATGGATTTTTACCCAATTCCAATATCTTACAGGTCTATATCAGCTTTATATCGGTTCTTTATTATGTTGCACTATTTCATTTAAAGATAGTAGCAATTTCTGAAACTACATTTATATTAATTTGACATAATATTTCATAAAAATCATTACAAATAAATCATTTGAAAATCTGTTGAAATAAAAAAATTGATAAAAATAAATACAAAATTCCCAAGATTTCTTAAATCCCAGAATCGATCTTTTAGTCTATGCTGTTTTCAGTGGATGAATGAACAAAACATTGTAGCATCCAATAAATCGCAATACGCTTTATGCTGTTACTTTTGATATGAAACAAAGTCACAGTGTTCACATTTGGTCCATTTTATTATGAAATTCAAACAATAAATACCGTTTTGGCGCTCTTTAATGTGGCGTCATGCTGTAGCGCCTCAGTTCAAGCGAAGCGGCAGCGTGGAGCGCACGTGAACTGATCATCTCTTCAGCTTTACTACTAGTTACAGCACGAAACAAACATGAATGAACATCAGAAGGTTGTTGAAATGTTGAAAGATACAGTACAACTTACCGAAATCTGTATCACGTCACAGCCACCATTTAAATGTTTAAATATCAAAAGACGAATTGGAGTAGAAATATAATTATGTAATTATATAGTTAGTATTATAACTATTATTATAAAAACTTCCTTGTTTGTAATTTAAGTGTTTGCATACAAATCAGTTCATTTTAACCTTCAATATTCTAGTAATGTAGTATCAACTGACTGTTTACAACATTACAGATTTTCTTCCCTTTTCCCTTGAGAAGATTTACTATGTACTGTACCTGATATATATCCAAAATCAAAATTCGAAATCGAACTGTGGAATGCGTGTCGAAACCCAGCCCTAGTAAACACTGTAACCAAAAGTGCAGTAATCTGGTGTGCACTAGGGATGTGCCAGTGCTTTATATTTTTACATTTAAATTACTGTCATGTTAATGTTACATCTTGAAATTAACATATTTTGTAAAGTGTATATCTGCAGCGGAAAATCATTTAATTTTCCCTCAAGTTGCCAAATTTCCATTTAAAACGGTAATGAAATTAGTCGTGTGCACTGGGAATTGTATTTTCTCAAAGATCAGGTAAAAGTAATTTTAAATACAGTACACAGTAAATATGACATAGCAGAAAACTAGATGTAGCACAGCATAGTTTCAAATCAAAGATTTAAAGTCGCTTGCTCTTGCATCTCCAGTGACAGCCGAACTCTCCTGTCTGCATCCGATTCACACGGATTGAATCCTCCACACAAACAGACCAAGTACACAGAGTTCACACAGGCTATGCACACAAGAAGATCTATCAGCGGGATTCACAGAGGTTCGTGAGGCTCATGGCATTACATTTTTCAAAAATTTGTTTAAAATTCTCACAGTATGTGAAAAAACATTTGTCTTTCAGTTATTACACAGAACTGTTAAACTAAGACGGTAAACTAATGAAGTTGGAGAATGGGAGCTCACGTAAATCTGGGCTGTCAAATTAAAAGTCAAGGCCAAACATGAGAAACAATCTTGCCAATATTTCAATTGAACACTGGCACTGTTTTATATACCAGTCTGCTTTAAAAACTGAAATCCTGTACGACTTGCTGCCGATTTGAATCGAATCGTACTAAACCATGGAAGTAAACCACTATCGATGACGTATGATTTCATAAACCTGTGTGTTCTGTCACTCACTTTCCTGAAAAGCGGGACTGGCGCACTTCAAGCAAAGAGAATGTATATCTAATTTCTGCTCACCTTGAGTGTTGTTTATAACATCTGCAGTACATACAGTTGTGGTCAGAATTAATGACACCCCTGGCAAATATGACACATTATGTTTTTCTCCAAAACATTTATTATAAATAATTCTATAATTTGTTCGTTCATGGCACAATGCTTCTTCTGGTTTCCACATCAGCGTTGTTTCTCGCTGCGATGTTATTAATTCTACTGTGTAGTAACGCTGTCGCGTGATCGAGATCGGCCCGTGAGTAAACCGGCTCTGAGTTTGCGATGCGCTGTATAGGTCCACACTGCGCAGCTCAAACGAGTAGCACAGTTTCGTTTCACTTTTGTTTTGATTGTCGTTTTGTGTTTCTCATATGCAACATAAAAGGCAGCTCTTAACAGTTGGTCAATGCTAGTGCGAACTCTTAACAAAATTTTGTCACGCCGCTAGGAAAAAAGGTCTCAAATCATGATCATTTATTCGCAGTCTGGAGCCCTGTGTGAAGTACAGAAGGTGCGAGCAATCAAACTCAAGTTCGGACCAAGCGATCGAACCAAGTGTGAAAGCAGCACCCTATGTCACATGACAAAGATGTACTGCCCATTCCCTCACCTGACACTATGACCCTGTACTCCGAACGCCTGGATGGAGGGCCATATCTGCCTCTGGGAGCTCCAACGCCACCACCACCACCACCTCCACCTCTTCCACCTCCCCTGCCACTTCTTGGGAACTCCACTCGAAGACGATAGCCGTCATAGTCATAGCCATCTCGTCCATAAACAGCATCCTCTGCATCTCTGCAGACATAAAAGAAAAAATCAGTGGACAGAAAAATTATGCACAAATAATCCTCATGGTTCTCACGCAAGAAGATCGTTTGCGCATGCGCAGAAATACTCACAGGATCAAAACATGTTGGCATGTTTGGAAAAGGTATTTCAGGCAAAATTCTGAGCATTTCTACAGAGCACTTCTAAGTACACTGAATATTTGAGAGTTTTGCATACCTCTCAGAATTATGGTTGAGCTGATATAGATCCATTATTTAACCCTCCCTCCATCCATCCATAATACGTTAACGTTACTTCCCGTGTTATGACCTGACTGACAAGTTCGCGTGCTTTAAAAGAGTCCTTTATTTAGAGGACCTTGAAGTTTAAATTCGTTAAAACACGAATTTAAAGCATATGATGTGTTAAGCGACAGCATCGTCTTGTATTGTTGTTGCCAAATTCATAAACATGCAGATTCAGGGCAAGCTGGGTTTGCGTGTTTAACGTTAACATTACCTCGGGTCCTCGAACTCCACGAATGCAAACGGTGGACCTCCTCTTCTGTTTTTAAGATCGATATCCCTAATGGCTCCGTATTTATAAAACACATCCTCTACGTCCTTGGTGCGAATATCGGGGGGTAAATTACCCACGTAAATCCGACAGTCGTTGTTCCCTGCAGGCCCTCGAATTACACCGCCAGACATCTTTAGGCAGAAGTTACGCCAACGACGTAGATAATTTGTCCGTCAGTGATATGAAAGAAATCCGTTAGCGCTGCTGGATCTAAATAAATTCACAAACTAAAGTGCCAGATTATCTTCAAAACTATTATTTTCCAAGTATAAAAAAACAATAAGATCCCTAACAATATGGCGACGTCCCTTCATTCACCACACGCTCGCGACTGCGCGGAGGGGGAGGGGCGACGCCGCGCGGAAGGATAAAAGCGCTTGGCAGTAATTCGGCTGCTTTTAAAAGTGCAGATTATTTTACATTGCATTTGCAAAGAGCGAATTTGATCGACTTCACAATTGGTATATCTGCATCAATTTTATCCGAGTTTATAAACCCGTGCTTACTTACCTAAGGTTGGAACCCCATGTGTGGCGCATGTAACGTTATGTAAGGATAAAACTGCTCAACATCCTTGGTATGAATCTAGCTAGATACGGCCATTCTATCATTTTGTATGATGAACAGCTTTATTTTTGGACACCATCATGAGAATATTCTGGCAACATATTAAAACACGCCAATTTCTCATTGTCATATTTGCTGCTTCTTTATTATCTAGTTCAGGGGGTTTCAAATTTTTAGATGCCAGGGACCCCCAAATATGATCATCCTAAAGCGAGGGACCGCAATCCTAAAATTTAAAAGGCAGCTATACATTTTCATGTTAAAAGACCCAATTTAGGCCAATTTTATTTGGTGTTCTATATTACACCAATTTAACATGCTATTTGTAAAATATTTTGTTTCTATTGATTTACTTTTTCTACTCACTATAGTACTGTTAAATTAATTTTAATGTCATTTTTATTAATTTATTCTTTTAAAATCTAATTATGTATTTAGTTTGAAGGGGGTGGATTTACAACCCCGCTTATATAATGAGTTGGAAATCATAGTTTTCTTAAAACCAATGTCCCTATTCTGGTATTTACACTGAACAAAATTATAAACGCAACATTTTTTGTTTTTGCCCCTATTTTTCATGAGCTGGGGCCTGTTTCAGAAAGGAGGTTAAGTGAAAACTCTGAGTATGTTAACCCTGAAATGAGGGAAACTCTGAGTTTTCTGTTTCAGAATGGGAGGTATGTTAAACCTGAGAAAGCAGAGTAAGTCAAGCCCGTTTCTGAAAGAGAGGTAACTTATACTCAGAGTCAGTTACCATGGTAACTTACTCTGTGAACTTAACCTGGTCGGGAGCAGGTTTTCTTGGGTAAACCCAGAGTTTCTTTCGGTCTCCTCCCCTTTTTTAAAGTGGAAGTGGTGTTTAAACACCTCATTCATTCTTTCTGTACATTTTTATTAATATTTTTTTTTTTTTTTTTTTTTTTAATAAGATGAAGTCTATAGAACTCCTTAACTGGCAACTGAAAATACAGTAGTAGATTAGAGTTACAGAATGTAGTTCTAAACAAATTCTACAGAATTAAACTGTGGCATTTACTGGAAATCACTGAACTGTTCATCTGTGCACCAGAAGTTGATGGACCGTCCTGCTGTTCTTCCACACTCAGGGGGCGGGGGGAGAGATAAGAATACCCGTTTATACTTAGATTCTATAGGCTACTCCACATAAAAATGTGAAAAAATCTGAATGTGTAGATTGTTTGATGTGTAGACACATAATGTTAACATTACCTCTGTAGGCCTCTCTGTGGCAGCAGAAACTCTTTATCCCCATGTGATGAGCATTTGGTTGAGTGCACTTTATAACACTATTTGTCATAATTTCTGGTGTATTGAGTCAGTGACTTACAACTGCCTGGGCTTCTGTTGGGACAGGAGGCTCCAAAAGACAGATATTACCATCAGAATCTATTGGGACCAACAAAAATCCTAACCCAAAGTAAAATAAATGGAAATATAAAAAATAGCCTATATAAAAAATAACACATATGTAAACCTTTTACATTTTATGAAGGCCCTTGGATCTTCGGGAGTGACTGGCTCTGAAGTCCGTCCAGGAATTCCCTCAGCCAAAAATGCTGCTGCGCTGCTAGACACTGGATGCTATTTAGTTATTTAATATGTCAAATGTTTGTAAAGTCAGGTAGCCTACACCCATGATATGCTCAAGCCTTACTTGACTGAATTATGTTTTTATATTTAATTTTCAGCTGCTGCCATGTTATTTTAATGCCTGCAGGATTGCACCTACATGCAAATTAAAATTAGGTTGAATAACATACTGTTCTTCCAGTTTCACCTCTGGTATTATAACAGTTGGGTAAGTTACTTGTATTACTAACTGTGACAACAAATGACATCTTCAACAGTGTAATTAGATTAATATAATAATGACTATCTATAGAATTTATTGGTCTACTTATTACTAATTACTAAATCCCATGTCAACCTTAAACACTTGAACAATACAAGGAGAGACAAGAAACAGCACTTTTAATGCTTTCAAATAAACAATATACAATTGCATGAATTATTCTTGAATTGACCAAAGTGTGTAGAGGGAGAAGGTTACATTAAAAATATAACTTTTAAAAATGTATTTTAAATAGCCTACACATAATTGTTCTATAGTCTAATACAATTACATCAGATTTAACTTTAAATTACAGAATAATTAAGAGTAATCCCTTTAATTAAATTACAGTATTTAGATTACTTGGTAATTAATTACACCCATCAATGTATAACAGTAATTAAAATGTAAACTTATAAACGAAATAATGTTCGTACTCTCCATATGCTTGCAGAAGCTCATCCAGTTCTGCTGGTGAGAAATATGAAGACCTCTTTTTGTCTGGCGCTGTTGTCATGGTGACTCATAATATCTGTGCTCCATTGATAATGGCTTTTTATAGTTGTGGTGCACACGCTTAACTCAGAGTCAGTCAACTCAGAGTTGATTGAACTAACTAATTTCAGCTGTTCTGTAACCAAAAACTCAGAGTTTCCCATCTCAGGGTAAGTCAACTCAGAGTTCAAGTTTTAACTCAGAGCTGGTTGAACCTCCTTATTGAAACAGGCCCCTGAACTCATGAACTGAACTTAGAAAGATCTAAGACTTTTTCTATGTACACAAAAGGCTCTCAAATATTGTTCACAAATCTGTCTAAATCTGTGTTAGTGAGCACTTCTCCTTTGCCAAGATAATCCATCGACCTCACAGGTGTGGCATATCAAGACGCTGATTAGACAGCATGATTATTGCACAGGTGTGCCTTAGGCTGGCCACAATAAAAGGCCACTCTAAAATGTGCAGTTTTATCACACAGCACAATGCCACAGATGTCGCAAGTTTTGAAGGAGCGTGCAATTGGCATGCTGACTGCAGGAATGTCCACCACAGCAGTTGCCCATGAATTGAATGTTCATTTCTCTACCATAAGCCATCTCCAAAGGCGTTTCAGAGAATTTGGCAGTACATCCAACCGGCCTCACAACCGCAGACCACGTGTTACCACACCAGCCCAGGACCTCCACATCCAGCATCTTCACCTCCAAGATCGTCTGAGACTAGCCACACGGACAGCTGCTGCAACAATCGATTTGCATAACTAAAGAATTTCTGCACAAACTGTCAGAAACCGTCTCAGGGAAGCTCATCTGCATGCTCGTCGTCCTCATAGGGGTCTCGACCTGACTGCAGTTCGTCGTCGTCGTAACCAACTTGATTGGGCAAATGTGACATTCGATGGTATCTGGCACTTTGGAGAGGTGTTCTCTTCACGGATGAATCCCGGTTTTCACTGAACAGGGCAGATGGCAGACAGCATGTATAGCGTTGTGTGGGAGAGTGGTTTGCTGATGTCAACGTTGTGGATCGAGTGGCCCATGGTGGCGGTGGGGTTATGGTATGGGCAGGCGTATGTTATGGACAACGAACACAGGTGCATTTTATTGATGGCATTTTGAATGCAGAGATACCGTGACGAGATCCTGAGGTCCATTGTTGTGCCATTCATCCACGACCAAACCCTTAATGTTGCAACATGATAATGCATGGCCCCATGTTACAAGGATCTGTACACAAGCTGAAAACATCCCAGTTCTTGCATAGCCAGCATACTCACCGGACATGTCATCCATTAAGCATGTTTGGGATGCTCTGGATCGGCATATACAACAGCATGTTCAAGATCCTGCCAATATCCAGAAACTTCGCACAGCCATTGAAGAGGTGTGGACCAACATTCCACAGACATCAACAACCTGATCAACTCTATGCAAAGGAGATGTTACACTGCGTGAGGCAAATGGTGGTGAGACAAATGGTGGTCACACCATATACTAACTGATTTTCTGACCCAGATCATCTTAATGATCTTTTTAGATCATCTAAAAATTAGATGATCAGTAAGTTGTGACATGTTTTTACATTGCTTTAACTCATCAAAATTACTTTCAACTTTAAGTTATACAAGCTTCAACTAAATTTTTAAAGTAAGTTTAATGTAATTTAAATGTCTTAAACAATGCCGCAATTATTATTTTTTTTACAGTGTAGAAGTTATTTTTGTTATGAACGTTGCCCCAAAGAACGTGCCACTCAAGATGAACCCCTTGAAAAACAAACCAGTATATGCCAAATAAACCCTCACAAACAGATCATGATCGAGTGTTACAGTGTTAAAACAAGATATGGACAATACAATATGACGCAACACAATATGCAGATATAAAACAAATTCCTCTCAGACAGATTCAACCATGTCATCCAATCACTGTTCAGTACAGTTGCCTTGCTTTGTAAATTTAAGCAGCATCCATTTTTTTTTTTTCACTCGATGACTGCTAGGCTATTGGTCTAATAAATAAGATTTAAATATACACCACACACACATCATCTTTTAATGACTCAGTGTGTTTTTAAACATGCCACGCAGGTGCAGCCGTTAATATGTGTATATAACACTTGTTTCTCAGTCTCTTTTGGCTTGCTTATCTGCTCGCCTTTGCTTAGCTTCGCTCACAATTTTCAGCAGCGAGAGTACAATAGGTACACACATGGGTAAAAAAAGAGGAATGTAGATGGCGAATTTCTGATCGTCTGGAAAATAAAGAAGATGCAAAAGAGAGGGGTCGAAAAAGGCCCTCTCTGAAGCCAAAATGGCCTCCCTGCTGTACTGGAGCGCAAAAGCCAGGTTCCCAGTCTCTAACTCGGCCACGGCAGACTGGAGCGACGTCACTGCGCTGGAAACCTGCGCAGAAATGATCGCAAAATTGCACATTTTACAATTCCTACTGTTCAGGACAAACGCTACAGTGGAATGATTTCATTATGTGAAGAACTATGAACATCTAGACGGCGCACCTGCTCTGCAATGTTGTCATTGATGACGATGTTTCCGATCTGGTCGAGGAGCTGAGCTAGTGAGGTGATGGTGGTGCTGGCGGTGGCGATGTTCTCCACGCTGCGGCTCCACAGGAGTCGGTCCAGCTCCCAATCCGCCAGTCCAGCGCTGCCGGGACTCTGAAGCACAAAGCCTGTGGGAGGACGAGTGTGCTGCAGCCCCAGCATGAGCCTGAAAAGGGACAGAAGGACAGAAAAAAAATGTAAGTGTAATGCAATACCTTCACATGGCAAACTAGGCATTTTAACATTTGTAAAGTCAAATGGTCAAGCACTAACCGTAACTGTGCCAAGAACACACCCATCACTTTAGCCATATCAATGGTAATATCGACGGGACGTTCAGATTCAGGTCCATACATTTCATTTACATTGTACACCTGAGGACGTAGATGACAGATAGATGATCAACCCTGAAATATAGGCCTGTTCCCAATGTCCAGCACATTTAGACACAATATTTCCAAGAACAACACAATGTTTAAAGTCACCATGTAGTCAAAACTTGTTTTTTTAATGAAACATTGCAGTGTTTTATAATAAAATTATTATCCATGCACATCCTTCTTTAAATTAATGTGCCCTCATGATCCTTAATCAAAGTAACTTCCTCTCCCTCTTGCAGCGACATCTCTTCTCTTCTCTGATAATGTGTTTTACTCGACCAACAGCAAACCACAACCATAAAATCAATTCCCCATGGACAAAATCAAGTCCCACCCTACATTTTTCTTGCTCGAGAAGCTCTTTCCCTCATATATTCACTGTCACAATAGGAAAGAAAAGACTATTGCAACTTCCGTTTCATGCCGACTTTAAATGAATCATGAAATGGAAAATCAAAATGTCCTTGATATTTACACATATAAGAGGTTAATCTACAGTACAAACATACTACAAGTTTCATACCACACAGGTTTTCTACCCTTCTGAAACGTCAAGATTCGAAATGACAATTGTGCTCTACACGGCCCTTAATATGCCTAAATCAAAAGGATGTGTTCGAAACAACTCATGCCTTTTCATTAATCACAAGAGTGTCGACTGGGGATCGTTGTGGTAGCATTGGTTCGTTTTAATCTGACTCTATTCGGCTCTATTACAGCGCTGGCTATCACAAGCATCAAAACACACGTCTCACATGCACCCCAGAAATAAAGAGTTTGTGAAAATAAGAGAAATATTTGAACCATTTTGATGCAAAAACCTCCAGAAACATAAATATATGAAAATGCCTTTCATAACCCCTTGAATTCATGTGGAGAGTACCATGATGCCTCCCCAACGAGGGCTGTGAAAGGCGTTCGAGGGAACCTCCTTTTTGCTGTGATCTCTGATGAAGAGAGGAGAGTGGTGGGCATCGGGCACATACAGCAGGAAGTTCAGGACAGGGTTAGAGGAAGCAGCATTGGAACCTGCGTGAAAGACAAGAACAATTTGTGTAAATGTAAATAAGCATAGAAACTGTCCATTAAGATAATTTCTCATCAATGAAAGGTCAAATCTCACCTAGTCTGGCTTCAACGGGGTTGATAACATGTGACAGGCTGTCTGCACTGAGTGTATAGGCTGACACACTGTTGTCGAAACGAGGGTTCACACCCAGAACCGCATAATACAGAATCTGAAAAGAACAAACATACAAATAGCAGCTGAGAGTTTCAGGTAGGCGGTATGTCCAAAATATTATATCACGAAGTACTGTGATAATATACAAGGTATATATATTATGACAATTATTTTTGCTGGACACTCAAGGAAAGAAAATGTTTATGCATTATGTAAACACAGTTAAGTTAACACCTACTTCTTAATTAAGTGTAAATGAATTGAAATGAAATTAAACCAAATGAAATTCATTTTATTTGAATATTTTTTTATTCTATTTAATTTTGTATCTTATTTCTATGTGTGTGTACGTATGTTGTTCTTTCCCTTCTGTGAACACTGTTTTTAAAAGGTGCTACCATAAATAAAAGCTTTAATGTTTATTTAAAAGTTGATGAAATAAAACAAATATTATTTCATATTTATTCACTAGAAAGGAATGATAAATCTGGCATCAGTGCAAATTTGGTCAAATAATTAAGATTAACATTGTTGAAAGAAGTCTTTTCTACTCACTAAGGCTGCATTTATTCGATCAAAAATACAGTAAGACACAAACGTTCTGAAATATTACAATTTCAAATATCAGTCATTGTTTTTTCTATTTTAACATATTTTAAAACGTCATTTATTCCTGTGATGGTAAAGCTGAATTTTCAGCATCATTACTCCAGTTTTCAGTGTCCTTCAGAAATCATTCTGATATGCTGATTTCTGACTCTAAATGATGACTGGATGAGGATCAGTAAAGCTGTTATAAATATCTTCTGCTATGTATATTTTGTATTACTCCATGTTTATCCATTGTTCAGAAAACACAAGGAAGCTCTAAAAGCTGCAAAAATAAAACCGTTGTGATATAAACAGTAAAGCAAATTCTCTATGGGTTGGAGGTTATACCGTCCCTAACCCTAAAGTCCCACCCAGCCCTCCAGGCAAACAACAAGTACCTGAGAGTCCACTGAAAAGTTGGCTATAGGGGCAAGTTTGTCCAATAAAGGCTGAATGTAGCTATGAAGGGCGCCTTCGATGTCCCAGTGAAGACTGTGCGACTTTGGGTCTGGGTTGAGCAGACTGAATGTGATCTCGTAGCCTAAGAGAAAGCCAAATTAGATTATGAAGCTTATGAAACAAGCCAAACTGAAAGCGAATACTCACCTGGACTAGATTTGATGGCCCTCATGCTGTCTGCCATGCTCTCCTTAGTCACTTTAGGCATTCGGACACGGTCGCTCAGAGCAGCTACAATATCCTGGTGACTGAAGGACATGGTGCTCACTACCTGCTCCACTCGCGGGTCCAGATTTGATAGGACTTCCTTCAGACTCCACGACGTTTTAAAAGGAGCAGAACGCAGCAACGCAGTGCGTCGTTGCCCCACGTACACTTTCACATCCTGAAAGTAGAAGGCCAGAATGAGCTTTGAAGGTGTTTTCTTTGAATAAATACTGTATATAAATGCTCTGAATCTTACCTTTGGTAATAAAGTGGAGGACTCAGGGATCACATACACAACCACAGACCCACAAGAGCTCTCAGTGAGCATGTGTAGGGATAGATCTGCCTCTATGAAGGGAGAAGTAAATGGGATAGAAATTTCAGCAATATATTGAGCAATATAGAATAACAATTAAATTAACCATTGTTTAGAATAACTCAACAAATATTATTATTATTAATAATAATAATAATAATATGTATTACAATTGTTCTTCATTCAGTTGGCATTGCTGAAACAAAATAAAAGCTTACCATTTTTTTTATATTCTGTAATCTGTCAATATATCCTCATTAACATAATAAAATGGTATAATCAAATAGTGATTAAATGTCAGAGATGATAGCCTCATGGGCACCCCCGACATATATATATTTAAAAAAATTATAATAATAATCATGTCCTTGCTACATATATAAAATGTTGAAGTACCACTGTCAATTTTCAAAAAGAATTCTGTCCAATATCCAATGGGAGCTTGTTTCCGCCACGGAATAAATAAATGTAAAAGACAATTATGACGTTTTATCTCACAATTGCGTGTTTACATCTAACAATTCAGACTTTTTTTCTCAGAATTGCAAAATTGCAACTCACAATTGAGTTAAATGTCCAATTCTTTGGGAAAAAAATACTGACAATTCTGAGAGATATAAACTCACAATTCTGAGAAAAAAAGTCAGAATTGTGAAATGGAAACTCGCAACTGCAAGAAAAAAGGTCTCAATTGTGTGATATTCTGTGGCAGAAAGCAAGCTTCCATAATAAACCCCCACACAAAAAGTGTTTATTTGTACACCCCAGAGAAATAACTAGCAACAATAAATCCACTCAACCTGAAGCAGTGGGCTGATTCAAGGCGTCTTCCTCCATTATAGTGGCAGTGCGATATCTGGCTTCATACTTGTACTTCAAACCTGTTTTAGCTGGAGATGAAAAATGCATTTTGGATATCAGAATCTCAGTTCTTTGTGTTTATTGCTTGTTTTATGATGAAACTTCTGAACAGAAACACATCACTTACCATCAATCTGGTGCTCCTTTTCATTGACATGACTGAGTGGAAGCTTTTTCTGCTGTTCTGGGGTCAGTGTTCCCCGAGAGAAGACCACCTCGATATCAACACTTAGCTGGAGCTGTTAAACACACACGTGACATGATGATGTAAAATTTATGAATTTATAGGCCCGGTTTCACAGACAAGTAGATTTTATAAACATGCTTTAAAAAAACATTACTGGTGTGCATCTTGAGACAAAACCAGTGGCACTGACATATTTTAAGCTATATCAGTGCAAGATGATTTCAGTTAAAACAGCTCAAACATGCATTTTAGAAGGCCTTTATTAACCCCCCAGAGCCATGTGGGGCACTTTTATGATGGATGGATGCACTTTTATGGACTTCAAAACATAAACGGCCATTCACTGCCATAAAGCTTGGAAGAACAGGACATTTTTTAATATAACTCCGATTGTATTCGCCTGAAAGACGAATGTCATATAAACCTATGATGCGAGTAAATCATGGGGTAATTCTCATTTTTTGGTGAACTATCCCTTAAAACTCGTCTGCTGATTCTGACTTGAAGAAGGATGCCGTGTCTGTCACCTGGAGGCTGTCGAGTTCGCTGATCTCAGAGAAAGGCAGCCAGGCGCGGTAGGTCTGTGTGGTCTTCCACCATAGCGGGATGCCCACAAGAGTGACCACTGCAGCGATGGCAAGAGCAGCATATCGACCTCGCTGCTTTTCTGGAATAACCAAAAGGAAATACTAGGGAATGATACTAAATAGGGACTGCACATTCAAACTGTGGTAAACACAGGCATGCCATTTTCATTCACAGAAAACATAGCGAGTGACCCAACACTGCCATGTCAACATGAACCAGAGCTTAAAATAACTAAGCTAACGAGACGCTGACATTTGGCTTTAGTGTCATGCACTCATAAATGGAAATTCGTGAGAAAAATACGTGAACACTACAACAGAGAGCAAAATGAGGAAATCGTTTTGAATGAATGCACAAGACTCACCAAGCTGCAGTGCTGCCATTGCTGTGTGTGAAATGACTACCGCATGGCACGCGATTGGTCGATTCTATCCAATCAGACGCTAGAAGGCACTGAGTCTTCCAATCAGAGTTAAAAGGGGCGGGTTTAGTGTAATTTTACTCTCCCTTAAAAAGCCTATTCGTTTTTCTTCCGGTATGCATGCAGTTAATAAATTATGCCACTTTTAGGGTTAGTTCACCCTCAAAATTAAAATTATGTCTTCAGAACCCTCATGTCGTTCTAAACCTGTATAACTTACATTTCTTTCTTCTGCAGAGATCACAAAAGAAGTTATTTTGAAGAATGTTGGTAACCAATATATTTAGGTTACCATCGACTTCCATTGTATGGAAAAAAAACACGGAGGCAAAAATCTATTCTTTAATGTTTAAAACACTGATTTCTGTGATCGTATCATGCGCTGCTGCAGTGATGATAGGCTAAGGTTGGGCTAGGCCCGGAAAGGGAGACAACAGCGCCTCCTACAGTCACAGAATGGAAGTCATAAAAGTTTGAAACAACATGAGGGTCAGTAAATGGTGACAAAATTTTCAGTTTTGGGTAAACTATCACTTTAAATTAACAAATGGTCTGCTTCACTATCTAAAAACATTATTTGTCATTCATAAAACGTGGGTTAAATATTAATACACACTAACCCTAATTTCACAGACAAGGCTTAAAGGGTTAGTTCACCCAAAAATTAAATTTCTCCCATTAATTACTCACCCTCATGTCATAAGTTTTTACTTTTTTTGGAACACAAATGAAGATTATTTTAATTAAATATGAGCGATTTCTGTCCCTCCATTGACAGCTACGCAACTATCACTTTGACGCTTCAAAAAGTTCATAAAGAGATTGTAAAACGAATCCACATGAATTGAGCGGTTTAGACATACATTTTCTGAAGAGACCCGATTGCTTTATATGATGAACAGATGAATGTAGGCTTTTATCCACAAATAAACATTGATCAGTGAACATAAACAGAAGCTCAATCGAACTTGCTTGACACGCGAGAACAAACCGCATTGGTTTTTGTTGAAGCTCAAACAAGAATGAACCTCATTGGTTCTCACACGTCAAGCGAACATGTGGTGAGTTGATGAATGTTTATGTGTGAATAAAAGCCTAAATTAAATCTGTTCATCATATAAAGCGATCGAGTCTCTTTAGAAAATTTGGACTAAACCACTCAATTCATATGTATTAGTTTTACGATCTCTTTAAGACATTTTTGAAGTGTCAAAGTGGTAGTTGCGTAGCTGTCAATGGAGGGACAAAAAGCTCTTATTTGTGTTCCAAAGATGTTTTGTTAGGGGGTTGGAACAGTTAGATACAGTTGAGAAGGTGGCAAATCACAGTTTAAATGTGGAGGATATGTGGATTTGATGCGTTTAAAACTTTTACTGCTAGGTTAATTCTCTTCTAAGTAATATTTAATCAAACATCTAATAGGTCTCAGAACATTCAATTCGATTTGTGCCTCTTTACTTAGAACTAAACATGCGTAAAATTCAGCAAATTGCTGGGGGTATGTGGAGGAAAGCTGTAAAATAGAAAGCATGTGTAAATGTAAACCGTGGTGTATGATATACCTCCATAATAATGGACAAAGAGGATCTGGGGTTTTACAGTAGTTTTATTTTAGTTTTTACTATCTGACAGACAAAGTGCTCAGAGAACAACATCAAATCACAAAATCACATTTTGTCAACAGAGAAGGGAGTGCTCCCCTTCCCAGAAGCTCCACAGTTTGGTCTGCTCCGCCGTTTACAACCAATACAAGTTTATTATTCATGTAGCATTGTCACAAATATGGGGAGGAAAGGGAGAGCATGATACACTCAAGCACACAACACAACAGAATACAATTCTAAAATAACTGTCCTTGTTTTCAAACTAATATTGTTAGTATTTTATATTAAATTTCTTGAACCGTAATCACACATCCCAGACAATGCATTAATATTACATGTGACAACACAAAATAATATTCCTCAGAGTCAGGAATTAATAATGTTAACTAGCAACTATATATTACTTCATTTCATTTTCAATTATGATAAACTGCACTTGCTGGGTACACTGATCTGAACTCAAGTACTCGCATCATCCACGCATCATTATGAGGACTGGTGAGGCCATACTGCACTGAAAGGAACGTGACAAGTCAACTCGAGTGGCTGGTGCCTGAATTGGAATGACTTTAAATTGGAATAATAATGAAAAAAGTCTGACATACATTGACATACATTTGCTAAGGGCCCACAAAAAAAATACTGTTTCCTTGTTTTTAGCATGAAACCACGCCTAGAGCTCTTCAAAAACAAAAATAATCTTCTGTGTACCTTTAAGTGTACCTTTATTTTTCCCATTTCTGTTTCAAAAGTGTAATACATTTTAAATAGATATATAAGACATTGCAATGACAACCCTAAAGTACAGAAGACAGCGCAGGCCTGTGATTGGTTGGTGACAGGAAAGGTAGCAGCTGTGCACTATACTATTGGCTGGCGGAAGCTGGAATGTTGGGAAGCAGGATGTTCAGTAGGAATGATCGGCCACGTAAAGGGACTGTCCTGCTGCTCCACCGCTTACACTGGAGACGTACTTGCCCTGAGCAGCCAATCCATTAGCCTGAGGAAAGTTCACAAAGGTCAGTTTATGTTGCCTGAATCAGTAGTTTCAGACAGGCCTTACATTAACAATAACAAAACAATAATTGTAACCCAATAATTACAAACAGATTCACATAGCTCTACTGTTATAAAATGTTGTATATTATATTACATTTATTATATTATTTTCCAGTTCATGTTTGTCAATCCATATATTTACTAGAAAACTGTCATTAAATTAGTGATATGATATAGTGATGTAGCAATATTTTGTACCGAAACAGCAAAATAGAAATTTAAGTTTTCATTTAGTCGAAAACTAGGGCTACACAATAAAGGTTAAAGTGAGAATCATGATTATTTTGCTCAAAAATTATAATCATGATTATTATTCACGATAAATAGTTCAGTTTAAATAATATCAAGCTATTCCAGAGAAAGATAAGTTAACACACATATGCGCTTATTATATAATATTATATTGTTTTATTATATTATTATAAAAAAGGGTAAACTAATAAAGGCCATTTCATATTTCACTTCACCTAATAGGCCTGTAAGGTGGCGCATGGACATCATTTAACCAACTATGATGGCTTCATCAAACGGAAAATCAATACAAAAACTGTGGCTCATAATATGAATTAGAATAATTCCAAATGTTACATTTTTACTTTCTATTGTAGCATAGAGGTATAAGTGCCTTTATTCACCAACCATGATCGCAAACAATATGGACGAGATCCACGTTTGAATTTATTACGTTTGTCACAGATTTAGAAGCAAATCGCATACGCATGACACTTTCATTCGCACAGAATTTCACAATGGACAGTGCTAAACTTCCACTTGCATGTTTGTCGGTGTTGTCAGATCATCAGCGCTTTTTTACAGCCCAGAAAAAAAAAATAGAAGACGGGAAGGAAAATTATGACAACGCTTTTGCGTTCACTCGCAAATGTTTGCATTCCCCTGAAAAAAATTTGCATTCACTTGCAAAGAACACAAATGTTTTGCGAGGGAACTGAAAGGTTCTCAGGGAAAAATAAAATTAACTACTTTTGGCTGAATAACTTTTGCAACTTTAATAAGGATTCATCTATATTTAATTCATACAGTGAAGAGAGACTATGCAGTGTTATTTTACATTTGATTATTCAATACCTAATCTTTAACTAACCGCTGTTAGATCTACCTGAAAAACAGTTAATTTGCATCTTTGTTCTATTGTGTTTATTTGTGCAACTGCATGTAGTTTGATTAAACAGTCTGTGATAAAATAAGAACAAAAACTTGACTTTATTACTGTTTTTATTTACTAATGCTAAATCCAGTTATTTCAATAGGAATCCAAGCAATCGGGAATTTTGCATGAGCGGGAAAGATTTCTCCACAGATTCAAGTTGTTAATGCAGATTTGCCACACTGACCAACAGAAAACTGCTTGGTTTGAAAGCGACTCTATTGACACTATTGACAATGGACCTTATTTGCCTGTGAAATTTGGGTCATTTGACTGCACCTTAATGAGGAAATGATTTGAATAACTGACCTCAGCACGCTTGATGAACTCCTCTGTGGCGGCCTTCTCGTTGTCCTTGGACCCGCGCCAGGCGTTCAGGGCAGAGGCCTGCAGGGCACGTCCGTAAGAGAAGGTGAGGGCCCAGGGTTTTTTCAGAGGGCAGGTGTTGATGGCGTTCAGGTTGATGGACGCCTCCTCCTCACTCTGACCTCCAGAGAGGAAAGTCACACCTGCCAGGAAAATGGGACTGTGATCTCAGCACATAATGTTTACTGCTCACACTTTTCAAAAACATGATGTTTCCAGAAGTAACTACGTTATTGCGCTCCTCGTATTCTTAAATGCCCAGCAACCTCATTCTTTAGGCCTCAAAACCAGTGAATCAAACAGCTGGTAGTTTCCCTTTAGACTCACCTGTTACTGCGGGGGGAACGGTGCGGCGCAAGGCTGTCACTGTTGCCATGGCAATCTCCTGGTTGCTGTATTTGGTGGGGCAGGAGTGACCAGCTGTCACCATGTTGGGTTTCAGCAGAGTTCCCTCCAGATAGACATGATGGTCAGACAGGGCCTTGTAGCAGGCAGCAAGGACCTGGAAAAACATGGGAAATAGGTCAAGTAAATGTAACCATGCATCATGCCACAACCCCTTAAAACAAGTCTGGTTTGAAATATATAATTTGATTTCGCTTTTTACGTACCTTCTCTGTAACATACTGGCAACGCTTCAAGTCATGGTCACCATCAGGTAAAATCTCTGGCTCCACAATGGGCACAATGCCATTCTGAAATACAAAGACAATATTACGTAAAAAACAAAACACAACACGTGCCACTCCACTGACTACATCTCTCATATCCATTCATTAGCTTTGACAAAATATCTCAACATTTAAACCTTTGTAACTTGTATTTCTGTATTTCAGTGTTAGTTTAGTTTTATTTATATATTATTGTTGTATTTATTTCTATTTTTATTAATTTGTTTTATATTTGCATTTTAGTTTAAGTTTGTGCTTTTGCCATATTTTTTTTCTGAAATTTCTATTTGGCTTTAATTTACTTTTTATTTCAGTTTGATTTAGATAACGATTTTTAAAGGGTAAGTTTTTGATTAATATTTTTAATGAAATCTGAGCGATTTCTGTCCCTCCATTGACAGCTACGCAAATACTACTTTGACGCTTCTAAAAGCTCATAAAGAGATCATTAAACTAATACATATGAATTGAGCGGTTTAATCCAAATTTTCTGAAGAGACTCGATTGCTTTATATTATGAACAGATTTAATTTTATGCAGAACATTTGAGCTTCTGCAGGAACCAATAAGGTTTGTTCTCACGCGTCAAGCCAGTACTGTCTAGCGAGACTGTCAATGGAGGGACAGAAATCTCTTCGATTTTATTAAAAATATCTTCATTTGTGTTCTGAAGATGAACAAAAGTCTTACAGGTTTGGAACAACATGATAGTGGAGCGGCTAAGTGATATAATCGTTCAGTTTATGATACAAGCGTGAAAATTGGCATGAGCAGTCTCCATGGGTCACTTGACAAGAAAATTGTCCGAGCCACTTGAAATTTCAAGATTTTTCATTTTTCAAGATGGCCGACACCTTAGTGGAGCAGTTAAGTGATATAGTGGTTTATTTGGTGATACAAGCATGAAAATTGGCATGAGCAGTCTCTGATGGTCACTAGACAATAAGCCACCCACAGCTACTTGAAATTTCAAGTGGCTCGGACAATTTTCTTGTCAAGTGACCAATGGAGACTGCTCATGCCAATTTTCACGCTTGTATCATAAACTGAACGATTCTGCCAAACATAAGCACTTAGCCGCTCCACTATGAGGGTGAGTAAATGAGAGAATTTTCATTTTTGTGTAACTAAACATGAACTAAACCGTTAATAGTATTCATTTTAGTGAACAATAACAACACTGCTTTAAGATCAACACAAAGCTGGCCAAGACTTAAGAAGCTCACCTGCTGGCAGATGCTGGCGTAGCGAGCCAGGACGTTAGCGTTCTCCATGATGGCTAACTCTGAGGGAGTGGTCTCACTGATCTTCAACACACAGCGCCACTTGGCAAAGTCTGCACCGTCTTTCTTATACTGAGCACAGCGTTCTGACAGGCCATCGAGCCCTTAAGACAAACAGGTATCCCATTGACATAACACCATAACTGCCATCCTTTTAAACAAATAAAATAGCGGTGACTGTAAGCTTACCCTGTGTTGTGGTCTCTCCGTTTGTTCCTGCCAGAGGGACGACACCTTTGTCAACCTGAAAAAGAGGACAACCTGCTTTAGGATCAAACGGTCACCGCTGCACTGCTAATAATCCACTCCTAAAAAAGTAAATAGTTGATTCGGAAGAATATTTCAAATGTACATTTACACAAACACATCTTCAATCTACAAACAGCTAAAAAGGTCTTGTACCAATTAGAATACTTGGCTGAGGCAAACATGAACAACCTCCATTAACCTGATAATCTTACCCTAATCCTTTGCCTACTGTGTCATCTATAAAGTCTTCCCTCATACATGTGTGTGTATATAAATATATTTACACACAGACACAGACACACGGTACCGGCCAAAAGTTTGGAAACATGACTACTTTTAATGTTTTTGAATCAGATCTTCAGAATCAGAAATCATTCTAATATACTGATTTATTATCAATGTTAAAAATAGTTGTGTATAACCTGTGATACTGTTTTCAGGATTCTTTGATGAATAAAACGTTTAAAAAGAAAAGCATTAATCTAAATGGAAATCTTTTGTAACAATACACACTACCATTTAAAAGTTTGGGGTTATAACTCTTTTTCTTTCATTTTTTGAAAAATGAATTTTTTTCAGCAATGTGTTACATTGTTAAAATAAATAAAAATGTGTTAAATTGCACTGCAATTGGATTTACATTATGTAAAACTGAACTGGGAGAAGAATAGAGTAAAATTTACAGTTACCAACACAATATGTATCCGATATGAATAAAACACATCGTCAAATTATAATTGAAAAGATTACTATTGCCGCTTCCAACAGTGTGCAGTTTACACTATAAATGTATTTTTTTTGCTAGTACTTGTGTATTTAAATATCTTTGGTTGTAAACACTGAATAGTTGTGAGCTATTTAAAGCACATTTGAATTTAGCAGCTGATCACGTGACGCACTGAACGTTCTAATCACAGCACTGCTATTGTTCTTGTACCTTGATTCCCACAACCATGCCCCTGTCCTTGATCACTTTGGCAAAGCATGTGCCATCATCAGCGTTCTGATAGAGGGTCTCGTGGAAGAAGATAACACCACCAATGCACTTGTCAATGCGCTCGTCGGCACAGAAAAGGAGCTGGCGATAAAGACGGCGGTTCTCCTCTGTGTTCTCCACGCCGATTGGGTTCAGACGCTTTGCCATACTACCTATATAGATGCAGACATACATATCATTGTGTTAGTCTGGCAGAAAGCAGAATGTCTTTGCAAAATGTCTCATTTTCCAAAGAATGACAGAACGTCAACCGTCAACATGACAGGGCATATTCTGACCTGTGGACTCATCTGCAGCGAGGATGCCCTTCCCAGGCGCTACGATACGCTGAGCGATGTCCTGAAGCTCCTTCTTCTGCTCAGTAGTGAGTGCGGGGTATTGGTGCGTCATGATGTCTGTGACTCAAAGCAACCTGCAACAGAGGAAGAGGAGACACGACTGTCACTTCATCCATCTCACCAGCAACTTCACATATTGAAACAAATCTGTGTCTATATAGATTGTCCATCCATCCATCAATACATCTATATCTACACACACACAGACACACACACACATGGCCAAAACTCATGTCCTGCCTAGGAAAATTTACATTTTCATCCTTTATTTAAATATTAGTACAATTTGTTAAATATTTTGTAATTATATTATATAGTTGTGTTTTGAATCAATTGTACGGACATCATTTTTGACCAGCCTGTCATTCAAGAATTTATGAAATTATGAACATGCAAAAACAAGAGAGAACCAACGTAATATTAATAACTGATTATGTTGTAAGCTAGTCAATGCTTTTTCATAAGAATTTAAAGTAAAACCTGTAGCTGTAGTTTGACTTTAATTTGCCAAATAATTTTGTCAGATAAATACATTAACCAAGTTTAGCATTTACTTTTTCCTTCAAATTTAAAATCATTTAATATTTTCCTCATATTTAATCGAACTTGTAGAGTCATAAAATAAACAAATATCAGTAAATAAAAAAAACAGTAATATTGTGAAATATTATTAACTTAAAATTACAGTTTTCTTTTTTCAATCATGTATTATGTTATGCAATTTCTTCCTGTCATAGCAAAGCTGAATTTTCCATTCAGTGTCACATGATCCTTCAGAAATCAGTCTAATATGCTGATTTTCTGCTCAAGGAACATTTATTTTAGATGTGGCAAACAGTTGTTCAAGCTCTTAATTTGAGAGTCAGAAGCAGAACGTGACTCAAATGTGAAACTGGCTGGCAGCGCTCGCGGCAGCTTAGAAACAGTCTCACAACAAGGAACAATCCGTCTCCTGGAAACATCTAACTGCTGGCTATGAATAAACAAATCTGTGTCCCATTATTCAGTCTATCTAAAAGTGTTGGTTAATATTCCTGCCCACTCTTCCTCACAGCTCTTCAGTGAGGCTGAATTGCATAATACTGACTAAAGCCATGATTATGCAATCACAGTTCTCTAATCTCTGCTGTCAATCCCCATTAGACTTGCCCCACTGTCTGCGACTATCTGTTGCTACTCATATGTAGAGAGCTAGACTGACAAAGCATTTCATTTAAAGGGCACAGGCAGAAAGTGATAGGATTATTACTTTAGCATAATTTTGAAAAGACTTATGGAAATTATACATTTTAAAGAATATACTGTGTGACCTGAATGTGTTGTTTTCGGACACTCAACTGTATGTAATTAAAAAATGGCAAACTGTATTATAGGCCTAGTTGAAATTTAAATTAAGCAATTGGTTAAACTTGAGTGCTTTTTTGACCCACTTAAAGGGAAACTTCAGGATTTAGCATTAAGCTTTGTATCAGTAGAAAACCTATAGTATTTTCGAATTATCATGCTTTCCCCCCTCATATCCCCCTGAGAGAGAGATTTATGTATTTTTTGTCTGGAAAAAATCCTCCGATGACGCAAAAAATCATCATTTTGCGTCATCGGAGGATTTTTTGGCCAGAGGCTAGAGACTACAGCCAGTAGTAGGAGCTGTCCCGCATGTTTTCAACCCGCCCAGAGGGTGGGATCTCACTCACACAGAATGTACAAACAGTGTCAGCCATCTTTTATTTGGAAGCTAAGCTAACGGGTTCTTATTCTGTGGAGAAATGGTGCGTTCTATTATTGTCAACGAACCGACTCGGACCTCGGATATGACGTCACTTCAACACTTCAAGCGTTCTGGTATGTTTTGCGCGTCCGAGTCGGAGAAAAACATGGACGCCACCCAGAAAGCTGTTGCTATGTAGCTCTAGCCGAGTACCAGGCGCTCCAAAATAAGTAGCACTATGTGCTTCACCTAGTAACTAGTTTACCTTCTGTTAGCAACGCTAGCCACGTTAGTAACACCTGTTTGAAACAAGGCTTCATTCAATATTGCACTCACAACAAGACCGATTCCCACACCCACAGGCAGTGATACGGACGCAGTAGACGAGTGATTAAAATTTAAACAACGTCATTTAAACAACCAAAGCGGTACACAAACAATGAAAACAAGTCACACAGGGCGCAGCCATCTTGGATTCCGTCTCGGAATTCTTGCTCGGTGTCCTCACGGTTGTCCAAACTTCCGAGCGGCAAAATCCGAGGAAAGGGGGCGTGTTGGTGCGTGTTGCTAGGCAACGTCTGTCTTTCTAGTCGGAACTCCGACACGGATAAATAATAGAACGCAGCAAAAGCTGAGTAGTGGGGTTACCATACATCCTCTTTTTCCCTGACATGTCCGGCCATCGAGATCGTCCAAAATGCCCGGGATTCAGCTTTTGCTTTCCGCGGTCGCCATTCATTGTTTACATGCACACCTTTTGTTTCAATCTAGCTGAATTCATTCCGATTGGTGAATCTGAATGTAGTGTTTACATGAACGCTAAACAAGAGATCATTTGATGTGCGTTTTACCATTGCTAAGAAAATTCCCGCTCCTCCGTGAGAGATACGAGACCGGTGCGCACCGTCTCACAGCTCATCAGTAATCACGCCACCGGCCTCACGTCGTTCTCCCGCGGCCCTAGCCTCGTCCTGCTCGCCACAGTAAACATGATGAATGGCGACTGTAGAACGCAAAAGCCGAATCCTGGACATTTTGTGCGATCTCAAAATCCCGAGCAGACTTGTCACGGAGACTCACTAGTAGCTTAGCTTTGTTGTTTAACTGCTCTCTAACCGGTAGGCGTGGCTTGGGAGTGGCCTCCTAGGGCAGCGAAGCAAGTGCATTCTGGGAGTTGTTGTCTTTCATCCACATGAGCCAAAAATACATTTTCTGGCTTTTCTCAGTCTAGAAAGCTCCAAATTCAAAAATAATTTCACATTTCTACTACATAAATGACCCAATTTAAATACACATTAATCTTCCCAGAGGTGAAGTATCCCTTTAAGTACATCTTTAATATTATAATTGCTTCTATAATCTTTGAAAGTGTACTACTAAATGTACTGACAATACTGACAGCATTTGTGGTAAACTAATCGTCATTATAAACAAAGTATTTATTTAATTAAGCTCCAAAAACGGCTCGTCTGGATATTGGGTGACGTCACATGGGCAAATGCATTTGCATATGCCTGCCTCCAGAACAAGACATCGACAAATAGTTATACATCGTCGCACTATAGGCCCCGCCCCCTGGCATTCAGTCGCTTAACGACTGACAGTTGCCTACACCGGGTGTGAACGCCGCGTCAAAAGTAAATATAACCCATTATAATCACTGATTCTGTCTACACTGGATACAGTATACAGATGCACATTCACTTTCTGACGGATCTAAGTGCTTGAGTCTGTCGACTATAGGACAAATGGAAGAGTAAATTGAAGGGTAAAGGATTGTTCACTTTGACGTGTCCAGTTTAAACAGCTTGTTTGCTTCTCTTTAAAGACTTCAGAAGCATACCAGCTTCAGGAACAAGTAGATGGTTTGTTTTTAATGCCGCCCTGGATCGCCAGCAACTGCATCGCAAATAGTAGGTAAATGATTTTTATGATGCTTTGTTTGTAAATGGTTTTATATACATAATGTTTTCAAAATACGTACTCGCATGCAATGGCGAATGGCCTTTGATACTATGCAATGATGTTAGCCAATCATTACAGAGTTAAGCCAAAGTCCTTTTCAAGACAAGTCATTTCACTCGGCGGCCATCTTTGAAACGCCTCTCGGGCATGAAAGTGCATCTCTTAGAATGGGGAAACATCAAATTTTCCAAAACTGTTCGCCAAGCTTACGATTAAACTTCATAATTAAAATTACCAATGAATTCTGATAACAACTGTCTCAAATTTAGTTTCAACATTTTTCAGGCTGGATAAAGCTAATGTGCAGTGAAAGTCTGACTGTTTCTATAGGAACCCGGAGCTTCTAACGGCAGCTGCAGTGGCGCGATGACTTCACCAACTGGCGATTGGCTATTATTTAGAAGGCGGGACTTATTTCCGCCATATTGAGCATTGCACTTTTCCCCATTCAAAACAATACGAGTGACGCGTCTTGTGTTATTTTATAGTCTTTGGTTAAGCTGCCCCTAAAAAACTGATCATTTCAGAGAGAGGGCCAGAATGAGGCTTGGAAATAATTGTTTTTCCACATGTATATTTGAGTTTTTTGTGAGTGCAAAAAAACGTTATTTACATTAGAAGTGAACCTCAAGGAACATTAAAATAAAATAAAAATCCACATCATAACCCCTTTAAAGCATGACAAATATTATTAAAACAATGATATAAAATGGAATTTACAAAATGCACTTTTAAATGTATACTTGTTAAGTGTGTTACACACGCGTGTTAAGAAAAAGATAAAAGTGGACTTTTGTTATATTATCAACAAGTACAGTTTTACACTTTTAAGGTTTAAGGTACACTACAAGCACAGATTCAATGAAATGAATTGCACTTCTTTTTCACAAAGGTTCTTTTCTCACTCTCAGTGACATACCATATTTATGACTTGTATTTTAAATTGACTGCGCAGTTCACGGCTCGTCTAAATCTCATTCTATGTCTTAATAGTCTTCCCGGTTGAGTGCTCCCCCATCTCTATGCTGAATGGAACGAGCCTAAACCGGCACAAACTGGCTGGTCTGTGTCGATGTAAATCACAGTTGGATGCGCTCTGGCTATAAGCACACCAGTTTATGCACGCAGAAAGAGAAACCCTTCACAGATTGTCCTTAATTGAGATTTTACTGAAATGAATTAATGTGGGATTTAATGAGGGATTAAACAAATCAGTTATTGGTTTCAAGCCGGTTGTTGCTCCTCGACATATAGCATCTCCGCTACTGCTGTATTTCTGTGCTAGCAGATGGTTTATCACAGCATTACTGAAGAGACAGGAAAGCACACATCTCTGAAGCTCTGTGAATGATTCCAACTCATTGGTTTTGTCGAACAATGGAAGTTTCCACTGGAAAACACAGCCTACGGCTGCCGCTCACCTCATTCATCACGCAGTTTCAAATCGTTTTGAGTTCTGCGAGGGATGTGTTACAGCACGCTTTTACCATTCCACTTCTTCACTCTGTAACACTGCAGTACAAAACTTCACTGTCTGGCTTTAGTTTGAGCAATGCTAATGCTAAAGGCCAGGCTGTACTGGCTTCATTGGCAATGTGTTGTGTGTAAAGGACAAACAGAGGTCATTTTGATGTATGACCACAGTCAATGACGCATGATGAATAGGTGTCCACTGGTCCTAATTCAAAGGGACCTTAATTTGCCCTTTGCTTCACAATTGTTGTCACATAAAGCATGGGATAATCTTTGTGTACTAAACCTTATGTACTAAACTGTACTTCAATACAGGTCCATATTTCAATTTTATGTTAACAAATAATTACATTATTATTTTAGAATTAAATATTATTGATACATATTTGATCATTATTTATTAATTGTAAACTAATTAATTAATTAAACTAATAACTAATTTATTGTCATTTATTTGTATTTTTAAATTGTCATTTAAATGTAATATTATCAGAGTCCTACAACTCACTTCTACTGGGTAGCTTTTATGAGATTACTTTGTAATTATTTTATATTGAGTTCTTGATAGCATGTTTTTATTTTGCATCTTTATGTATTTTTACTTTATTTTTGTAAATTGCTTTGAGATAAAGATGCTATAGACATTTTTTTTTTACTTTATTATAAGATATTATTTAGACTGCTTGCTAATTTCAGTTTATTATGAGACATTTTGTAGATGAGCTCCATTTAAACAACAGCTTCTACAAAAAACCACATTAGCTATCCATTTACAAAGCATCATCTGTGTTTGTTATGCAAGTGAATATATTTGATGAGTCACGATGTCACTGTTTATTAGACACTGCGCTTCTAAATCATTTAGTTAAAGTATTAATTTTTAACTGTTTTTAAACAAATCACACAGTGGATCAAATGAATGTCTACAAGGCATCAATCTGATAAAATGCTTGAATATACAAGCTAAAAATAGCAGGATGAAGGAGCTAACCGGTCTATAATCAGTTACGGCTGTGAAGAACAAGCCCTTCAGACTGTTGCTGACACCTTTTACCAGTGAACATACAGTTCTAATGCTTCAGAGCCAACTATAAAAAGAAAATACATTTTTATTCAACCTAATCTTTAAATTAGGGATTGGGTAGCCTTGCAGAAGATGCTTCTCAAAGAAAAGGCTTCAGGCATAAGTGACAGCTGATTGTTTCAGTCTGTATCTCTTTGACAGGATCGGTTTCACTGCACCGCATCATGCGCAACAGTGACCGCCCATTTTTCGAGACAGGGATATCTGCAGGTAGGAGTAACGAACCCCTAACCCTCCCCCCACACCCTAACAGGCAGTCTTTGCGACAATTCGTCACGCCCAGAACAGATAAAAATACAGAAGAAAATACGTACTTGGACTTGATTTTGTCCATCTGGAATTTATTGGATGGTTATGGTTTGCTATTGGTCGATCTCAAGTGAGTCATCAGAGAAGAGAAGTCGTTGCAAGGGTGAGAAGTTATTTTGATTAAAGATTATGAGGGCAGATTCATTAAAAAAAAAATTATGTGCACAGATAAATCATTTATAAAAAACAGGAATTGATGATTCTGATTTTGACATCAAGTTCAATATGGCAAAATATCCCTTCATTTAAAAGGCGCAGTTAGAGTGTCTGCCCAGTTCCTTAGCAACTATTTCAGTTTCCATTTTAACACCGACTTCTCTGATTGGAGGATTTCACTTCAGGAGTATGGGTAGTGTAGTTCTTTACAGAGTAATCTGACTATTAAACTATTTATTTTAAATAAAAATAACTCTGACTTTCTCAATGGAGAAAAATGACTTACTGCGTCAATAGGCCTAGAAACGTATCACATGTTCAAACAGATGTATTATGCATGGAGAATTACAATAGTCATGCAAAATATATAAGATATTACATAAAAGAAAAAATAAGCGTCAAAGGCCACCGTTTAGAGAACCGTCCTTAGTCTTCATCATCAGCTTAGCTCGTTTAACCTTGAAACATGCACCTGATGTGTCCTCAGAGAGGAGAGACACCATCTTCAGCACGTATACACGTCACGGGACAGGATGATGAGTGAACACAGCTCGCGTGATTCATTTCAAACATTCCAGACTGCTGTGACGCACCGCGATGCGCGCGTGCGTGCCGCGTTGTACTTGCGTCGCTAGCAGTGTAACTTAGATGAGATGTTAAAGCGATTGAGGGGAACATTTAGAGTGATGGACATCTTTGACAGATTCTAAATTGGATGAAAATTGTTTTAATAGCGCTTTCGAGAGGATGGGATGTTGTGAGGATGTGTATTAAATCTGAAGGACACTAGGAAACGCTCTTTTCATCACGTTAGCTCACGTCCGCTAGGCTAAGCTACACTGATGTAAGAAATGCCTACGTGCAGATCGGCCACGCTCCCTTCTGCAGACACCAGTCTCATCCGTGATGCTGTATAGACCTACGCATGAATACGATGTTTTTATTTGCGTATTCTGTGAAATAAACACTGTTCGGGTTCGGTTTGTCAGTTAGCTAAGTTACACTAACGTTACATAACTTATACGGAAGAGAGAGATGATGATGGTGTGACGATGATGTGCTAAGGATGACATTGAATGTCGACATGATGATGTTTGTCTCTTTATGTAGTTACTTTTTGAGTCAAAAATGAACATTTCACACTGACATTAATGAGACCTGCTTTTATATGTTGGACGTATCTGCTAAACGTATTAATCATTGTAACGTTACCATGATGGAGAAGGCCATTGATAACGAGATGAGAACCACCTGTCAGATGACGCAGTAACTTGACATCAAAGCAAATAAACGTTTTTTTTTCTTTTAAATAGTACATTTAAACACACACGCACATACGTTTTAAGTACAATTCAGAAGGAATTAACAAAATTATATTCAATATAAAAAATTATCTGATAAAATAATGACATGCCATCTATGAAAGTTGCAGTGTCACTATAATTACACGCACACATATTTATGTATTTATTTCAAAAAAAGAACTTACTCACTTACCTGATAAGGAGAGTGATTCAAAAGATGCCCTGATGTCGACTGCCTCCAGTTTCAATGCCGCAACGCAACGTGACCGCTTAGAAAAAGCAACCCACGTAGGGGCGTGGCTTTGGTCACGACCTTATTTTAATACTAGTTAATATTCATGACCCCTTAAAGTGACCTCGCACGTCGACAATGACATCACATTGCTTGAGGTGTGTTTACGAGCACGTAGGCTTTTTAAAAAGTCAAATGAAAAATTTCTGGATAAATAGCTAGTTAGTCAATGTTAAAAGAAAGAAAATGGGAACATTTGCATACATTTATTTTTTCTTACAGAACATTTGTCTATTAATTATATATGCAATATCCACTATAGGTATTAGATAAACCAATTAATGATTGGTTATATTTTAAAAAGGCTTATTTTATCTAGTATGGAAAAAAGTGTTGAGGAATATCTTATTGTAGCTCAATAATAGCAGTAGCTGAAACTGCAGTACTGTGTCCCTGGCTGGGCGGAGCTTTAAAAATGACCACATACAGCATCAGTTACAATATTGAATGAAAAAAGAAACATTTTACTAAATTATTTCCACTTTTCTTTGCTTAGTATTTAATAAAGGATCACTGGTGTCAGGCATTCTGGGCGTAAAACAAGAACTGTCATCCCAGGAAGACAAGGTTATTCATGCATACATGGGCATTGATCCAACCAGGCCCAAAGCATTGGTTAAAACAACAATAGGAACAATAAAGCCAATAGGAAAATCAGTATAACAACATAACCACAGTTCCTTTTCCATTCAGTCCCAAGTGCATTATACAAATACAATGAACAGTGCTAAGCATATTCTTTCATATTTAAAGTATAGATGTCCACTATTGGGATTTTACTATTTTTCTATTAACAAAGCTTTTTCACGAGGCTTAGGTTTAGTAATTACAAAATGAGTGATGATTTGGTCCTTTTAGCTTTAAAGTATATCCCTGAGGGTTTGCACAGCTTTCAAAACATAAAACCGAGAAGAACTGAATTTATGGTATGTTTGTTGAAAGAAAATGCAGTGCTGGCTCATTAATAAGGACAAAATAGTCAAATAACGTCAAAGGATATGAGGAACTATGAACCACATTTCACTAAATGTCTCAACAAAAGGTATGGAATTCAGTGTAAGAGCTAGAGTGTCTCAATAAAAATGAAATGCACTTAACCATATTCCTTCACGGAAGAATAACCTACAATTAAGGTTTGAACTTTCCCCCACATGCTAAGGGTGTATTCACACTTGTAGTTCTCTGGTTCTCTGGGTTCTTTTGATAAGAAAACCAAAAAAGAAAATGAAACATTTAGTCCTGGTTTGCTTAGCGTTCACACTAATTTTACACCAAATTTAAAGATACAAAACAAAACAATAAATGGCTTTTATGACATATTTTGTGACAGAACTTACTAAACATCCAAAACAAAACCTATTTTTAGTGTTGCATCTTGTGACATCATGTCCCGTTTTTGGTTCATTTACATGTCTTTGGTCCATGTTGCGTTCATATTTAGTTTGTTTGGAAGTGGATCGAGACCCATCTTTTCAGGGGTCTGATTGTGCTTTTTGGTGCGCACCAGGGTTCGGATGGCAGCGTTCGCAAGTATGCAAATGAACCGCACTAACAGAGCAATCGCACCTGAGTTAATTTTAATCAAACCAAACCTGGCAAGTGTGAACACACTCTAAAGTGTGTGATTTTTAAAAAAGTTAAACAAACACTTCTCTTTGGGAAGCATCGTCCTGAGGTACATGGATTTGCATGAGCGCTTCTACCCGCTCCATGTTGGCCAGAGTTGGGGAAAGGTCTGGGACTGTGGGTGTGCAGGGTGAGGTTAAGAGAAAGTCGCAGTCAAAGTTTGCGAAGGGTTCCAGGGTCAGGCCTCGACGGGATTTGGCAGGCCGGTCAGGCCGGTTCTTCAGCTCCAAGATCAGCTCCATGGGGGTCTTTTGGAGCAGATGGGAATCAAATGGCGTGCCGTGGAAAAAGGTTTGGCGCTTGAAGCGTTCCAGTGTCCGAAGGCGACGTATTGGAGTCTTACAAAGAAGCTGAGGAGAGAAAAATTGGGTTTAAATGATTGAAGTAATGCAGTTATTACTTAAAAGGAGACTTGCAATTTGTTAAAAAATGACATCTCAACACCAGGAATTAGTGCTCTGCCTTAATTTTTTAAAGGTCCTCACTTGTAAAGAATCACAAATAAGATCAATTATTGAGCTTAAATAGACAGCATTCCTGCTTCTCAGGTGTATCTCCTGAGAAAAAGTTATTAGTACACTGAAATAAAATGTGTAGGATTTACTTTGAAACATTTTTTTTTACTTAGAAATTGATAGGAAATTTCACAAATACTTACAAAGAAACTGCAAGTAACACATTGAATTAAATATTACATTTTTAAATAGAAAGACTGAAATACTAAAACTTGCTCCAATAATCTTAAAAAAAATTATTATCATTTTTACAAAGTAATCTCACATTACCTCTATAATTTCAGAAGGGATCTCAAAGTCTCAAACTGTTCAGAATCACAATCAAAAATGAAAAAAAACTCTCCTAAAATGATCTGAATTAAATAATGACCCAAATAATCTAAGCAATCCTTTTTATAAAGGGATTTTTTGAATGATTTTGAAAAATATTTTTTAATGATCTCATTTGTGTCTATTTTTAGGGAATTTCAGAGACAAAATTGATACTACTTTGAACATTTTGGTGAATAAAGCTCCCCATCAGGTGTCCAGGTCTCACCTCTGTAAGCAGCAGAGCAAAAGGAGGAGAGAAGTTTTTTGGCATCTCATAAGGGAAGCAGCGTACCCTCCTCAGCATGCAACAGTGATCCGGTTCTGGGGACACTGGAAACTGAGGAGGGAGGGGGGAGTTAAGAATGACTTGGCAGAAAAGACACATCAAACACACGCAAACGTGTCATTTCCCCCACAATGAGCAAAAATAAACACAATATATGCAAATATATGTGCATTTGTCCTCACCTTTCCAGTGGCCAGTGCGAAGAGGAGGATGCCGAGAGACCACCAATCGGCAGTGTGGTTGTAGGGACCACCGCTAAGGACTTCAGGAGCTGAAGAGACAGATTTCATGAGAATCTTGCATACATTCCACACACAGCTAGACAAAAACATCCTTTCATTTGCTCAGCAATAAATATCATTTAGTGACTCATTTGGCATTTATGTACATTATTCCACACATAATTCAAAGTAATTCTTTATTTGTTTTCATTTCTTGATTTAATTTACCCATGTATTGAATTGTTCCGCAAATAGTGAATGCCCTCCCTCCACGCTCAAGACGCCGGGACAAACCAAAGTCAGCCAGTCGTAGGTGGCCTGTAATAAGATAGACGTTTATTATTGATCATTTAAGATGATAGGTTATAAGGTTTCAATATTATTGTTGTAGAACACTGTTAATTATTATTATTAATATCATATTATATATTTATGATTAGATGTTCGTCATATGACCTTTGAATTTTATAAGCTTTGATGTCATATTTCACTTCAGCATTTTAACAAACAAATATTGAAATAATTGAAATATTACAATAGAAATGTTGTGAATTGGACTATTTGTCAATATTGTATTGCTATCACGATGTCACATTTGTGAAAATACTCTAGGCCTATTCGGAAAGCGTGAAGCCTGGATGTTCTGGAAGATTCCATGTTTACATGAAAAAAGTGGACACATTCTGCCCTCTACTGGAGTGACTAAAGAACACAGGCTGCCTTACCCTGATCTGTTAGAAGGACATTTTCCATCTGTTAAAAATACAACAGTGAATGTTTTTAAGACATTCTTCTGATATTTTAGGGATCATATTTATTATCATTACATCATTATATAAAACAGTGTATACCTTCACATCACGGTGGATGATTGCACAGTCATGAAGGAACCCTATAAACAGAGATGATGCAACATGATTATTGTGATGAGCATTCATAACTACTGTACTTGAACAAAAATTGCATTTATGTGCTTGACACAAAATGTCGGTGTTTGGTGTTTTAAGCCCCCAACGGCGCCTTCCAGGCAGCGAGGGGATGGGTAGGTTTAAGGTTGAGGGTAGGGTTAGCTGCCTCTAAGGAGCCATTGGGGGCTTAAAACACCATCGAGCCAAAATGTCAAGGTATTTTTTATTACCAGGATCAGTAAAAATCTATAATATAATATAAAATTTGGTCAGACTTTAGATTAGGGTCTGATTCTCACTATTAACTAACTATTAACTATGACATTTTGCCTCAATAAACATAAACTTAGGCATTGGGTAGGATTAAGGGATGTAGAATATGGTCATGCAGAATAAAGCATTAATAATGTGATTTATAAGTACTAATAAACAGCCAATATCCTAATAAAATGCATGCTAATAAGCAACTAGTTAATAGTGAGAATTGGACCCTAAACTAAAGTGTTTCCTTAAAATGGATATAATGCAGCGGTGTTTTAGAAAGGTAAATGTAAGACTTTTTAAAGAAATTTTCACGATCAAGTAAAGAAAATTGAAGGAATAAATTGAAGGGAAGACAATACGTCAATATGTTTCCCACATGTAACTGTCCAGAGAAAAACATAATGAGTTGTATTAGCAATACTTCACTGTTTAAAAATACAACTTTCAACATATATCCGTTACCTTTTAATTCATTATCTTTATAGTTGTGGTGTGGACTCTGCTATTCTTTTACATTTAGAATGATTTTTAGAACTATATCTTTATCGGTATCGCCTTTAGAACGATTTCTACAAAAACCACCACAACTTTCAACATTGAGAAAATTAATAATTGTTACTTGAGCGCCAAATCAGCATATTATAATGATTTCTAAAGGTTCATGACACTAAGCATCCAAGATGAGCGTCATTGCTTACCTAAAGCAGAACCCAATTCAGCAGCAAACACTTTTACCACATCCTCGCTGAACTGACAAATCATCACCCAGTATGTGTACAAGTCTCCTGTGCTGCAGTAATCACACACTAGAGAGGGAATAAACAGAATCAAATCACATGAACAGTGCCTGAATGTGCAAATCCCAAATAGAGATAAACATGAACACAAACATCCAACTGATACATGGAAAGGGCAAGTGAACGCAGAGTAAACATCTGTCACTTTGGGAGATGACCAGATTCATAATACATCAGTCAAGACCATCTGTTTCTAACAGTTATGCCCTCACCCAGACCACTGACTGGTAAAACATCATGGTTTAGACAAAGTACAGAACATTCTGGCCTGGTTTCACAGACAGGGCTTAGATTAAGCCAGGATATGGCCTTAGTTCAATTAGGACATTTAAGTAGCTTTTATAAACATGCCTTAGAAAAAATCATTACTTGTCTTTACTTGAGATAAAACAATGGCACTGACATAGTTTAAGATATGTCAATGCAAGTTGCTTTTAGTTAAAATCGCTCAAATCGGTCATTTGTTCACACTTTTACAATTTTCTACATGGTGAATGGCACATTGTGCACTATATAAGGCATAGGGAATGATTTAGACAGTGTAAACACTGGAGCGAATGAAGTCTGGTTTCACGTTAGTGTCACGTGAGCCGCCACAGTCCAGAGACACGATAGAGTGGATCATATGATCGAGTCGGCACAGACCACAAACATATCAGACCCATTTGAATTCTGCACAGAATGCTATATTTTAAAGCAATATGGGGGAGAAACGGTCAGAGATTAGGAGGAAACTGCAGCTTTAGCGAGCTCAGCGGCTCTGGCCGAGCTGTCTAAACTAAACGCTATTGGCTATTTTAAAAAAGGGTCGGAGCTGTTGGATATGTCCCGCCCTGTCTTCCTGTTTAAATTACATCAACACATTGAATAATGCTGCACTTCAATGGGCCTTTAAGCCTTGTCTGTGAAACCGGGCATCTGTGTTATTAAATAGGATCTTAAGCTTTAAGATCCCAATGATTTAAACAAATCCCAGTAGTGATCTAGACTGAATAAAGTGTCAAAACAGTGCAGGCTGTGAATGAAGGAATCAGGTGGCAATCAAGTGGTGGTAAGAAGTGACACGTTCATCGTAGCTTTTGCCAGGAGAAAGCATTAAAGAGGTGAACTGAACATCAAAGTAGAAGAAAATTCACTTTCACAAATCCAGTCAGGATCACTGGGAAATCAAACACTGGGGAAAAAGGACTTGAGGTTTGGATTGAGGTGTCCTAAAACCTAGGAGTGTTACTAATGCTGCCTTCACGTGCTACCGGGATTTATCGTAAATACGAGTTTCCTAGATAAAAATTGGACATGAATGCCCTCTCAATTAGAATTTACCACTGGAAAGATCGGGGATAATTTTGATACCCAAGATCTCAAGTTGGGTGGGCCATAAACATGGGATATCTTCTATCTCAAGGTGACAACACATGACGTTATATCCTGAGCTGTTCTGAATTATGCGTTTCTATGGGACCAAGTAGGAGCTCTCAAACAATTCCCATCTTACAAGCTGTATTTACAAGCTATTCGAGGACATGAACGCTATAAAAGTTGAAATCACGTAATTACGACGTGGAGTGAACGCACCTTTAACTCCACCCTTGATCAAACACACCTGAACAAGCTAATCAAGGTCTTCAGAATTACTCGAACATTACATGCAGGAGAGTTTGAGCCAGGCTGGAGCTAAACTGCAGGAAGTGGATCTCGAGGGCCAGAGTTGAGAACCCGTTCTAGAATTCAAGAATTCTGGCCAGTCTAAACGAACTGATCTAATTCAGAAATAACAGTCTGTGGGTCTATAGATGGTTGCAGAGGTCTTGGATCCTGCTCCTGGAGACCCACTGTCCAGCAGAGTTTAGCACCAACCTCAATCAAACACACCTGGACCAGCTAACCTCACAACAATGTGCTCAGGATGACTCGAAGGTTGCAGGTTGGAACTAGTGGACTAGTGAGATAGAACTAGTGAGAAAGTGGGTCTCCAGGAGCAGGATTATAGACCTATGGATGATTGTACAGTATATCTAAACATTAGAAACATCATGAAATC
Organism: Scardinius erythrophthalmus; assembly: GCF_964197995.2. Classification (NCBI taxonomy): domain Eukaryota; kingdom Metazoa; phylum Chordata; class Actinopteri; order Cypriniformes; family Leuciscidae; genus Scardinius; species Scardinius erythrophthalmus. The sequence goes on along the minus strand of NC_138237.1, from coordinate 25,640,623 downwards.
AGCAACTTTAAGTGCAGTTTGGGTAGTTCTGAGTCTCATAATTTGTAGACAGCGTGGCAGACAGAATCAGAGCAAGAAATGTATTTGAACTGTGAAGTGTGTATGGTATATTTTACACATTTTCCACCAGCATAGTATGTTGAGACAACTATAGTTCAGCCATTCCAAAGGTTGAAATAAAGTGGCGCTTAAAAAACATTGTTTTGTTTGGTTTTTGAGCATCCAGACAAAGCAACATTTGCTCAACCAATTGAGTTTGGGACGGAAGTACCTGTTTGGCCAAATTATGGCTAGTGGGGGGTGTTTGGTAACCCTGTTTGACAACAAGCATTTTTAAACTCTTTAGTTCAATTAATATTAATAATTATTAGGTGCATCGATTCTACAATAAAATGCATGTAAACATTTCAACACGGATCATTAACTAATGTTCAAAATATTGGAGTCAGTTTTTTTTAAACATTTTAATTAGCAAGGGGGCATTCAATTGATCAAAAGTGATATTTAAGATTTTACAGCGTCACAAAAGATTTATATTGCTGTTCTTTTGATCTTTTCTATTCATCAAAGAATCCTGAAAATAAAATACATCATGGTTTCCACAAAAATATTAAGTAAATCACTGGTTTCAACACTGATATTAATAATAAGAAATGTTTCTTAGCTCAAAAATCTGCATATTAGAATGATTTCTGAAGGATCATGTGACACAAGAATAAATAAAAATGTTTTGATCAAATAAATGCAGTCTTTATGAGAAGGAGAGCCCCCTTTCAAAAACATAAAAAAATCTCACCGACCCCAAACTTTGAAAAGTAGTGTATCGTTTCAGATCACATGTCCTCTTCACAGCTGCGCACAGATTTGAAGAGGAATGACAGTTTGTGAGAGCTCCAGGCAGATTTTCATGTCTCGATGGGGACAGGGCCACATGGCACTTTGTGTGAGGGAAGACGGATTTAGTGGTGGGAAAGGCAGGAGGAGAGTTGGGGCAGGGGTGTGTTCTGATTCACTCACTAATGTAGATGTGTCGCTGGGTCTGCCAGCAGTCCCGCAGGTCGTGGACAAAAGGGTGGCGGACCTGACGCTGCAAGGTAACAGTTTGACAACAAGAGCACAGGCACAGTGAGTCACAAACCTCTGTGGGTTTTGAACTCGACCTCTTCATGTACCAGGGTGATAAAGAGACCTGCTAATATTCATCCAAGCTCTCTTTCAGTGAATTTGCATTAATTCCCTTTCTGTTGCTACAAAAACACACACCACCTCAATCTCCATAGTACTTATGACATAAGCTAGAAGTCAGTGTCTGTAAAAGATGACACAGACCATTTAACGTAATGAAAATGAGGACATTGTTGAAAAGTGAGGACTTGGGCTCACCTGGACTATTACTTCCTCCTTTGACTGCTCCAAAACACCCAAGCGCAAAATCTCAGATTTTGGAATAACCTGCATTAGACAAAATAAATCACAAATGGCAAATGACCATTACTGTGTTACTATGACAGGCTGCTTCTTTCTCATGAGGATGAGGCCCAGGTCATATACATTACCGTTCACAAGTGTGGGGTCAGTACGTTTTTTTATAAATAAATGTATAGTCTTATCCCACAAGGACGAATTCATTTGGTCAAAAGTGACACTGACAGTATTTCTATTTTAAATGAATGCTGTTCTTTAGAACTCCCTATTCATCAAAGAACCCTGAAAAATGTATTATGGTTTCTGCAAAAATATTAAGCAGCAAAAACTGTTTTCAACATCAATAAAAACGTTAAGAAAATTACTTAAGCTCCAAAGCAGCATATAAGAATGATTTCTAAAGGATCATGTGACACTGAAGACAGGAGTAATAATGCTGAAAATACAGCTTTGCCATCACATAAATTAATTTTTTTATATTCAAATAAATAAAAAGTTAAACTTTTTAATAATATATGTTACAGTATTACTGTTTTTTTAATCAAATAAATGCTGCCATGGTGAGCATAAGTGTCTCGGATACTCGGACACAGAAATGAGAGAGATGGAATATGGACACAACGGGAAAGTTTATTGAAATCCAGCAGGAACAACGGAGAACAAGTGAGTATTGACTTTGGCAGTTTGAAGCAATGGTAGACAGGATAATTTGGGTTTCTTAAAGGGATAATCCACTTTAAAATGAAAATTCTGTCATATACTCACCCTCATGTTGTTTCAAACCTGTATGAATTTCTTTCTTCTGCTGAACAGGAAGGATATTTAGAAGAATGTCAGTAACCAGACAGTTTCTGGGTCCCATTGACTTCCATAGTAGGAAAAAATATATACTATGGAAGTCAATGGGACCAGAAACTGTCTGGTTACTGATATTCTTCTAAATATCTTCCTTCCTGTTCAGCAGAAGAAAGAAATTCATACAGGTTTGAAACAACATGAGGGTGAGTATATGATGACAGAATTTTCATTTTAAAGTTGAGTATCCCTTTAAGCCCTATTCGGACTGGATTAGTTTTACAAGGGTAGATGGAGTAATGTAATTTTACCACAGGACGTCTGTAATATAATTGGCCAATTCGCCCAGGATAAGGAATCTCAGTAAAACTAGCAGAAGTGGGAGGGGTAACTTGATTTACGCACCGCCGTCACCTTCCTGATATAATATGCACAAACACATATAATCTATATTACCTATTTATAACAGTAAGGTCCGATCGAATGATTTATTAATTACATTTATTAAATTCTAATTGGGTTCTGTTGGTAATAGGCACTTACCTAAAGCTAAAAGAAGTTTCGTGCCTCTGACAAATGCTTTTGACCTTATTTTGATCTGAATGGTATGCGGAAAACACTTGAGTTTTGCCACAGACTTGAGGTCGCACCGCCTAGAACACAATTGAATGCTTTTTCAAGCACCACCACACTTGGAAAAACCACGGAAAAGTACTTCTAAACAGGAAATGACGGAATGTTTACGTACATATTTACAGTGGGTTAATTCGCACTGGATTAGTATTACCTGAGGTCATTTTTCCGGACCTTTTTACAGAAGGTAAAAGTCACCATAATAATCTTTATTGACACTGTCCATAATGATTACTGAGATGGTACATTTGAACGGGACCAAAATAACAAAGAAGCTCGTGTAATAATTACTTTCCCCCACCTCTCCATGTTAAACTAATCCCGTCCGAATTAGGCTTTATCTGTTGCAGGCTGACAAGATGATGCACACAACCAATGAAGGAGGCTGAGGAGATGAGGAGCTGGGAATCTTGGAGGTAGTAATGGGGATAGACTTCACTTGTAGAAGACACTGAGATGACTTGGAGATTGCTATGTTGAAGCAGGTAAGCCTTCACAAGGTGAGTATCAAAGTAAGTTAATTAGTCTTTGCTCTTGATGAGACCAGACAAAGAGCTGAATCCGAAATCGCCTCCTAAACCCTCATTCACTATTCCCAACGTTAGTCCACTAATACTGTTCACTTGAAGGAGTGAATGAAAACAAGTGAGCAAATTCGGACAGCCGTTGAGCGTACATCGGTTGTACATTCGTTATTGCGGGGCAATGTGGGATTAAATGAGTGCACTCAATAACGTCCACTATGGTTTCGGACACCACAAATGGCTGTCCCCTCAAATAACGCCCTAAACTTTATGTTTAGTTTTAAGTAAGGGATAATCCACGGCTAGCTGTGCAATAAGTAAGGGTTAATGCCCGACGAGGTGTCCATTAACAGGTTTTAATGGACGACGGCGAGGCGTGAACCGTCCGACGCGCAGAGGAGGACGGTTGCCTCCGCCGAAGTCCATTAAAACCTGATAATGGACACCTCGAAGGGCATTAACCCGCTTATACCATGGTTACTTACGAAAGAAAGATATATTTTATCAATTAATAATACTTTAATGTGTTTTAGAGTAAAAATCGTGAGGGTTTTTATTTATTAAGTCGAGCGCACTATTTAATATCTCCCGTATACAGGCGTTGCCAAGCAACGTGACCACAGCGACCCGACCGCAGCAGTTGATCAGTGAGTTTGAGCCAGCGCAATCATTTAGAACTGTCATCAGGCAAATCACTTTTTAACGGACACCCTGCAGCCAATCAGAATCGAGTATTCACCCAGACCATGGTATAAAAGATTTTAATGCACTACATGGAAGTAAAGAACCACCTTACGCGAAGGGCATTTATTGTTCCGAATAGAAGACGACCCAGATTATAAGACACCCCACCTTTTTCAAGATATTCTTTTTTTCCCGTGGATTACCCCGCTTATACCATGGTCATTTGCCAGCATTGACGACTTAATGCTGTTATTGATGTTTGCAGTGCAATATTTGAATGGAGAGGTAAAACTAAAGGTTATTTTCGTCAGTTACGGCTTGTTACATCTAGCATTCTGCCCACTTTGAATCAGACACAGAGATCAAGTAGTGCGTAAGTTACAATTTATTTGAATGAATGAATTATAGCATTTATTTGAATTCATTATCAAGAGAGAGAGGAGTGAGAGAGAGCCATAATGCTTGTGCGAATTACCTGCGTTTGTTCAGCATCTCTCTCTATTAACAATAAAGCTGTGAGTTTAATTACTTCAAAACCAGCAACGTTACCCCCTCATTGCTATGTATGTCCTATGTATGAATGTCTTTACATTATAATAAACCTAAAGATTGGCAACTGAAAATAATCTCAAATATAAGATAGTTTTGATTTGTTTGACATTTTTGTGTAATTTCCTTTTATATCTATTAGTTTTAAATGTGTAAAATAGAACAATGAGTAGGTGCGTACAAACGTTTGATTGGCTTATAGACAAAGTTTTTACCTTAACGGCGTAGGTCTTTTGCTTCGACTTATCCTTGACCTTTAAAATGGGACCAAAAGATCCTTTCGCTATGTAACCCAGGACCTAGGGGTTGGACGATAAGATGAAATACAGTGAAAAACATATAAAATAAATAAGAGACTGATGACTAATGAGTGAGGTTATTTTCACCTTTTGCCCTTGGCATCTCTCACCTGAAAATGTTCATGTCCTGGGACATTGCGGTGGGGGAACTCAGGCAGAAACATGTTGATAAAGCTCGGAAAACTCCAATCCATGCAGAGTTTCTCAGGGCCCGGTAATGAGGAGACCAGGTGCTCAGGAATGGATGGCTCCTTGTCACAAATCATTCTATGTGATCCGATTCGTAACGGGTTGATTTTGCAGAGCCCAGCTGGGAGAGAAATACCCACAGCAGAGAGAAATCCCCTCCATCTGGATATTTGTGATTGCTCCTCCGACCCTGTGTTCTGCTGTGAATGAAAGTCATTAAATAATCATTACATGGTTACTCATATTCCAGCAATGACCTATTTTTCAACATGCTCATTGGTGTTTCTGTATGGACACTTTGCAATCCCAGCAGTCATTATAGATCACCATCTTTAATTTTAAATAATAACAAAAAAACGTACTAGGAGAAAATAATGGGTTATAAATGACATAATTTAAGGGATGGTTAAAATTTTATGGTTAAAATGAATTGTTTTTTTTTTTCATGTCCCAGCACCCGTCAATTATGGATGAATAAAAATTGAAACATTTCTTACATTTTCAATTAACAAGTGTTAAAATGATTTTAGTGTGTTTTGTGTGATCTGGCATATGTGGTTTATGAAGACACAAATGTATATAATGACATGGGTATTACAACATAAAGGTGGTTTATGAGGACACTTCATGTGCCCTTGTAAAACAAAATGGCTTAAAAACATACTAAACTGTGTTTTTTTTTAATTAAAAAAAAGCTAAATGTTTTCTGTGATGGGTACATTTAGGGGTAGGGCTAGTGTAGGAGAAATATACAGTTTGTACGGTATAAAAATCATTAAAGGTGCAATAGGTGATCTGAGAAATGCTAAATTAGCATTCGATCCCGCCCTCACTTCAAATAGCCATAGCAAATTGCGTACATTCACGCGCTGATGACGTATGATGTCTGCGTTAACAGGCTGAGCAGTGGTATGCAAACACACGTTGACTGATAGAGAACACATGCTATCATTTCATTCGGACCGAACGCGATGATTGAACGTACATTTTATGGTCCTACGCCTTCCAAAGACTATATATATATATAAAAATACATTTAGACCGTTAAACATAGTGATTGCTATCAGGATATGAGGAGAATTTCAACCAGCATAACAAAAATGTGTGTGTGTGTGTGTGTGTGTGTGTGTGTGTGTGTGTGTGTGTGTGTGTGTGTGTGAATAAAATACCCTTGTGTAAAACTTTCACCTCGTGGGATGTTTTGTTCTTTGTCGTCATTACCACAACAAAATGATTTTAAACTCATGCTCATGGGTACAACATTAAATAATAAAATGATAATGCAGTCCAAGCAAAATCAAATAGTCAGTATTACCCCAAAAAGGTTCAATTTTGTCATTACTGCATCATTGACGGTGACCGTGTCAGTGTGTAGTTAGTTGTAATGATGAATTTAAGAAAAACAAATGTGTATAGTTAGTTTAAAACAGATAATCAAATATTGCATGCATTGAAATGTGTGTGTGTGTGTGTGTGTGTATAAATTCAAAAGTGCCTATATTAAAGGAATCACTTAAATATTCATATGAATTAAAGGATGTTAGTCATACTGCCACAGCTTGTCCTTTGGCTTTGCTTTCAGTTCAAATTAGGGCTGTCAAACGATTAATCGCGATTAATCGCATCCAAAATAAAAGTTTGTTTTTACATAATACATGTGTGTGTACGGTGTATAGGCTAATTATTTTCTATATATAAATACACACACATGCATGTATATATTTAAGAAATATTTGCATGTATATACTGTGTATATATATTTATATTATATATAATTTATATTATATATAAATAACACATTTTCTTAAATATATATATGCATGTGTGTGTATTTATATATAGAAAATAATTATACTCCGTACACAGACATAAATTATGTAAACACAAACTTTTATTTTGGATGCGATTAATCGCGATTAATCGTTTGACAGCCCTAGTTCAAATCCACACAAATGTGAAATGACTCATGGAATTATTGTGCATTCAGAAAACAGTTCATATTTATTGGTCATTACAGTAGGTAAATAAATGTTTTAAAATCACTGTAATGCCCTGCTTGTCAATAAAAAACAATGTTCTGCAGCTTCATAAGACCTTTGTTGTATGTAAAATAACTATACATATATACTTTTATATGACATACTTGTCAGTATAATGTGTGACTTAAATTGCCCTATTAAGATTTGGCTTTTAAAATAAACGTACTCACTGCTATACTTTTACAACAGGAGATCAAACATAAAAGTAGCCTAACACATGCACAGTGAGCAGCCATCCTGAACACATGGTTTCTTTCAGCAAAGTAACTTTTTCCCACCATTAATAATAAGACAATAATAAAAAGACTAACCTTGCTGTTTTTGCTAGCATCGGCACCCATCACATTTGTCGCTCTGCGTGAATCATTAGTTGAATCTAGTGTTCATCCATGTTGTCGCCTGGAGTTTCAGTGACAGTGAGTGACAGCACTACCTATGTGCATTACTGTTCTAACCGCTCAAGTATGGACAGGGCAATGGCTTTTACATTGTGTCTTACACTGAACTATGAAGTCGAACTCATTTTCCATCAAAGCGTTATCGGTCTGACAGATATGGCGACAAAAACAAGATAATCTCCGATGGAGTCGACGAATACTGCGCATCCTCCCACGCACGTTGCTGTCACCCAATCATATTTTTTGCTGAGTTTTTATGCCACGCCCACTCGAGCGCCCTCTCAAAATAGTATCAGGAGCAGTCCGGGCTGAATTATTGACGCCTAGTTACATCCAGACAGTGATGAAACATGACGCTTTTAAACATTAAACAATATAGGATCATGCTTCCAGTTAATTTACAGTTTTATGACTGTGTTGTTATTGCATTAGCGTATAAGCTACTTGTTGATTTTTTTATCTTGTTTCTGGGGAGCCACAGCATATTTTTATGTCTCTCTTTTTTGACAGGATTGGGACACTTTTGCCATTGTCCCAATCAACCTGAATCACCCCTAGTCAGTTTAGTTGGTTTCCTAACGAGCTGATTTAAAGTTATACCTACAAATTGTGCAGTATAAAACTCAAGATAAATGTTGAAATGTATTTATTTGTGCTCCAGGAATGGACATTGTTATTTTAGTGTAATTGAGAAAGATTTTATTAATATTCTGAATTAATTTAAATTTTTATATTAAAGTTTAAGCATTTTTCAAATTTTTATCAGTTCTTGTTTTTTTTTGTTCTTTATTTCAGTTTTAGTTATTTTAGTAGGCTACATCAATTTCAACTATATGAAAATGTTGCCTATAGTTGAAATATTTTTAAATTTTTAATTTTAGTTCAGTTCATTTATTTCAAGTATACCTAACAAAAAATGTTTAGGTTTTAATCTTAGATCACTATAATAACCCATGGCTCTGAATTATTGTATTTGCGTTTTTGTCAGTTACTGACAATGCTTTTTTCATGTCCTGTGACAACTGATCTGTTCAGCAGATTGCATAAGACAAGGGATTGGATTATCTCTGTGTTGTTGGTAAATGACTGAACAGTTGGTATGACTGAGTTTATGAAAACATGTTGTCTATGAACATTCAATTATGTTTGTAACATTATTTCTGATTCATTGATTAGATTTTTTTTTATGTTTTGTTGTCTTAAATTTATTGATGACAAAAAGAGCAGTAGTACACTACAATAAAAAAGACAATACAATTTACATTTTTTTTTTACATACAATACATCACATATTATATTCGATAAAAGTAAAGATCATTGATCACATAATTGATAAGACTTAAGCCATGCAGTTTTATGGTAATTTGACAAATAATAAACATGCGTCACACAGTCTCATGGTACAGTTTAGCTTTAACTCCTCTCTCTGTCTTTGTTTTTCTTGTTCACAAATATGCACATACACACAAGTCAAATGCTTCATAATAACAGATTATATCAGTAGCTGCATAATTGCCCATAATGCATGAACGATGATGCTAAACGCAATGCTGAAATCATTCTCCTACAAAGAGCAACCATATGTGGCCCCTTTAGGCCACAGGTGAGGCACAGAGAGGAAATATTAAATAGCAACATTTTCACAATGTTGTTACTCAAAAATGTAATCAACTGGGCCTAGTAGCCTATGCTGTTTTAACTGATTCACTCTTGATATTTCATTTCAATATTTCTTTAAACCATACACACTAAAACATATGAACAATTTAGATCAAAATATTCAAATATTTGGGATAAAAAAGTGCTTTATTATACAATTCGTGATATGATTTCTTTTTAAAATAATCTTCAATAATGACATTCATTTGAATATTACATTATGAAACTTTGCATTTTTCCCTGCATAGGATTAAGGTTTGTCCACTCGTTTTCCATTTCTCCAAGAAGATATTTTAGAATATTTTATTAAAGGAAATTTTGCCAAAGTTCTAGTCTATTTTTTAGGTAGCCTAATACTCACCGTCCTATGCCTAACACATGGCTCGTGAATATTAATTAGGTAAATACTGCTGGTCGTTAAAATACAAATGCATGACTTATTAATATTAAGCGTCCGCCGTCATTCCTTCGCCATAGTAGTAATATTTGTAAATTCGCATCCCGGAAGTTCAGTTGTCAAAATGGCGACGCGCATTGCAAGCATGAGATTTTTGTATCCAATATTTCAACCAGCTTTGACATTGCGATGTAATGCCGTAAATATCAAACGATATGTACGTAGACGCACATCTGTATCTGGATTAATTTCAATGAATGAGTCGATAGAAAATTCGAAACAAGTCGTCGGTCAAACCAATGAACATTCATTAAAAGACATTTTCAGAAACCCTGAAAAAGCGAGAATTCAACGACCCGAGATTGCTACAAATGTGAGCCAAAGTGACATCAACTCGCATTCAGTTCAGTTCTCACAATTACGTCGGGAAAGGGTAATTAATGTAGACCGCCATGTCGCTGCTCAATCCACATTCTCCTGTTTCGGAGAAGTTGATGGTTTGCTGTATGAGAAATCACAGCCTGGCGACAAATGTTTGACGTGAGTGATACTCTTTATCAGACTTTATTGATATTTGTTACTACCAGCCTACAAAGATTAGTCTAATATCAAGTGCACTAATTGATTTTGGCTAAAGTTTAAGACAGAAAGAAATGAACAACAATTTTGACAAATATCATGACAATGATATATAAAACTATTTTCACATGAAATGAAGACATAAAAAGCTGTTTTGCTCTACGTGGAGCGGGTCGCCATCTCATGGGCGCTGTCATGTTGATATCAAATGTTCAGCAATGTCATGCATTTGACTCAGTTACTAACTATTGAGGAATCTTTATAGCTCTTTTTATTGTGTGTTAAATTGTGCTTACATTTTTGAAAAAAAAAATCATATTTTTTACCTTTTCTGCAAAATATTACTTAAAGATAACATTGGATATTAAGTAAATTATTTGTTATTATGTGCATGAAGATAAAAGTATTGGCAATTTTGTAAACTTTATCATTCTAAATGGCAAATTCTTTATTCATAAATGCAGAATGTAACAAATTTGCTCTTATAATGAAGCCACTTAAAGGAATAGTTCTGTCATAATTTTTCACCCTCACGTTGTTCCAAACTTGTATGAATTTCTTACTTCTGTTGAACACAAAAGAAGATATTTTGAAGAATGTTGGTAATCAGTTGACGGTAGCTAATGACTTGCAGTAGGAAAAAAAATACTATAAAAGTCAATGGCTACCGTCAACTGTCTGGTAACCAACATTCTTTAAAACTTTTTTTTTTTTTTTTTTTTATTCAACAGAAGAAAGAAACTCAAAGGTTTGGAACAACATGAGGGTGAGACATTTTTAATTTTTGGTTGAACTATCCCTTTAAGGTTATGAAAAACAAAAAAAGGTATGGTAAAGTACTTTGAATCTGTATTTGGCATCTTGTGAATGCCGTTGTTGTTGTTTGTTTAATCCCATCTTTGGAGTTACCGACTTTGGTGCCTGTTTTTATGCAATACTACATTCTTTAATTAAAAAAAGACTCAGTTGCTAATAATACTAGTAGTAACTAGTTTTTATGCAACAAATGTGCAGTAAGTGCTATAGTCCCCTTATTTACTACAACTAGGCCTAATGTTGCATTTAATCTCCATTTCATATGCAGGAAGTTGGTCAACATAGCTCGATCTAAGAAGCTTCGTGAGCAGCAAGGTAAAGTTGTTCTGGAGGGAACGCGTCTCGTACGCAGTGCTCTAGATGCAGGGGCTATAGCACAAACTGTTTATTTCAGTTCTGTGGATGCTCTGCGGGAGCTTCCCCCTGATAAACTCATATTTACCCGCATTGTGAAAGTTAGGATGGAAGATCCTAAAATCTGGTCTGATCTTGACACCTCTCAAGACATAATAGGTACGTTATCAATAAAGAAATTAATTGTATTGCTTAGGCTACTGCAGCACCTTAATCTGAAGGATGTTTTGCAGAAGCCATGTGTGACGTGACATTCTCTAATTGCAGCCATATTCAAACGGCCTGAGGCTTCCCATTTAACATTCTCACAAGAAAAGTATGGCAAGCCTGTGCCTCTGACATTGATTTGTGACAACATGAGGGACCCAGGAAACCTGGGCGCAGTGTTACGCTCCGCCGCTGCCGCAGGGTGCCATACTGTACTGCTGACTAAAGGTACCAGCAAGGCTTTTGTTTTGAAAATTTTCTCTTCCAAAGAATTAAAGGATTAGAATTAGAGTGATTTCTTTAAGGGGCAGTTATGTGTGTGTGTGTGTGTGTGTGTGTGTGTGTGTGTGTGTGTGTGTGTGTGTGTGTGTGTGTGTGTGTGTGTGTGTGTGTGTGTGTGTGTGTGTGTGTGTGTGTGTGTGTGTGTGTGTGTGTGTGTGTGAGGTAAAAGGACACAAGCTGCAGCAGCTCATTTGCATTTAAAGGAACAGACACAAAATGGTGTGTTTTTTCACCCTCAAAAAATATCTGTGGGATATTTTGAGCTAAAATTTCACATACACACACTGGGGACATTAAAGACATATTTTACATCTTGTGAAAAGGGCATTATACCACCCCTTTAACATAAAGTATTCCTTTATTTGAACAATAACAGCTGACAGTATATAAACATACTCGTTTTATCAGGGTCAATGACAAACAAGTGTCCATGATAAAGAAAATAATAAAATCTTTTCAAATTCTACTTTAAAACACACGTGCCAAGTTTTAGGGATTAACTCATTGGGCCCTATTTTAACGATCTGAAACGTGAAACGCAAGTAACTTTGTGGGCGGATCTCGGGGCGCTGTTGCTATTAGGCCGTGTGTCCACCAAAGCGTTTTTTCAATTGTTTTCAATGGGAGTGCCGCGTTTTTATAACGCCATGAGCGTAACGAGGCGCTGAGCGTCTTTTTCACGCTGAAGCGTTGAGCTTTGTGCGTTTTTTACAGGTTGCAGAGAGTTGAAGAATGTTTATCACTCATCGCTCATCACTGTCACTTTTTACCCAACCGTCCAATCACAGTGGAGGAGGGGCGGGACTAATACCACACCGACCAACCACCACATTCTGCTTGTACAACGTCAACAGATGACAACAACAAGCATAATAATGGAACAAAATAATTTAAAACAAGAGCCAGAGAAAATACATTACATTGTATCGACATTTTATTATAGAATCAACACAGAAACAAAATATGTGTGAAATGAGATACTAGTAACACTTTCGTGGATATTCTTTATCATAACAAGCAAAGTGTCTCAACTGAAAAAAATACTGCGCTGCCAAAACGCTCTCAAGCACTCACAGCTAGGTGTTTGCTAGGCATCAGCTGGCTAAAAACGCTTTGGTGGACCCACGGCCTTATACCAGCGGGATAAATGATTCTTGCGCCCAACGCAAATCTAAAATGGGTTGGTCTGAAGTAGCTACATTACTCATAGGTGTGGTTTGGGTGTAACGTGAAATAAACCAATCAGAGCATCATCTCACATTCCCTTTAAGAGCAGGTGCGCTTGTTCCATGGCGGATTGCTAATTATAACGGCGGATTTGGAGCAGTTCACAGCCGAGGAGACCGACGTTCTCGTCAGGGCCATAAAAGACAGAAAAGTGACATTGGGGTTGGGAAAACCCACCGAAATAAGCTTAGGTTAAACAGGCGTATAATAATTTGGGTAAATGTGTAAGCTAGATTTATGCCTATTTTTTCACATCTTCATGGACACCACAATGATTTCCCTCATGTGGAATATTTTTCCTTGTAATTATGGTTTGCAAAAATGGCAACTGCTGTGTCTGTGTAGATGAGATAAGCAAAGTGTATGCGCGTTGTGCACACGCTACATTATGGCCAAACATGCGCCCTTAAAATAGCATCTAAACGCGCCACTGACTTTAGACTAGGTTTTTCCTGGTCTGTGGTGGAATTGTTTTCTGGAACTGCAAAATAGCACCAGGGAACATTTGCGCCGGAACACGCCTCCTCTTTTCGCTGAACCGCCCCCGGGAGCGCAAGTTCATTCCCTAATTTACTGACGTGTGTCTATGGAGGGACAAGTCCGCTGTGCGTTGGGTGCAAAATAGGAATGATACATGTGTTGTTGTACAAAGTCAATAGGGTATATGTCGAACGCCGCATTACGAAACCGGAAAACAGAACGCATCGCTTCCGGTTCAGGTCTTTTGTATGTGCTTCATGCATTTTTTTACTGTTTTACTCCAGATAACTTAAAAGGAGCGAGCAAAGATGATCATAACCAATGTCCCTCGCATGTGAAGATCGATATTTAAAAGTAAAAAAAAAAAAAAATCTTCACACTAACGTTTAGATATTTAAATAGAATAAAAAGCTAATAACAAAGTGAGATAGGTAGGTTAGCTGATTACCTTAAATTCCATAGATATCGGCATCAGTTCATACGGCTGTTAACACTTTCTATGACAAGCGGATGCGATGAGACCAGGTTTCCGGTTTCGTCATGCGACGTTCGACATATACCCTATTGCGCTGGATGCAAGATAGGGCCCTTTGTGTTCATGTTGCTTTCTTATGGTTTTGAAAAACTTTATTCAATTTTCATACCAAAAGTTTAAATTTAGTGACTCTAAAAATGTTAACAAAGAGAGAAAAAGTAATAACATATTTTGTTATTAACATTTATACTACAGGGCCGTTGAATGCTTGAATCTGATTGGTTGACGAACGTTCTAAGGTGTGCATTATTTTCAGGGAAACGCACAGCTAAAGTAGTTCCGGGCAGGTCTTGACCGCATTACAGTTCCATATCACTTCGCGTAGGTAACCGTAATAACGGAAAATAGGATACAATTCATAACAAGACAAAACATTTAGCCGCATGCGCTTGATCTGGAATTTTCAATGTCTAGCTTCACAATCAATGGAAAACATGCAGTTTAATTTTAATAAATAAAGTATATAGTCCTATCTATATTATAATCAATAGAAAATTAAACTGAATATAGGCTAAATAAATGGATAGTCTGCAGTACGTAGGCTATTTTTATTGCAGATAATTTAACAAATAAATAATTATTGATAGGCCCACTTGTTAAAAGGGCTTTGTGTTTCATTTATTTGACTATAGTCTACTGTCATCTGTCAATAAAAAAAAAGAATGAACGAATTAATTAAAACGAATTAAATTAATAAATAAATAATAATATTGACGCACATGCTTTTCTGTCTCATTATTGCAACATCTCTCTCTCTAATAACTGCATTAATAACTGGGGACACACTTTAAGGCCAATTTGATACGTATGACTGATCATGCCCAAACGCGTGTTCAGCGCGTTCAGTCTGTGTTCAAAGTCGGTGTTTAAAATCTGCTGCGATAAAAACAGTCAGAGAATGTGTCAGCTAGTCGTGTGTCCCCAGCATTAGTCTGCTATCAGTGGCTCAAACCTCCGTTACTAACTCTAAAATGACGTTTTGGAATTAGCAACGGAGGCATTGGTTTAGATGCGTAAGAAATTAGTCCTACATACAAGAGCGTTTTAATGACAAAAACTTTCCAAACGTCTTGAAATACATAATCTGAACAATGTTTCGAGGAGTGGTAACTGTAGTATAAGCGGAATAATTGACTTCAGGCCGTTGAATTATTAGAAAAATAATGCACACCCGAGGTGTAACGGCCACTCCGCTTCGCGTCGTGACCGCATTACCACCTCGGGTGTGCATTATTTTTCTAATAATTCAACGGCCTGTCGTCAATTATTCCTTACATATAGATACATACATACATACATATATATACATACGTACATACAAAAGTTGCTCTTTTGATTTAAATGGGCAAATGCTTAAGAGTCAATGATTGGATTATTATTGCAGTGATTGTGATGTTTCTAGCATGTTATATTGGGAACAGTTCTTCTAACCCTAATTGATGGAGTGTGTAGCTTTTCATTTCTTAAACAACCATGTTAGAAGACTCATCATGGCCATATTCAAGGATGACAATGTCAAGATTCATCAGGCTCAAACTGTGAAAGAATGGTTAGGAGGAGCATGAAGAATAATTTTCACTCATGAATTGGCACCTCTGAGTCCAGACCTTAAAATCATTGAAAGTCTTTGGGATGTGCTGGAGAAGACTTTACGAGTGCTCGACTCTTGCATTGTCAATACAAGATCTTGACCAAAATATTATGCACTTCTTGATGAAATTAACATCACAACATTTATGTGCAAGAGTCAAGCTCTCTGTAAATCTTCCTAGCCCATCCCAAAGACTTTCAATGCATTTAAGGTCTGGAACTTAAACATTCTATGTTGACATATGTTTTATATTGTATTTTTACAGTAATAATAATGTTTTATTTTAAAACAATACGAACTTGATATTGTTTTTAAAAAAATGTTTTGTTTATAATTCAGGATGTGTGGATGTTTGGGAGCCCAAAGTTCTTAGGGCAGCCATGGGCGCTCATTTCCGTCTCCCTATAATCCCAAGCCTAACATGGGACGAGATTCCAAGTCACCTGCCTAAAACAGCAACCATTCACGTAGCCGACAACTGCAGCACCACCACGACTGAAGATGACCATACTGTAACCCCTAAAAAACAAAAAAAGCCATCTGATTACGGTTGGGTCAGAGGCCATCAGCACCCAAGGAAGGTGGAATATGAGGATGGCGATTTGTCTGGTTTTGAGGATTATGATAGTCGCAAATCCCTTGAGACTCGGTATTATTACATTGACTGGGTTGCTAGGCACACAGGCCTCATAATTGGTGGAGAAACGCACGGTCTGAGCCGGGAGGCTTTGCAAGTGGCTGAGAGGACTGGGGGGCGGAGATTACTGATCCCCATGGTACACGGTTTGGACAGCCTGAACTCTGCTATGGCTGCAAGTATTTTGCTCTTTGAAGGACGGAAGCAGCTGCTGTCTCTGGCTGAAAAGATAAGAATTTGACAGAGACCACAGCCTCATGAAATAAAGACATTAATGCCATTGCCATGCAATGCTTACATAATCGTTATGTAATATGAACGCATCTGTGTGCTTTTCTGTGATATTTAAATATTTGTATGCAAATTAAAGTCTTTATTCTGATTAGGGTTTCATTCATCCATTCATTAAACAAAAGAAAATGTTAAATTATTCTTGATTTATTAGATATCAAAAAATGAATAAATACTGTAAATATAGCACAACTACATAAAAATATTAAGAAAACAAGTGAAATATATACTGTAATACAGTGGTTCCCAAACCTGTCCTGAAGGACCCCCAACACTGGACGTTTTCTTTGTCTCCCTAATCAAACACACCTGATTCAACTCATCAGCTCATTAACCCATGTGATAATGAGTTGAATCAGATGTGTTTGATTAGGGAGACAGAAAACGTGCAGTGTTGGGGGTACTCCAGGACAGGTTTGGGAACCACTGCTGTAATAAATAGAATTGACACAAATCCACTTGAATACTTGTGCTGCATTCGTTTCAGAAATCGTATATGCTTTCAAATTTCTGCCATATGAACTTTCTCAGAAAGTTTCTTTATATCAAGTGCACATTCTGCATTCTCTCAGTGAGAAGTCAGACTTTTAGCACGCTCTCTGTGTCTTCGTGTATTATTTATGGAGACATGCTGCATTTATTCAGCAGATTCCTTCTCTCCGCTTCTCCAAACAGCAGATGCAAGGCTCTGCAACTGTTGCATTATTTAGGTGCCTATAAACTATGTAATCTCAGGACATTTTATGCGTTTGTGTCTTAGTTATTTTTTTGTATGGAAATATCAACCGTAATATATCATGAAATTTGACATCTGTAATACTTCAGGTTCTTAAATTTAAAAGATTTGTCTAAAGGTGAGAAATAACTAGGCTTTTTAAGTACTTGCAGAATAAAGCCACTAGAGGCTGCAAGTGTACTGTATTTTGAGTTGGAAACATGGTGTGTAGTTCATCAACAGTGTTCACTATTCTGCATACAGTCTTTGATCTGATGTGTGATGATATGTTTTAGTGCTTTTTGTGCTGGACACCATGTGTCTTTGGTCATCAAGCTGGCTGGTTAATGTACATAAAACAAAGCTGACTACAAGAGCAGTGATTGCCCATCTGTAACCAAGTGTCAGTGTGCGTGTGAGAATATGATGATCACTGCTTACTGATGAAGTGGAATGAGGACCCAGCTGTTGATTAGGAGGGAAAGAGGAATTCATTACAAGGTAATTATGTGTCATCTAAGCTGTAAGCATTGTGGTGAATCCATCCATACATGCATACGTAGTGTCCATTACATCTAATTTTCCATAAAGGATGCCAGGAGAGAAAACAGGAACGCATTGCATGTGAATGACCAATGGATCAACAATGGAAAGCAGGCACAGTGATCAATAGAGAAATTGATTATGTAATTTAGGCTCAGTTGCACTGCCTGTTTCAGCTCTATTTATAGTACTGTCCTATATGACTAAATCTTGAGCGGTCACATCTTTTCACATCTTCATCTTTTGGGTCACAAGAATGTTGAATGCTTATTACAGTTTGATAATTACACTATTCAACACTTTTAATGTAGTCTCTCATTATTGTAAAAAATAAAAAATAAAACTACTTGTACAAGCTTCTACCAATAGATGAAATACGGAGTTGCTCACAGCAAATAATCTATACCAGACCTGAACACAAGCCTATGGCAGTAGCGTACCAAAGGGAGCTGGAGAGGCAATAGAGAAGGGATCTATATCCGTGAAATACCATTCTGCTCCGTTAAATCCCCGTTCCAGCCTTCGAGTAGCCTTGGGATCAACCCATTCACAAGGAGCATAATCCTACTTCAAACCCCAATATAACAAACTGGTGAGGAGGAGTGAGGGAGGAGAAGTTTCCATTTCCATACTCAAGCTCTGCTTGTGCTTAGTCCAGGGAGCTCAGCTCTACTGTCGATGAACTGGGCAGGGCAACAGAATATCTATTTAGGCTCAACCTTACTTATATTCCTAAGGAGCATTGCCTTGCTTTAATACCCAATCTGATAGATTGGGGAGGGGGCGACAGGTGAGAGAATGATTGACATTCAGATTGACCTGTTGAGCTACGCTCATAAGGATTCCTGCCAGGGAGCCCAACCCTACACAGGGTCTGGATTGCAAGGTGCAGTCACTTGACTCTCATCCCTAAAGAAAAGAGCCAAGCGAGAGCGGAGATCTCTCTCCACGTCCATAACAGTGAGTGAATTCAGCTCCCTCGAGCCGAACACGCTCGCTCTACTCCCATTGGCAAGGCAAGAGCCTTCAAAGAGGATGCAGTGCCAGGGGAGAGATAGTTCACAAACAACTCCTCAACACAGGGCAACCTCATACAGCCCCTCCACTCGAGAATAGTTCTACTGCGTATAAAGACACTCCTAACCCTAACCCCCCCCTATAAATTCATCACTATGAATGCATCCAACTCATTTGGGAGCCAAACGCACTCCATTCAGACACTCGATTCTATCCCTCGAGAGAAAATCAAGCAACAACAGAGCTCTTATCTTCACACACACATAAACAAAGCGGCTTCCTGAGGACAAAAAAGCTGATGATGTGTAATGCAAGCTCTCTTTTGTATGCTTGGGCGCTCCATGTGACCTCATCGGACTGCCTTCGGCCAATTAGATTGGCATGAACTCACAAGCCACAAACTAATTCATCAAAATGAGTTTCACGTATCAGAGGTTGAAACAGTTTTTGACAACACTTTAGAATAATAGTCCTTCACTAATAGGTAACTATATGCAGGAAGTCCAGCATGACTAATGAGTAGTACTACATTAACACTTCAGCTACTACTATTAATGTGGAAACAAGATTAACTAATCAGTAAGTAATATCAAATTTAAGACTAAGATAGTTCCTCATTAGGAAATCAATAATTACTTGAATTAGATTGGCATCATCAAGAACTATAAGTAACTATGAAAAAATGATGAAGAATTATTTATTGATTACTGATCACAACATTAACATGTCTGAGATGTAAGCAATTGTCAAAAAAAAGATGATTGGTTACGTTTCAGTCACAGGTTAAAGTTTTGATTAGTAATTAATTGGTAATTAACTAACTATCGTAGTCCTAAATTTGATATTACTGATAATACTCATAGTACGGATTAGTTAAGCTAATATTTCCAAATTAGTTAATATTAGTAGCTGAAGTGTTAATAGTACTACTCATTTGCCCTGCATCCCTTATAGTTACTTATTAATGATGGACCATTATTCTAATTTTTTACCCAGTTTTGAGGTTTATTGTAATATTCTTCTGTAAAGAGAACATTTTAATGCATGTTATGATTGCCTAAGGATATAGTTCGACTATAGCCCACATTAACTAGCACATCAACCCACGCCATCTGACAGCCATTCAACCTCTAAAAATTGAATTTCAAGGTAACAGAAAATGTGAGGAGCAGAAAAGGACATTGTGACAGACTATTCATATGTGGCCATGGAGAGAAAATACTGGGAGGGAAGAAGCCACACTACCTTCCATCCAGTGCTGATGAGAGTCTATAAATAGCAACAGAGCGAGAGACAAAGAGAGAGAGCGGTGAAGCTTTTGATGTCATCATTTTGGCAATTCTCTCGCAGTAGGCTGAGCTTTAATTGTACCTACATACATGCTGACCCCTATTCACTTCATAGACCCCTCAGGGACTTTTTATCTTCTCCCTTTCAGGACCCGATATTGACAAGGGTTTTATCTCTTATCTCTTTCTCATTCATCTTTCTTAATTACTCACTCTTCACCAGCCGCAGCGTTTTGCTGTGTCCTGATCTGTTGACAATGGGTCACTCAACTTTCCATTTTAAGGCCTTACATCAGTCAGCACATCCTCTTAGTGAGGACAAAAGGGACTGATTAGAACTATTATGGCACTTGTCAGGTAAAACAAGTGTGTTGGTCCTGAAAAGAGTTTCTCCTGAAGTAGGACTACAGAAAACACTTGACCTTCATATTTTTGTGCTTACCTCACATTTACATTTAATCATTTAGCAGATGCCTAAACCAATTTGCAAATCCGAAATATAGCTATTTGATAGCTTTATTCAATTTTCGTATATTTCCTACCTGTTAGATCAAATATTTCAGTTATACTGTCTTTATTACATCAATGTGGAGATTAAATTACATTAATTTGGAGATCAAATGTGAAATTATTACAATATAAATAATATGAAAAACTTTACGTTAGGTGTGATTAATCGTGATTAATTACTGAAAAATGTGCAACTGATTAGTTACATTTTTTAATCGATATATATATAGTAATTGAATACACCCGTCACATTTCAGCAAACATTTTAGTATATCTTCTCAAGGGACAATACTATAGAAATGAAACTTGGATAGATTTTAGAGTGAGTCAGGTGCAGAAGCTGGCTTAAAAAAACAGACGCATGATCGTGCCAGCATTGCTTTAGAGGTTGCAAAAGTGGAAGGTCAACTTGTCAGTGCTCAAACCATACACCGCACACTGCAACAAGTCGGTCTTCTGATGCTGGCTCGCAAGAAAGCCCGCAAACAGTTTGCTGAAAGCAACCTGTCCAAGAGCATGAATCACTGGAACCATGTCCTGTGGCCTGATGAGACTAAGATAAACTTGTGTGGCCCAGATGGTGTCCAGCATGTGTGGCGACGCACTGGTGAGGAGTACCAAGAAAATTGTGTCTTGCCTACAGTCGAGCATGGTGGCGGTAGCATCATGGTCTGGGGCTGCACGAGTGCTGCTGGTACTGGGGAGCTGGGCTTCATTGAGGGAAACATGGATTCCAGCATGTACTGCAACATTCTGAAGCAGAACATGATGTGCTCCCCTCAGAAACTGTGCCGAACGGCATGATAACGACCCCAAACACACCGCCAAGATGACAACTGCCTTGCTGAGGAAGCAGAAGGTGATGGAGTGGCCAAGCACGTCTCCAGACCTGAACCCTATTGAGCACCTGTGGGGCGTCCTCAAGCGGAAGGTAGAGAAGCACCATGTGTCTAACATCCAGCAGCTCTGTGATGACATTATGGAGGAGTGGAAGAGGATCCCAGCAACAACCTGTGCACTCTGGTGAACTCCGTGGCCAGGAGGATTAAGGCAGTGCTAGATAACAATGGTGTTCGCACAAAATATTGACACTTTGGACACAGTTTTGACATGTTCACTTAGGGTGTACTCACTTTTGTTGCCAGCTATTTTGACAATAATGGCTGTATGTTGAGTTATTTTCAGAGGACAGTAAATATATACTGCTATTGATACTTTGCAGTCACGTGATATCTGGCGGGCAACAAACGCGGTTAGTGCATCCAATCGCACAACAACTATCTGGCAAGATCCTTGATTAGTTTACTGGTTTTCGTTGCTAGAGAATGACCGCCAGCCAGTACAACTGACGTCACGTGCAAAGTATCAATACAAGCAGCACATTGACTACTCTAAAATATATTTCATTTCTATAGTATTGTCCCTTGAGAAGATTCTAAAATGTTTGCTGAAATGTAAGGGGTGTACTCACTTTTGTGAGATACTATATATATATATACATATATATATATCGACATCTCTTTTCTCTGATGACGTTTACTGGCATGAGAGGGCGGGACAACCTGTCTGTCACTCACAAAATCAAGTCCCATCCTAATTTTTTCTTGTTCGAGAAGCCGTTTCACTTGGATATGAGAGCCTGGTCTCATTGTACTTTCAAAACACACAAAGCATACTTTTTTGGATGTTTGGATAGATGCTGAAACGTATAATATGGACGTATCGGCAACATTTAAACCTAGCATTATTACGTTTTTACAGCTATAAAACGTTAAATATTTACACTTTATAGGAGAAAACGCCTTTTGTGTCTCACGGCAAACAAACAAAATATTACAAAATGGTTAGCTGATTAAAGAAATGTTATTCATGTTAAGGTTTTAAAGTGTAGTCTTCTTTAACATTATGTAAGCAGAACATTATGATTGCAGCAGAAGTCACGAACACGAATGAGTAAACTGCATTTAATAAATGCGACTGAAAACATGTCTTTGATATCACAACCGAATACAATATTCAAAACATTAATGCCACGATTTTAATATTCATAGGAATACATACAAATTTGTACGTCGGTAAAATTGTTTGTACATAAATAATTTGCATTTTAGTGCTGTCAGTACGTAAATATTTTATGTTTTAGTGCTGTCAATTAGTCATTATTATACGTTTCAGTGTGTATGAAAACGTAAGTAAATGTACTAAATGTAGCTACACTTTACGTAAAAATACACAAGTATTCTCATGAGATCACTCTGGATATACATCACAATTGGGAAGAAAAGACTATTGCAACTCCCGTTTCATGCTGTCTATTAATATAGTCAAGTACTTGTGGGGCAAGTAGGCAAGATTGCATGGAAACAGAACTGTAAGTGCAGATTTTACATATTTACACATGAAGGCTATATATTTAATATAAACTATAAAAAACATAAATTATATATATATATATATATATATATATATATATATAAATTCTGATAATAAAACAAAAAATAAACAACAAATTTAAAAATTCTAATAATAAAACAAAGATTAAAAAAGCATAATAAAATAACCTAATGATGAAAATAATATAGTTTTCTTGCAAAAGTAGTTTTTTTTTAAAGGTTTCAATGGGTTCATGCTGCTTGTCTGAAGGTTGGACATTTGTACCAGCAGCCATTCACTGCTGATATGTAATATTGATCTAAATTGGCACTGATAAGTGTTATATGGAGAAACGAACTAGGTGTGAAAATGAGTCTGATGAAAAGATACTGTGTGGAGGCTGCAGGGTTCATGTTTCCAGAGACTATGGCAATGGAGAAGGGAACAACACCTCCTGAAACAGTGAGATGAATGATTCATACATTAAATTGCCCACAGTCTTCAGACAATATTGAACTGATTATGTTAGATCAAATTTGACGAATGTCATATTACATTGTGTATGAGAAATGTATAGGCATTTGCATCTATATAAAATATCGCAAATAAGCAGTTGTTTGGGCTAGAGCTTTTCAGTTTT
The DNA here is from genome assembly GCF_964197995.2 of Scardinius erythrophthalmus. Taxonomy (NCBI): domain Eukaryota; kingdom Metazoa; phylum Chordata; class Actinopteri; order Cypriniformes; family Leuciscidae; genus Scardinius; species Scardinius erythrophthalmus. Next base: position 25,616,946 of record NC_138237.1, on the reverse strand, counting down.
AAAGCCTACATGTGATTGATGTGATATATTTGGAGCTTAAATAGGCATGCACTTCCTTTAGAAATAATTCAGGACCGTGTGAGTGTGTAGACATGTATGTGTGATACAGGATGATCTAATTGATTATGCATATTCTCTCAGACATTAACACAGTGCGTGTTGAGAGAAAGAAAACAACTCTCCACCGCCGTAACATCCTGAGACTCACACTTCTTCCTGCTTTTAAGAGTGTAAAGAATATATAGAAAGAATATATCATTCTTGAGGGTTTTTTTCCATTAGGCAACTCAATTGCCTTTCTCAACTTCTTTCTTTTGCATGGATGTGTGGGAGGAAGACAAGAATCAGGATTCAATTCGCAACCAATGAAGTGAAGTATAGGATTTTTGAGCCACCACAAACAGATAGTCCCGTCCCGAGCTCACACCATCAGTTGAGCCAGAAGTATCATATACTTGATAGCCTCGACATCACTAACATGACCAATAATTTCCTGAAAATTGTATACAATCTATTAATTACATAACTTCTGCTCCATGGTGGCTCTTTGCAGGAAGTAGAAGGACTTTTAATATAATTTCCAAAATGTCTGCATTTCGTGATGCACATTTTGCTGGGAAATCAAGTAACAGCAAGAAATGGTTGTTTGTTGTTATTTCAAATGTAATATTTAAACAACTTATGCTGACTTGATATTTCATATGTTAATGATAGAATCATTTGCTGAAGATAATACATTATTATATAGAACAGGTCTACTGAATACAAGTACTAAATACCATAATTTTATTTGATTTAAATTACTCATTATAATGCAATTTATATATTTATATTTGAATGCAGTTATATTATCATATTTAATTATATATTTATATCCTTTGTTTGGCCCTAAAAGTTTTTTTTTTATTAAAACAAAAAGCCAAGTAAATGCAATAAAAATGTGTTTCATGTTGTGATCAGTCAATTACAGCAAAAGACTGATGTATGCATAATTATTATTATTATTATTGCAAATTTAGTCTAACATTTTCTGACTGTTATGTATACATACAGTGTTTTGGCTTTACAGAAATTCAATAGAGAGTCAATAGACAGTCGTGTTACAAAAAGTGGCGAATCAGAGAGTGGAAAAGCAGATCAGATGAATTAATAAGGCTATTGAAGTATGAATAAAATTGAAGGTTGGTCACTCTGTGTGATAAAAACTCATTTGTGAAATTTCAGCCTGGGTGACTCACAGAAGCAGATGAAACACCATTATCTGACCCGCTGTTAAACCTCTTTCAACCAAACCTCCCCATTCAAACGGGCTGTTACACAGGAGGGAAGATGGCCCAGATACGCACTTTTACCATGGCAGCATGAAAAAATTACCCACTAAAAATAACCCATAACAACAAAGCACAAAGTTATAATCCATTCCGCAACCCAGCTGTAAAAAGTGTTGCTTTCTTTGCTCATCGATAAACACATTACAAGAAGTCCCGGCGGCATGCAGCCTAGATCTGGATGCAATGTCCTACATGACTTTCAAGGGACTCGATTCAGAGACAATACTGTTAGTTTACATGGGATTATTAGATTATAGATTTACAGCAACTCACCAATAGAAACTACTCAGCTGTGAGTAGTAGCACTTTCCTTCATCACACTTGACCAGGGTGTAACTGCTGCCTTCTTGACCTATATTTGATGACACCTGTAAATAGGAACACAGCCATCAATTATTATTCATATTGATGCTTAGCTGGGGTTATTTCAGATTTTTCCTGCATTTGACCAAAGACATACTGCGTATTTCCCCAAAGCACCAAAACTGACCTGTTTATGTCAGTATTTCACACTTGCAAGAGGCATTTGTGGAACTACTGTTGCCATGGAGTTTTTTTCTTGCATTTTCTCTCTTGTTGTGCCACTGCTGTACATTTATGTGCTGAAAAATAGTGCTAAAAGAGCCACTTAGTTCTTCAGAAACACAAGAACATGGAAGAATATAAAATGTATGAGAAAACCTTAAGCCCTCCTGTAGTCAATCATTTTATCCCTTAAAACTCATTTTGATCACCAAAATGGCATATTTAAACGTTTTTTCCAGTGAAATTATTTTATTCATGCCTTAAAAATAGCTTGAATGTAACTAAGCCACTGACTCCACTGACTCATACAGGCTCCTCCACAAGTCAATGTATCAGAATGATAATGAGTTTTATGTATCGCTCTCTACAACGTCGGACACATAGCGGTAATTAATTTGCTTGACTACTTTATCAAACAGCTAATAATGTGTTGCTAATGTTACATGAACCATATGTTCCCATATTCGCCATCACAGAGTCTGACAGCCCTTTTAAAATCAGCATCCTTAGAAATGCTTTGAACAACTTAGAATGTCAGTGGAGAAAGGCATATTTCATCATAACAGTAATGTCTATCGATACATAATTCACTTGCTTTATTGCTAAATTTACCCAATTTTTCCTATATCAACAGAAAAATATACCAGGATAACCAGCCTGATCTCACGGCAATAGTAAGATTTTTGCTAAATCGTACATATTTTACGAATTGCCCAATTCGTATGACCCCTGACCCCGCCCCTAAACCTACCCATCACGTGGAATTCGTGCGAATTAGCCATCTTTTTATCACTCGTACGAATTTGTACGATTTGGTCGTGAGATAGCGTTGGGATAACCTGGCTTCTCTTGAGACTCTCCTGCTTTAGTTAATTATCTGCTAAAGCCCGCCCCCCCGTGACGGGATTGGTTACAACTTAGGTAGTTTGTGACATCAGAAACACCAGCGATTTTTGAGACTGTCTTTTGGTTCATTGCAGTTTTAAGGAAAAAATACTCAGCAATGGTGTTGACTTATTTGCACTGGTCTGACTCTGTCTTAAAGCATAGTCTATAGAGCTGGTAAGTCCCGCCCCTTCCGCTAACCCCACTGGACCTCTAGGCTGAAAAATCGTCAATGCAAGTGAATGGGAGAAAATAATTATTTCTGGTCCCATTTGAATTGCGCCATGAATGTGAACATATGTTGTCTGTGGATTTTTTATATAATTTTTCGTGTAAAGAATGCTACAATTTAGCGGGTAGAAGTTTGATACGGTTAGACTTTGTGTGAGAGCACTTTGTGGACTACAACTCTTAGCTGCTTTCGACGCGTTTGAAACGTCAACACACTCGCACACGGACACTAGCTCGCGGATCCCGCTAAACATGGCTGTGTCTTTGGTGCACTTCACCGCCTTATTTCAGGGAGAGGACAAAATCGTTGAGGTTGGCGAAAACCACGGGTAAGTCAACTTTATGGAGTGACGTCACATAGGCGACATGTAGTCTTTCTCGTTATGTCTTTTCCACAACTGCTAGACGAAGAATCATACCATATACTGTCAAACTCGTAACATGAAAAATTATATAAAAATTTCACAGACAACATATGTTCACATTCATGGCACAATTGAAACGGGACCAGAAAATAATTATTTTCTCCCATTCACTTGCATTGACGATTTTTCAACCTAGAGGTCCACTTTTACGGATGGGCGGGACTTACCAGCTCTATTAAAACACCTTAGACATATAAACAACATAAAAACTGAAAGGGTTTTCATAATTTTGTTAGTTAGTGTTGTTTCAAACTCTCATGTCTTTCTTAAAAAAAAAAATGTTGTGCCTTGACTTATTATAGATTCGTCGAGTCTATGACAAAGACTTTAGGCTAGTGTTTAACATTTAGATTGGCTAGGTTAACTGACGTTTAGGTCCCTCCTGGAAATCATGGCATAATTTGCACATTGTAGGCTATATTAGATTATTTGAACAATATGCGAATGTGTTCCCTGATGTCCCAGTTAGTCTAATTAGATTTCACAGCTGGCACGAGACGCTGGGGGTTTCGTGAGATGATTTTAGGGAACTTATGAAGCTTTTAAGTGATTAATAATTAACTGGCAAGAGCATCCAGGAATCCGTGCGGACTGCTTCCCCCGTCTTAATAATAACATGCACAGTGAACATACACGCACATACGGCAGATACCTTCCCAGACAGCATCATTCATGATGCTTATAGTGCGAGTTTCGTACACACTCGTCAGAGATGCGTTCGTGTGACAGGATAGGCTACTTTCCGATTGATGCGTCATAGTAGTTCTCAGCTGTATCACTTTTGGCGCGATTCTGGAGATTTAATTCTGACATCGGAGACTGATAGAAGCGTCCGGTTAGAACAATGGACTGCACTTTATTGGCATTTATTCGGTGTAGCTGGTAACTAATGTTAGGTCACCTGTGCGAGCAGGTAGTAGAGGTCCCCGAGAATATGCGTAGACTGTCGGTTTGAGAAAGAGGAATTGACTCAAAACTACCACACACGCTTACATAGAGGGGCAGGATGGCAAAAGAAACGCGAGGTAAGTTCATTCATCTTCTCGTGCGAATGCCTCCGCGACGCGGATAGGAAATTAGCCTTCTGTTGAAATGCTTGTCATCTCAGACGGACATCGATGAGCCAGCACGCGCTCTTTGACTCACTGACAAAGCTGGACATTTATGAGATCTCAGTGAATAACAGCCAAAATTAAGTGTTCAGGCATTGTTACACATGTGATTTATTTGTCAATATGATTTAGGATATTTGTAATTAAAGCTAAATGTATTCAGGTTATTGACTGTTTATAATGAAATGAATTAGTTTGTGTGACTAATGCTTTCATCACATTATTATTATGCTATTTTTCACATTATTTTGATACGTGTGCATGTTTCCGGTGAATCTGCTCACGCCCACTGTCTAGCTATCATTTGGAGACATAAGCTACCAAATGAAGCTTCTCAAAAGTTTATGAGTAAATGTTCATTTATCATGGGTGTGATATGGTTACGGCTCTGTCTCGAGTGAGGAGTGAAATATCATGTTTTTCCTTTTTTTTTTTTAATCTGTAATGGTCCACACTGACACTGTCATTGAGTATTTACAGCCTTAATATCATTTACAGGATATCATAAATGGCTTTTTTTTAAACAAAAAGAATATGTATGCACTGTAAATAAATAACAACAATTTAACTGGAAAACTAATTTAAAAATGCTACAGTGAAAACTGCAAGTTTATATGGTATGGAACATGTTATTATATTAACAGAAAAATAGATTATTTTAAAACAGTGTAGAAATTGAGGTTTATGGATATATGTTATGGAAATATTACGAATTACCACATCATTTATAGGCTAGTGACAAATTATATTCAAAACAACAAACATGTAGTTTTACGTAAACTTATCTGATAATATTTTATTTACATTTTTTTCCCCTTATTGCATTATTTTTGCATTATCTTTGTGTGCAAGATTATGTGCCCTTTTTTAGTGCACCATCTGTATTATTCTGGTAGTCATCAGTACATTTTAAGATACAAAGCAGATTTTAATAGTCTGATTCTATGGTTATCTGCCTGTGTTTTTTGTTTACTGTAACATTAATAGAATCTTTTTTACAATGTGCAAATACTTATTTGTGGACATTTTCACATTCTTCCACAGCAAAAGTTTCCCAATAGTGAGGCATGTGCGTGTTTTTAAAGACATGTCACATGGACAATGCTTTTTCATGCAGTTTTTCATTTTATTCTTTTACCCATTCAGTGACATAAATGCAACGCTGTTCATATGGTTACCATGAAAATGTGTTCATTAAATTCTACCACAGTACAGTATATGTTATTAAACCCAAATTTGTGTGGCCATAATTTCACAAAGAAAAGTGTGTGGCCCCATACACGCTATATTTTTTAAGTGAGAAATGAGGAAATCTCGATGTATTTAGGGACAATTATTGCTAATGACATTCTGAGGTCGTGTAATGTTGCTTGATTTGATTGACAGCAGAGTGCAAAGCAAAGGAAATTTCAATCCAGTTTCCCTCAGCTATGCGATACTTTGTCTCAAGATGTGTGTTTCAAGTACATCAAACAGCCCTCGCTGTCTCATCTGATGTGTTTCAATAGCCTCAATTAACCCGTGTCTCTGTCTTATTGAGCCTCACTCAGTACATGTCTGATCAGACATACAGTAATTACAAACACAAAGGCGCTGTTGTGCCCTGTGAGTGATGCTCTTGTTTCTCTGGTTATGGTTGCACTGGCTCAGCCACAGACACTGGATTGGACAGCTGTGCGGTCTGATGTTTTTGTATTGTTTTGTGAGAGAAGCATTGATAGAAATCCTTGTGATGCTGTAAAACAAAAGCAATCTGAAAATGGATAATCATTATCATGTGGTTAATTAATAGGAGATTCTTGCCCTTTTCCAGAATGGGTGTCGCCTTTTTGAAAGCAAAACACAGTTTATTTTCATGCGAAGTTTACTTTACATCTATTCTTGATGTTCAGGTGTTAAGCCAACTTGTCCGTCTTTTTTCCTTACTCTCTCTTCACTATCCACACAGTTAAACCACATCACATAAGTTTACAGAGAAATGGTTTATGTATATTTTAGTTGTAATTGTTGGTAAAATTGCATGTAATTGCTTTAAACAACTTTGAGATGGAAAGATAAATGGAGGAAGAGTCAATGGGGAAAATCTGGCATTACAATGACACTGTAACCTTAGTTCTTTGGATTCTGTCAAAGAATGTTATGTTATGGCTGACAACCAATAAATGTCCAATATTACAATTCTATGCTATTTTCTCTTAATATATTAAAAAATAAATCAAACAAACCTAAATAAATATTTCAAATGACTCATTTTAGGTGCTTCAAGTGAATTTAGGCATCACAACATTATAATGTACAGTATGACAAATGGATAATAGTTTGAGATTTGCTTATTAAATATTTACTATTTAAAAATAACCTTATGTGTTAGATGACGGTAATTGTAATCTAATGGAAAAATGGGGGAAATAAGCATGCACAATTTAAAAAATCTCTTCTGACATCTAATATGGTTCTGAGACAGTATATTGTAATATGGTATAATAAAAATACATTGTATTCCCTCACTTCTTTTATATAAAATATTAACAATATAATGATATTTACTATGAATGTGCAACGTCTCCGCCAAAATACCATTGTTGTTGCTACAGTAAAATAATGGCATTTTATGGATTATAGTAACGCCGACACTTTTTACATTTTTTTTTTGCTAGTCCTTAAGTATGTTTTTCCACACCAGTGAATGTCAAGTTTAATATGAAATCAACCACCTTAAGCACAGAGTCATTTGGGGTTCCAATGTAAGCTCACAACACATTTCACATAGCTCTGTTCAAATTGGACTGGGTCATGCGGTCGAAAGCGGCCTGCCCTGCGCTATCCAGCGGGTTCTGCAAGTAAATTAGTCATGTTGTTTTTTCCGCCTCTGGAGTCTATGGTTTTTGTCGTTTTCCATGTGCAAAAGAAAATGGCAACACATCATGTAAAATTACAATTTTTCAATTTCACAGTTGCACAGACTGGGAAAATGGTTGTACAAATGTAATCAAAGTCTGGTGATTTCTTTCAGGTGTTTAAATAACAGAAACATTTCTGTCCGTTAAATTCATAACCATAACTCCACAACAGTATAAAAAAGCAACACGTACATTCACATTTAAACAAATTTCACAATGAAAGCACCATAAATGTTACAAATATTTTGAAACTAGGCTTAGACAGTAGCTTTGTGTGAGAAACAAGAGCAAAATGTAATGCTGTGCTCACGACATGTCGTAATTACTGTTATTTCGAGGTTCATTCCCATGTGTTACGCAGCACGTTTGAGCTTCTGCAAGAACCAATGAGGTTCATTCTCGTGTTACGCAGCAGGTTTGAGCTTCAGCAGGAACCAATGAGGTTCATTCTTGTGTTACGCAGCAGGTTTGAGCTTCAGCAGGAGCCAATGAGGTTCATTCTTGTGTTACACAGCATGTTTGAGCTTCTGCAAGAACCAATGAGGTTCATTCTCATGTGTTATGAAGCACGTTTGAGCTTCATCAGGAACCAATGAGGTTCATTCTTGTGTTACGCAGCACGTTTGAGCTTCAGCCAGAACCAATGAGGTTAATTCTCGTGTTACGCAGCACGTTTGAGCTTCAGCAGGAACCAATGATGTTCATTCTCGTGTTACACATCATGTTTGAGCTTCTGCAAGAACCAATGAGGTTCATTCTCATGTCACACAGCATGTTTGATAGGGGTGGGGGAAAAAATCGATTCTTAGATGAATCGCGATTCGGGACGTGGACGATTCTGAATCGATTCACAAATGTCAAAAATCGATTTTCTAAAAAAAAAAAAAATTCTAATAACGTAACATTGACGGAACGCAAAAGGCGGAACTCTGAAGCGGACGTGCACGTGCGCGGACAGTCTGTGGCGTGCACATAACAGAGACGCGCACATAACGGACGCATGATGGCTAAGCGCCAAATGTGCAATGCCAGTCACAAAAAGTTACATTTTGGCTGTGTCCAAATTCAGGGTCTACATCCTTCGGAGTACTCATTTGAAGGATGTTACGTCACAGCGCCGCGACGAAGGCTGTCCAAATTCGTAGGATCCTTCAAATGCGGCCCACAAATACGTCCTCCTTTTCCCCGAATTGGAAGGATGGGTGTGGTGGATCCTTTCCCGTCCTACCTATCCCATAATTCTTTTCGGCAGAGCGTAATGGCGGACGAAGCGAGCGGTAGTGGAGTGGGAGAGGAGTATGCTTTTCGATTTAAGTTTTTTAAAAACTGGCTTTTCAAAAAAATATTTTTTTTCAGTGGTTTAATTTTTTTTTTTTTTTTTTTAAATAAGGAATGGCCAAAGCTCAGGCTTGTCATGTATTTAACTTTTCATTCTTGAATAAGAATTGTGAACACCCCCATACTGAGATATAATTTAATTTTCACATTAAATTAAATAAAGTTTTCTTATTGTGGGGTCCTTTATGGTAATACATATGATATGGTACAACTACAGTGCAATGCAAATAGTAAATATAAGATAAAGTGAGAGGTAGGCTAATAGTAAATAGTTTAGTCAATAAAATAAACAAACATACAGCAAATAAAATAGTAATGAAAAGTATAATTATATAATATCATAAGTACTAATATAATAATAATATATTGATAATAGCATATAGTTTATTTATAATACTATAATAATAGCAATAGAATATGAAATATCAATTACAGAATAGAAAATAAAAATAATAAGTTAAATAGTTAGTTACTATGAATAGTAAAATAATTTAACAGCATAACTATAATAGATTGATAATCGCAAGTGGTATATTATTATAATAACAATAATAAATAATGTAAATTTATACATTTTAACATATTATTACATAGGCTATATAAAATAAAATGACGCAACCCTGTCTCTTTTTGTTAAATTTCGGTTTTTAAAAGGTATAAGAAGCTACAAGTCAAGAAATAAAGTAAACGATTCAGTCAAACATAGCTACACCGTTAAAGTTAAATAAGCCTAAATATATAAAGTTATGAAACTTCACTTTGCCCTCAGCCACAACAATCTGCCAAGGAACAAATTATAGATTTATGAAACCAAAGATCGCCTGTTAGATATACACAAGACGAATTATTCTCACTAGACTGACAGCGGCGAACGTCTAGAAGCTCTAGCCGAGGCAAAGCTGTTCTCGGCGGGGTACATGAGCGCTGAGCGCCCGGTGATCCCTGGATCTCACAACTCCGAAACCGTCAGAAAACATTTTTAAAATGGCGCTCTCTTTATAAATAAACCACAGATTTGAGCTTTACACAACTACATTGTCGACTGAAAAACTCTTAAAACTACATTTCGTGACACAGTAACAGTAGTATTTTTAAATTTCGCGCCCTTTCTCCTCTGAAAATATGTGAAAGAAGGGTAGGCTGTCCAAATTCACAAACACCGACTTCCGGGCTTTGCGGTCGTCGGAGGACCCCTTCTCCTTCAACCGGGTAGGAAGGATCCTAAGGAGGATGTAGACCCTGAATTTGGACACAGCCTTTGACTGTAAGTTACTCTCTGCAGATGTTCATTCACTTTCTTTGTATAAGCTGTTTTTGATTGTGGTATACAGCAAACATAACATAACATAACAAGTCATAACTCTTTATTATTTAGTTGTGTACTATAAGTCAAGAGCGACTTTGTATGTTACTAATTATTCAGAATATGCATAAGTCCACAAGCATTATACGTTATGATAGCTTCTGGTACATAATTCTATATTTTTGAACGAAAACTGTTTGTGAATTTGCTACAGCAAAATGTTTTTTTTTTTGTATGAAGGATTATATTGCTAATTGGAAATAACAAGAGGATGTTGGTTAGAAGTCTATTATTAAATGCTACTAGAGATTCAGAATATGCTGAAGTTTGTATTAATTTACTACAAGTATGCTGCTAGTACAAGCACACATTTATTTTCCTGTTGGTTCTCAGCAATGTTGGGACATATGCTGGCAAATGTAACCTTACAGTTGACTTGCCAAATCACTTCCATTTGTTTTATTAATAAAATTAATTTAGGAAGTATTAGAAGTAATGGTCGTTATGGGTCATCATAAATACTTTGCTTTAAAAGTACCAAGTAAAAACATTATTTCAATGTTTTTGATAAAAGGCACTTCCCTGAGAATTGAACTTAATAAATGTGAAAAAGACACTTTAATGTCTGTCATTATGTTTGTCATTCTGTATAGCAAAGCAGATGAGATCATGATCAGAAACCTGATTAGAAATCATTATGAATAAAATCGAATTGTTTTGAATCGAAAATCTTTTTGAATCGAAAATCGATTTTGAATCGAATCGTGGCCTCAAGAATCTGAATCGAATCGAATCGTGAGATGGTAAAAGATTCCCACCCCTAATGTTTGAGCTTCTGCACGAACCAATGAGGTTCATTCTCGTGTTACGCAGCACGTTTGAGCTTCAGCAGGAACCAATGATGTTCATTCTCGTGTTACACAGCATGTTTGAGCTTCTGCACGAACCAATGAGGTTCATTGTCATGTTACACATCATGTTTGAGCTTCTGCAAGAACCAATGAGGTTCATTCTCGTGTTACACATCTTGTTTGAGCTTCAGCAGGAACCAATGAGGTTCATTCTCGTGTTACATAGCATGTTTGAGCCTCTGCAAGAACTGATGAGGTTTGTTCTTGTGCGTCAAGCAGGTTCGGTTGAGCTTCTGTTTATGTTCGCTGATCAAAGTTTAAATGTGAATAAAAGCCTAAATTAAATCTGTTCATCAAATAAAGCAATCGAGTCTGTTCAGAAAATTTGGACTAAACCGCTCGATTCATATGGATTAGGTTTTTATCTCTTTATTAACTTTTTGAAGCATTAAATTGGTAGTTGCGCGGCTGTCAATGGAGTGATAGAAAGCTCTCAGATTTCATCAAAAATATCTTAATTTGTGTTCTGAAGATGAATGAAAGTCTTACGGGTTTGGAACGACATGAGGGTGAGTAATTAATCATTTTTGGGTGAACTAACCCTTTAACTCACAAAATTCTGTACACCGCATGGGCTGTTAAAGGTCTATTTTTTTTGTAGGATTACATTTCTTGGTTCTCATTTGAAGCCTTACGGCATCAGCTTATAAGAATCCCTCAGTGGCAGCTGGTTTCTCAGAGCACCAGCAGGGCTGAGTGTTACTGATATAGCCTAGTGATATAGATTTAGTCACCCCTGTCCACTGCAGGTTCCAGACAAGCAGCACATCCAGACTTATCTGTCTGATCAGAGACTGATCCTTTGTGTCAGAACTGCATGTGGCAGACAGCAGGTAAATATAAAAGCAAGGACACATCTGCCGAAAAAAAGAAGAAGCTAAAGACAGGGGCGGAGAAAAACAGAAAGCTTGAAATAAAGTGCAAGAAATAAAGTGACAGATATAGTCCAAGACAGAGAGGTCAAACACAGTAGAGACAGAGATATAAACATTATAGAGATTAAACATAGACATTATACAGATAGAGATTCTTCAAATTCATCCAGACTACTGCCAGTATACCCCCTGTAAGTATTCTGCCAGACTACATCTCTCTATTATATTACTTAATGCCAAATAGCTCAGTTTCTGCCTGTTGCTGCATGGTGTATTGTATATTTTTAATGTTTTAAGGATAGGCTATGTCCTCACATCTGAAATACAAATTTCAGTTTGCAGTGTTGATTCAATGTCAAGATCTGCCCTTGTCCTGTGGTTTAGTTATAGTCAATATAGTTAAAAAATGCTAACAGCAGAGGAGAGCTGTTCTCTGGATTTGTTGTGCAAATTCTGCCATTGGCTCTGTATGATGCATTTTAATAAGGAGAAGATGTTTAGTGAAATGAATTCAGCTTTAGAGCTTTAGCCCAGTGGGAGATAGACTTTCATCTTGTAGCCAACATAAGGTCAAAAACAAGTAATGTATGAATTAAAGAAAAAAATAATGAACAAATATTACTTCAGTCTAGTTCTATAGTTCTATTGCAGAAAGGTTTTCGATAAAAAAAAAAAAAAAGAATTCTATCTTGGTTAAAAGCTGTGAGAGAAATAAAAGTAATGACCATCAAGGAAAAAAGTAAAAGGGCTCAACAACAAGCCTTGAGGAACTCCTGTAGTAGGAACAACAACAGATGCTTGAAAGTCGCAATCAAAGCTTGAGAAAGAAGGAACTTGGCAGGAGTACATTGAATAAACAGTTTGAAGTGCCTGTTATTTGGGAGGAACAGGTGTTAGAATTGAATACACTCTTGGAATCCAATGACTGAATGAAAACTGCCTTTAAGATGAATCATGACAAGCTCGTGACAACCTGATGAGAGTTGTTGATTGTAAGTTTTGGTAATACAATGATCAGATTTTTTTTTTTTTTGACGTTACAGCTGTGACAGTTTAGCAGTGTAGAAATATCTACAACAGTTAGTTCAAAAACATTCAAATCAGCCTTCCAATAATGTTATAACAGTCCAACTAAGATTCTTTTTTACTTTTTGCACATTTTTCACACAAAAAATGTAACACAAATGTGATGTTTATCTAAAGTCATTTTTGCTTCAATTTTTGCTTTCAGTTCAATTGGATGATCGAAGGTCAGCAGCAAAGACATTGGTTAATAAAGTGAGATTAAAAACAAGGCATATTTTTGTTATTTAAAATATATTTAATAATTGCAGGTTTTCATAATATTCTTCTGAGTTTACATTTAACTGTTTTTATCCATTTTGAGGCATACTGAATCTGTTCTTGTGCAAGAGGGATGAGTAAATGCATGCTCTCAACATGTGGAAAGGAGAAGTGTCAGTCAATAAATAGGAAAACAAAGTAAATTGCGTTACTTATTTGAAAAAGTAACTCAGATATTTTGTTGTAAATTTAAAAGTAATGCATTATAGTTACTTGAAAAAAGTTATCTGATTGTGTAACTTGCATTACTTGTAATGCATTACCCCTAACACTGCTCCTTTGCTTGTTTAAGGGTACGTTTACATGATAACGAAATGCAATATAAGACGATATAAGTTTTCCCTTTAAGTTTTCCGCGTACAGACGACATGCACCATTGTCAAAATGATCACTGTTCTTAGGATCCGCGAAAACGACTGGTGCCAGGCCCACACCATAGATTGAACGCGTAATACGCATGTGCATGTCGTCATAGTTTTCAGAGATTTGAAGTTTTTTAGTTGAGAATGGTGTTGTGTAAACAGCGCCTTGGACAAATTGTCAGTCTGTACATTAGTGGTAGGTTTTTTCAGTGACAGTTACATGGTTACACCAGTAGGTGGCGACAAGTGGTGGTGTTTAAGAGTGAGTCATTTGACTCACTGAGTTGATAAATTTAAAAACTATGATTCATTCAGGAACTAAATGGTCTTTATTAATGAGTCATTGAACTATGTACTCAACTGATTTGTTCAAAAGCACTCAATAATTCAGGAACAAAACAACACCTGATGTGTGTTGCAACACTTAAACTTTGGCTTTGTTTGGAACTGTTGGTGGGGCAAAAACAGACAAAGTAACTGAAATGTTACGTCTAAAATGTAAGTATTTTTTTATTATTGAAAAGCATAATAAAAGCAATACTATCACACGTTACCTTGTTACTCCGGTAACTTCTTAGACTCAGCTTGAATTGGGCATAAGGCTTCTGTTGTAAAGCACAATCTTTTTAATTTAATATTATGATGTGGCTGATGCCTTTATTATCAAGTGCTAATGTTGGCACATAATTTAATAAACCTTTATTCTATCACTAAGACAATCATCACCTCAACTGGGAAAAAGTAGGAACAAAAAACATTCAGTAAATGTGTCTCTTAATAATTCCAGAGAAATTAAAAAATGTTTGGTAATTAAAACAGGCAGGATGAGTGGTTATTTATAAATGAGTTGAACACTCATTTATGTAACACCAAGACAGAGAGTAAAACATGTAAGCTTACAGCATGTTTTACAAAATGAGCTGTTGTTTTCTGTCACATTGCCTTTTTCTGACTAGTATTTTTGTTGTAGTTTTGCTCTTGTTTTTCTCCAGAAGTAATAGACTTAGGCTGAGTGTAGATTGTGCTACACGGTCAGAGGGGATCTGATAATGTTATCCTCTAGGATCTAAAAGCCCTCTGCTGCAGGCGCTCATGAGAGTCCTTGAGAAAAAAAAATAATCTGGGCAGTTAAAGGACTGGAAAGAAAGCGTAACAGCACTAGGGAGGTCAGATAAAAATGAAGGTTCAAATATCGCCATCACTGGACTCAGAGTAAAAGGAAGTGTTACTGTATTGAATATTTGTCTGGCTGGAAATTTCATGAGGTGCAGAGGTCATGCTCACCCATTACAAGCCTCATTTGAAAAGTAGCAAGATACCCTCACCAGGTGTGAAACCATCTGCTTATCTGAACACAGGTATCCATCTAGAGCCGATCCATTAGCGGGCTTAATGATATGAAAAAAAAAAAAAGTGGCTTCTACAAAATAAACAGACCAAATTGACTTTCAAATAAAATTGTATTGCCCGCTTACGGTTGGTGGAGAGTTCCTGCCTCAAGTGGAGGAGTTCACGTATCTTGGGGTCTTGTTCACGAGTGAGGGAAGGATGGAACGGGAGATTGACACCCGGATCGGTGCAGCTTCTGCAGTAACGCGGTCGATGTACCGGTCTGCCGTGATTAAGAAGTCAATCTTACCGGTCAATCTACGTTCCTACTCTCACCTATGGTCATGAGCTGTGGGTCATGACCGAAAGGACAAGATCCCGGATACAGGCGGCCAAAATGAACTTTCTCCGCAGGGTGGCTGGGTGATCCCTTCGAGATAGGGTGAGGAGCTCGGTCACTCGGGAGGAGCTTAGAGTAGAGCCGCTGCTCCTCCACATCGAGAGGGGCCAGCTGAGGTGGCTCGGGCATCTTTTCTAGATGCCTCCTGGTCGCCTTCCCGGGGAGGTGTTTCCGGGCGCGTTCCACCGGTAGGAGAACCCGGGGAAGACCTAGGACACGCTGGAGGGACTATGTCTCCCGGCTGGCCTGGGAACGCCTCGGTATCCCCCCGGAAGAGCTGGAGGAAGTGTCTTGGGAGAGGGAAGTCTAGGCGTCTCTGCTTAGACTGCTGCCCCCGCGACCCGGTCCCGGATAAGCGGAAGAAGATGATGATGAAATTAAATTTGATCTTATCTGTTTAATTACACTGTAAAAAATTTGCTGTAGTTTTGCAGCTGTTTGCCAGTAACTTACTGTAGATTTAAATTTATGTTATTTACTGGCAACAGTTTGTTCAAAGTTAAATGAACATTAAACATTAACAAGTCTTTGTCTTTAAAGAATAAAATTATAAAATAACAATCTAATGCAAAGCATTCTGGGAACCAGAAATCTTCATCAACCTTTTTCTGTTTTTTTTCCTTCAGATTTTGGTTCCCAGAATGCTTTGCATGATGATGTTATTTTAGTTTAATTCTGTAAAGATAAAGACTTGTTAATGTTTAATGTTCATTTAATTTTGAACAAATTGTTGCCAGTAAATAACATCAATTTAAATCTACAGTAAGTTACTGGCAAGTAGCTGCCAGTAATACTGTAATTTCTACAGATTTTTCTAACAGTGTATGTATTCATTTATGCTCACTGTTTCGATTAATTCCCTCAGAGCTACCCTAAAGTCCATAACAACAATACACTCAAAACAAAAACTTCTTGTAGCTATTATGGTGTCACGGTCGTTGGCTGTAATGAAACACGATAAAGATACTGAAATAGGTATTTAATACAAGAATCTAAATATTAAACCAGAGAATAACATGGAGGAAACACAACAATTAACACACTGACTTAAAACAATGCAAGACAAGGAACTAACTGAACTAACTAACTAAAATAAATCTGTAACCGTAGAAACGAAAAGGCAGTGAAACTGAGGGAACATAACTAATTAACAAACTAGAAGCAATGACAAACTGGAACATGACAAGGAAACTAAATCAAACAGAAATACAAACACTTGATCCAGTAATACTAACACTTTCTCTTTTATTATATATAAAAAAAAAAAAAGTTAACATGTACTGCGTTTGATTAAACTGAGAAGGGTCATAGCACTTGTATATTGTTGTCCTACTGTTAGTTTAGCTGCTTCTATTGTTCTCATTTGTAAGTCGCTTTGGATAAAACTCAAAACGTGACAAGCAGTGCCTTATTCGTATATTTATGGGTTATGTAACACAATTTGTTCAGGCGTCATATTTTAGCCTACATGCTGAAATTAATTACCACATAATATTTTCTGATAAATCATAGATGACATATTTGTGCTAAAAAATGTAGTGAGACATATTTAGATGCATCACATGAAATTGCATAATAAACCTTCCATATATATTTATTCAACACATAAAATTAACCTATTTTCATATGTAAATGACAGTTAGCTCATAATCTCACAGAATGTATTCCAATCCTATTTCTGAAGTCCCTGCCTCCAGAAATCTCAAAAACAATGTTCTTATTTTAGATTTTTCTGATATATGTAGTTATCAGCTTTGTGGCAACACACTCTTTCATAATTTCTTGTTGCTTAATAAAAAATAAGCCATTTTGTGAAAAGAGAAGGGGTGCTTCTCAATTCTTATTTGTGCATCCTCGTTTCCTTTCCTCGCTTCCTTTCCTTGCATCTCAGCTCCACCCCCTGTAGGATGCGAGGGAAGGCTGCAAGGAAGGAAAATGAGGACGGAGGAATCGAATGAAAGCTTTCTTATACATTGGAATACTTGATCACTCGAGCGTCGCTTCATAGTGTAATCAGCTGAGCTCAAAGGATCTGCCCATATAGTTTGGTTATTTAAGAAATTAGTAAATAATAATAAAGCAAGATACCCTGTTGAAATATGTGAGATGTGTGGTTTATAAACTGCAAATGTAAAGTATAAATTAAAATGATTATGACTGACTTGAAGGGGGAGGAGAAATAATACGTGCGTCACGTTTAGTCGAAGTCTTCCGCGTACCTGTGTATCCTCACTCATGACTCCTCTGAAGCCTCCTCTCCTTGATCCTCGCCTCCTCGCGGTGCAGTTAGAGGATTGAGATGTCCTTCAAGATGGCTGAGTTCGATCGGTTTCCGGATCATAGGATGGAGGAGCGAGGAAACGAGGAGGGATATTGAGAAGCACCCAAGGTTTAGGGATGATTTATGATGCCTCCTCCCCACGGTTCTCCGAGTGGTGTTTTTTTATGAAGAGATGGACCTTTCATTTTACACTTGTTGGGACCAGTTGTTTGCCCCTCTCGCTAACACTATCAACCTTAATTCTGCTTGAGCTGCCATGACAGCTGGTTGTCAACACTGTCTTTCTGTCAGTTTTAAATAGATGGTCAAATTCAGGGACATTATGCAAATATTTTGTTAGAGGGGGCAATAGTGGCGTTCCTGGCTCATTCGGTGCCCTGGGCAAGTTAAGAATAAGCCAAAATACATGCCAAATATAAACAAAAACTCAACATAGGCCTACCTATATGTTAAAAATGATAAGAAAATGGAATCGAAAAATTCCCTTTGTGTTCCATGACATAAAAGCATAGTTTTTAAACTTTCCATTCATCAAAGATTCCTCAAAAATGTGTCAGGGTATGGGTATCCATAAAAATTGTTAATAATATCAATTGATTGATAAGAAATGATTGTTTAAAATGATTTCTGAAGGATCATGTGACACTGCATGCTCTGCAGAAAAGAAATCATTTTCTTGTCTTCCCTGTAGAAAAAGTGGATTATTTTCCTCAAAATCAGAGAAAAGTGGTAGAGAGTTGGTATGTAAATTATGGTTTTGAATTGCAAATTCATAATGTTGCTATCTGCTTTGAAAGGTTTGATTGCACAGGCTCAGATGTATTCCAATCAATTTTTGAATTCCATTTGTTTTCAGACAAAGCTGGTGAAATAACTATTGATTCTAAAGATCAATTTAGCAATCACCTTTTTATCCTGCCGTGGAATGTAATCCAAATTAATGCACGTTTGATCGTTTAGCAGAGGAAATGCATTCCTAACATTTTCTTTCCTCAGCTTAGTCTTGAGCTGTGTAATGAGCTGTGTTCGAAGGCAGCAAGGTTGATTGGACGGTCGGATAACATTTTGGTTTTCAGCTCTTGTCTGTGCCAGGGAAGTTTTCAAGGCAACTGTAAGTATCTCAAAGAACCATTAAATGAATCACAGGTGTGTCCGAGACAGAGGGGAGTGAGAGATACTTAGCAAAAAGCACATCATTTATCATTAAAGTGTGTAATTAATTTGGATGTCATCCAATCCCAGATTAAAATTCAGACACAACCATAAAACATTTCTAGATGAAATTGCTTGAAAAGGGTAAACACTTCATTGAGAGATCAGTTATCAAAGCTTTGCATTTCCATAAACTATTAATATTCTACAAACATTGACAGTTGTTGTGATGTTAAGAGTCGCTGTTCTTTTAGTTGCTCTATTCTGCATGATTCTGCTGCCGCGACCAAAGAATGAAGGACATTATGCAATATAACCATCAATACCTATTAAAGTAAACCTATTCAAAGCCCTGTTTGCAGCTCTGTGAAGTGATCTGTCGGTACACAGCTTTGAAGACGTGGCTTTTATCCTCTCTTTTGGCCAAAATTCTTTGAGGAACTGCAGTTCTTTACTTTAGAAGCCCAGTCTCTGTTGTGCTTTTAGACCCAGTGCATGCAAATACATTATTGCTGCAAGCACTGAAATTCCCAGACTTATTAAAATCCAGGCTTTTGTTTATGTTTGCATCTATTCCTGGGTATATTTCCGAGAAACAAACCAGAAGATGAATAGCTTCATTATAACCCCACAGGGGAAGGCGAATGAGTGTTTGTATATGAGAAAGGGCTTAGAGACATCAGACTGTACACTGTAATACCTTTTTTAATAAGATGAGATGAAGGTAATAGATAATAGTGTCTCAGCAGTAAAAGCTCCAATTAAAACTGTGCTGCTTGTATACCATAAAAAATACTAATTAAATCTTTGAATAAAAAAACAACAACATGCAATTAGCTGATTGCTTGACATTGGTAAGATCATGCAAATAACTGCTCCTCAAGTTAGAGAGCTAAAACTGAACATTCAGTTATAAAGAGTGAATTCCGCGCTTGTAGTTGTGCATCCTGTATGATCTCAAAACCCTAACAAAACGTTCAATTGTATTGTAAGTATACAATGTACACAACAGTGAAAGGACTGAAATATTGTTTAAACTCAAAGACAAGTTGCATAATTATAAATTAGCAGCAGTATTGTTTCAGGTGTCACGGTTATGGACTCTAATTTTGATGTTCAGTTTTGTTTCCCTTATTCCTGTTTCCCGGATCTGTTTAGTTTCGGTTTGCTTGATTTCTGATTATGTCCCTGTTTGTTTTTATGGTCACTTATAATTATCAGCTGTGTCTTATTTAGTTTATTGTTATCTCCTTTGTATTTAAGTCTGAAGTTTGGTTCTGTTCCTCATCCGGTATTGTCTTGTGTTGATTTATACATATAAGCTTTTACGAGGCTTTTGTTTTCCCCTGCGATTCCTGGTTTCATTTGATTAAAGGACTATAGCTAATCCTTTCTGCTCATCCTTGCTGAGTACATTACATTAGATGGGAGCACAGAAATGACTCCTCATCAGAAGGGATGAAGGCCCCTTCGGAAATCTACCACTTTAATGAATGTACCTCAGTGAGCCTCTCATTAATGTCTAATAATCTTCATCAAGCCACCTCTGGAGCAATGGCCTGTAGGAAGGGTATAATGTTTCTAAAAGACAGAAAGGCAGTCTAGACTTATTAAACTACTATCAACATCTACATCCTGATAGTCTAATTTCCAAAATGTTAGATAATTGCTTAGGTAATTATCATAAATGCAATTGCTGTGGTAAGAATGTTTCAAGATTATAAATGTAGTCTCTAATATTTATTATATTATTCTAGTGCCACAAACTGCCATTTCAGCACACTCTCATGGCAATTAATAACTATTATGTTTTGCCAAATTTGGTAAGTTCTTACATTATCTTTCATACATTTTCGCATGATCTGCTTATGCCCCACTTAGGGTTGGACCTTTGTGTTATTTTTTCTATAAATTGTATGAATTCATATGAAATCGCCAACTTGTAAAAAAAGTTACGTTTTCTCATGACATTGGGTTGACCGCTCCAACAATACTTTTAGGGCTGAAAATAATGTAGTAGTTGACTACCATAAGGTCACAGTTCAATAAAATAAGAACACTTACATTAGTTTTCTTCTCTCATTAGATGCTTTCTTAAAGGTGCGCAATGCAAGTCTCTGAGTTTTTGCAGAACTATGCCCCCTCTGGCGGCAAGCGAAACTGCAACCCAGAAGTGTGCACGCTCACGGACAAAAGTTTTCTTTTTTTTTATCTTACGTGGAGTTTGCGTTGGTGTTTGAAATGAACTACAAGCCGGTCTCTTAGAATCCATCTTCTACGGAGAATGGCGGCGAATACACAAACCTGCCAGACATAGCCAGGTGAGCGTGCCGTGAACGCGCATGACGTCACGCCCAGTCTAAAATTCCGGCCCGAATCCCTCTTATTTATTTTACTTTACAGGATTATAGAGACAATCTCAGTGATCAGAGAAGGGCTCATTCAGCCCATCAGGCAATTGTTTAAGCATGTATGGGTTAGAAAACGGGTATTTTTAACATGAAAAGTTGCTTAATGCACCTTTAACAAAAACATTGTAAAATGACTAAACTTAATCTAAGTGTTAAGGCCCGTTCACACCAAGCACGATAACTATAAAGATAATGATAAAGATAACTATATATGCGTCCACACCAACGACCGATAACGGTCTTTTTATTCTAAGCACGCGCGCGCCCGGATGATCCAGATCCATTTTAAATGCGCGAGACCTTTAAATTAGAATGGATTCTGATTGGCTGTCAGTGTTTTATCGTTTGACAGCTGGAAAAAAATCGTTCTGAAAGTGATCCCAACGATATCGTTCCTCATATCTTTATCGTTATAGTTGTGGTGTGAACTCTGTTATTCTTTAATATGGAGAAGGATTTTTAGAATTATATCTTTATCGTTATCTTTATAGTTATCGTCCTTGGTGTGAACGGGCCTTTACAGTAGTGAATAGCATGTGCTGGGTAGATTACCTAGAAATTGTAGTCCATTACTGATTCCAAGTTTATCACATTGATTGGCAGTAAGTAACCCAATGCATTAAACATGATCAAGAGGTTGGGTTACAGAAACGGTTAATCTCCCAGGATAAGTTTAGAGAAAATTATGAGAAAACAGAAAAAAAGTTTAGTGAGCGGCAGTTCTCTGGACGTAAATGGCCAAATTAATGAGAGAGGTCAGAGGAAAATGACCAGACTTGTTCAAGCAGACAGGAAGGCGACAGTAACTGACATAAACACGCACCACAATAGTGCTATGAATATGAAAACCTCTAAATGCAGAACATGTCAAACCTTGAATTGGATGGGCTACAACAGGAAAAGGTCACACTGGGTTCAACTTCTGTCAGCTAAGAACAGGGAAATTGAGGCTATGGACACAGGCTTATACCAAAATGTTGGAAAATGCCTATTATAAAGTACAGTTAATCTCATGATGGTTCTACTAACATGATTCACATATGATGATTTCCTTGTGAGGGACCCTCTTCCACAACATAAAGGAACATATGTTGTATTTTCATGCATACCCTTATATAATTATACATTTTTTAAAAAGTTTAAACGTGTAAAATATCAGGAAAATATTTACTTTTTATTATGTTGGCACTACATCTTATCTGTCAATAGAATAAAATGATTTGTGATTTATTTTCGACTAGTAAAATGGTAATAGTTTCAATTTTTTTATTTTATTTTTATGATTTATTGTATTTCTATTCTGTTTTATTTATTTATTTATTTAACTTTTTTCTGTGACCTTTTCTGCTGATCCCCTAGTTTGTCCCTCAGGGTTCCCCATATCACAGCTTGAAAACCCCTGATCTGGCCAACCAGAACCAGTTCTGGTCTAGTACATACTGGCAGCCTACTGGACCAGTGTGCATTGGAGTCCTGATATGAAGTGTCATACAAGATAATTCCCTGAAGATAAAAACGGGGCATAGTGGAACCAGTTGGATGTGCTTGAGGGGATTTATGACAGATGCTATAAGGCTGACGAGGAAATATCCACTGTCATCTTGATGTTATTGTTGTTTTCTTTGTTTTACTGAGCTTGATGCAGCAGGATCAGACTGCTGTCGTATAATGTGTTCTACAGAGCAGAGATGGTCATCTAGGATGAAAACAAGTGCTTAATTGGGCTAAAGGCAACAGCTTTGTGACCTTCAACCAAGAGGAGAGATTTGGCTCGGGAAGTCTTTACTTGGAGGAAGAAAAGCTTAGTCAGTCAGCATTAAACTTCAAGTGATAAGTTGACATTATTGGATCAGATCAGACACAAAAAAGTACCTGACCCATTCGATGTGATGCTATTCAGCACACTTCAGTAGTTAATCCAGCACAATTTGATGCGTAGAACATTACAAAAGATTACGTTGTCATCACAAGACCACTAAAGATGAGATATTTATTATAAATCCATATAAAAGTCAGTCTTGAAAATGCCTTGTGCCCAGCCGATTGTATGCTTGACAAGTGCACTTAGTGGCATGTCTGACAGGAGCAGTGCGTTCTTCTGAAGGACTTCAGACTTAAATACAAACTAACTTGACAAAAAATTCTTCCAAACAAGTGCAATAAAAGATGCAATTAACCCTTGCTGTGTACAAACTTGATTATCTAAATTTTCAAAAGTGAATATAAGCCACATTGAACACATAATCCTTCAAAGACTTTTATTATGGAAAAGTGTTGTCAAAAAATTGGTGTCCAAATTTTATATAAATGGGCTCTCTCGCCCATTTATATCAAATTTTGACACCAATTTTTTGATGTCAAATTGCTTGTGTTTTTCACAAGATTATTGATAATTACTACATTGTTTTGAGTGTTTTTATTTTGTCTGTTTGTCTGTCTGAATTTCATTATGTGGGTCAATGTACAAGGACTAGGGCCAGTCTAATTATTGAATTAAATTATTTGTTTATTTATTTCTAATTATTATTTATAAGAATATTAAAAAACTGGTATTATTAAGTCTGATGGGATATCTCCACTAGATTATAATAAAGAAAAACATTACAGAAAATGTCTAAGAAAAGAGTAGGTTAAAGGGGCACGTAGTTGCAAACATTTCTTCCACATTTCAAAAGATATAGGGCCCTATACACCCAGCGCAATGCGGCAACAGGCAGATGGTCTGCGCAAGCCGATTTACGCCAAAAAAGGAACACTTCACGATGTATGACGTAAGGAGTAGCGTAAGCTCTCGCGGTTCAAACAAACAGGGCTGTGCAACAAACTCAAGCTCCTCCGACATTTCTCTATAAAAATTCTCGCTTTAGACTTCTAATTCGTGAGTGGTGTTTTGTTTTGCTCTATCCTGTGCTTCCACGTTCGTCAATGCGTCATGTCAAAGGTTACTCTTTCGCCGTAAATCGTTGCGAACGGAAGCTAGTTATTTTAGTCGATAAAATTTTAAATATGGGTATTTTTCTTACACGAATGCATCGTTTCGCTTCAGAAAGCCTTTATTAACCCCCCAGGGCTGCGTGGAGCACTTTTATAATGAATGGATGTACTTTGATGGACTTCAAAACATAAACGGCCATTCACTGCCATTATAAAGCTTGGAAGAGCAGGAATTTGTTTTATATAACACCGATTGTATTCGTCTGAAAGAAGAATGTCATATACACCTAGGATGGCTTGAGGGTGAATAAATCATGGGGTAATTTTCATTTTTGGGTGAACTATCCCTTTAATGGGGCACATAGTTGTGCAGTGCTTGGTGAAGAGTTTGAGTTTGTACTCATCGCACACCATTTCAATCGAGGACAGCAGTGAAGTTCTAAAAGACTAGGTGGTTGGTTGTGACAAGCCTGAATGAGAATGAGCTGCAGATGGCCACTTTGTTTTCAAAGTGGGTCATGAAATACTCAGTGGTAAGTGTAGATGGTGGAGAAGAACAGAGATGGAATGAAAAGGCATAAAACAGTTTGCACAGATTGAAGATGTTGAATGTGTAATGGGAGCCCGATGTCTTCCATTTTTGCAAGGAAAAAAAAATCACAGCACAGGATGTAGCACTTTAGGCGAATAGTTTTTTTCACCCATGTAGTTTTGTTCTGTCACAATAGAGGATGTCAGAAAGCCAAAGGCTGGAAAAAATGTGACAGGATGGCTTTGAGACTACAGGGCAGAGGTCCACATCAAGTGCTGATGAGAGGGTGGAATTCTGAGTGGACTGGTCAATATTTGAAGAGATAGAAAGACTGGATGGAGGAAAGTGAGACCATTTACTCAGTAATTCATGTCACTCCAAACCTGTATGACATTATATTTTCTGAGGAACACAAAAGAGTGGGTCTGCCCTATCTGAATTAACCCCTAGGGCTGTAAATGGGTTTGTCCATACTGGGGCTAATTCAACACGTTCTCTCTCCCAACACGTCACATATAGACATGGCCGGACTTACCATTGGACTTAATGGGCTTCAGCCCATGGGCCCCGGCCAGTAGGGGGCCCCGCTTTTACCAGTTTACGTTTGTTTGATTTGTTCAGTTATGCCAGTCAGAAATTATTAGTCGCATTTCCACTGTCTGGCCTAGTGCGAGCGATAAACTGAACTTAAAATACTGTTCAAAAGATACATCTGGACCAGTGGTGTGTGGTGGTGTTTTAAAATGAGGGGGCAAAGTCCACACATTTTTTTATATATATAGCCTATATATATATATATATATATATATATATATATATATATATATATATATATATATATATATATATATATATTCTGTCCCTGTTATACTTAAGTTTCCTGGTTAAATAAACATAAACAAAAAAGAGAGACCAAATCAATTCTATTTTGTATTTTTACTCTACCTATGTAATGTTATTAAAGTCCGCGTGAACCGGAAGTTGCAAACGACTTTTCTCCAGTGTTGTGACGTATTTCCCAGTGAAACGGAATATTGAACAGAGGGCAGGGTTTTACTCTAGCGCTCCTCCTCTCCATCTCTCGCTCATAGCAGACTAACTGTTTGAGAGGAGTGGTTAAGCGTTTCCCAACCCAAGTCCTCAAACCTACGTCATCAGAGAAGGGACGCCATTCCAGACCGGAAGTAACTTTTCAGACTTTGATTAAAGATTACGACGGCAAACAATTTTTTTCTGTGTATTAACTTGCACGGATTAATTTTTCACCACAAGACTAGTAATATGCGCTAACAAAGTAAATAGGGTCAATTTTGATTTCAGTTGGACTTTAAAAGCAAGTATAAATTTAATCAAGTTCGTATTTTTACGCATTTTTACATTTATTCCAAAATAATAAAGGGAATATAATAATTAATAATTATAATAATTAAGGGAGTGACAATTTAAACAATATGATTTGTGAACTAATGTTCATCTTTTCTTTTTAAAGGGTTAGTTCACCCAAAAATTTAAATTCTGTCAGTAATTACTCTTTGGAACTCAAATTAAGATATTTTTGATGAAATCTAAGAGCTGGCTCACTCCCTCATAGGCTGCTAGGCAGAGGTGGACGAAGTACACAACTTCCTTACTTGAGTGAAAGTACAGATACTACTGGTCAAATATTACTACGTTACAAGTAAAAGTTGTAAAGACCTATTTTTACTTAAGTAAAAGTACAGAAGTACTCAGAATGCCTCTGAATCTATGCCTGCCTTCCCTCATATCAATATCACATTTATTTCTAGAACACAGTTCCAGTAGTGGGATTGAATGTGTCATTGAATAAGTCACTCAATAACGTCCACAATGGTTTCGAACACCCAAATGGCTGTTCCCTCAAATAGTGCCCTATTTAAAGTTTTTTGGCTTTTAGTATGAATATGTTAGCCTTGCTGTTATGTATAAGCTAGTGTTGCAGAGATCCAGGAAATGCACACTTTAGAACCATTTTAAACACTACATTGAGACCCATCTGCGTCATCTTCTATTAACCATAAGAGGAAATGTCCGTCCGTGTGGAGTCAGAGCGCACATTTGGACGTGGAGCTGAAGTCAAGATCGTAGAACCTCACAAATGTGTGCGGTGAGGACCAGCCTGCCGCATCACAAACATCATGTAGGGAAACTCCTGACAATAAAGCATTAGAAGCAGCCATACTCCTAGTCAAGTGAGCTCGTACAGCCAAAGGTGAAGGCTGACCAGCCGACTCGTAAACAAGTGAGATAGCCTCAACCACCCACTTGCTTATTCTCTGCTTAGATGCAGGACACCCCTTTCTGGGTGACCCAAAACAATTGAACAGTTGTTCAGATTTCCTCCACAGGGCAGCTCTGTGGACATAAGCATCTAGAGCCCTAACCGGGCAGAGCAGATTTAGTTTCTCTTGGCCTGACGTCTAAAAAGGAGGAGGACAGAAAGCCTGCAGTACTATTGGTCTAACAATATTAATAGGGACTTAAGGGACATAGCCTGGCCTAGGATGAAGAAAGGCCTTAACCATGCCGGGTGAAAATTCCAGGCACGAGGGAGAAACCGAGAGTGCTTGAATGTCTCCAGTTCTTTTGAGAGACGAAATAGCAAGAAGAAATATAGTTTTTAGAGTAAAATTTATTTCTCACAAACTTCTTCAATTGGCTTGAAAGGAGTTAGGGAGAGGCCTTCCAATACAACAGCCAAATCCCATGTCGGCACCCTCGTGCGGACTGCTGGCCTCAGCCTCAAAGTGCCACGAAGGGGACGTGTTATTAATGGGTGTCTAGCTGCAGACACAGTGCCCTGTAACGGCGCACCGGCAGGGAACAACTGGTCTGACTGCTCTAGGCCC
Source organism: Scardinius erythrophthalmus (assembly GCF_964197995.2). Classification (NCBI taxonomy): domain Eukaryota; kingdom Metazoa; phylum Chordata; class Actinopteri; order Cypriniformes; family Leuciscidae; genus Scardinius; species Scardinius erythrophthalmus. Next base: position 25,589,498 of record NC_138237.1, on the reverse strand, counting down.
CTCCTCGGAGGAAGCGAGCGCCCCTCGGGAAAATGCTCGCTGGGACCGTCTACGCCCCGGCATAAAGGCAGGGTTGGCAGAACGGTCCCCTGAGGGCACCGTGAGAGAAGCCTGGGACTGATCCCGCCCAGCAGTCCCTGAGACATGAACACGGAGTGGCAGGAACTTCTGGAATGCCGCGCCTGCTTTTTCTCTTCTTGAAATCTATCGATGACCGTATTTACTGTGTCACCGAATATGCCAGCAGGGGAAAGCGGGGTTCCAGAAGGAAGGTCTTTTCTCTCTCCTTCATTCCTGAGAGATTCAGCCATAAATGTGCTGACCTCCTCACTCTCGCTCATGTCTTTTAATAGGTCAGCCTGGTATGCCTGCAGGATGGACATTGTGTGCAGGCATGCCGTGGCCTGACCCGCCGCCGAATAAGCTTTACCCACCAAAGGTGTTTCTGAGTGGCTTGGAGGGTAATGCCGGTGCTTTAAAAGACGATGCCGAATCAGGGGAGAGATGGCTCGCAGGCTTCGCCCCATAACCATGCTGTTTACACCCATAAATGTTCAAATATGTGGACGTTTGTGGACTAAATATACGGTATGAAACCAGCTTTTTCCAGGACTTCGACTCCTCGGTGTTGAAGTCTGGAAAAAACGGCAAACACCGGCGTGGAGGCTGCAAATGGAAGGCAGAAAGCGTTCATCAAGTTTACTTTTCTGCCTTGACTCTTGTTTATCAGCTGGCCACTCTATGCTCTACGAGTGAGCACCTTCACTAGCTCCTCACATGCAGGAGACTGAAGTGACGAGTCCTCGGTATCTCCTGTACCGATACTAACAACATCCAGTTCCTCAGAACTGGATAGTTGCAGTACCGGGGCCTCAGCCTGGCCGGAAGAAACCGCAGAGCATGCTTCCAAACCCTGAAGTGAGGCACTTGATCTGACAGGTGAAGGCTGAGATCTCAAACCCCGCTGTCAGATCCATTTGCGAACCCCACGTCTGAAGTCGCCGCTCTGCCTCGGCAGGACCCGAGCCGCGGGGAGCGTGAACCGAACCACCCTCCTCAAAGAGCGATCGGTGGGAGCGCAACGTTCTTAATGGGAAACGCTCACAATGCTCACAATCAGCCCCCTCGAGAGCTGACTGGGCATGCTGCACTCCCAAACAAACAACACATAGTTGGTGTGTATCCCCACCCGTGAGATATCGAGTGCAGGGATGAACACACTTCCTATAACACTTCCTGAATCATAACTGGATTGCACATTAACTTTAACTTGCACATTAACTGGTTATGTATGCCAGGTCTCTGTCTATTAAAATATGACCGGATGCATTTTTATTTTCGACGTTTAAGGACTGGATTATTCACTTGTCTAAAAGCACCCTGTATATGCCTCCCATTTACATTCTTTAAGTGATTTGTTGAAGAGAGAGTGCAAGACAGAGTCTCCTGTCATCTCACAGCACTGCTAATGTCTCAAACAGAGACAACCAGATTGAGTTGTAAAAAGCGAAAATGTGCCGAATCTACAAAGAAGTCAGGAACAATGCAAGTTCTTGCAAGTTCTTTGCAGTCTTATCAGAGCTCAGCAAAATCCAGCCCTCTCTCACTATTTGCAACTAGCAGCGTAGGCGTGCTATTCCTTTTTAATTAGTCACACTTGGCATTAAAGTGGTGCTCCCTGAGGGAGAGGTTTTGTGAAACTGTATCTGCTATATGAAGGGAAACTTTAGCAGAGGGAATATTATTTTTCAGGCTATGCACCAATGTTTTCTGAGGTCCGTATAACTCCTTTTAATTGACAGGAGACACAATTAAATGACACATTTTTGCCGTTGTACAAAGTTTTAGAAGCAGTGGTGTGGCATCGGTGGGTTAAGTAAGGGATAATGTACATCCAGCCAGTTGTTCCCTCAAAATAACCCCCGACGGGGTGATGAGACCCTGACGCGAAGCGCAGTTGCTAGTGTGGCAAGTTCAAACTAGACAATACATTTAAGTGATACGGTATACAGTCATACCACTTATTACGCAGCATTTCACCACATAAATAATTATGGAGATAAGAGATATTGATTTTTTTTTTTAAATTGTACCTGTTTGTATCTTATAATCCAACAGTGTACAAAACAAGACTCACAAAATGGCAGCAGCTGTGTTTGTATGAAACAAGAGAGAGCGAGTCCACATTACTGGATTGCATAATTAAATAACTGTACACAAAATATTGATTCGACTGAGTTTTCATAATTTATTAGCTCACCAAATGTTCCTAGCAATGTACAGCGCTGCTGATTTCAGTAACCCGGATGAGCCTGTGTTATCTGCTTTGAGAGGTTGTTATCTGGGAATAACTTACCGCTGGATGGTGCGATTGACCAATCAGAATCAAGTATTCCACAGAGCCGTGTAATAAGAAGAAATAACACTCAGCTTGAAGCCTTTATAATGCAATTTAATGGTATTCATAATGTATGTTGTAATGCATTATATCTTTTCAAAAATAATTGTAAACAAAATTAAACTGCGTTATAGTATTTGCATATTTCTTGCTACATCTGAAACTAGTTGTTTGTCATGCGTTTTAATGCATTATTCTTTCTAAAAGTGCAACGAAGAGATGTGGTTATAATTATTCATGAGATCATAAAATTCATTATAAGGTGCATTACAATGCATAATTAATGCATTGAAACACTTTTATATGCATTATATATAAAGTGTTTAAGTAAATATCTTTAATCTTTAATAACAGTAGACCTGTATTATATAATATATGTAGGCTAATAATAATATACTGATATAAATGGATGTTCCTTTAACTATCGGGACTATTGGCCCTGGGGACTTAAAATAAACTCTTAAAACACACTTTTCAAACTAATTTATTTAATTTTTCCACTAACAGTGTCCACCAGTGGGCACACATGCATCACAGAAGAATTCTGTGAACACATTTGGAATAAAATGGCCGACACCTTTGTCTTGCTAAGCCTGATTTCATAGCTAGCATTTTATGTATCCTAAACACACAATTAAACAAAATTATAGCATGATCGGAAATTAAGTTCTCATAAGAAATTAAAGTACTCATTTCACAAATTTATATTTGAAGATTTTTCTTCACACTGTACCGTGTAGTCTGTTTTGGTTTTGTTTTCACTGTGTTCTGTTCCTGTTTTGCCTGCCTTAGTTCTCTAGTTACGTCCTACGTTTCTTGCGCATGCGTCGCATCGGAACACGTTGTTGTCTTTGGAGCTCTATCGATTTGATTTATAATTCTTGATTTTCTCTTTAAACTTACTTACAACGAACATTTTCCACTTTTCCTCACTGAGAAGCACTACTGCCCAAACCTTACTGTTGAGCAGACGCGTCTCAAGCCTATTAGTGATCCAACGCTGGATACTCCTATAGGTTACGTCCGTGGATCACGGCTGAACGCATCTTCTCCACACTCACTTACAAACAAACATTTTTTTTCGCCTATCGTGCGTCTACTCTACACCCGTACGACTAAAAAGACGGATTATATCCAAGAGTTTAGTCATAAATTAGTATTAATATTGATAGCATCACTGGTAGCGTCATTGCTAACTTACTGTCCATCTGTTAAAATGGCGATATATCAGATGTAAGTAGTCTACCTTTTGGTGCAGGTGAGGACACATTTGAGCTGCACGCATTGCAGTCCGAGCTGGAAGCTGTTGAGAAACAGTCCACGACCTTTTAGTGAGACAAGCCGAGCTAAGAGACCGGCGGTTAGCTCTTGAAACATCACGCGCCGATGCACACAAATCAGTGATTAACGTTACTAACCCGCTGATTCCGACCTCGTCTACTCCGTGCGTTACTCAGCATCGGTCCCGAGCGCCGAGGTCGCGATCAGCCATGGTCTCGTTCACTTCGGCTCCAACACACCACCACGAAGCCTGGATTCCGCTGGATTCCGCAGCCGAAGACGCGAGTCAGGTCTAGACCAAGACTCTCTCCGACCCTCCCGGTTTTCGAGTTATCCACACAAAACTGCTTCTCCCCTCTTTGCGAAACAGAACGCGATGCTATGATCATCGGTGATTCCATCGTTCGACACGTACACGCTACGTTAGGTAAAAGTAAGGTGCACAGTCACTGCTTTCCTGGTGCTCGTGTTTCTGAAATCGCCGCTCGCGTTCCCAAGATTCTGAACAGTGACGAGCGCGTCGGAACTGTGGTCCTGCACGGCGGGAGTGAACGACATCAGGCTGCGCCAGACGGAGGTTCTGAAGAAAGACTTCAGGAATCTGATCGATACGGTACGCAGCACATCGCCCGAAACAACGATTATTGTGGCAGGACCGCTTCCCACGTACCGACTAGGACATGAAAAGTTTAGTAGACTATTCGCGCTAAATGAATGGTTAATGTCATGGTGCAATGAGCAGAAACTGCTCTTTGTAAATAATTGGAATCTGTTTTGGGAGCGTCCTAGGCTTTTCCGTGCCGATGGCTTACACCCAAACAGATTCGGAATGGATCTTCTGTCAGATAACATCTCCAAAATTTTAAATACCGTTAGATGACTAGTTACCAAAAGTCCAAATCATAGTCTCTGCTGCACCAATTTACCTGATATAAATACTAGTGTAGAACATTGCATAGAAACTGTGTCTATTCCTCGTTTAGTGAGATAAAATAATAAATCTACTGCAGGATCTAGGAAAAATCTAATTGTTATTAAAACAGAAAATGTTGCTATTAGTAAACAAAAACAATTTCTAAAGCTAGGTCTTCTAAACATTAGATCACTCACACCTAAGGCAGTTATTGTAAATGAAATAGTCACAGATAATAGCTTCGATGTACTTTGCCTTACTGAAACCTGGCTTAAATCAAATGATTATTTCGGTCTAAATGAGTCTACTCCATCTGGATACTCCTGTAAGCATGAGCCCCGTCTGATTGGTCGTGGCGGCGGTGTTGCAACAATCTATAGAGATATTCTCAATGTTACTCAGAAAACGGGTTATAAGTTTATTTCGTTTGAAGTACTTGTACTAAATGTTACGCTCTTAGATGTTAGAAAAAAATCCCTATTATCTCTAGCCTTGGCTACCGTATATAGACCGCCTGGGCCTTACGCTGATTTCCTAAAAGAGTTTGCAGATTTTCTCTCAGATCTATTGGTCAATGTCGATAAAGCATTAATTGTTGGAGATTTTAACATACACGTAGATAATCCAAATGATGCGTTAGGGGCTGCGTTTACAGATTTATTAAATTCCTTTGGGGTCAAGCAAAACGTCACCGGACCAACTCATCGTCTTAATCATACACTCGATTTAATTATATCATATGGAACCGATCCAACCGATATAGATATCATTCCACAAAGTGATGATGTCACTGACCATTATATGGTAACTTGCATATTACGTACTGCTGTAATATGTCATGCGGCGCCGCGTTATCGACCAGGCAGAACAATCCTTCCATCCACCATAGATCATTTCTCAAATTGCTTATCTAATCTGTCTCAGCTGCTGCCTGAACCCAAACAAACAGATGAATTAGAAGAACTAACTAGCACTATGAGCACCATTCTCTCTGGAACACTGGATATTGTTGCACCCATTAGATTAAAAAAGGTCAGAGAGAAAATTTAAGCACCATGGTACAACAATACTACGCGTGTTCTAAAGAGAGAAACCCGTAATTTAGAGCGTAAATGGAAACAAACTAATTTAGAGGTCTTTAGAATCGCGTGGAAAGACAGTATGTCACGTTATAAAAAGGCCCTAAAAGCGGCCAGGGCTGAGCACCTCCGCAAACTAATAGAAAATAACCAAAATAATCCAAGGTTTTTATTTAACACCGTGGCTAGACTAACAAATAAACAGACATCACCCGAACAAAATATCCCGTTACAGTTTAGTAGTAATGATTTCATGAACTTCTTCACTGAGAAAATAGAAAACATCAGAACCACAATTGTAAGCGTTCAATCTTCAATCGCGCCTTATTATTCAGCCTCAATTATCACCCCGCAAGAACAATTACAGTGCTTTACAACTATAGAACAAATAGAGTTAAATAAACTTATCATTTCATCTAAAACAACAACATGTTTATTAGATCATATACCAACTAAACTATTGAAAGAAGTGTTACCTGTAGTGGAAGAGCCTCTCCTCAATATTATTAACTCGTCTTTATCTTTAGGTTATGTTCCAAGAACATTTAAACTGGCAGTTATAAAACCTCTCATTAAGAAACCACAATTAGATCATAATAATCTAGCAAATTATAGACCCATTTCAAATCTTCCATTTATGTCTAAAATACTAGAAAAAGTTGTGTCCGCTCAACTGGGCTCTTTCTTGCAAGAAAATGACATCTATGAAAAGTTTCAGTCTGGATTCAGACCGCACCATAGCACTGAAACTGCGCTCGTTAAAATCACAAATGATTTACTTTTAGCTTCTGACCAAGGCTGTATCTCAATACTAGTTTTACTTGATCTTAGTGCTGCGTTCGATACTATAGATCATACAATACTCTTAGATCGACTACAAAATTGTACTGGTGTTCAGGGACAAGCATTAAGCTGGTTCAGATCGTACTTATCAGACCGCTACCATTTTGTCTATTTGAATGGAGAAAAATTGATCATAACTCCAGTAAACTATGGAGTGCCGCAGGGATCTGTGTTAGGCCCTCTGTTATTCTCAATATATATGCTGCCACTTGGAAATATTATAAGGAAACATGGAATTAGTTTCCATTGTTATGCTGATGACACTCAAATCTATATTTCATCACGGCCGGATGAAAACGCTGAATTATCCAAATTGACAGAGTGTGTTAAAGATATAAAAGATTGGATGACGCGTAATTTTCTTTTATTAAATCCAGACAAGACAGAGGTACTACTTATCGGTTAAAAAAAACGCCCATAAAACCTCTTACAATACAACTTTAACATCGTAGGACGTCCTGTTACTTTATCCTCTACAGTAAAAGACCTGGGTGTTATACTCGACTGTGACCTGTCTTTTGAAAATCATATTTCATATGTTACAAAAACAGCCTTTTTCCACCTTAGAAACATTGTTAAGCTACGTAATATCCTATCAGTTTCTGATGCAGAAAAGTTAGTTCATGCATTCATGACCTCGAGACTAGATTACTGTAATGCTTTATTAGCTGGTTGTCCTGCATCCTCAATAAACAAGCTACAGTTAGTCCAAAATGCAGCCGCTAGAGTTCTTACTAGATCAAGAAAATATGATCATATAACACCGATTTTATCATCACTGCATTGGTTACCTATAAAGTTCCGTATTATTTACAAGGTATTGCTACTGACTTATAAAGCCCTAAACGGCTTAGCTCCAGTCTATTTAACAGATCTTCTATCGCCCTATAATCCATCGCGCTCTTTAAGATCAATAAATTCAAGGCTTTTGGTCATACCTAGGATATCCAGATCAACCAAAGGAGGGAGATCATTTTCACCTTTAGCTCAAAAACTCTGGAATAGTCTTCCTGATACTGTTCGTTGCTCAGACTCGCTCTCCCAGTTTAAAACTAGATTAAAGACGCATCTTTTCGGTCAGGCATTCATATAATATTTTTAATCTTACAGTTCAAACTACAATCCGGCCTCTAGTTCATAAATGCCAGAGGAGAACTGGCCCCCGACTGAGCCTGGGTTCTCCCAAGGTTTTTTTTTTCTCCATTAGTTCACCTGATGGAGTTTTAGGACACCATTAGGTCACTTGATGGAGTTTTTCGGTTCCTTGCCACTGTTGCCTTTGGCTTGCTCAGTTGGGTATATTTTGGGGATATTTAATTTTATTTTATCAATCAATAAATTCCACTAGAAACAAACCTTGTTGTATTATTTTAATTTAATACTGTGAAGCTGCTTTGATACAATCTGTATTGTGAAAAGCGCTATACAAATATACTTGACTTGACTTGACTAGTTAGTTTCCCTGATTGTTAATCAGTTTCCACACCTGTTCAGTTTTATCCTTCATTACACACTCGTATTTAAGCCCTGTGTTTTGTTCCGTTCTATGTCTGGTATCATCTTATTATGAGGTTAAGTTATTCTTTTCTTCTGTATGTTTCCTTGTGAAGTTTATTATTATTAAAATAAAGTCTTCGAGCCACACTACGTGACACACACACCACATGTATCTCAATGTGCTTCAGGGGCTCTGTGGTCTCCTTGGTAACCTATTGCACTAACTTTATTGGAAGCAAAAGTGTTTATGTGGCTTGGAAATGATGCCCCAACTGTGGTATAGCTATAATTTTTTAAAACATTTTTCACACAATAAATATCGAAATGGTTTATGTTCATTTCAGTATTTGTTTAGATTTTCATAGTTTTTGGCATGTTGTTTTAAGCATAATAGTGTAAAATTCATATTTTTGTGAAGGATTTTCATATTTTAAAAATTTAAAGTCTGGGACTGGGAAAAGGATAAAACAATAAAATCCATTCATTAAAAGGAAATTGAAAAGAAATGAGTAATGATGAAGGTTTGGTGAAAAGTTTCAAGAGAGTTTTAATGTGACCGTCATATAACACAAGAGAAGCTATTATAATAATAGTAATCAACCACTGGGACATCCAAATATATTAATATTATATAAATATATAAAATTATAAATATATTAAGATACCCAGAGGTAGATAACAGATGGAGGTACCACATGATCCTTCTATTAAATTTTAATTAAACATGAACAAAGTTAATGCTTAACTAAATTAAACAGTCTTGTACCTCAATGTTTTTTTGTTTGTTTGATGTTTCTGTAAAGGCACATGTACTGTATCTTTTATTCTATTGTTCGTCATTTTATCTGATTTGTGGTAAATGTTGCTCTCTTTTGTTTTCTAGTGCCCTCTCGAAAACATAGCGCCTCCCACTGGAGACTCCAGAACATTGCCCAGGAATCCGTTGAAAGCTCTGACGAGGAGTTTTTTGACGCCCGGGGTAAGAGTTGATTTTGTTCCTGATTAATATTTATTAGTGGAAAGTGCTGGTCCTTCTAGGATTTGAAGTGAAGTGGTTTTAAAGACCCCCTGTGGTGAAAATCAAGTTTTTAATGTTGTTTATATGTCTGTGTGGTGTTTTTAATATGCTTTAAGACAAACCAAGTGCAAATTCATAGGTCAACACTCATTAAAACTGCAGTGAACCAAAGACAGTCTGCTGGCTTGAACCTTCCCCTGTTTCCTACTGTCACAAACAAGTAACCAATCCCGTCAAACGTGCGGGGCTTTTGCCTGCAGCAAATGTTGTTTTGCTCTATGGGCATTTTAACACGATGAGCATAAGAACACCTTTAGGAATAGACAGGAAAAACAGGGTGCATATGGCAATATAGCAGGTGAATTATCCACAATTATTATTTCCCAACTGACTTATGATGTTCAAAGCGTTTCTGAGGATACTGACTTTTAAAAGGTGGCTGTCAGACGTGCTGGCGAATGCGAACATGTGTAACGTAAGTAACACATTATTAGCTGTTTGATAGAGTAGTCAAGCAAAAGGCTAATCATATTAATTTCCATTGTGTGTCCAACGTTGTTGTCACGTATACACCTAGTCTGTTTAAAACGTTTAAATATGTCATTTTGATTATCAAAAATTGTTGACTGCAGGGGGACTTTAAGTTGCTGGAGAAGAAAAGACTCAAAACAACTGTCAGTCAGTTGAATTACAGGGATTTTCATTGGAACTCAAAGCTTTTGGTGTATAATAATTATATGTCTGCAAATCATAAATTGTGTGAAGTGCAAATAGCATTTGGAGCATTCAGCAGGGTTTGTTTGAAGTGTGCGATGTACACAAAATACCCCTAAAAGTAGCTGAAATCCCTTATGGAATTAAGACAGCACACAGCTCAAACAGAACAAGACTGAAGAGACTATCAAGCTATTTCTGAAGGCTGTGCGGCTTACAAACATTGAACAGAGGGGATATTCTGGAGGAGCCACTTATCTACAGACTTCAAATGAAAACACACCACAAGTCAAACCTAAATGGAGCAAGAGCCTCTCAAATACCATTTTTAATGAATCAAATTCCATGTCTTTATTATAAGATGGATTTGACATCACCATGTAGATGTACCTGAGGTTGTAGAAACTGAATTTCATTTGCAATTTTGAAATTAATGACGGCTGATCCATTGCGATCTTTCTTTGACTTGACAGCCAGTCACAACACAGGTTAAAGAAAAGGCTAAAGTAATACATCACAAACAACACACACGCAGACTGGTGTTACGGTCCACAAGGACATACAAATGTGAAACACATTTAAATCAATTGTACTTATGCAAAAATGTGAGCATGGTATTCAGGCTCAGATTTCCATTTGTAAAAATTAGAGTTATTCCCTCAGGTTCTTTAAAACCATTTCACAATGAAATTCTGAAGTAATGCCGGACAACTTAATGATGACTCCCTTGCATATGTTGATGTCATTTGTTGTGTCTGTTGGGTAGCAACCAGCAGGATTATAATTGGTTCAATTCAGTTATTCATGAGGTGCAAATTGCCCACTGGTATTTTTCAAGCATCGAGCACTCTCAAGTAGCGTTTGTGTGAATTTTTTATGGGCAAATGGTCCTCTTGTTAATCCCAGTAGTAATAAAGGCCCTAAAGGCACTGCCGTATTTCGTTCGCTTCCCTGTCTTATCTTACAGGTACTGTATTAGGCTAGATTGCTATCGAATGTGGAGTACCTGTGAGTGATTATGGCTGTAATCTCTACAGAATCATTTGGGGAGTTCAGAATCGTAGCATATGTAAAAGGTTTGTGGAAATGAAGCATTTGGAGCCCTGCATAACTTTCCACGTTCCTCATTTTTTTCGTTTATTTGAGAGTTGTGAATGGAAATAATACATGACAAGGTCATGAACAGGGGAGCAGTTTTAATATTTCTTGCGCATGATAAGAATGCAGAATGTAATACATTACATTTTTACATCTAGAGTAGAAGGTTATACATGTATTTTATTCTGCTTTTGATTTCACATCCCACACCTACAGCATTCCGGTGCTACAGTAATGTGGAAGTTGGCCTAAATATTGAAGGAACTCATCAGTAAATGGCTGAAAAGCAGGGCCCCCCATTTGTCGTGTTGCAGTGGGTTACAATTATTATTATTATTAAAAAATTTTTTTTTTCACAATGAATTGGTCGATCAACTTTACAAAACCAGTTTGAACAAAATGGGGCTGTCTCAATACCCACACTTGTTTTACATGACAGGTAAATAATGACAGATTATTTAGGTGAACTGTTCCTTTAAGAAAAATCATCTGTTACATCACATTATTCAGTTTGTACTTGTCAAATACATAATTAATGATTTGACGCTCAGTGAATGACAAAAACATGCCAACCTGATATTATATTTTCACATTAGTATGCTGATTCAGTGTGTCTGCCCAGAGGTTTGTTTTGTTTTGCTTTCTCAGTTTCTTGCTGGAGCTCGTCTCATTTCCTTTTCTTGTTTTGTTTTTCTCTGTCCTGGCCCTTCATTTGCCATTCTTGCCTGTAATTTTGCCTGTCATTTTTTTCAAAATATTGATTCTCTGAACAAGTTGTTGGCAAAATGTTCTTAAGCTACCCATCAAGTTGTCAAGACTAAATCTGTATAAGAGAATTGCCATGATAACAGAGCTTCTCCATTGGATGCTGCAGGCTTGTGATGCTCTTGCAAATATTCATATGGCCTTTCTGCATTCATTTTCTTCTTGTACCCACCTACACGTCATCACTCCATTTTTTATCTTTCCATCTGTATCTCTCTGTATCTATCTTTCCACACCTTGCCCTTAATTAAGATGCAAACACATGCACTGTAAAAATGTATTGCAATGTTAAGCTTTGCATTAGATTGAAGGCAACACCATTATCTTTGAGTTTAAATTTAACATCTGTAGCCAAATTGGATTTGTTTGTCCACTAAATGTAAAAAAAAATCTTGTCATAGCAACTACAGATTTTCAATTAGCAACTGAGGAATCTTTCATTTGCTCTTTTCTTTAACTTTTTTAAATTACCTTTTTTATATATTTGTCTAAGATATTGCAACATTAAAAAAAAGCTCTTTTTTTTCTTTTCAAATACACAAAATTAAGATAAAATCGAAAAGGGGAATAAAATAATCCTTTAACAGTAACCATATCATTTATTAATGTGGGGAATTCACAAACTCTTAACAAATCAGCAGTATTGTTCAATATGAAAATGGTAGCAACATAAAAAGCCTTATTTCGTAGAAATTGCAATGTTTGTCTAAATTTAGGGGTGACTGTATGTTGTCCATAGTTGCATGGTTTTGAATGGAACTAATGGCACAATACATGATGTAGGCACAATTATTCGTTGCATTTAAACACAGACTTTACACATTCAGCCGTATGATCATTGCATCTGACTAAAGTAGGCTAGCCTTCTTCGAAATGGCCTTTTCCACAAACTCAAACACACAATCTACCCCATGGACACAATCACTCACCATCTCCAAACAGTAAGTTAGTCGCTTCTGGAGGGAAGACCATTCCTACTGATGCTTTTCTGATTAAACAGCCATGCTTCTTCCCAGAGCCTCGGTGCATTACAGCTCAGTCTTTCTTAGTTAATTGTACATCAAACACTGAAACAATACATTTAAAGGATTAGTTCACCTCAAAATGAAACTTTCCTGATAATTTACTCACCCCAATGCCATCCAAGATGTTCATGTCTTTCTTTCTTCAGTGGAAAATAAATTAAGTATTTTGAGGAAAACATTTCAGGATTTTTCTACACACAATGGACTTCAATGGCAACCAGAATGTTGAAGTTCAAATCAATACCGTTTCAAAGGGCATTCGAGAAATAAGGGTCTTATAGCGAAACGATCGGTCATTTTCAAAAAAATAAATAAAATGTATATACTTTTTAACCACAATTGTTCGTCTTGTGCTGGTCTGCGACACGCCACGTATTACGTCATCACGTTAAAAAACATTACAAAATGACATACCTTTACAGTAGTGTGTAGCATTTCTGGGGATAAAACACTTCTGGAAAATAGCAGATAACACATAGTGTGCTGCAGTGGGAAGTTATCCTAAACATAAGGAATGCTTCAAACAAACATTAAGCGCTTCAAACAAAAGCATATATTTTAGCACGGCTGGCCTTGTCAGGTGGATACATGTGCTTTAAATGCATTTGAGAATTATTTTCCCAGCACATAACTCCCATTTTACGGTTGTATTCCTGTAAATGTTAGAAAGTCACGCGATTATTCCATTTTGCATACAAGCCTTGTCCAGACATTAAAGGGATAGTTCACCCAAAAATGAAAATTCTGTCAGTAATTACTCACCCTCATGTTGTTCCAACCCCGTAAGACCTTCGTTCATCTTCGGAACACAAATTAAGAAATTTTTTATTAAATCTGAGCGCTGTCTCACTCCTCCATAGACTTCTAAGGGACTGAAACTTGCTGGCCCAGAAAAGTTATTAAAGAGATCGTTAATATAGTCCAAGTGACTCCAGTGGCTTAATCTTAAGTTTATCAAGCGACGAGAATACTTTTTGCGCGCTAAAAACAAACAAAAATAATGACTTTATTCCACTATTCATTTCCTTCTCTCTGGGCCTCGAGAGTTAACGTAGTGTTTTTGCGCAGCGCGTCAGTGTTGCACGTCACCACGTAGGCTCACTATTGGCCGACGCTGGTCATGTGTGTGACGCGCTGCGCAAAAACACTACGTTAACTCACTCGAGGCCCAGAGAGAAGGAAATTAATAGTGGAATAAAGTCGCTATTTTTGTTTGAAGTCTATGGAGGAGTGAGACAGCTCTCAGATTTAATCAAAAATATCTTAATTTGTGTTCCGAAGATGAACGAAGGTCTTACGGGGTTGGAACAACATGAGGGTGAGTAATTACTGACAGAATTTTCATTTTTGGGTGAACTAACCTTTTAAGCAATTCTCCGCTAAACTTCACAGACTTCAGTGAACAGTGAACGAGCGCAGGCCCAGTGAAAATTGTGCAGAATGTGGATTTATTTTTTTAATAATGGATTAAAAGTATTGAGTATTGTATTTTTTCGCGAATTAATTAATTATCAAAATAATCATTATTTGAATATTAGCATGGCCATATTGCTCCATATTGCAGTTACTGGTGGCATTCTATTACATAATATTTCCCCTTTTTTAGCACATTTTGGTGCCTTGGAAGCAACATCTTATATTCATTCAAACATGAATAATCCTCTAATTGGCAGTAATGAAACTGGCTAATGCTGTAGTTGCAGATGGCAAGAGAACGACCCCATGGCCTGCATACTAATGACTGACTGATATGAGCAAAATAAAGTTTAGACTTTATAGACAGAGTTCATCCTTAAAAACTGGCTAATTTACAACCGGAGGAAAACACAGAGAGTGTATCCATCTTCATTAGTTTCTTATCAACGTATTCCACAGCCTCTTCTTCTTTCCTGCCTGCTCCCTGCTATCTCAGTGGTCTATTTTTGGCTCCATGATTTTTTTTTTTTTTTTTTTGCCATTTTGTCTCTGTGTGTTGTACCAAACCTCTTTTAAATGATTCCCCAAGAGCATTTTTTCTCTTACCTCTGTGTTAGGGACTTCATAAAGACATGGGCTATAGTCATTATTTAATAAAAGAAGCCCATATTTTAGTACAACGGATGATTTGAAACAAAATTGTGGTCTTATACACAGACCTATACACTTCTAAAAATGGCTACAGAAAGCAAAATCCTAAAGTCTATGTGAGTGAATGGCTATTGTCAAATGTGAAGCTTAAAGCACTTTACAGAAAATAGGGCCTGGAACTTACACATGTGTATATTATTTATATATAAACAGGGTGATGTAAGGATTATGGAGCGTTAAAAACTCTGATGTAATGTGTGCTTCATTCATGCTGGTAGCCGGAGGCGCCCTCGCGCAAGACTCATAGAAAATAATAATACTTTATGAGGTTACAAGAATTCCCTTAAATGGACAAATGCATCCATCAATCACTGTAGCTGAATATAAAGCAGATAAAAAAAACATTTTGAATGATGAGACATGAAATAAACACACAAATGTGACAATGTATGGTTTATGTGTTTTTCAAGCCATTTCGGGTCTTTTCATAAGAATGTTTTCATAGATTATATACATATACATACTCGGAACGTTTAGGGGACCATATCTTATTTGGAAAATTGATGTTCCCTGAATGTTCTCAGAACGTCCCCGCTGTTGTCAAGGACGTCGCCTGGTAACATTCCCAGAACTTTCAGAGGTCATGACGTTGAGTTCTTTAAAGGGTTGGGAGACGTTATTTGGCGGACCTTCAGGGAACATTCAGGACGTTCTCAGAACATTTAGGGGCATATGTTTTATTGGAGATTTTGATGTTACCAGAACGTTCTCATAATATCCCCGCTGGTGTCAAGAAAGTCGCTTGGTAACGTTCCCAGAATGTTCAGAGATGGTCACGATGTAGAGTTCTTTTAAGGGTTGGGGGACGTTATTTGGAGGGCTTCAGGGATCATTCATGATGTTCTAGGAATGTTCAGGGGACCATTACTATAGGACGTACTAGGGTTGTCAGGGTTGCTCGATACCAAGTCGGTACTGAAATTTTGAAAATGTGACGATACCAGCATTTTTGTAGCTTGTTTTTGTGTGAATGAATGGCACAGACACGCGGCTTCGTTTACCACACACACAAACACTGAAGCATGCGTGATGTAAGGGTTAATGCCCGACGAGGTGTCCATTATCAGGTATTACGGTTGCCTCCGCCGAAGTCCATAAATACCTGACAATGGACACCTCGAAGGGCATTAACCCGCTTATACCATGGTCACTTACGAAAGAAAGAAATATTTAATCAATTAATAATACTTTAATGTGTTTTAGAGTAAACATCGTGAAGGTTTTTATTTATTAAGTCGAGCGCACTATTTAATATCTCCCGTATACAGGCGTTGCCAAGCAACATGACCACAGCGACCCGACCGCAGCAGTTGATCAGTGAGTTTGAGCCAGCGCAATCATTTAGAACTGTCATCAGGCAAATTGACTGGACGCCTTTCCTAGGTGTACATTATCACTTTTTAACGGACACCCTGCAGCCAATCAGAATCGAGTATTCACCCAGACCATGGTATAAGCGGTGTTTTCAGCCTCTGCCACTTTGAAAAGACATGAGGCTGCAAGCATTTTACAGTTTCATTTGAGAAAAAACTATCGTTGTATCATAAACACACAGAAAATCAAAGGTCTTGACTCTTCGCGGCAACCCGTCAAAATATAAGTTCGGGTTAATTTGAAGAAATTGATAGAAATATATTAGGCTACTGGTGTACAGTAGATTTAGCTACGTCTCAATGTAATAATAATAATAATAATTATTATTATTATTATTAGGTGTGTGTAGAGGGTTGCTTATAAGTAATAAACTCTAAATTGAATTTAATTAAACTTTTTTTTTTTTTTTTAAATAGGAAAATGGGTCCAATAGATCTTGCTGTGGTACCGAAATTGGTACAGACTACTGGAATTTTGGTATTGTGACATCCCTAATAATAACATTGTTTTTATTATTATAAATTATTATAAATACCTACAAGAAACAAAGTTAAGATATTGTAAATTATTGAATTTTAAAATGTGTAAAGAAAAATAAGACAAAGTGTTTTAAAAAATAAATAAAAGTAGGCCTAAATGTCTTTGTAATAAATATGTTGTTTTTTTATGAGAACTTTGCATTTGACCTGCTGGTGAAATGGGTGTTTCTGAACCGATGTTTCCAAATGAGTTAGGAGGAAGATATGTTGCAGCGCAGTCCCTAAAGAAAAGTCCTGTTAACATCCTCTTTGGAATGTACTCTTTGTAATGATGCTGTGTGACCACAGAATAACCAACATGGAATGGCCCCTAATGTCATATCGGGAAGTTTATTATATGACCAACAGAGGACCATGTGGGAACATTCTGTTAACGTCCCAAATGTCCTCTTTGTAACAT
Source organism: Scardinius erythrophthalmus (assembly GCF_964197995.2). Classification (NCBI taxonomy): domain Eukaryota; kingdom Metazoa; phylum Chordata; class Actinopteri; order Cypriniformes; family Leuciscidae; genus Scardinius; species Scardinius erythrophthalmus. The sequence goes on along the minus strand of NC_138237.1, from coordinate 25,572,427 downwards.
TCTTATGTGACCATAAAATAACCAAAATGGAACATCCCCCTAAAGGGTGAGGATGCTTTAGAAACGTCCCTAATGTTCTGTAAAGGTTCAGGATTTACGTCACCTTTAAAGAACTTTTAGGGAACGTTGCGCAAGGTCGCGAGAATGTCCCCTCCTACATGGGTAAATGAGGCTAAAGGTGTGACCCTTGACCATTAACATTTTATTTAATTTTATTGAAAAATCTTCTTTCTCAGCGCATATGACCAAATGTTAATGGTCAAGGGTCACAAATTTGGCCTAAACTAAGATGCCACTCACCTCGGGTTGTTATATTATATTATATTATATTATATTATATTATATTATATTATATTATATTATATTATATTATATTATATTATATTATATTATATTATATTATATTATATTATATTATATTATATTATAGACTCTAATTTTCTTCATTGTATTGAATGGCTTCTCACGTCCTGCTGATCCACAGATGTTATGGAGGGGAAGACGGTCTTACTCCTGGAAATGAGCCAGTGGAACTCCAATGACCTGGTGGAGCAGATTGAAACACTGGGACATCTGGAGCACTCCAGAGGTAAAACCACCAGGGTCTCCTGAAGACATCTCTCCTACATGTTTTTGTATCATGAACACATTATATTCATCCTTTAAGGTTCTTTAAGGCTGAATTTACCAGGAGTTGCTTGATGATGTGATTTTACGGCTCATTCATTTGAATACATTTCAACTGACAAGTAAAATTGCTGTGAAAACCGTGGATAATCTAAATGCTGCTCCTCTCTAATTAGTTTACTTGACCCTAAACAGCAGTTTACATTGCAAACAGCTTGTTTAGTGTCTAACTTAAAGTGCGGAATTTCAGTGAAGGGAGAATCAACGGTGACTAATGCTACAGATGCAGCGTAATCACTGTTTTGCTTCTCTAAGCCGTATTAATACCTCAGGACATGCAGTGGCTCAACAGCACTATATAACCCTTGTGCAAATTTAACTCCCTTTAGAGAGACACCCTAATGCTGCATGGGAGAATTAGAGTTTCTGTAATGCCGCACGACAGCTACTTTTAAATGAGGAGAAATAGGCAGCTCACTTTTTGACACTCATTTTAGAAAAATGTGTTTCATCAGACTGCGAAACAGTCCTACCAAGACCAATAAGACCTCATAAATGGTGCAGCATGATCGAGCGACTGATCAGAGTTTGTCAGCCACAAACAATGAGTTCAACAGCAGTGTTTGGTTTAGTTGTGTTGAGATGTGAGAAAACAGGGTCTTGAGAGATTCATTTTTATTCTCACTTGTGGAAAAAGGTCTCCATCCATACCGAACACCCTCCCCCCCCCCGATCTATTATTTGTGAAAGGATTTATGGATGGCTTAGAGCAGTGCAGAAACTTAATATTATGTGGATTTGGTTATTTTGGTTTTCATTGAAGGTAAGGTCACAGATTATAAAGGGACAGAGAAAGAAATAGGATTCAGACAGACAGAGCAAGTGAGGATTACCGCTAACAATTATCCGTTTTCATTTCACAGTTAAGAAATCTGGAACATATTTTAGATTTAAAGAGAGTAGGGATGCATCCTGCCACTTAACTAAACCTTTTATTTATTCGTTTATTCATTTATTTCCACACCAGAGGATTTAAGCATGACCCAATTTATGAATTTCCAATTTTTAAAAAATGTAAATAGATAGGATACATGCTGAATTACCTTATTTAGAGCCCAACAAACAAAACTTGAGTCTTCTGGCATGAGAACCCACATTTTCGTTCAGTTATACTGTGAATAAAAACACACCTGAGCACAGTAGGATTAAGAAAACACCGGTGACCTCTCACTAATGAACGAGTATTGCACTGAAGCGAGTGAAAGTGGAGGCAAGATGTAAAAAAATTCAGAGCTGTGGATCACATTTGAGCACTGGGACAAAACCAAGACAAGTTCTGAAAAATAAACAGAATGAGACTTGATTAGGTCAAGAACTACCCAATTATTTGGCCAAGTTTGTGACACAAATTTTAGCCCCACCAACCCACAGACACAATAACTTTGAATTTTTTTTTGGCACACCTCCTTGTGTTGGCCCATGCTTAGAATATGTTGCAACCCCCCTTTTTGCATACCCCGTGGTCCCATAAATAGCACACACAATGCATTTTTCAGCTTCTTTTTCCCGATGGATAATATCTGACATCTTCATTATGCTTACTGAATGTGTGTGTGTGTTCAGGCTGTTGTTTTGATCCTGGTTTCTCCAGTGCTATTATACTGGTCTTATTAAACAAGCTCATTTACATCTCCAGCTGTCTTCATCAGGCCATCACTGCTGGTGAAATGTAAAATCACAAATGTGAAACCATCTCCTCCAGAGATAGAATAAATGAAATTATGACTAATTTTACAAATGAACTGTGACTATAATTTATGATGTACCAAACAAGGAGATAAAACTGTACAAACTAGAGTAAAGTTTACTTTGATTATTGAGTCAAGTGTTGATATTAAATTTGCTATTTAGATTGTATTTATGTTTTGTTGAATTATATGTTCTGTTGTGCAAAAGTAGTTAGTCTATTAGTGGTGGAGAGTTTATTCAAAGTTGGTGGCGACAAGTTTATGATTGAGTCATTTGAATCATTCACTCAACCGATTCATCCAGAAACACTGATTTGTTTAGGAATGAAACGCCACTATGTTGTGTTCCCCGAAGACACACATTGCTATTTTGGTTTGGATACATATTAGTTGGCAGAGCAAAAATATGTAAAGGAACTGGCAATGGTGTGTCTCAAACGTAAGCGTAAACAAGCAATATAACACTCATAATCTCTGGTCTGAATATTACCACGGCTGCACATTAGCTGCACCAGTCTGAAAGATTTTCTCTCTTTTTAGTGTGAGTTGAGCTTAAAATTCATAATATACTGTATTATATAATTGTTTTCCAATTTTGATAAATAGTTACAGAAGTTTTGGTCTTTCCCAATTCAAACAGAGAAGCTTAAAGTTGGAGTACGCGATTTCAGAGATACACTGTTGATATTTGAAATCAACCCATACAATCCCTTCATTGCTCCGCCCCCAAAGTGCACAAACATGCAATGTAAGAGTGGATGTCTCTTTATCATAGCTGAAGCAAAATAATGCTTTGCGAAAAATAAAGCGAAGATGACGAATGAATGACAAGGAAGAACAAAATATTAACATATAGTACACAAGAGTGTATACTGTACAAACAAGAGTTTGTTGTTAGTCGCAAGCAACACAGCAGCTCCAGACAAACAATGAGACTCAAAACTGTCTTTGATTTTGCTATAAGTTTTACTATGTTTTTACAGAACCAAGATATATCTTGGTTCTGTAAAAACATAGCAAAACCAATGTTACTCACCTTCAATTCAGTGGTTCAGGCTGCAGGATTGCTGAATGACTAAAGAAACGTTATCAGCAAGATGGTATAAAACTGTACATTTCTTGTCTATTACCACCCACTGTTACGTATACCAACGACGGAAATAAGCGCAGTTATAATAACAAAATATTTGGGAGAGCATTGCTATAGTGTGACGATATTGTATTGCAATAGGTAGCACAATGATGTTAATACCGAATCAAATCGATTAGCGCATCATTTGTAATTGAAAGGGTTTAATAACAATATCTGGTTATGGTAACACTTGAATACTTACAAAATATATGAATGAGATGAAAATATCATTTTGCATCAATTGCACCTAGTATATTTGTAAAATGTTACCTTAGAGAGAGAGAGAGAGAGTGAGCAAGAGAGAGAGAGAGAGAGACTAGAGAGAAAGAGAGATGGAAGGCAAAGCTCAGGTAGAGAGGAAGAGCAAAGCTCTCCAATAAGAAGAGACAAAGAAAAGAGGAGGGAAAGAAAGAGTGCCTCAAGAACAACATTTACAATCTTCTTTTATTCCTTCCTTTACCATGAGACTGTGACCCAAATGTGAGAAATTCAAACTGACCAAACAGAAGATTGTACTAAACTTCCTCCACCGTACTAAAGGTGTGACAACAAGTAGACCCCTGATGTACACACATCTTGGCCTACTTGGCATCTCCCTATCTGTCAGTCATGTTCAATGTTACGTCAGAACTAAACTGATGAATTGGGATATCGCCTGAGAGCCCAATCACATTCGAGTGGTAACAAAACGAGCCAATGTGAGATTTGCATCACAAGCCACTCCCCACGTGAGGAGGTCACAAAGTCATGGAAGGCACCTTTTTTTCTGCCAGAAGCCGGTTCAATGTCTCCTCCGCTCTCACTACCTTTGATGGTGGGGTGGCCAAAGGGTATGTAGATATCCCCCACGTGGAGCGTGTAGTTGAGGTGCAGTTATGCCCACAAAATGCTGCCACCTGGCTGGGTCGCCCGCGTCTCCCTACCAAGGCCTGTAAGTTCTCTTACAGTGCTGCTGGACAGGCCGCCTCCGCCCTGCATGCTATGGCCCTCCTGTAGGTATATCAGGCCAAAGCACTAAAAGAGCTACACGAGGGTAGTTCTGACACATAGTTAATGCAGGAGATGTACACAGCGACAGACTTCACCCTCAGAGTCACTGCGTGGTACCTTGGGCAGACGATGTCTACACTAGCAGTCCAAGAACACTACCTCTGGCTGAACCTGGCCGAGATGAAAGAAGTGAACAAAGTTTGCTTTCTCGACTCCCCCAGCTTCCAGGCTGGCCAGCCACCTAGTCATCAGGTTCCTGAAAGGCGCCAGGAGACTGAATCCTCCTTGGCCACGCCTTCTCCCCTCTTAATGGCCCTAAAGAGAGCACCCATTGACCCCTTACCTCTTTTGTGATGTCTTTCAGCCGTCTCTTTTTTTCTACAGTGTTTCTTCAAATCTCCCTTTTGCTCACTCTCTCTCCTCCCCCATCATGAGTGGACACGCCCCTTACTGCTGAATGTGTTGTGGTGCTTGGTCAGAACCACTTTCAACAGCGCTTCTCAGAAATCACTTGCTGCTCCTTTAACTTGCTTGACTAGAAATAGCTGTCCAGTTTCGAAAATACAAATATGTGGACTGAGCTTAGGGACTTTGACAGTGCTCTTGAGAGTGGGATATTGCTTAAATAGATGCAAATATTAGAAACTGTCTTTACGTTTGTCCACATAAAAAGTGGTGAGCTGACATGACTTTTAATGGTGTTATTCAGTAAAATGAAGTTGGAGTTGGAGCTTAGGGAAAGACTTCACATAAACAGCTTAAGTTTACAAGCAAAGGAAAGACCTATAAAGAAAAAACTCCCTGCCCTGTGGATATGAACTCTAATTTAAATCATAAAAAGATTTGATAATATTAATTACTGAATTGTAGTTTTGAGTGCCATTCAGATTTTAAAGGAAAATTACTCTCTTACCGATATATGTCTTTCTATTCACCCTCTCTTGTTTGTCTGGAGGTTTCTTGCATTATTCATTAATACCCATTTTATCCAGCCCCACACAGAGCCACAAACAGATGCAGACTGTCTTGCTGTTTTAATTCTGAGACAGTTTGGGCATGGCCTCTAGCAGCGTGAGCAGTGAGGTTGACATTGACTGGCAAAAAACCTGACTGAAAACCTTTAGTGCTCTTTAAAAAGGCTAAATAATGGGCCAATCACAATATTAGTTAATAATATTTTACCTGCAGTACTGCACCAGTTCAAATTAAATATTGTCCTCAAAAGATAGGATATTATAGGTTATTCTTGGGAGGAAAACTGCCTCCATGAGGATGGTGAAAATTCTCCTTCAGTTATTGCAAGTAGTAAATTCAGTTGAGTGTTTAACAAAAACATTTTTAGTGAATCAAAATACACAGTTATTTTTGAATGGCTGTCAGTGGAGAAAGATGCATTTTGCCAGCAGAGTATAGTTATGAATTTACTAGCAAGGACTAGTGGAAAACTTGAGAAATTGAGAGAGCTTACATTGCAAACTATAGTGTGGTGACATAGTGGACTTTTGTGACATGCTGGATGTTTTTAACGCACATACACTCACTTATTCCAATTATATGTATCATTATGAGCAAACAATGCATGCACTGTGAAATATAGCTTTATGTATTTGTAAAAAGTGGGACTGTACAATCAAGTTTTATTTTGTATTTTCATTACACAATTTATGAATATTTTTATGAATATTTATATTACAAATGATTAATATTTGATATAAAAGGTAAATTTAAAGTAAAATAAGATCATTAAATTAAAATGTATGTAATATATACACTCACCTAAAGGATTATTAGGAACACCTGTTCAATTTCTCATTAATGCAATTATCTAATCAACCAATCACATGGCAGTTGCTTCAATGCATTTAGGGGTGTGGTCCTGGTCAAGACAATCTCCTGAACTCCAAACTGAATGTCAGAATTGGAAAGAAAGGTGATTTAAGCAATTTTGAGCGTGGCATGGTTGTTGGTGCCAGACGGGCCGGTCTGAGTATTTCACAATCTGCTCAGTTACTGGGATTTTCACGCACAACTATTTCTAGGGTTTACAAAGAATGGTGTGAAAAGGTTAAAACATCCAGTATGCGGCATTCCTGTGGGCGAAAATGCCTTGTTGATGCTAGAGGTCAGAGGAGAATGATTCAAGCTGATAGAATAGCAACTTTGACTGAAATAACCACTCGTTACAACCGAGGTATGCAGCAAAGCATTTGTGAAGCCAAAACACGCACAACCTTGAGGCAGATGGGCTACAACAGCAGAAGACCCCACCGGGTACCACTCATCTCCACTACAAATAAGAAAAAGAGGCTACAATTTGCACGAGCTCACCAAAATTGGACAGTTGAAGACTGGAAAAATGTTGCCTGGTCTGATGAGTCTTGATTTCTGTTGAGACATTCAGATGGTAGAGTCAGAATTTGGCGTAAACAGAATGAGAACATGGATCCATCATGCCTTGTTACCACTGTGCAGGCTGGTGGTGGTGGTGTAATGGTGTGGGGGATGTTTTCTTGGCACACTTTAGGCCCCTTAGTGCCAATTGGGCATCGTTTAAATGCCACGGCCTACCTGAGCATTGTTTCTGACCATGTCCATCCCTTTATGACCACCATGTACCCATCCTCTGATGGCTACTTCCAGCAGGATAATGCACCATGTCACAAAGCTCGAATCATTTCTGTCACGATCCACACACCAAGGAAAGGGAAGATCCAAGTGCAGTAAAGATTAATTTATTGGGCAAATCCAAAATTGTATCCAGTCCAGGCAGAGGTCAAAATCCAAATAATCAATCCAAGAAACACGAACATAAACAGGAAACACAGGGAACAGAAGTGGCGTGATATAATACAAGGACTCCGTGACACATACTAAAACAGACAGGGTTATATACACAGGGAATTGACAATGCTAATGGGGAACAGGCTGGGTGCAATGATCAGTGATAAGGGACAGCTGAGTGCAATGAAAAGACAAGGATCATGGGGGATGTAGTTCAAGAGTGTGATGGACACCGTGGGGAAGGAGGACATCTAGTGGTGACCCAAGGAACATAAACCAGACACTGTGACATAACCCCCCCTCTACGGAGCGGCTACCAGACGCTCCAAGACCCACAAACAAAACCAGAGTCAAGGAGGGAGGTGGAAAGGTGGATGATCAGGGGGTGGGATGGGGGGCCAGGTCCATGGAGGGGAACAGGAACAGGAGGTGATGGCTTAGCCAGCGGCCAGGGCGAAGCAGACAGTTCATCGGCCGGCCAGGGTGAAGCAGACGACAGTCCATCGGGTGGCCTGGGCGGAGCAGGCTGTGCAGACGGCCAGGGCAGAAACGTCAGTCCATCGGGCGGCCAGGGCAGAGCAGACAGTCCCTCGGGTGGCCAGGGCGGAGACTTTCCCTCGGGCGGCCAGGGCGGAGACTTTCCCTCGGGCGGCCAGGGCGGAGACTTTCCCTCGGGCGGCCAGGGCGGAGACTTTCCCTCGGGCGGCCAGGGCGGAGACTTTCCCTCGGGCGGCCAGGGCGGAGACTTTCCCTCGGGCGGCCAGGGCGGAGACTTTCCCTCGGGCGGCCAGGGCGGAGACTTTCCCTCGGGCGGCCAGGGCGGAGACTTTCCCTCGGGAAAACAGACACTGGCTCCGGCTCAGGAACAGACACTGGCTCCGGCTCAGGAACAGACACTGGCTCCGGCTCAGGAACAGACACTGGCTCCGGCTCAGGAACAGACACTGGCTCCGGCTCAGGAACAGACACTGGCTCCGGCTCAGGAACAGACACTGGCTCCGGCTCAGGAACAGACACTGGCTGGGCAGATTGTATAAGAGGAACCGATAAGGCGAGACCCTCGGATGGCGCTGGCAGAGCGAGGCGCTGGGGTGGTGCCAGCAAGGCAAGCCACTGGATCGGTGCCGGCAGGGCGAGACGCTGGGGTGGCGCCGGCAGGGCGAGACGCTGGGGTGGCGCCGGCAGGGCAAGCAGCTTGGGGACGGCCTCCGGGACGACAGCAGGGAGACAGCGGGCTGTTCGGGGACGACCTCCAGGGAGACAGCGGGCTGTTCGGGGACGACCTCCAGGGAGACAGCGGGCTGTTCGGGGACGACCTCCAGGCCATTGGGAAGGCAGGAAGTCCTCCTCCTCCGCCGTTTCCGGACCACCGGACTCGAGACCACCGGTACTGGGACCACCGGCACAGGGACCACCGGCACAGGGACCACCGGCACTGGCACTGGGACCACCGGCACAGGGACAGAGGAATTCCTCCTTCTCCTCCCCCGTTCTTGCGAGGGAGTGGATGCTGCTGTCCTCCCGGAATCTACCGGGAACGCAGCACTCTGCTTGGTGAGATGATCCCACCAGGAATAACATTCCACTAATGTCATTGAAGGCTCTGGGCTGGACGGAACCAGCGGCGGATGGGGCTCTGGGCTGGACCCCACCAACCCAGGGTTGAAGAGTGGCCAGAGTGGAGAGTGGAGTCGTGATTCCTCCCGACCAGTACCTCCACTGCGGCCTCCACGGGACCCGCGAAACTTGGCTAACCAGGTCCCCTCAAACAGTTCTCTTCTTGTCGACATGATACACAAAAAAAAACAAAAAACTGCTGGATCTTGAGTTTGACGGAGTCCTTCTGTCACGATCCACACACCAAGGAAAGGGAAGATCCAAGTGCAGTAAAGATTAATTTATTGGGCAAATCCAAAATCGTATCCAGTCCAGGCAGAGGTCAAAATCCAAATAATCAATCCAAGAAACACGAACATAAACAGGAAACACAGGGAACAGAAGTGGCGTGATATAATACAAGGACTCCGTGACACATACTAAAACAGACAGGGTTATATACACAGGGAATTGACAATGCTAATGGGGAACAGGCTGGGTGCAATGATCAGTGATAAGGGACAGCTGAGTGCAATGAAAAGACAAGGATCATGGGGGATGTAGTTCAAGAGTGTGATGGACACCGTGGGGAAGGAGGAGATCTAGTGGTGACCCAAGGAACATAAACCAGACACTGTGACAATTTCAAATTGGTTTCTTGAACATGACAATGAGTTCACTGTACTAAAATGGCCCCCACAGTCACCAGATCTCAACCCAATAGAGCATCTTTGGGATGTGGTGGAACGGGAGCTTCGTGCCCTGGATGTGCATCCCACAAATCTCCATCAACTGCAAGATGCTATCCTATCAATATGGGCCAACATTTCTAAAGAAGGCTTTCAGCACCTTGTTGAATCAATGCCACGTAGAATTAAGGCAGTTCTGAAGGCGAAAGGGGGTCAAACACAGTATTAGTATGGTGTTCCTAATAATCCTTTAGGTGAGTGTATATAATCTGAATATTTCAGTAGGATAGCACTTCATCATTAGCCCCTTTCACACAGTAATCCCAGGAATCCCAAAACCCAAACAGATCCTCACTTCAACTATGCCTTTCTGCAACATGCCACAATGTTTCTAAAAGCCACAGGTGTGAAGTGACAATTAAAGAGAATAATTACCCTACATTTCACACAACATTTCATAAATAGATAAGCTGTTGTAATTTCCCCCCCAAACCCAATTTAAGGAATCAACTAAATTATAATAAATTAAATTTGAATGTTTTTTTTTGTTTAGGTTATTGTTGATTCGATGCTGTTTCTTTTCTGTATTTATTATTATTATACATTTTTCATACCATTCTCCATAATTCAAAAGCACTATTCTCATCCTGAATAGTTTTCACAATGATCAAATAAAGAAAAAGAGTTTTGAATAAGCTATAAAGTACACTCATAACTTAAATATATATATATAATTTATATATATATGTATAATTTAAGGAAAGAAAACAAGTACTTCTTTATACAAATTTATGTATACACAATGCTATTGTATGTAGCTTTATCTGTAAATAAAGAGCGAGAGAGTGCAATAACTAGTAGCACTTTGCCAATTTGTGGAATAGAGAACAGGAAGTACGACTTCTTCTTCTTAGAGAAGTACGACTGTCCCATCAGTCATCAATAAGATGGATGGTTTGAGGTGGAAATTGCTGCCTCACTGCAGAGCACCATAAAGTTCTCTCTCTCTCTCTCTCTCTCTCTCTCTCTCTCTCTCTCTCTCTCTCTCTCTCTCTCTCTCTCTCTCTCTCTCTCTCTCTCTCTCTCTCTCTCTCTCTCTCTCTCTCTCTCTCTCTCTCTCTCTCTCTCTCTCTCTCTCTCTCTCTCATTGATCACTAGAGAGCCTGTACAGGCTGCGGCATCCTCGATGTGCGCCACAGAGCAGTGTGGATGGTTTGGAAGACATGGAGGTTAGTCCTCATTCCCTCTTCTAATTACATTGAATTATTATTTCAGTTTTTACTCATTTCATCTCTTTCACACTCCTGCAGAGGAAATGCAGGACACAATTACTCATCCTGGTGATTCATGGAGGTCATATCTTGGATTCTGGAGGTGGTGACCCTGGAGGGAAGGCGGGTGATGCTGCCACTTTGGCGTCCGTGTTGGAGCGTGTGGCTCGGGCACACTTCCAAGCGGCAGCAGACAGCATGCTGGTCAGACTGGTGCCTTGCACGCCCGTGTGTGCTGATGCCTTCTCCCTGGTCTCAAAGTAAGATGTTGAATCAAAAATGTAAAGACCAAATATGCTAATTCTTCAAAATGATTATATTCATGCTGAAAGACTCATGCTAGCTCGGTAACGCTTACCTCAGTTAAAGTTTAGCCTTGGATGAGTTTTCAAGCATTACAGACTTTCACCTGACAGTTTAAAGGCGCACTTAGTAATTTTTGCTCATATAAAGAGTCTGGTTTAGCACTGGTCGTTCACACCTCAGATTTGAAAAAGACTCAAGAAATGGCTGTGGAAAGCTGTGGAAAAGTGAGAGTGTAGAAGTTGGGAAGAGGGGAGACAACAACCAATAAAACACAGACCTGCAACACACTCATTAGACAGACAAATGAATAATAAAATGCGGAGAAAAACAAACAAACAGACAACAGTTGGAGGCAGTTTAATATATTTTAAAAATATAATGACAATAAACTCACAAATATCTTATCATTAGAGACTACTAACAACTATCATAAAAAATAAAATATGTTTTGATGAATTATTCTTAAAAAACTTCTATATGGTCTATATGAAAAATGAGAAAGAACAAGTTCTAATTATATTTTCATTACGTCTATCATGAAATTACTTTTTTGTCCATTCTTCTTAGAATTTTCTGTCTACATTATCTGTGTATCAGAATAATTCATCATGCAAACATGTTCATGATCAGACATACCGCTCAGTGTCCTTATTTGCACATATATATTTTGAAGAAGACTTGATGAAATATGAGCACATACACAGTGCTGCTTCATGTTTGGAGTACAGTGGGTATAGAAAAGAATCACCCCTTTTAAAATAATCACATTTTGTTGCTTTGCAGCCTGAAATGAAAACAGACAAAAACAATTTTGGTTTTATTCAGCTGTATTTACAACTTATAACATCCAAGTGAAAGATATAATACCAACTTGTCAGAAAAAAAAAATAATAATTAAAAGACAGAATCACTGAGTTGGAAAAAGAATCACCCCCCTCCTAAAAATGACTTGTAAACCCAACCAGGTGTAGTTAATTACCTTCTCAATAGCACACAAAGCCAATTGACTTTCAACTGTGATCAGCTGTGGTCATTTTGATTAGCTCAGCATGAAACAAGCTTTTCCTGAAGCATTTCAGTCCTTGGTAGTGCAACTGAAGAAAACAATCAACTATGGGTGGCAAGGCATTGTCAGAAGATCTCCGGGATAAAGTTGTGGACAGGCACAAGTCAGAAGATGGATGCAAAACAATTTCAAAGGCTTTATCAGTGCCTAGAAACACAGTGAAGTCTATTATTAAGAAGTGGAAGGTATTTGGTACAACACATACCCTCCCTGGGTTAGGACGTCGCTCCAAACTGGATGAAAGAACCAGGAGGAAACTGGTCAGAGAGGCTACCAAGAGGCCTACAGCAACTCTGAAGCAGTTGCAGGAATTCATGACAAAGAGTGGTCATTGTGTGCATGTGACAACAATATCACAAATTCTCCACAAATGTGGCTTGTATGGGAGGGTTGCAAGAAAAAAGCCACTCCTCAAGAAAGGCCACATGCAGTCAAGACTGAGCTTTGCCAAAACGCACCTTGAACATTCTAAGGCCACGTGGAAAAAGGTGTTATGTCAGATGAGACTAAAATTGAATTATTTGGCCTCAACGCCAAACGATATGTCTGGCGAAAATCCAATACAGCTCACCATCCAAATAACACCATTCCTACAGTATAGCATGGAGGTGGTAATATCATGTTATGGGGTTGTTTCTCTGCAGCAGGGACTGGAGCACTTGTCAGGATAGAAGGAAAAATGGATGGGGCAAAATACTGTCAAATTCTTGAGGAAAATCTGCTGCTCTCTGCCAGAAAGTTGTCAATGGAAAGATTTACCTTCCAACATGACAATGACCCAAAGCACACAGCAAAACTGACCACACAGTGGTTAAAGGAGAAAAAGGTGAATGTCCTTACATGGCCTAGTCAGAGCCCAGGCATAAACCCCATTGAAAATCTGGAATGACTTGAAGACAGCAGTCCACAAACGGTCACCATCAAATTTAACTGAACTTGTCAAATATTGCAACGTCTAGATGTGCAAAGTTAGTAAAGACATATCCCAACAGACTAAAGGCTGTAATTAAAGCAAAAGGTGGTTCAACAAAATACTGAAACAAGGGGGTGATCCTTTTTCCAACTCAGTGATTATGTTTTTTTTATTTTTTTCTGACATGTTGGTGTTATATCTTTCACTTGGATGTTATAAGTTGCACTGAGTAAATGCAGCTGAATGAAACAAAAACTGTGTCTGTCTTCATTTCAGGCTGCAAAGCAACAAAATGTGATTATTTTAAAGGGGGTGATTATTTTCTATACCCACTGTATATGAAGTATGTCCATAAAAACTTGAAGCATGCTTTTTTTTTAACTATTCTTGTACAAACAGACGCTGTATTAAGCAGTAAATAAAGTATTGAATGAGAATGTCTCTGAAACATATGTGTATTTGGCAAATATTGCATGTATTTCACTTCAGCTGTGCAAACACAGCTCAAGCGTCAAAAGTGTCCGACTTCACGTCTCCGTTACATCCAGCCGCAGCCGATGTCGAACACACCTATTGAGTCTAATGAGACGGTTCTTCTCAGTGAGTCAAAACCATACAGCTTAAGAAATATTGTCCAACCAATTCCCAAACTAAGAGCTGGTGCTTTTTAGTGAGTAAACCATGCTGCATGAGCAGTGTAGTCCAACCGATTCTTGAACAAATTATTCTAATGAGCCAATTCTTTTTAGTGAATCAATCTTATACAGCATGACTAGTGTAGTCCTATTACTCATACTTTTAGTGATTCAAAACCATACAGCATTCCCGATTCCGAATTATGGTTCTTTTTAGCGAATCAAACATATAAAGTACAAGACTAATATTTTTAAATCTGGCTGTTCATATGATAATTTGTAGAAAGATAAACATTAATAGTTTTGTTAGTATATTATCAACCTAACAAGAATTTATAAGATTTTCTACTAAAATGTTTGCCAATGGAATTCCATTTCTTCCTTCCTTTTTGTTTCTCAAAACTACAACATAGAATTGTTAATGGAACCTTGTTTGTTAAATTCCTTAAGATGCCCAATCCAATCCATGAACCTTTATTGACTGTCTCAGATGCCAATATTTTAGAATCTCAAGCTCTTACCTGGCCATTTAAATTCTCAAATTATATGCACAACTCTAACTGACAGTTAAATGAACCTATTGATCTGCCCTTTGCAGTCATGCTAAGCTGCCAGCATGAACATTTCAGATCAGAGAGTCTTGAAAATGAAAATGTCTTCTAAAGACTTTGGAACCCTGGGGGGAAATTTTAATTTCTATGTAAAATGTTTAGTTGTTTCCGGAGAACCACAAAGGTTAATTTACTTCCATTAAATGATGAAATAAATTTCATCATATAAAGAGGTTGAAATGTGTCAGAATTGCGTGTCTCTGTCAGAAACACTAGAGCAGGATCACATAAGGCCACATGCCTAGTCAAAGCACAGTGAGTTTTACATTATGACATTGGACATTTTCTTTGTAGCCTCTTGCCAGTTTTTCATTTCTGAGCTGATGGGAACATCCAGACAAGAATTATAATGATTTTGGTCATGAACTATACTGAAAATAAAACTTATCATCCTCAAGGCAACCTTTTTCCATGATTTTTTCTCCTTTACTCAATTATTTGTTCTGTCTATTTTAAAGGACTCACCTGTTTAGCAATCAATCTGTGTCTGATTACAGACACAACTTCCATCATTGTCTCATAGGAGTAGCTGTCGCTGTTGATGTAGGCAAAAGGAAATCATTAAAAAAATATTTAACAGCTCCGCTCTATTAATCAAACTACCACATTCTGTGACAGGAAACTGGCCTGATTAAAGATAGAGGAGCTTTAGTATGCTAATTAGACATCCTGCTCTTTCAGATATCGAGACAGGGATGACCTGATCTCCACCTCTGAACTGTCCTTTAAAGCACATTTAGCTAAAAATACATCTAAATCAATTTGCATATCAAATTTATAGGCAACATTCGGTATCTCAAAATGTATCTGAATATGACATTAACATCAGACATTGTACAAGATGTACATTGAACAACAGTAGAACTATATGTAATGTCACAGGCTGTTTTGGTTTCATTTTGACTCAGTCATGTCACTGTCTTGTCATGTGATTCCCTTTTGTATTCTTGTGATCCTGCCATGTGTTCTGTCTTGACATTGGTTGATTGTGTTCACAGGTGTCCCTTGTCTTGTCATTTAGCCTTGTGTATTTAAGCCCTCATGTTTTCCTGGTTCCTTGTCAAGTATTGTTTGTGTAACTACTGTCGGGTGCAATGCCATGGTTTTTGTATTTAGTTTGTTGAATAAACTGCACTTAAAAGATTACATATAACAGAATAAGATAGTAGTCTATATACTAACCTAAACCACTCTTTAAAAGTATGAATTATACTGCATTAGATAAAAAATATCAAATCAAGTGGCATCTGCGAACAAATGTTGCTATAGACCAACAAATGATAGCTTTTCTGACTTTTTTTATTACTTTTTACAAACTTGTATTAAAGGAGCTGTATGTAAGAAATGTATTTCAATTAATCATAAAATGGCCCTGATATGTCACTAGACATTAAGAAATCATGTTCATTTCAAATACTTATATCACTGACAACAGTTGTACGGCCAGGATATTGTCATTTAAAAAGTGACATTGCAGCCCTCAACTGATGTTGATGTTGTCATCTTGTGTTTTGGCCTGATGCTCCACCCTCCACCTATCTACTAATCACGAAGTCAGTAGTGTTTCGGCATCCGGGTTGCCAGCTCTGCTTTAGTTACCACAGCTACGTAGCAGCCTACGTTCCTGCTGGATCCTGCAGCAATATCTGGCAACCTCGAGTCAGGGGGGAGGGGATACACCGCTCTACAGTAATTTGAAAGTGATTGCAGTACTAGTTTTGGCCACAATCTTACATACTGCTCCTTTAAAGGGGGGTGAGAGTTTTTTACTCTGTTAAAGAGTTGGATTCCCATGCTAAACATGGACAAAGTATCAAAAATTTAATTGTACGTTTGAAGGAGTATTTCTGTTCCAAAAATGCTCCTTCCGGTTTGTCACAAGTTTCGGAAAGTTTTTTTCGAGTATGGGCATTTGTGACGTCAGATATAGCGGAATTTCCTTATATGGGTCCTAAGGGCACTTCTCCGGAAGGACGTGGGCGCGTGCGCACTCGTAGACCAGAGCAAGAGAGCGAAAGCAGTAGGCCCACCAAAGCGCTGTGCTCGGCTTTAGGGAAGTCAATGTCACCAAAGAACTGGGTTTTTGGTTGCCAGGGCAAGACAACCCTGAACAGATTCCCAAAGAACCCAGCGTTAAGGCACCAGTG
The DNA here is from genome assembly GCF_964197995.2 of Scardinius erythrophthalmus. Taxonomy (NCBI): domain Eukaryota; kingdom Metazoa; phylum Chordata; class Actinopteri; order Cypriniformes; family Leuciscidae; genus Scardinius; species Scardinius erythrophthalmus. The sequence continues at coordinate 25,555,915 of NC_138237.1, read as the reverse complement.
GATGGAGTTTGTTTTTCCAGAGCATCAACGGAGGTTGTGCAAGACTGTTTGTTCCCTGCATTTCGACGATGGTTGTTTTATAAACAAAGCCCAGATCGACGGATTTGCAGATCGTCTAATGCTTAAGGATCGAGCAGTCACAATGATAAAGGTTCGCGGTCGTGCGTTGGAACCGGGCGGTGAGTAAAACTGCTTCAAATGTCTCTGTGTGTTGTTAGCTCGGCGCGTTAGCACAGCAAGTAAACAGTGAACAGCGCTCGTGATTCTTTAGCTCCGCCCACACGGCCCGCCTTCAGCCGCTCGTTTTTTTCCGGAAAGACTCGGTACAGCCTATCTTTCTTTTATAAATATAATAAAACTAAAGACTTTTTGGAGATATGAAGGATGCAATACTACTCTATAGGTACTCAAGATTAACAGGAGATTGAGTGAAAATGAGCATTTCACCCCCCCTTTAAAGTGTTTTTTAGTCAGTTACCAGTTATAAGGTATTATCCATCGCAAACATGTCATTGCATTCATTTGAAAGAAATGACACACTTCTTTTTAGTGAATCAAGCTCCACTCTATACACTCCAGTGTAGTGTAATCGATTCCCAGACGTATGACTGTTATGAGATGTTAGTGAATCAAAGCCATACATCATGACCATTGTAATCCAACCTATTCCTAAACGAATGACAGTCGTTTGCTTTTGAAGTTTCTTTAAGTTTGTATGTGAAGTTTGTTTGTGAAGTATACAATCTATAACAATCAGATTTGACCTGGTGGTTTTTTCTAGCACTTATTATTCTTGGGTGGAAATTGCATAAGACAGTCTGAGAAAGCTGCTAGACAAATGGATTCATCAGACTCTCCACAGCAGTACTTACATAACACTGTCCAATATTGCATCATCACATGGGGCAGGTGATAAAAATTAACATGACAGGAAACAGGAACTCAAAACAAGAGCACAAAAAAACAATCAAAGGGGTGCTAAAGGACATCCTTAGTGACGCAGTACAGAAAATGGAAAATTGATGTAAAAATGTGCACAGTGCAAGAGATTAGCTATTCAAACATTTTGTCCCATCAAGAATTTTCCCTTTTGTCTGCCTGTAGTTTGAATCCATACAGCTACGATGAAACCTGTGTGTCCAGCAGCGTGGATCATTTGCCGCTGGCCGCTCTTCCCATACTTGCCATCGCTGCCCCTCATTACCAGAATGCTGTAGCAGCAGTCATTGCTCAGGCCAATCAGGTTTACCGAAACTTCCTTCAGTCCCCAGAGGGTGTGGGCTTCACAGGACAGGTAAACATATTGTTTATTGGCCAAAAAATATGTATATATATATATATATATATATATATATATATAAATATATATATATATATATATATACTCTATATATATACGTATATATGTATATAAATTTGTTTTTTAATTTAATGTATTATTGGTGTGCATTGTTCAACATTTGATAGGTCATACTCATTCTTCTACTCTTACATGTAGATTACCTTTGTTGTCATCTAACAATCATGTAAGACCAAAATTCCTGATAAGACCGAACACAGACACTTTCACAAACACAGATACCATGCAATAAATCAATATATCTGCAAATCCAGAGAAGAGATCATGAAGCAGGGGCACAGAAAGCCATTTGCATAATCTTCTCTGCTCACCCATCCTGAACCCCTCTCTTCCTACTCCTTTTCTTTTCACCCTGGCTGAAAGATCACTAAGAATATGTCTATATACCAAATATTATGTGTCTTGTTAATCAATTGCTTTTTACCTTTCATATTTGGGATCATTTAAATGTCTCAGTGTGATTGGTAAAATGATCTCACTCTCAATTTCACAGCAGTCACTTGTATTATGGGAAAGATTGAAATCTTTGGTCCTGTTTACACCTGGTATTAAGATGCGTTTTGTTTACTCGGATCACAAGTAGATGAGGGAGACACATACAGTACCTGTTTACACCTGGTGCTTTATTCCGTCTCTTTTGTCCACTTTCAACCACTTCTGTCCTCATTTCTTCGAGGGAAGGGTCTATGTGCAGGTACATGTATGGGATTTTTCAGATTTTTCGATCTAATGGATGAAATAATCTTGCACAATTTACATATTAATTCACTGAAGATGACAGAAAAACACACAGAGAGCATCAGCTTTCATGTTTGCTCTGATAGCCGCAAGACCATGCCGAATGCGGTGAGTGTGTGTTAGAAATTAGGAATGGTAAGAGAACATTGTGTTTGGTACATTTTTCGTCTTCAAACCCGACCTGGGTCTCCTACAGAAACCCTGTCTGACTAGCACACTTCCGATAATGTTTATGCATTAGGTCAGTAGACAGAGAGTATGCAGTATTTTGTGTCTGTTCGAATGCATTCGACCACATGAGCGTTTACCCTGCGAAAGCAATCTGGTTGAATGCGTTTTTGACTACCTTTGAAAGTGGTCGAAAGTGGACAAGCTCATAACGTTTTAGACCTAGTTTCATAGGTTGTGTCTGAAATCGCATACTCTCTTGAGTAGGTAATTATTTTGAATAAGTAATTACTCATCGACCGCGAAAAAAAGTATGTTCTGTAGTATGCATGTGTGTAATATGAATGTAATTCGGAAGTACTACATTCGCCATGTTGGCATTATCATGTGACCTACCAGCGTCAGTTGCGTTGCTTCACTGTCATTCACAAATTCTCTCCCATGACCTCATGGGATAGTAAAGTGTCTATCATTTGGACACTTCAGTATTTCCGCCAGAAGAAGTAGGTCACCCAGGTACTTTTTGCCTACTCTTTAAAGAGTGCTGTGAATTCGGACGGACTACTTTTGTCACATACTGTTTTTCACCTGTAGTAGGGAAATACGTGATTTCGGATGCAGCCAAAGGCCGTTTCTCAAAATGCGAACGTTCTTGTCTGTACTTGTGTTCTTGTGGACTTGTGAAACTTCATTAGTCGCTGCCCAAGTACTGTTCCAATTCAAAGTTCACATCTAGCCAAGTCCAGTTCAAATCCCTGGATGTGTTCTTGATCTCTTTTACCGAGGATGCATCGAGAGGTGACTTGAGACAGCCAGGTATCCCAGAATGCATCTCGTACCAACCAGCAAGCGTCAATAGCAGAGGAGAAAACCCGCATAATATCAAAATACTTCTGTTATAGTGTCACGAAATGTAATTTTAAGAGTGTTTCAGGCGAGAATGTAGTTGTTTAAAGCTCAAATCTGTGGTTTATTTATAAAGATAGCGCCTATTTGAAAAATGTATCTGACGTTTTTGGAGTTGTGAGATCCAGGCAATCACTGGGCATTCAACGCTCATTAACCCCGACTGGAATAGCTTTTCCTCTGCTAGTCCTTCTGATGTTTGCCGCTGACTCTGATGTCTCTAGTCTAGTGGTTAAACATGATAGAATTCGTCTTGTGTATAGCTAGTCTCGCGTAGCCAGACCTTCAGACTGACGGCAGAAGGTCTGGACTCTATCGCAGCTTTTCTTGGCCAAGAGGACGTTTGACTGACATATAACGCAACTAATCACAGTTCGTTTTGTTCCGCGTCATGTTTAGGGGCGTGCCAATATAATGTCGATGTCCCTACAATAACAGACCGGCGTGCATTTAATAAATTATTCATTCAAGAACGTTGTGCAAGTTTACTGCAACAATGGAGCCGCAAACTTCACATACTTTTGAAAATCCAGCGTTTAGTTGATCCTGGTAAGCGCTCATTTGTCTCAGTTGTAAACACAACGGCTTTCTTCTTCCACGAGGGGTTTTGGCGTCACGGCATTTGTTTCCAGACAGACCGTTAAAGAACGCGACACACACGTCTCGCGGACATCCTGTAGAATTCAACCAATCAGGTCGCGACTTCGAAACTCCTGAAGTGTTTCCAGAAAAGTGTGCCGTATGCATCAGACGTTTAGCCAACGTTCCGTGGGCGTGAAGTCTGAGGCTGAGACTAGTGTATAGCTAACGGTCGATTTTTGGTCTCATTAATCTATAGTTTGTTCCATGGCAAATCGTTTTGTCTGAGAGCAAAGTGAAGTTTCATAACTTTATATATTTTGGCTATTTAACTTTAACTTTGTTGCCTATTAGAGAGCTGACTTATGTTTGACTGAATTGTTTTCTTTATTTTTCATATTTTTCATTGTATAGCTTCTTATACCTTTTAGGCTACTTATACTTTAATACCTGATATTATTAACCATTAAAACTGACATTTAATAAACAGAGACAGGATTGTGTTATTTTATTTTATATATTTTAAAATACATTCTCTTCACTGTATGTACGTGTATAATAAATGACACAACCCTGTCTCTGTTTGTTAAATGTCAGTAAATGATCAATAATGTTTCATATTTTTAAAATTAAAACAAAAAGAAGCAGGGTTGTGTTTTATATTTTGTGTTGTTATAAATATATGCAGTGAAGACAATGTACGTGTTGCCTGAGCCACATTTGTGTGAAAGATTTTTTTTAAATGAAAAGTGGTGTTTAATAACATATTTCGTTTTATTGTTGCCTAAAATATACTTGCGTCCTCGCGTCCTCGGGAGTTCGTTCTCCTGAGTAGAACTTGGCAAGTCCGAACTACCAAGGACACAAGTCCGAAGTTTGCGTACTTGGTATTGAGAAACGGCCCTGGTGTGTGCCAGTTTGTTCCCTTAGTTTCTTATTACGTTCACCTGTTGTTCATTTAGTTCCCTTGTTTACCTCTTTATATTTAAGTCCTCACTTTTCTTTGTTCAATTGTCCGTTGCTTATGTTGAGTTGTTCTGTTTTAGTCTTGAGTTCTATGTTAAATAAATCTTTACTGCTGCTTATAGTACCTGCTTTCAACTTTATTTGCAACCCATTGGTGACAACATGGAGCTAGAGTCAAACTGAAACGAAATTATTACAAATTAAGTGAACTTTGCATAAGCACATGTAAAAGACCTACACGCAGAATACCTTCACCCACGCCATTGGATTCTCTTGCTGGGCCAACAGTAACTTAAAGTTAAATTTTCAGAAATCTCAAAATTAATATCCATTTTCTTACTGTACATTATAATGTTGTGATGCCTAAATTATCTTGTAGAATTTAAAATTAATTATTTTAGTTTTAAGTGTTTTACTTATACATTTATTTTGATTCATCTTCTTTCATTGATTTTAATGGCAGCTATACAGTATTAATAGTTTATCGTCCATAACATGAAAATGATTGGCTTATCAAGACATTTATACATATTTGCCAGTTTTATCTTTAGATTGACTTCACCAACCTGATGATGCTTTAAAACAACCAAGAATTCAGCTACTCTAAACTGTACATAAAAATAGCATTTCAACATGTTAATAAAGTATCTTTAAGGTTTTCTTGTTTTAAATAGGAAATGTAGTGAAAATCACAAACATTGTTTACACATTTTGAGTTGAAATGTCAATGAGCGGAATTAAATTGATAGTTCCTCCACAATGAAAATTCTGTCATCATTTACTCACCCTCATGTCATTCCAAAGATATTTTTAATGATATCTGAGAAATTTCTGGCTACCCAAAACATTTTTAAAGACAGTTAAAATAATTATAAAGAGATCGTAAAATAAATCCATATGAATCGAACATCTTCATCCAAGTCCTATGAAGAGACATGATCATTTTATATGATTAACATATTTACTTTAGCCATTTTTTCACATATAAGCATTGATCAGTAAACATGAACAGAAGCACAATTGTACTTGCTTGACACGTGAGAACAAAACTCATTGGTTCTTGCGAAGCTCAAATGTCCTGCGTAACACGTGAGAATGAACCTCATTGGTCAAGCAAGCATACATGAGCTTTCATGACCAAATTTGAGTGCTGTAAACATTGATTGCTGATCAATGTTAATATGTGAATAAAATCCTAAATTAAATATGTTCATCATTTAAAGTGATTGTGTCTCTTCAGAAGACTTGGATTAAGCTGGCGCGATTCATACGGATTAACTTTATGAACTGTGGATAGATTTTCAATGAAGTGACAGAAATCTCTCAGATTTCAGTTCTGTTTTAAAAATGAACGAAAGTCATGTGGATTTGGGACAACATGAGGGTGAGTAAATGATTACAATATTTCATTTTTTGGGTGAACTAAACCTTTAAGTGCTCTGTATGTAATATATAACTCAGATAGTCTTCAAATGCTTGTTTCAGGTGTGCCTGGTGGCAGACTGTGTTGGCGGTGTCCTTTGTTTTGACGCGTTGTGTTTCAGTGGTGACAAGCAACTCAGAAGCCCTGAGGGTGGCAGCACCAACAACAGTACAGAGAGTCTAAAGGTACAGAAGAACATGCACACAAAACCACCCTGAACTCCTGCCTTTCACTTATGTTTGAAGCTGACTGTCATTCTCTCCTTATCAGACATAAATCCATGTCTGCTCAAGAGAATCCTTTACATTTCTGCCCTTCAAAGCTTTTTTGTCTGTTCTCATATCTAAATGTCATAGGACATTTTCCCATTCCCATTTGTCTCCTCCTCAGCTCTCTCCCTGTCTTTAAGGATTAGTTCACCCAGAAATAAAAATGTGCCATCCTTCATGTTATTGCGATCCCCCCAATGTGTCTACTGTTTGCAACCATAATAGATTCCCAGTCACCCTGTCTCTCTGAGCTTCTTGATGCTGACAGTTTAATAAAAGCGCGGTCAACTGTGCAGTGCCAGTGTGTGATAAAAAGACATCACATGGCACATCAGATGATGAACAGATGCCTCGGAAACAGTGGAACGGAGGCAAAAAAATAGTACAGGGTTCAGAGTCACTGTGTTACACATGGCTATTGAGTGTTGCTTGATTGAAGAGTTAATATCCCACAGCCCCAACACATTGCAATTACTTTTACAGTAGCTTTGGATCCAAGTATTTCTTATAAATTGATTTTTTTCCCTAAAATCCCTAATATCCTTCATTAAATAATTATAAGTCATGAACCAAACCAACCAGCTCTGAGATGAATCACAATTTAGAGAGAGGAAAAAAGAAAAGATCTCATTGCAGTTAATAAATGAAACAAGAATATAATCTTGGATAACAAGAAGAGCCAACCAATACAAAAGAGTAACTCCCAAAAATGATCAGGAGAACTCAAATACTGGGATACAAATACACAGAACAAACAAGACACTAAACAAGACACAGGTAAACATAATCTGGAACCATAGAAACCAAGAGAACAGAAAATAAAAATAAGAGTCTGTGAAGCACAAATGAGCTGTAAACTTGTGACAACAGGACTGTGTACTTTTTTTAAATTTTTTATCAGGCAATGAACTATTACTTACACTCACCTAAAGGATTATTAGGAACACCTGTTCAATTTCTCATTAATGCAATTATCTAATCAACCAATCACATGGCAGTTGCTTCAATGCATTTAGGGGTGTGGTCCTGGTCAAGACAATCTCCTGAACTCCAAACTGAATGTCAGAATGGGAAAGAAAGGTGATATAAGCAATTTTGAGCGTGGCATGGTTGTTGGTGCCAGACGGGCCGGTCTGACTATTTCACAATCTGCTCAGTTACTGGGATTTTCACGCACAACCATTTCTAGGGTTTACAAAGAATGGTGTGAAAAGGGAAAAACATCCAGTATGCGGCAGTCCTGTGGGCGAAAATGCCTTGTATATGCTAGAGGTCTGAAGAGAATGGGTCGACTGATTCAAGCTGATAGAAGAGCAACTTTGACTGAAATAACCACTCGTTACAACCGAGGTATGCAGCAAAGCATTTGTGAAGCCACAACACGCACAACCTTGAGGCGGATGGGCTACAACAGCAGAAGACCCCACCGGGTACCACTCATCTCCACTACAAATAGGAAAAAGACAATTTGCACAAGCTCACCAAAATTGGACAGTTGAAGACTGGAAAAATGTTGCCTGGTCTGATGAGTCTCGATTTCTGTTGAGACATTCAGATGGTAGAGTCAGAATTTGGCGTAAACAGAATGAGAACATGGATCCATCATGCCTTGTTACTACTGTGCAGACTGGTGGTGGTGGTGTAATGGTGTGGGGGATGTTTTCTTGGCACACTTTAGGCCCCTTAGTGCCAATTGGGCATTGTTTAAATGCCACGGCCTACCTGAGCATTGTTTCTGACCATGTCCATCCCTTTATGACCACCATGTACCCATCCTCTGATGGCTACTTCCAGCAGGATAATGCACCATGTCACAAAGCTCGAATCATTTCAAATTGGTTTCTTGAACATGACAATGAGTTCACTGTACTAAAATGGCCCCCACAGTCACCAGATCTCAACCCAATAGAGCTTCTTTGGGATGTGGTGGAACGGGAGCTTCGTGCCCTGGATGTGCATCCCACAATCTCCATCAACTGCAAGATGCTATCCTATCAATATGGGCCAACATTTCTAAAGAATGCTTTCAGCACCTTGTTAAATCAATGCCACGTAGAATTAAGGCAGTTCTGAAGGTGAAAGGGGGTCAAACACAGTATTAGTATGGTGTTCCTAATAATCCTTTAGGTGAGTGTATTTTGAAATAAAAGGTTGATGGTAAAATATAAAACTGTTTACTTAGTCATTAAGTATAAAGCAAAATATAATATTTTTAAGTTTAATGCAAAATTTTCAGATGTCTAGAAATATTGACAGTGTAGGGAATCCGTCTGGGCTGAGTTCAAAATGAGTGGTCAAAGTAACAACTCCTCTAATTGGTCGATCTCTCTTTAGGATTGTGGGTAATGTTTTTTCATAGGGAATTTGGCTATTAAACTTGCTTTTAAATTTTTTAATTACTTTTGAATCACATATCATTTGAGGCATCTACAGAAGCATATCAGAGCTCGGAGCTCATGGTAGGTCTATCTTGAAAGGTTTATTGGATTTTGTTAAAAATCTATTTCAATTTGGAGAAAATTAATGGCGTTTACACTTCTGCTGCACTGTATTTAATATACAATTTATCATAACTTTGTGTTTGGCAGTCTTGTTTGACTATATAATAATTCTAGAGGTCTTCATTTGTAAATATGAAAACAGATTCCATGGTGTGAACTTCAATTTTAAGGAAAAAAGTAATAAGGAAGCAAGATGACAACCACAACTGCTTAAAATTGATAATGAGGAACATACACTTCTGGCTGCTGTACAACTGACTTCGGTTATGGTTGTCTTTATGTTCCAGGAGAAGCCATGTGCGGTGAACTCCCTGAGCCCCACTCTCCGAGGCAGCAAGCGCCTGAGTAAGAGCAACATTGATGTGTCAACCCCGTGTGATCCGCTGTCTGGAGTCCGCCATCCACTCATCCGAAAGCAAAGTGACTCGTGTGATGCAGACGTGGCCAGTGGTCAGTGTGATGTCTTTATCAGCAGGTGAGATTTGGCTTTGTTCATTGCTTCACTGACATGTGTTGACATTTTAGTTACTGCTTATTCCCTCAGGAAGAAAAGCTTCCCAATATGTCTGATTAAATATGGATGGACTTTAAATCATTTAATTAATTTAGTTGGAGCGAATGTGTTCATGTTTGTCATGTCCTGGAGTGCCTGGCAGGAGCATTTCTCAATATTAAAAACTGAAAATGATATTACAGAAAAATTATATATATATCTTTTTTTTCCATGTCTCTGATTAAAATGCTTGAAGCAAAACAAGTTTTCTTGGGAATATTCTTGTAACTGGTAATGCATTTATAGTTTTCCTTTGTCTTCATTATCACTTTCCACCCTGCTAGTCTTTTGTAATGTCCTTTAACTTTAAATGCCAGGGCTTTAATGATTTAAAAAAAAAAAAAAAATCTTAATTTTAAGATTAAAATTTTACATTTTAAAAGATTGCACAAAAATGATAAATTATTGATTTATTAATAATTAATGATTTTTTACTTTTTTTTTTTTGGATTTAGTTGGTTTGTCTCACTTTAAAACATTCCATCCTGTTTCATAAAATTACAGAAATCATTTCAAAAGACTGGTATCAAAAGTCTCATTTACATGTTTATAAAAACACTTCATTAAATTATACAAGAATATTCATGTTGGTATAGAAATAAACATAAATACACATGATGACATTAATAAACAGTCTGTGATATTTGTTTTATGCAGATCATAACATTTTCTATTGCATGATATAAATACACTTAGGTAGTGTATGAAAGCATGCTTGGAATGTTATGAATGCTAATGAGTCATTCAGTTGCATTGTTCAGTTTACAGATAAAGTTATGTCTGAAATAAAAAAACTGTAGGCCTAACAGTTGGGAGCCAAAAAAAAAACAAAAAACTCGTTGAACTGATTTAATTGCTAATTGATGTGTTTGCCCTGTTTTGATTTGGTTTTCAGTGTGTAGCTCAGAATCAGCTGACTATCAGCTGTTCAATCTCTCCTATCACAGTGATTCTCACATCTTTGGTACATGTATATACGTGACACTATTACTCCTTTCCAGCTTAGCCATAGCTCGCAACCCCCCCCCCCCCCCCGTCATCAGTATTCTTATTCCATAGCTGTATGTTCTGCACCTTTGCTGTTGTTGTTTTTCTTTTTGCTCTCTGTTCCAGATCTGCATCAAGACATGCCTTTCAAGCTGTCCTCGAACATCTCCTTATTAATCATCTCCATACAAAATTCTGTTGATTGCTAAATATTATTGTACATCATTTCAATGTCATGCTGATTGTTCCGGGGGGGTTAGTACAGGCCCAGCTAATCCTAATTTATTGTAAAGCTGAACCCCATATGGAACCATACTGCCAAACCAAATGTTGTAAATTAATAACAATAAATCATGTTCCATTGCCAGAGTGGTCCTGACTGAAATGATCCTGAAATGGACGATTAGCAATGGAATGTATCAAGGAAAAGATCTTGCTTGGTTCTAAAGTATTAACAGACCTGTCATGGGGGCACATGATGACATCAGCATAAAACGAAAGCATTAATTCTGATTAATCATTAACAAAGTTTTAATAATAAATGAAGATAACTCGCTTTCCATCCCTGCTGTCTCACAGTCTGTCTCAGGACGATCAGTGTGGCTCCAGGCAGGCTCTCAATCCAGGCTGCTTTGAGTTTGAAGTGTCAGATTGCTTTCTGCTGGGATGCCCACTGGGGCTGGTTCTAGCAATGAGGAGGACAGTGTTACCTGCCATTGATGGTATAAATCAGCTTCCCTTTCACACACTCAAATTATTTATTTTTAAAGAAATATTCTGTTTTACCGAAATAATAAATGTGATTTATAGTGATTTTTATTTATTTATTTCATGCTCAAAGTAATTACCTGATGAATGGTTACTCTCTTTCATCTCTATTAGTGGCTCAGCTCCGGCCAGCTTGTTCTCAGATTTTTAATCTGTTCTACCCATCGGACCCCTCTGCCTCACGTCTGGAACCTTTGCTGCACCCAGTTCTCACCCACCTTCCCCCCTTTCCTGTTTCCCGTTACCAGCGGTACCCTCTGGGTGACGGGCGCTCCACTCTCATTGGTAAGAGCTTTCTCTCAGGCTCCCATCAGCTTGCATTACTCAAGTAAATAGGGCTGTAAAGATCTGTTTGTTTTAAACGTAAATAAAAAGAGCAAAGTACAAAGATTTATTATAACTTAATCTAAGTTGTAATATTTGGCAGATTTTAGGTCTTGGCAATTTGATATTTTAAGACTTTAACTTTAAATTAATTCAACCATATTAATCAAAAAAAGACATGTCAAAAAAGACATGTCACTGGTTTTCCACTGGAAGAACATCTGGATAACATCTTGGTTACTGATGTAACCCTCGTTTCCTGAAGGAAGGAACAGAGATGTTACATCCATACTAACGTATTGGGTCTTGGGAGCCCCAATCACCTTTGAGTAGGAAAAAACGGGCCAATGAATATTGGGGAGTGAGATTTGCATGCTGAGCCACTCCGACCTGGACATACGGGTGTATAAGGCCGGCTAACACTCACTCATTCACTCACTCGACAGGGATGCCGGCCATTAAGCGGTGGTTCAGGGTTGTGGCGGGAGCGATGTAATGTCTCCTTTGCCTACTTAAGGGAACGAGGGTTACATCAATAACCAAGACGTTTCCATTCAGTCAGTCATGTTCGATGTTACGTTGAATGTTACGAGTGTCGGAGATGCAATGCTGGCAAGCTGCCTTTTGCCAACTGGACACTCATACAGTTGTGACCTATCCAGCACCCCATGTAAGGCCAAGGAAAAATAGTTTTCCATACCAATGGGATAAAAGGGACAGGGCTTACCCTGGAGACAGTCATAGCTGCTTTTCCTCTTACGTGTTGTTTCATGGGAAGAGTGATTTAGGTTTCAATTCTACTACAATAGAGAGTGATGCTATGGAGATATGGGACACATATGGAATTACCAAGGGGGAATCACAGCATATAGGCACTTTGCCCAGTACAAGGGCTGACTAGTCAGTCATGCAAATAAGTACTGGGTCTGGCGTCAGACACCTCCACTGCATCTGACTGCCGAAGGACACTGGAGGAACTTGATTCAGGGTTCCCCAGTAGGGAACTCACCTGAAAAGGCAGTAGGCACTCGTATCCCCCCACTAGAGGGAAAAAGCGCTGCAAGCGAGACACAGAGTCAGCTTTCCTACACATTACCTGTTTGTACCCAATACACAGGAAAAAAACGTCTCAACCCAGAGATTGTAGAATCTTACAAAGGTGTTAGGTATCGCCCAACCCGCAGCTCTGCAGATGCCAGAGAGGTAACTTGCACCAACGCCCAGGAGGAAGCAACACCCCAAGTAGAATGAGCCCTCACTCCGATGGGGCACTTCTCGCCTTGGGACTGGTACGCCAAGGTAATGACAGCCACTATCAAGTGGGCCAAGCTCATCATAAGCTCACCTGGTAGAGGGGGCTCTAGCTTGAGTGATAGTGTCTACCTCCGCCCCTTTAGGAGGTTCCAGAGGTCTGGACGTGGGTTCCATATGGTGCTCCGTCCCTGAGAAAGTAGGTCCTTCCTCAGGGGAATCTGCCTGGGAGGGGCTGTTGCGAGGAGCATCAGGTCCAAAAACCAGGTCCGGGTGGGCCATAAAGGTCTAGCCATCAAGACCTGCTCCTCATCCTCCCTAACCTTGCACAGTGTCTGTGCGAGCAGGCTGACTGGGGGAAAAGTATACTTGCGTAGGCCCCAGGGCCAGCTGTTTGACAGAGCATCTGTGCAGAGGGTCCCCTCAGTCAGGGAATACAACAACTGCCAGTGGGAGGACTCCCGGGGAGGCAGACAGGTCTACCTGGGAATCCCAGAATCGACTCCAGATCAGTTGGACCACTTGGGAGTGGAGTCTTCATTCTCCAGGGTATGTGAGCTGTTGTGAGAGTGCATTGGCCGCACTATTGAGCTCGCTCGGTATGAGAACGGCGCAAAGCGGTTTGAGCCATTGCTAACTCCAGAGGACGTCAGTGTATTCCGCCTTGGATGAACAGCAACCTGTTCTAGAGGCATCTGTTGTAACAACAACATGCCTGCACTCTTGTTCTAAGGGACCTCCCGTCTGACAAGGGGCTGAATGTTTGGCAACAGCTCAGTGTGATGGCCACACGGATAAGTGTCATGGCGCCATGCCCATCCGGAGACTCGGCCTTGTACTGTTACTGCGGCTGTGGATGCCATATGTCCCAGGAGCCTCTGAAATGGTTTCAGTGGCACTGCTGTCTTCCGTCTGAATGTATTCAGGCAGTTCAGGACAGACTGTGTGCACGCCTGTTGGTGAGATGCACCATATATAATTCCATACAGAGAAAAGAGATGCTCTGCGTGGGGGAGAGCTTGCTCTTTGTTGGAAGAGGTTTTTGAGCATCAATAAGATTTTCAATGTGCTCAAATGGCTTAATTTATTAAATAGTTGCTAACAAACAAAACATATCACAAAAAAAACGTATTAATTCTTGGTTTGTGTGTCCTGCTCCATCTGAACTATTGATATGACAAAAAACTTTCTTAATTCTGTGAATTTTTTTTTAAACATACATTAAAGGCATTTGTTACATACAATGACTTAAATACACTTCTATCATGATTCATTTCTGAATTCTGAATTTAATTGTTATACATCTTTCCTGATTAAAAAGAATGAAATTCCTGAAAAGTAGATTGCCAATATCTTTATTTTTACTTATTACTTATAATTTTTGAAGGCATTTTTGTCTGCCAAATCAGTCATGTGGTGTGACCAACCTGTGAAAACAGTCAGAAAATAAATAACAATAAACTAAGGGCCAGATTGACTAGCATCTTGCCCCAGTTCAAAACTTCTTTTGCAGTTAAACAAACTAATGTCAGTATTTACTAAAGATTTACTGGAAGTTATTTTTGCAGCTAACCTTTATAGAGTGCTGCAGGGATGACAGATTTTTGTAGGCCAACATGGAAGTTAACATCGTCCTGGTTCCCTCGACAAAAACCGTCAGATTTTTCCAATTGAATTTTGAAGCGACTTTGAATTTTAACTCCATAAAGAGAAAAGAGATGCTCTGCACGGGGGAGAGCTTGCTCTTTTCACCATTGACCCAAGGCCCCAGATGGCTGTGGTGCCTGAGCACCAGGTCCCTGTGTTCGCATAACTGATCCCAAGAGTGAGCTAGAATAAGCCAGTCATCGAGATGTGAATGGCCACCTCCATGAGTGGGGTAAAGGCATCCTCTGCGACTTTGGTAAAGACACTGTGAGATAGGGACAGCTCAAAAGGGAGGATCTTGTACTGAAATTCTCGACCCTCGAAAGCAAAATGTGGGAACGGTCTGTATCGAGGTAACATCGAGACATTAAAGTCCTTAAGGTCGATCACTGCAAACCAATCCTGGGGGAAAACGCACGTGAAGATGCATTTCTGCTTGAGCATTTTGAATGGGAGCTTGTGAAGTACCCAATTCAACACACAGATCGAATATTGGCCATATCCCACTGCCTTTCTTGGGTACGATGAAGTATGATGAAGCCGCCTGTGCTTGCTCTTTTAGGGAAATCTGCTCTTTTGTGCCTAAGTGCCAATGGGTGAATCACTGCATGTAACTATGCAAAAGCTCTTTTATGAATGGTGAAACAACACTGAATGCACCCTTTCACCAGAAAGAGAGACCTCCTCTCGTAGGCAAGCTCTTTTAGATCAGGAAGAATGCCCTCTCAATCAGGAACAATGCTCTTTATGAGGTGATTGGAGGAGAGTGATCACTTTGCGGAACCACTTGGCTCTGAAGCAAAAACAACTGAACGAGTGAGTGCTAGCCAGCCTTATATACCTGTATGCCCAGGTAGGAGTGTCTCAGCATGCAAATCTCACTCGCCAATATTCATTGGCCCATTTTTTTACTATTTAGAGTGGATTGACGCTCCCAAGTGAGACCCCAATCACCTGATCACCCTGATCACTGTGTAAGCACAGTGATCAGTTTACACTTTATGCAGATCCTTTTATCCAAAGCAATTTACAGTGAACTCAAGGCATACATTTTACCAGTGATCTAGAATTGAATGACATTGCCAGTGTGAACGACATGCTCTACTAGAGTTCTTTAAGATCATCATTATTCTGTGGTATTAGTCAGAATCACTCTGTGCCAGAAAATGTGCTCCAATTAGTCCCATTATGCAGCCAAGCTGAGGTCACAGCTAACTGAACAGAGCATCTAATGCATTGAATGCCAGGAGAGAAAACACTGAGCAGCTGGGTTTTGGGAGAAATCAAATTAAATCCTTTCACACAATTATTATACATTTAAGCGCCCTGAAAATGCAACATTGTCTCAAAAAGCTGGATTTAGGTTTCTTTCAAGCTAGGGCATATAACTCGCTTGCAGAAGAATAACTTTCTATATGCTGAAACAGGATTTTGGAGGATTTGGAGGAGGTTTTTGAGCATCAATAAGATGTTCAATGTGCTCAAATGGCTTAATTTATTAATTAGTTGTTAACAAACAAAAAATATCGCAAACAAATTATTAATTATTGGTTTGTGTGTCCTGCTCCATCTGAACTATTGATATGACACAAATTTTTCTTCATTCTGTGAATTAAATAAATATATATTTAAAACACACAATAAAGGGATTTGTTACTTACAATGACTTGAATACACTTCTATCATGATTAATTTCTGAATTCTGAATTAAATTTGTATTGTTATACATATTTCCTGATATCGCAATGAAGAAAAAAAGCTAATTAAAAAGAATGAAATTCATGAAAAGTAGATTGCCAAAATCTTGTTTTATATATTATTTTTACTTATTACTTATTAATATTTGAAAGCATTTTTATCTGCCAAATCAGTGGTGTGACCAACCTGTGAAAACATTCAGAAAAATAAATAGAAATAAACTAAGGGCCAGATTGACTGAAATATTGCACCAGTTCAAAACTTCTTTTGCAGTTGAACAAACTACTGTCAGTATTTACTAAAGATTTATCTGGGAAGTTATTTTTGCAGCTGACCTTTATAGAGTGCCGCAGGGATGACATTTTTTTTGTAGGCCAACACGGAAGTTAACATCGGCCTGGTTTCCTCGACAAAAAACGTCACATTTTTCCTTTTTTTCAATTGAATTTTGAAGCCTAAATACAATCAGCATGAGTCAGAAGCTAAACGTAGGCTATAAATGAACTACAACTCTGTCACATTTCTTCAACGTCACCATCACAAAGCTTCCATCAACTCTTTGTTTGCAAGAGCATGATTATAAACACAACAAGGCTGTGGAAGTGGAATGGTGAGTAGATGAGTTTTATGGAGCGAATTATGTGCCATAATTAAACAAACAAATCCAGCATTTTGCGAGTCAAATTTTCCTTTGCGAAGTAGATCGAATTTGTTTGCAAAATGCTGGATTTGTTTGTTTAATTATGGTACATAATTCGCTCCATAGAGTTTACCTGTTCAGCTGATGTTTAATGTCGCTGACAACCTCTGTAATCCCATTTAGCCACTTGTTAGCAATCGCCTTTTAAAAGCTTTTTAAAAAAACACACAAGAGGGTATTACATTTTACTGATGTATTATACACTCACCTAAAGGATTATTAGGAACACCTGTTCAATTTCTCATTTATGCAATTATCTAATCAACCAATCACATGGCAGTTGCTTCAATGCATTTAGGGTTGTGGTCCTGGTCAAGACACTCTCCTGAACTCCAAACTGAATGTTAGAATGGGAAAGAAAGGTGATTTAAGCAATTTTGAGCGTGGCGTGGTCGTTGGTGCCGGTTCTCTGTATTTCACAATCTGCTCAGTTACTGGGATTTTCACGCACAACCATTTCTAGGGTTTACAAAGAATGGTGTGAAAAGGGAAAAACATCCAGTATGCGGCAGAGCTGTGGGCGAAAATGCCTTGTTGATGCTAGAGGTCAGAGGAGAATGGGCCGACTGATTCAAGCTGATAGAAGAGCAACTTGACTGAAATAACCACTCGTTACAATCGAGGAATGCAGCAAAGCATTTGTGAAGCCACAACATGCACAACCTTGAGGCGGATGGGCTACAACAGCAGAAGACCCCACCGGGTACCACTCATCTCCACTACAAATAGAAAAAAGAGGCTACAATTTGCACGAGCTCACCAAAATTGGACAGTTGAAGACTGGAAAAATGTTGCCTGGTCTGATGAGTCTCGATTTCTCGATTTTGAGACATTCAGATGGTAGAGTCAGAATTTGGCATAAACAGAATGAGAACATGGATCCATCATGCCTTGTTACCACTGTGCAGGCTGGTGGTGGTGGTGTAATGGTGTGGGGGATGTTTTCTTGGCACACTTTAGGCCCCTTAGTGCCAATTGGGCATCGTTTAAATGCCATGGCCTACCTGAGCATTGTTTCTGACCATGTCCATCCCTTTATCCCTTTATCCCAATGTACCCATCCTCTGATGGCTACTTCCAGCAGGATAATGCACCATGTCACAAAGCTCGAATCATTTCAAATTGGTTTCTTGAACATGACAATGAGTTCACTGTACTAAAATGGCCCCCACAGTCACCAGATCTCAACCCAATAGAGCATCTTTGGGATGTGGTGGAACGGGAGCTTCGTGCCCTGGATGTGCATCCCACATATCTCCATCAACTGCAAGATGCTATCCTATCAATATGGGCCAACATTTCTAAAGAATGCTTTCAGCACCTTGTTGAATCAATGCCACGTAGAATTAAGGCAGTTCTGAAGGCGAAAGGGGGTCAAACACAGTATTAGTATGGTGCTCCTAATAATCCTTTAGGTGAGTGTATATTGTAGAATAAAAAGTGAAATATCTTGAGCTTGTTTTCCCAACAGACCTTATTTCAAGCATTTAACTAAAAAACGATTAAAAAAACCGACTGACTTGATGATGGAACCAGAAGTGCTAAAATGCTAACTCGTTTCCGGGTTTTGGCCTACAAAAATACATCATCCCTACAACACTCTATTGCATATGCTTTTGTAGGAGTTTCACTTCCAGAAGCAAAATTTATGAGAGGAGAGTATTTAAATAAATCATCCAATGGGATTTACTAGGGTTCGTGGTTGTAAATGTTTTGGCATTTGCACCATTATTTAACAACCGAAAAAATCACATGCAAAAAAACATTTCATTAAGTTGTTACTATTTTTCTTTGACCTTTCTTATTTGTGAATAATTCTTTATGTTGTCTTCCTTTATTACTTTTTTTCTCAAAGCAGACACTGTGCTCAGACACTTGTCAGACAGCAGTCTATCTGTAGACGGACACATAGAGCAGTGCTGTGGAGGAAGTGTGTCTCGCAGGGGCAGCGATCGAGTTGTTCCACTCGGACTCGCCCACTTTGCCTCTGATGCTGAAGGGTCTGAAACTGCCCCGAGCGAGCCTTTTAGCATCTCAAACAGTGAGTCTCAAGAGCACTACATGTCCTTGAATCTGGTGCTTTCAGGATGTTCATATATTTTATTCATTTCTTCATGGATGTCAGGGGCTTTGATGTATACAGTTTGAAGATATAAGCTACCTGCAAGTGTGGTTCAGGCATGTATAACATAAATGTTCTGTTTTCTCTCTCTCAGTATGTAGTAGGTGGTGGGGGTCGAAGCGGTTAGATTACGTGCTGTACTGTCCAGATGTGCTCACCACCTTTCCCACTATAGCACTGCCTCACCTGTTCCACGCCTCATACTGGGAGTCCACGGATGCTGTGGCTTTTATTCTTAGACAGGTAAGTGCGCTTCCTCTGACAGTTCTTGGCTCTACTAAACGGATTGTATAACATATAACACCACAACTTGAGGGAAAAGTCCCTGTTTACACCAAGTATTAACATCCATCTTGGGTTATCTGAAGTGGGTAGTAGGAAATGCAGGTGTAAATGTCCAAAACCACATTCGGACCACACTGCATACAGTATGTAGTGTAAACCACAATTCATCCTGATGTATTTGTGATAGCGTAAAGGGAGCGCCTACTCACCTGTCAGTCATCAGTTGCTCTAAGCTTTAAAAGTTAAAAGGATTTTTAATTTTTTTTATTAATCATAACTAGCATTCCTTTTTTCCTTTTATATGCTTTTGAAAAGAAATGTCCCCAACACTTGGGTCAAAGTTAGTGTGTGTTGAAATAACGGATGCAGATGGAAAAGACTAGATGGCTGTCTGAATAAATATATGTTTAATCTCATTAACTTGAGCAAGCTGAAGTAACCAAAAAAAAAATAATAAAAAAACAATTTGCTTTGCCCAGTAACAGAGGAGGGGGTTTACTGAATTGCACATATGACCTAATTATATTAGAGAAAATGTATGCAATGAATCATGTCACCTTTGCCATGCTCCTGTTTTATTTATTTTATTTATCCTGTTTGTTGTACTCTTTTTACTGTGGGGATTCTATCTGGGACTGGTCCTCTCGGCCGTGATTAAAGCATTTCAAATGCATTGTCTGGAGTCTGTCTGGTTACTGCTGCACAGCAAGTTATTGGAACACTATCTTTATTCCCAAGTTATAATGTTCATAGGGAGTGAGACGTCGTCCGACTCAGAGTGACTACTCTTAGGGCATCCGGGGTTACCGACAGAGTAGTCTTGCATAACCAGACCTTCAGACTGGCAACAGAAGGTCTGGACTCTATTGCAGCTTTTCTTGGCCAAGGACTGCTCAAGAGGACGTTTGACTTACATGTAACGCAACCAATCACAGTTCGTTTTGTTCCACGTCATGTTTAGGGGCGTGCCAATATAATGTTGATGTCCCTACCATAACCGACCAGTGTGCATCTAATAAATTATTAATTCAAGAACATTGTGCAAGTTTACTGGAGCCGCAAACTTCACATACTTCTGAAAATCCAGCGTTTAGTTGATCCTGGTAAGCGCTCATTGACACAGTTGTAAACACAACGGCTTTCTTCTTCCATGAGGGGTTTTGGCGTCACGGCATTTGTTTCAAGGCGGACCATTAAAGAACGCGATACACATGTCTCCCGGACATCTAGTAGAATTCAACCATTTAGATTGCGACTTCGAAACTCCTGAAGTGTTTCCAGAAAAGTGTGCCATATGCATCAGACGTTCTGCCAACAGTCCATGGGTGTGACGTCTGAGGCTGAGACTACTGCCAGAGTAGCTATTATTTGTAGGCATCTCATGCAGTCAAAATACTAGTCTTAGGCATCTGGGTTTACTGATGTAGTCTGAGTGGTGGTCATCTGAGGATAATTTGGGATTGGAAGTGCCAATCGTAGATGCGTAAGGGAATTTCTACCACAGGATATTCCACCAAAAAATTAAGATTCTGTTACCATTTATTAATACTCAATCGAATAATGCATGATTTACTCTCCTTTTCTTCTTCTTCTTACAGGAAGAGTAATCAAAATAAGTACGGACAGGTGAATTAAATCAGTAACTAATTACTAGGCACAAAGAAGGCAAACAGGCACAGGCAAACCAGAACAGGAAACACAGTGAAAACAAAACAAAAACGAGGGAACGAGACGCTGCGTCAATTGACACTAAGGGAATTCTTTACGTGATGACGTCTTGAAGCACATGTAAAATCAGTCCAATGGTGTGACGGAACGTCAGAGGTGGGTGACGTCATGAACCAGGAAACTATAAAGCCTGCCCAAAACAGAGCCGCGCTAGCTTCGTAAAAGTCTGGAGTAGTCGCTGACAGACACGTAGGAGATATGGCAAGGTGACGAAGCTTCAGGGAACGAGTGGACATAGGCATTTAGTGCCCTAACTGGGCATAGTAGATTATTCTTTTCCTGGTCCGAGTTCTGGAAGGGAGGACAAAAGGCCTGCAGCATGATAGATCTGGCCAAATTAGTGGGGACCTTTGGAACATAACGTGGTCTAGGATGAAGGAACGCTTTAACCATGCCAGGTGCAAATTCCAAGCACAAGGGTGTCTCCTATCCTATAAGAGAAATGATAGCTGGGAGGAACAAAGCTTTTAGGGTCAGGAACTTAGCCAGAACCTCCTCCAGTGGCTACAACAGTCCAAAATGGTATCACGTTGGACACTTCTGCCATCAGGCCCAACAGCCTCTGAAACTGTTTGACAGTGAGTGACTGAGCCAGAATCAACCAATCGTTGATGTAGTTCATTTTGAGAATACCCTGCAGGCGCAGAGGCGTCCTTGAGATCTATCGTGACAAATCCTCAGATCTGATCTGTGGCATGATTTGTCTCAGTGTTAACATTTTGAACTTTAGTTGCATGACTGACTCGTTTAGCACTCGAAGATCCAAAATGGGACGCAACCCCCCCCATCCTTCTTTGGAGCTATGAAATACCAGCTGTAGAACCCGGTTTCCCTGTTGGAGGGAGGCACATATTCTTTGGCGCCTTTCTCTAACAGGGTTTAAATTTCTTGTTCCATTACCAGAACCTGCTTGGGGCCCACCACGGTGGATAGGACCCCCATAAACCTGGGCACTGTATTTGATATCCTTTTTCTATGGTCTGCAGGACCCAACAAGAAACATTTGGCAGTAGCTTCCATGCTTCTGGATTTTGTTGTGCAATCAGCCCGACGCCTTGTAACAGCGAACCGGCAGGGAACGACCGAACTGACTGCTCTGGAGCCCTCCTCGGAGGGGGCAGGCATCCCAAGGCCACTACGTTTCCGGGTGGTCCTTGAGATATGTGCTCGCCGGAGACCGCTGATGCTGGATGATGGTCTCTATGCCGCTGATGGTCTCTATGTTGGAGACCATAGAGCGGCCGATGGATTTAGCCGTCTCTCCTGAGAGATAAATCTGTCAGGGCCAATTCCCCCGCCCTCATCCATGTCTCTGCACAATTCAGCTTGGTAGGCCTGCAGCAGCGACATTGTGTGAAGGCATGCTGCAGCCTGACCAGCGGCTGAATAAGCTTTACCCACTAGTGATGATGTGGTTCTGACTGGCTTAGTGGTTAATGCCGGGGCCTTTAGGGAAGATGCTGCTTTGGGGGAGAGATAGCTCACAAGTGTCTCTTCCACTTTTGGCATCTCCCCATAACCGTGCTCTTTATAGTTAGATATAGAGGAATAATTGGATGTTTGTGCATTATATACTCTAAATGAAACCGGTTTCTCCCACGATCTCTACACCCCTGTGTTCGTTTCTCCACCCCTGTGTGGAGATCGTGGAAAAACGGTAGGGACCATGATGGTAGGAAGTGTTTGTCCAGTTTACTTTTGAAACGAACGTCCTGTTTATCTGCTGGCCAGTCAATAGTCAATCTTTCAACTGCTCTTTTCACAACCTCAACCAGCTCTTCAAATGCATGAGACTGAGGTGGCGAATCCTCAGAATCTCTTGCATCGACACTGACAACGTCCAGTTCCTCAGAACTAGATAGTTGTAGTGTCTGTGCCTCGGGGCGGAAGGAACTACAGCCTGTGCTTCCAAACCCTGAGAGAAGGCACTGGATCTATCAGGTGAAGGCAGAGATAAGGCTGGCCCCATCTCTAACCCCGCTGATAGATCCATTCGCGAATCCAGTGTTTGTGTTTGCCGCTGTGCCTCGGCAGCAGCGGGAACAGAGCCCTGGGGAATGCAAGCCTGAGCATCCTCGCTAAAGAACACCAGGTGGGATCGAAGTGTCTGCATTGGAAGCACATTACAGTGCAAGTGTGACAAGCTATACAAAGAATGTTTGCACCCTCAAGCGCTGACTGTGCATGCTTCTCATCCAAACAAGCTACACAAAGAATGTTTGTGTCCCCACCCATTAAATAACGTGGGCAGGGGTGCACACACATCCTGAACTGCTGCTTCCTCACCCTGACTTTATATATATATATATATAAAGACAAAACAACACCAAATAGACAAGGTCAGTTTCACAATGAGCGCTACTGAAGACACAGAAGTTAGCAGTTTCTTACGCTTTATAGTTTCCTGGTTCATGACGTCACCCACCTCTGGCGACTGATTTTACATGTGCTTTAAGATGTCATCACGCGAAGCGTTCCCTTAGCGTCAATCGACGCAGCGTCTCGTTCCCTTAAAAGGGAACTGAACAATACACTTTACACTTTAAACAAGATATTTCTAGAAATGTTTTGTCCGTACAATGAAAGTCAGTGGGCTCCAATGTTGTTTGTTTCACAAAGTTTTTCAAAATATCTTCTTTTGTGTTCCACAGAATACAAGTCATATAAATAAAGTCATAAACCCTCATGTCACACCATGAGGATGAGTAAGTGATAATAGGATTTTCAGTTTTGGTTGGATTATTCCTTCAAGATAAATTTTAAAATCAATTTAACGGATGTAGCGACAGATCTTTTCTTCCATATTGTGACATAGAATCAAGTAAAACTTGAAAAAAAAAAAAATAGGGTGAGGTCTTGGTTTAATCCATTAGTTGTTGATTAGATGGAGACAGATCTGAATGTGAGCTTGCAGTCAATTGTGTTTAATTGGACAAAATGATTAGAGAAGTCCTGCAAACATCCTCAGAGAGAAGTCTGTCATTCACAGATGAATCATTCACAAAAACATGTTTTTAGAAAATAGATATGGTGAATTTTCATTTCATGCTGACTTTAAGCTCTTACATCCAGCACATACACGCTGGAGTTCTGATGGATGGCAAGATAAATGCTGTGTTGTCCCAAGATTTCCCCAGATATTTGCACCCTTTTGCTTAAAAAGCTTAAAAACCTAAATTTCAGCCATGTTTTCCATCTGATCAGACAATTATACAGATAGAATCAAAATTGAATGAAGTAGGCTGTCGTTCCTGGTTTCTTTAAGGTCAGCTATAGATAGTTTATTCAAGACTTATATTGTTAGTAGCTACCTGTAAACAAATCAATCACTACACCCTTGTGAACTGGAAAATTTTGGCATAAAAGATATATGTTCCTCTTTATGTGTTGAAGGCTCAGGGGCTTCCTCAGATTTAAACAGGTTCAGTAAATAAATACAGCACAGTGTCAGACTAACATTACACAGTAGAATAGGATTTTTTATAGCTCCTACAATTAGATGCTGTAGCTAAACAATTTGTGGGCAAACAGCACCTTTTTATATTCTATATTATCTTTGCAAACAACATATCCTATAAATCACAAATATATTATATCAGGGGGGTTTCTTGCCTTGCCATCAATAATGGGGCACTGGCCCCTCAATAAAAAAGTGTTCCCATTTGAGACTAATTTTTATATAAATTGTTTTTATTTGCATTACAGAGCCATTCACAAACTGCATGCACAATAATGATCTCCTTCATGGCTGACAAATAATAGAAGACATTTGCCAATTTTGTTTCCTAAAATTTATTGTAGGTACAGTGAATATCCAACTCATCCAGCTCTCTTTGTGTGTTATGTCTTATAAAGTATCTAATTGCTATTTTGGTGTGAGAGACTGCAGCAAATGATTCAAACTGTCTAAATGAATCACTGAACCACTAACAATTTTAGACCATTTGCAAACTTGTTTGACCGATTAGATCAAAAAAGCAAATGCTAGAATGCTAGTTCTGATTCCAAACAGATTACAGATTTTATGCATTTTACTTGCTGCCAGGAATTAGTCACATGGCATTTGTGGCTCTGTTGATTGGCAAAAAAAACAAAACAAAACAAAAAAACTGTTAGCTGACCTGAACACCCAAGAGCAAATATGGCTGAATTCAAATCACATTCTTTCAGGGAAATCTGCATCAGTCAAGCAACTGCTATTAGGATGAATGAGAATGCTAACGGATTGCTTTTTCTGCAGCTGTCATAGACCTCCTTGTTTAAGTTCACGTGAACTTGTGACTCACTCCTCAATCTGTTCAAGAGCTCTACAGAGACGCTGTGTCAAACAATGAGCTTTCTTCTAAACAAAGAGGGGGAGGGGGGAGAGGGGCCAAACAACACAGACTATGTAATAATGCTGAAATGCGTCATCCAGTGAATATATTTGGAAAAGAACTGCAGCTCTTTAAGTTTAATGTCTACAGCAAATGTTGTCTAATGTCATGCCAGAGAGGACACAGACTCATGGGAACAGTTTTAACAACACATTACTGAGAATTATGAAGTAGAAAGGAGCAGAGACAGATAGAGAAGAAAACAAAGAAAGCACTAACATTAAATGCAAAAAATGTCTTCTTGTAAGCATACTAAATCAAATGATTATTATTAAATATTTTATAAAAAAAATGTACTGTAGGGTCTGTTTTTTTACACGTTTTTATTTATTTAAATCTGTTAATAAATTTTTTGTTTTTATTTAAATTGCTTTGATTTCATTTAAATTGAAATTTTTCATTTCATTTCAACTACATTTAAAAAAAAAAAGTATTCAATTTCAAATGCTATTTTCAAATGCAAAATAGAAGTGTTTTCAGTATTTGTCATACTTTCGGACCCTCCGTACATTTGAGATTCATTCAGACAAAGCCTTGCGTTCATAGGATTGGAAATTTACAGCACAGTTTTTCTGCCACTTTCCTTGTTAGGTAATGCGGTGTGACTGTCTGAAGGCTGGGGAGGCCAATTGTTCGGACGCTATTCCAATCTCTCCATCCAGCCCCCGTGAGAAGTGGCTTCGCAGGCGGACACATGTCAAATTACGGGTTAATATCACATGAAATTACCTGCAATTACTATTCTTGATGAAAAAATGTTGTACAGTGTGATTGATTTTATAATACATATCATTTACCTGGAAATGTAAAATAATAATAATAATGTTTCATGTCTAGTCTGCATTTTTGAACAAATAGGGCCCCTGCAGAACATTTGATTCAAAATACTGTAGTGATATACACTACCATTTAACAGTATAGGGTCCGTAACATTTTTTAAAAGCTTTTGAAACTGCCCCAAGCAGGATGAGCGATTCCTTGCAGGTCATAAGCATCCTGCTCCAGTGAGCCTTCCTTTCCTCCCCGATCTCCACACTAAGGTGCCAAGGTCGTGGGAGAAGGCATTTTCAGCCTGTTCATGCCCCTGTAATGAACAGTTGGGCCAACATTAAGGGGCTTGATGAGCATGGATATGCGGGGATGCCCCAGGTTGAGGAGTCATTTGCGAGCTATCTCGTCCCCGGTGCGGGATCCTTATGGAAGGCTCCAGCCTTGTCTTTGAAGCAATACCAGATTTGTTGGCAAGGTGTATGTGGCGTAGGGCCAGGCTGGTGGGGCTTTGCACACCATGGTTATGTTGCAAGCCTACCAAGCTAACTTTAAGTAATACTTTGTGTGCATTATTACATATTTTTGAAGTAGAAATCAGTTTTGATATTTCAAAACACTGTTAATTACAATAAATAGCTGAAAGAACTATTTCTTGAGATTGAGACTTAACTTGGACCTCAAAGACTTTTTGACTTGACTTGGACTTGGACCTCAAAGACTTGGGACTTGACTTGGCCTTTAGGGACTTGTGAAAATGTCTGCTCCCTTATTGTCTCCAGAAAGCTTACACTATGGAGATGATATGGACATGCGCTCTGGTGCATTGGGTGTTGCAGATGTAGAACTGAGCTCTAACGCGGCTGCATCCCATTCTTTTACTTGCTGCCCTTCCCAGGGCAGAAAGGACTATGTGGTTACGAGGTGTATGTGGCAAACTGCACATCACTTTATCATTTGTCGTCTTGCTAGTTCTAAGAGTATGACGTGGTATTGATGTGCCTCCCTGGTGGCACATAAGTAGTAGATCTAGAGGAAGAGATTGGGTATTCCACGCTGTCATGTTCCACTCTCCATCTGGCGCTCTTCAGTGAACTGGGTGCAGAGGCAGTTTCAGTACCATTCATATTTCAAATGGGCAGAAGGTGGAAAAGATGGGCAATTACACTGCTCGCATCCCAAGCCTCTCTCTGTCTGTTATATCAGTGTCGGCAGTTTCAATATGGTAGCAATATGCTCCCTTTATAACAGTTAGGTTTTGATAAATGTGTATGGTGGGCAGATAACTCAACCTGCGTCCCACATCATCATTGGTCATCCTTACCCCTCTGACACTTGGAGTGCAGAGGTGTTAGCGATGTGCTCCCTCTGCGATCACATTTCAATGGGCTAGACAGTACAGGAAGATTGGGCAATACCTCTTTAGCGTCCTACTTCCTCTCCTGATGCCTTCTGTGGCATGGGGCTGAGAAGCATAAATTTGCTTATTGTCGATTTACATTAATTTTGGAGTAACAGGTTGGCACTTCCCTTTGGCAAGGGGCAGCTATCTAGCCCCCTCTTAGATTGAAGGCTGGATCGGTCTGTTCTCATGTATGGATGGGCAGTACAAGAAGGAGAATGAGCTTTCCTGCCTCTGTATGTCACTCCTTCAGTTGTTGCCTCTCCAGTCTATACCTGTAGGTGATAAGTGCGGACATAAAAAATTGGACTCTGTCGCAGCTAGCGGCCCGCTCTCTGTCATTCACTAGAACTGTAGGAATGGGTAACCATCAGCCGTCAAGAGCTACTTGGTAGAGAATGGTTGGAGGTTGTCCCTCTGGAACTAGAATGACCCTCCTCTCTGGTTGGCAGATACAGTGAGGCTGTGATCTACCTAGTCAGTTCTACCTCTGGGTCAAATAAATTAAATGATATGGGTAGTATTGAGCTGCAGACATTGCCTCAGACTGGTAGTTCTGGGTCACTAGATACGCTGTATGGCAATCTTTGGTTACAACTTATTTCGCTGGTGATTTCAAAGCACTGTGAGCAGGCATTTTGGCAGTATGGCGTACTGGGTATTTCGTAGGGTTGGGTACCAAAACCGGGCACTGATATGGAACCGGTACCTAAGTAACCGGTATGTAACCGGACCGAATCAAAATTTCGGTGCCTCATTTTGGTGCCACTTAAATGCCTCAGCTGTCGGTTGAATTGTATATGTGCACTGGAAGCTTCAGTACCAAGAAAAATTCCTTGTGGGTGCAAGCATGTAATAAATTATTCATTCAAGAACGTTGTGCAAGTTTACTGCAACAATAGAGCCGCGAACCTCACGTACGTTTAAAAAAATCCAGCATTCAGTTGATCCTGATGAATGCTCATTGTCACAGTTGTAAACATGACGGTGTTGTTCTTCCACAATAGGTTTTGTGTCACAGCATTTAAGGTGATGCATTCTAAAATAACGCTCTCCTTGTGCAGGACATGCAATAAGTCAGGAGAGGTGTCATATTTGCCCAGAGAAGGCAAAAAATGTGAAAAGAATTGCTGATTTTTAAAGCTGGTTTGTAGCATACCAAGAATACAGACTACTTTGCTGTTATTAGTACTGTAGTGTTATTTAGTGTTAAATTATTGTATTTGGGTTAGGTGGCTTAGGTTTTATTGTGAATTTGTTATGTAAATTTGTTGCGTTTTGTATATAGACTACTTATATTTATATATTTACTCAAACATTTTAATATATAAAATTTTACGAATCTTTTTTTTTTTTTTTTCAATAAAAAAAACGCTCTTTAATCTTATTCACCATCGTTTTGAGGCTCTCTTTTTTTTTAAAGTATCGGTTCAGGCACCTTTTAGGCACCGGTACCATTTAAAAGTTTTGATTTGGCACCGGTATCGATACCCAACCCTAGTATTTCGTTCCCATAGTGTAAATTCCATGATGCAGTGTAGAGTTCTACTTCAAAAGGAAACATCTCAGGTTACGACTGTAACCATGGTTCCCTGAGAAGGGGAACGAGACAATGCATAGTGTTGCTATACTTTCGGCATGCCTGTACGTTTTACTTCAGACAAATAAAGCTGGTGAGGTTTTTTCTAGGCACCCTTATATACTCTGTCGTCACCTGACTGTGGTTGCTAATCGAGATTGGAGTGTAACACATTCTTCAGATTCCAGCTCATGAGGAGCGTTCCCATTGCGTCAACTCCATTACGCAGTGTCTTGTTCCCCTTCTCAGAGAACCATGCTTACAGTCGTAACCTGAGATGATACTAGCCGTTCAAATTCTTGTTGGTGTCAGTCAAACTGTAAGAACTAATTTTAAACTCCCCCAGCTCAAAATGTAGGCGTTTTATATAACTAATGGTAATTAAAGTTTTATCATGTTGATGCTCATGTATTGCAATATTTATCCTGCCAGTGTAGCTTGTGGGTCCTTTTCCATGTTTACCTAAATTGGGTGTTGAGAACTCTTTCTAATGCTGTAATCTTATGCTGTAAACATGAATTACTTTGAGAGCTCTTGTTAGGTGTTTCCACATTCCCTAAAGAATTAGACTGAAGTACAAGGTAGTTGCGATTTACTAAGTCTCACAATATATGTAGTTGCAAATGCATGCAAGTGCAAATGCATTGTCCTGGAGAATCATTAAAACTTTTCTGATGTAATTAACATTCAATGTCCTTTCATAAAGAAGACAGAAAACATTTTATCTATCTTGTAAACTGGGAATGCAACAGATTTTAATAGTGAGTTTATGAACATACCTTTGTTTTTAAGGCTCAATCATATTATTATTATTCATTAACAGAATGTAACGGCAAATCACAGAGTTCATGATGTCATTGTGACAGAAGATGGTCCGCAGACGCTGGTGGGCCGATTTATGTATGGCCCTCTTGACATGGTGACCCTAACGGGAGAGAAGGTATTGTTGATGTCGTAACAACAAGCATCATGACCAATGCTACAAAACAAAGAGGTCTGGAGAAAATCTGTTAAGCCGCTTTTCCGACATCGGGCCAAACCGTTCTCTTTGCTTAATCGTTCCATTTAATGCAGTCAGGCCAAGTGGCCACTGTGGGGCTGATAATGGCCACTCTTTGGAATATAAATACAAACACATCAGTCATTGCCTTGTTAACGCAAGAGTTGCAGACAATATTAGATGTAAATCGCGACCGCGTTATGGAGGATGATCAGATATTTCTTTTAATTTTATTATTAATTTGTTTATGTCACTCAAATTAGCCAGCTACAGAGAAAATGGTAGCCAGCCTACAGACAAGTGACCGATCCTGAGTGGCAACGTCACTACATGCATTCTATCATCCATGCTGAGAATTCCGAGCCAAGAATGGTTTGTAATCGTGCCATGCCGTACCAGGCTCAAGTGGAAATACAACTGGAATTGTTCTTAGAACCGTTCTGCCCAACAGTGGAAAAGCGGCTTTAGATTCCCATTCTAATGGATAGCTGGCACAAAAAAAGCATTTCATACAAAACAGTTTATTGAAACTACAAATTATGATCTTGCATGTATGTTTATGAGTTCCTGTCTGATTCTCAGGTGGATGTGTTTTTGAAGACCCAGCCTGCCTCTGGCCGTTGGGTGCTGTTTGACACTGTGGTGACCAGCAGCAACGGACGTGTGTCCTACACCATCCCTGATGATAAAAAACTGGGGGTGGGTGTTTACCCCATCAAAATGGTGGTCAAGTAAGTACTCACATTCTCATCACAAAACTGTGAATCCTCTTAATATGTATCTATAGAACATGGAATGGAGAATGGAGGAATTTACTACCTGAGCTGGTTGCGTTTCTTTATTTTTCTTTACAGAGGTGATCAGACAAGCGCTGAGGCATTCCTCACAGTGTTGCCACGGGGAATGGAGTGTGTGGTGTTTAGTATTGATGGCTCCTTTGCTGCCAGTGTTTCCCTAATGGGAAGTGATCCCAAAGTCCGCCCCGGGGCTGTGGATGTGGTCAGGTAAACGTGTGACTAATGACAAATACTTTGATCTTAGATACATTAAGTCTTAATGTGCTGCCACATTTACCGCTGTCTGGTTAATTTTTTTGTGTGTGAAATGTAGTAATTATAAGAATCCACAGGATAGGAAATTCTGCATGAGTGCGAAAGGTTTCCGCACACAGATTTCGGAATGGGTTTCAAACGTTAGTCAATTTAGACAAATTCACTGTGTGGACCGCCTGAAAGCTGACTGTGAGTTTTGCTTCATACATTGCAATTGATAATAGACAATGGATCCTTTTTTCCCCACACAACATTTCGCTAATGTAACCACACCTTTATATTCCTGTTAATAAATGTAATACAATAAACTTGTATCGTGTCCCAGTGCTTAAAAAGGGCACAAATTCCATGATTTTAGGTCCCACTTTATATTAAGTGTCTTTAACTACTGTGTATGAACATTTAAATTCATAATTTGATACAATGCACTTATTGTGTCATACATGTTTTTACATTGTACTTATATTTAAAAAGAAAATACCTGTGTGTAATTACAGCTGTAATTAATTTCTGTAATTACATCTAAAATTACACTGTTGACTCTTCCTTCACACCTTAACCCACCCTTAAACATGCCCATACCACCAAACCTGTCACTAACCTTACCCCTGTCCCACCTCAATAGCAGCAAAAGTGTTTTGATATAAGTACATAGTACTTAGGGACACCTAATATAAAGTGTGAACGTTTCTGTTTTAAACACATCTATGTATGTTTGAATGTTGTCATCTATAAAATTGTTATTTTGGCCTGTCCGTCACATGTTGCCTAAGTTTGTTTTTGTTTTCTGTCAGTATGTTTAGTCACCTCTTTTCATTTGTTCTCCTTTTCCCGCCACTAACTGTTGTCATGGACACTCATTCACAATCACACCTGTTAGTTTTTGAGTTAATCGTCAATGTGTATTTAAGTTCCTCATTTCCTTTCTTTCATTGTCGAGTATTGTTTGTGCTATGCACTCGTTTTGCTTGCGTTTTACCTCTTGGATTAATACATTTAATTTAAATTAGAAATAGCATAATGGGAAGACAAGTAAACAATCTCATTGCATGCAAACAAATAATCCGCTAGTAATCTTGAATGTGAAAATGCGTAGTACCGCAATGCATATGTTTACATATGTTTTACAAATGTGCGTATGTTTATTTACATCTGAATATTTGAAGATGCTGAATATATAATAAATATTAGCTAAAATAGCTTTCAGTTTTCTATTTAAATATGTCATCAAGGTAAAAACGACAATTATGTCCATAGTAAGTCCAGTGACATTAACATGGTGACTTTACTTTTGGTTCTGAACTTTGTGTATACACTGAAGTTTGGTTCGGAATACATGTAATGCACATGTAAACAAATATGTGAATCGGATTTCAAAACTTAGATGGTATGAATAGTCCCCTTAGTTTATTGAAACCAAAATGTGATCCAAATAAGTAAAAAAGTACCAAAGACTTGACTTGAACTTGACTATGACCATAACAAACATAACTTGAACATAAACCTGGACTAGACATGGATTCACTAAACAGTAGTTTAGTGAACAAAGCTAGACAAAGGAACAATGAAACATGAGTGTTATGTATACACAAAGACTAATGAGCAAATAAGAAACAATCAAGACAAATCACAAAACAGAACAGAGAAACACATGACCTGAACAACCAATCAGAACATTACACATGAGACTAGGGAAGCGCATGACATGATCACTCAAGGGCAAGGAATCACATGTCACTGATTGGCCAGGTTCTTCCACCACAATCACCCAGCGATCACAGTCACCTGAGTTTTAACGACACACACCTACATCTCTCATTGTCCGGGCTCGTTGATACGAAGCGGACTCTTTGTGCTTCTCTCTGCGAGTTTCACTAACATGCGTACCTGTGATTTCTTACCTGAATTCTGTTCCATTCCAGTCTGTCCAGATCTCGTCTCCAGCGGTGTGCCTGTCAGTAAGTCTGTCAGTCCTGTCAGCGGTGCGTGAGTGTGTGCCGAAAGCCTACCGATCCTCTTCAAACGGAGTTTGTATTCATTCTGGAATTCTCCTCCCGTCGTTCCTGCAAGGAAAATAACTATTATTCATTCACGGATTTCATTCAAGGATTCACCATATCTGAACTCTGATACTCACCCATTCCTGCATGTTTATTCACTTCCGAAACTCTGCTGTTTTAATAAACACCATTATCATTACTTACCTTGTTGTCCGTCTGCTTCCATAACAGTAAGCCCGGACCAAAGACAGTAAACAGCATGAGTGTTCCCGATCCCTTCCAAGAGCTGGTGGATTCACTAAAGAGGGTATTATTATTATCCTCTCTTACCATCACGCCTTCCACACCACCAGCACCACCACCACCACCGAGCACTTCTTCGACCACCGCACCTTCCAGTCCCATGGCTCGACCAGCGCCCTACTCTGGCGGGGCGGAGGAGTGCAACGGATTTTTGCTTCAGTGCTCTTTAACATTCACCATGCAACCTACTCTATATCCCACTGACCAGTCCAAGATTGCATTCATCACATCTCTCCTCACCGGACCAGCTCTCCAATGGGCCGAAACTATCTGGAGTCAAGCCAGCCCAGCCAGTCGCTCTATCCAAGCATTCGTTTCCCACTTCAAGGAAGTATTTGGCCGAGCGGATGGAGAAATATCTGCCGGTGAGCAACTCTATCATTTATCTCAAGGAACGATGTCTACTCATGAATATGCCCTTCGCTTTCGTACTCTAGCTGCGGCCAGTGGATGGAACGAGCGGTCCTTACTGACCACCTACCGGCTTGGTCTTGCCCCCCAACTCCGTCTGCAGTTGGCTGCTTTGGATGACAATATAGGGCTCGAGAAGTTCATACAGCAATCAATCAGATGCTCAGACCGTATACAATCTTATCAGTCCCATTCTGACTCTACAACTACTACACTCCTCCGTCCATCTGAAGCCGCCAGCCCTCCAGAACCAGAACCTATGATCACCGAATCTGGTAAACTTACCGCTGCTGAGCGACAGAGGAGGCTGACCCGGGGTCTATGCATGTATTGTGGAGCCAGTGGTCATGTTCGGCTGAACTGTCCACTTCGTCCCATACGTACTTCGGTGAGTGTTATTCGTTCTGATGTTGAAAAAATGCATCCTCTCTCTACTTGTGTCCAGTTAACCACCCATACATCCTCTGTTTCAGCTAACGCTCTCATCGACTCTGGGTCAGCAGGAAATTTCATCTCGGGGACCCTCTGTTGCCAGCTCCAGCTCCGTACCGAAGCCTTGTCGAATGTTTACCAAATTCAATCCATAACTAAGTCCATCACTGCACGTCCACGTATTCACCGGAAATGTGAAACCATATCACTTCAAATCGGAGCCCTACACAAGGAGGATATTCAGTTGCTGGTTCTGGAGGGAGCCAACGTGGATATCATACTTGGGCGTCCGTGGCTGGTGAAGCACGATCCCATCATCTCTTGGGGCTCCGGGGAAGTGATAAAATGGGGCAAGGAGTGCCTATCAAGATGTTTTCCAGTTCTTCCACGTCCTATTCCGAAACCTGTTCCAGTCTATGTCACATCAGTTGAAAGTCCACTCGAGAAACAGTCCACGAATATTCCTGACATCTACTCCTCTTTCCAGGACATCTTCTGCCCCAAGAGAGCTTCCCAGTTACCACCTCATCGGCCATGGGACTGCGCCATTGACCTGATTCCTAATGCTCCTTTACCCAGAGGTAAGATCTACCCGTTGTCACTTCCGGAGACCAATGCCATGGAGTATTATATACAGGAAGCTCTCAGTCAAGGATATATTCGTCCTTCTACATCTCCCGCAGCATCCAGCTTCTTTTTTGTTGCCAAGAAGGATGGAGGGCTGCGGCCATGTATTGATTACCGGACCCTAAACCAAGGCACCGTCAAATTCAAATATCCCCTTCCTCTCGTCCCTGCGGCCCTCGAACAACTTCGTTCAACTACCATCTTCACGAAGTTGGACCTCCGCAGCGCTTACAACCTGGTGAGAATACGTGAGGGGGATGAATGGAAGACCGCCTTTGTGACCCCTACTGGCCACTATGAATATCTCGTAATGCCCTATGGTTTGGTCAACGCCCCCTCCGTATTCCAGAACTTCATACATGAAGTCCTCCGGGAGTTTCTGCATCAATTCGTGGTCGTCTATATAGATGACATCCTCATCTACTCCCGGAGTGAGGCCGAACATCGCCACCACGTTGCGGAGGTCCTCCACAGACTCAGAGAACACCAACTCTTTCTGGAGGCAGAGAAGTGTTCCTTTCATCTTCCATCAGTCCAGTTCTTGGGTTACATCATTGACCGTCAGGGGGTCCGCATGGATGAGAGGAAGGTTTCTGCGGTAACTACCTGGCCAGAACCCACCACGATCAAGGAGCTTCAGAGATTTCTGGGTTTCGCCAATTTTTACAGACGCTTCATACGAGGTTACAGCATCATCACCACTCCACTCACCAACTTGCTCAAAGGTAAACCGAAAAACCTTCTCTGGACCCCTGAAGCTGCCGCAGCCTTCCAGCTCGCCCTGGAGGAGTGGCGACACTGGCTGGAGGGCGCCATCCATCCATTTCAAGTAATCACTGACCATAAAAATCTCCAGTACAAAGCGACTCTGCCCCCGTCAGGCCAGATGGTCATTATTTTTCTCAAGATTTCACTTCTCCATTACCTATCGTCCTGGTTCTAAGAATGTCCGTGCCGATGCTTTATCCAGATTACATGATTCTCCAGAAACACCCGAGACAGCCACCAACATTATACCCGAAGACATCATCATAAGTCCCATCGAATGGTCTGTTCCTCTAGCCGTCACCACTCCTGATCCCCGACCTCCGCTGGGCTGCCCACCTGATCGTCAGTTCATTCCTAGGACACAACGGGTAGATCTCATTCACACCATTCATACCTCTCTGGGTACTGGACATCCTCTCTCGCTATTATCCGAGCGCTTCTGGTGGCCGGACATGGCAAGGGATGTGAGGAGGTATGTACAAGGTTGTAAGGAGTGTGCAATGTCCAAAAGTCCCAGACATCTACCTGCAGGAAAGCTCCATCCCTTGCCAATTCCTAACCGCCCCTGGTCACACCTAGGAGTTGACTTCATGACCGATCTACCTTCATCGGATGGAAACACCTGCATCTTCGTCATTGTAGATCGATTCTCTGAGTTCTGCAGGCTATTACCACTAAAAGGTCTTCCCACTGCCCTGGAGACCGCCGAACTTCTCTTCAATCATGTCTTTCGTTATTACGGGATCCCAGAAGACATTGTATCAGACAAGGGACCCCAATTCATATCCCGGGTATGGAAGTCGTTCTTTAAACTCCTAGGTGTGACAGTCAGCCTCTCCTCTGGCTACCACCCTCAGACCAACGGCCAGACGGAGAGGAAGATCCAGGAAGTGGGGCGGTTCTTCAGGACCTTCTGTCATGATCATCAGAACTCCTGGAACCAGTTTCTGAAATTCACTGCGGCAACCCACGACAGGCCTCACACCATTCCAGTGTATCCTTGGATTCCAACCTCCACTATTTCCCTGGAATGGTGAACCATCTGAGGTCCCCGCAGTGGATTACTGGTTTTGGGAGAGCGAGAGAGTCTGGGACGGAGCTCACCACCATCTGCAGAGGGCAGTTCGCAGATCCAAGACAGTCGCTGACCGGAGGAGGATTTCGGGGCAAGTCTATGTTCCTGGAGATAAAGTTTGGCTCTCCACTCGCGATATACGTCTGCGACTGCCCTCCAAAAAACTTAGTCCCAGGTTTGTTGGCCCCTTTACCGTCTTGGAACAGGTCAATCCCGTCACCTACAAACTCCAACTACCACCGCAATACAGAATTCACCCCACATTTCACATTTCCTTGCTCAAACCCTTTCACAAACCTCTTATTCCCTCCACAGAACCTGGCCACGAAGAGGAACCCCCTCCCCCCTTGATGCTGGAGGAAGGGTCCATCTACTCCGTTCGAGAAATTCTGCAGTCCCGACGTCGTGGTGGTCAATTGGAATATCTCGTCGACTGGGAAGGATACGGACCAGAAGAAAGATCATGGGTCCCAAGAGTCGACATCCTAGATCCCACGCTCATGGAGGAATTCCATTCCAGCCATCCTCAGTACCCTGCACCTCGTGGACGAGGAAGACCACCACGGCACCGGAGACTTCGGCCCTCAGGAGCGGGCCCTGGGGAGGGGGGTAATGTCACGGATTGGCCAGGTTCTTCCACCACAATCACCCAGCGATCACAATCACCTGAGTTTTAACGACACACACCTGCACCCTATCAGCCACTCTGCTTCATAAGCACACACCACACATCTCTCATTGTCCGGGCTCGTTGATACGAAGCAGACTATTAGTGCTTCTCTCTGCGAGTTTCACTAACATGCGTACCTGTGATTTTTTACCTGAATTCTGTTCCATTCCAGTCTGTCCAGATCTCGTCTCCAGCGGTGTGCGAGCCGTAAGTCTGTCAGTCCTGTCAGCGGTGCGTGAGTGTGTGCCGAAAGCCTACCGATCCTCTTCAAACGGAGTTTGTATTCATTCTGGAATTCTCCTCCCGTCGTTCCTGCAAGGAAAATAACTATTATTCATTCACGGATTTCATTCAAGGATTCACCATATCTGAACTCTGATACTCACCCATTCCTGCACATTTATTCACTTCCGAAACTTTGCTGTTTTAATAAACACCATTATCATTACTTACCTTGTTGTCCGTCTGCTTCCATAACATCACATGACAAACAGGAACTATGACTTTGACTAAACTTAAAAACTTAAAACTATAAAAATAAAAGACATTAAACAAATATGAACCAAACCCCAACACCAATGTGACATTAGGGTTCATATAAAAAGAACTTTCAGAATCTGAAATTGAATTGGATTTATTTGGATTGACAGAAATTAGTGCATGTAAACATACCTAATTTTTACACAAATTGTAGTGTTGACTGCATTTGTCAAGTTCAACTGTTTGATGTCTGTGTTTTGATTATTCTCTAGACATTGGCAGGATCTTGGGTATCTGATCATCTACATTACTGGCCGTCCTGACATGCAGAAGCAGAGGGTGGTGTCCTGGCTCTCTCAACACAACTTCCCTCAGGGCATGGTCTTCTTCTCAGAAGGACTCGTCCATGACCCCTTGCGTCAGAAAACCATTTTTCTAAAGAGTCTGGTGAAAGAGGTCTGCCTCTGCACACACCAGCTGAACATTTACATTATACATTACAATGTTACATTAGAAGATGATTTTGTAGGTTTTGAATGTTTGTTTTTCAACTTTATAGATGTTTAGAAAGTATCAAATTGGCGAGTAATGATTAGCCTCATTTTATAACATTTCAGTCATGACAACTCTCAGGAGCTATGGTTGCTGCTGCTGATCATTCTGCTAAATGCTCAGAACATAAAATTAATGGAAACATGCTGCTGCTGCTGGTAGAGAGAGGGAGAGGGAGAACATGAATTTGCATAGCGCACAGAGTTCGTGTATGCGTGGTTATAAAGGGAAGTAGTAATGTAGAAATCGATTGACTGTAATCGATTACCTGTAATCTCACAAACCTTTAGTTGATTCATCTCTCTTTAAAACTCCTAATATTTTATCATGTCTCAGTTATCAACTTTCAGATTGCACCGTAATTAAATTACACTTGGAAGCGTGCAGAAAAGGAAGTAACTGGGCTCTAAAAACTTAAATATTTTTATAAAAATATATTTGTGTTTCCTCATAGTGTCACATTAATATCAGTGCGGCGTATGGCTCTATGAAGGACATGTCCGTATACAGCACATTGGGACTTGCACCTAATCAGATATACATTGTTGGCAGGCCATCCAAGAAACATCAGCACCAGTGCCAGGTAAAGCTCAGTCGTTTTAGTTTACCAGGTTAAGATATTTTCCTCTTAGTCTGTTATGTTAATTAACAGTACTGAATCCCTTCAAGGACAATTTTCCCTCCCTTTGTCTCTTTCTCATGTGTCATAGTTTTTGAGTGAAGGCTACGCAGCTCACCTCTCCTCTCTTGAGTTTGAGCACGGCTCACGCTCAAAAAAGAACCGCATGGTGCTTCGTCAGGGATCTTTTGGCCTTTCCTCCAAAACGGACTTCCTGTCTCCATCCCCGGACTTCCTGTCCTGCAAGCGCACTCCGCTGCTGCGTCGAGCCATGTCTGTTCAGCAGCCGTCTCCACCCTCATCATCTGTTTCAACCCCCAAACCTGAGCGTGCTCAGAGCCAGCCTGAATCTCATAAAGACGGACCAGAGATTCGCATCCAGACCGATGATCAAGAGGAAGAGGAGGAAGAAGAAGAGGGGAGAATACAGGATATTGTACTATAAAGGAAGTTGTGGGAAAAGGGTATGTTGTGAAACCGCATCCCATCTAATACAGTAAGCGCTCATTAAAAACATTATACTTCATAACTGTCAGTGACGAGCAGTAATGGACTACATGTCATTTGGATTACATGATTACAAAAATCAAGAATTTGTTCTCATATTACATTACATTACAAAATCTGGATGATATGTATTACATATAGATTTCATTAGCCCTAAGGCAACAACAAGTGTTGTTAATGTACTAGTTAAGCATAATGCTATTTCAGTGTTGGTCATGTACTAATTAAGTATAATACTAGGTAAGTGATATTAATGTTCTAATCAAGTACTAACTACTACTAGTTAACATATCTTACTAGTTAACGAAATTTTCATCAAGTTGTGAAGTAGTAGTTACTAGTTAACTAGTGACTAATTTGGTAGATAGCTAGTTTGGAATATTAAACAATGACAATTTTAGCACATGCACACACTAGTAGTAATTAGTAACTATGTTACTAGTTAACTTCTTAGGAATATTTTGTATTCTTGTCAAAATAGCACAGGATTATTCTTGCATGTGACAAAATTAATAAAAGTAACTTGTCAGTTATCTAGTTACTGGTCTAACCAGTTTACTAATGTTTAATTAAATGAGTATTAATTTGTCTTCAATGCTTTTAAAATTAGTGATTAGATTTTTATTACATTACAAAATCTGGATGAACATGGATTCGCATTATAACATTCTAATTGCGTAAGTCATTAGGCAATGAGTGATATTAAAGGTATAGCGGAGGATTTTCCTGAATTTAAGAAAAGAACCGGCCTCTCCAATTTTTAAAAAAATGCACATGCGCAACACTCTACCTGCTCCCGAGAGGGAACGCCTATTAAACGTGTGCACGAGAGAGCATGCACAAGCTTGTTGCATTTGTGTAATAAATACTATGGTGAACACATTGGAATTATCAAAAATGAACACACAAGGTTTTAGAACATTTCAGCGTGATACCTCTTACCATTTGGTCATAAGGCTACTTTAGACAAATTGAGATGTTTACCGTGTCTACGCGGTGCGTGACTTGTGCCAGGGCTAGCATCGCTAATCATAGCTTAACGTTACATGAACTTTTACGAGCAGTGATTTAAATGGATTTCTCCAAATAGCATGCCAAACTTTACCTGTCGAGTAGAAACTTCGCGACTGAGGCATCAGTGGGCAGCCCAACCTGTGTTTTGAGCGCACGCCATCGTGTGAATGAATACCCAAAAACACTCTGGTCTTGTTTCTATCTTCTGCGGCCTTTCTCTTCTTCTCATACACGTAGACTTTTTTTCTCTTGCGACCCTCAGCCATTTTCAAAGGAATGGCTGAAACCGTAGCTCACCAGTGAAAACTATCTAGGGACGAGCATGTACGACGGCCTTATAAACATATCACCAGAATGATTGACACTTAGGAGGACCAATAGTCTTGATGATCCACCCGGAAAAAGAAAATCCTCCGCTATACCTTTAATGTACTAAGTATAAAACTAGTTAAGTGATATTAATGTTCTAAATTAAAGTAAAATACTAGTTAACTTTTTTTATTGCAATTAATACTAGTACTATTAGTGTATTGCAATACTAGTACTAGTTTACTTCCTTTCTAGTTAACTACATTTTTATTATATTGTGAACTAGTAGTTACTAGTACTTTGACTGTTAACTATTTACAAATGAACTTGTTACCAGTTAACTACTTCAAGACATACACTTACTAGCAAAATTGTAAAAAAAAAAAAAAAAAACGTACTAGTTAATTTCTTGGGAACATTTATACTTTTCATGTGATGCAAAAATAAATAGTAACTTTTTTATTAAAGTGTTAAAGTGTTATTGCACGTATAATTAGTGATTAGATAGTAAATAAAGAATCAAATCAAAATGTATTTATAAAGCACCTTAAAAAACACAGAATGTACCAAAGTGCTGTACAATTTCAAAGGGATAAGATAAAATACAATAAAATACAGAGAAAGAAAGGGATAAAAAAGACATAAAAGAGAGAGAAAAACAAAAGGAGAAAAAATAAGAATATAAATGCATCTAATCCAAACCTAATGGTCCTTACAAAGTAGCAAAGGCCTCATCAAACAAATACGTCTTCAGACAGGTTTTAAACATGTTTACAGAGGAAGAGGATATGTGGATATTGGTAAACCATTCAGCAAAAACTGTCAAAATATGTTATTCTTAAATTTGATGCCAAAGGAATAAGTGTTAGATTAAAATAAATCCAAAACTACGGAAGTACAGCCATGCCATGAAAAATTTTCTCGTTTTTTTTTTCTATTCTAGTTTGGGAGTGCAGTGTATATACTGCTGCATCATGGATGAGAGAACTCACTTCTACTTTGATCAGAGACTCAATGAGGCTGAAATAGCTCTGTATGTCAGCGATAGAGCACTTCAAAATCAGTGTCTCACACTCTGGAGGGAGGCTACAACTTTATCACCATAGACACTATAGAGACTGACTATGTGGTCAAGTTCATTTCCACACACCTCGAGGGATCAGGATAATATGCACAATTGTAGAATAAAATTTGACGCTTGATAATTAAATGGTTGATTCTCATGAAATTAAAGATCAAATGCAAAATATATGATTGTTTTACTGAACCCAGTTTTACTTGATTAACTTGTGATCAGTATCACATTATACAACATAGTCAGTAGTTAACTGCCACTAGTTAACATTGCTTTAAAATATAGTTAACTAGTAACAGAGGTTACCTAGAACTAGTAGTAGTTGCAGCACTAGTTAACTATTAGGGTACCACGGGACTAAAGGCGCCTTTGATTTGATTTTCCTGTAAACCACTAGATGGCACAAAAACCTGCCGTAGCACTTTCCAAACCCAGACAGCAACATAGTGTCGGCTCAGATCCGGCCCACATCTGGTACGTGTGGAATCCACGTGTACCAGATGTGGGCCGGATCTGGGCCGACACTATGTTGCTGTCTGTGAAACATTCGCTTTTCAAGATGCACATGGAAATTTGGCTGATCCTTGATGCGATCGCGGGCAGCAGCGCAAAGTTGATTATGCGCTAATTATATTGAATATTTGATGTTTTTAAAAATATTGTAGATTTAAGTAGCAAACGATAATCGCTAAAATTATTGAATATATTTTGAAACAGAGGTCTTCTTTATGATTTTCAGTTTTGTCCAAGCTAATTAAAACAACTTTTTTTCCAATAACTGAAGAATATGTAAAAGTATGGTATTTGGGGTAAAAGGCGCCCTGCTATTGGGGCAAAAGGCACCATATTATATATATATATATATATATATATATATATATATATATATATATATATATATATATATATTTATTTATTAATACTGAGAATGGGAACATACAAAAGAGAAAGTATACATCACATAATATCAACCAAAACAATTAAAAAGGAGACAACAGCAAAAAGGACAAAAAAATATACATATATATAAAATACAAAAAAAAAAAAGAAAAAGAAAAGAGGTAGGGCCATTACATCACATAAAGATGTTCACATGAAACAATAAATTACATGATAATAAACAGCTGGCTGACTTTTCCATTTGTTGACATGACATGGTTAGATTCAGATGGTAAATATCATATATTACGTTGGTGTCCACATGATTAGAGATAGGCCCAATCACCATATTTATAATGAAACCATCATTTAAAAAAAAAAAAAAGATATTAATCATATCATATAGTAAACTATTATTTATTGTTACTACTGTAAATCTATATTAAATTATTATGAGATCTCCTTCAATCCTTTCAGAATCTTTACTTTTTTTAAACTTTTTGTTTCTGTATTTTTAAGCCTTTTAGTGAGTGTGGGGTAAAAGGCCCACCTTGCCACCTCTTACATATACACGATTTTTTAAAATATAAACTACTTTTATGATTTTTTTTCACACAAAATCTGTTGCTCCATCAATGTTCAATACAAACATTTGTTTTTCTTCAATCATACAATATGGGAGTATAAAGAAAAGCACATTTCTTAAGGTTTGCCTTTAGCTCCATTGTACTCTACTTGTATTTCACGTCATTAGTACATTTATATGACCTGTTGTTGCCTAATAGCTACCTCAGTACATTTCAGAAGTGATACCCATCATTATTTCTGCTCTGACATTAGCTGTGCGCAACTCATTGCTAATGCCCAATATGGTTTAGCAGAGACGGCATGCTGACATATTCATTGGAGATGTTTCCCAGCTGTTGTCATGGAGACACATGTTTTGTGATTGATTTGAAAGCGCTCCAATACAGAGCTCCATTCATTTCACAAACCTGCAGAGATTCACTGATATTTGATGTAGTGTGCACTGACAAACACTCATGTTGTGCAGTTATGGGAGCAGAATGTCATTTGCAAACAGGCCCTTTTTTGTATTGGATCACTTAGAGCCAGAGCAGCCCATTGGCTCACAGAAGACCACTGGCTCCCATCTGGGTTGCTGTGACGCACACGAGTTGCTCTGGATTGCCCAGGTCTCTGCACTCTGTCATCATGTGTCCGTAAACGACAGCCCAGCGGCCCAGGGAACGGCTGTCTTATCGCCAGCTTGGCGAATCTGTCTTGAACTTTTAGGGAGGGGCTTAATTGGCTTCTAGAAAGAGTGATGGACACTGTGAGACGATGTTCCCTTTGGCTGATGTTTGAGTTGTGCTTCTCTTTCACGGTCTATTGGAGCAAGTAATTGTGGTAGAACTGCTCTGAACCAGGGGCGTTTATAGATGTGCGAATCTTTTCTGAATGGCCCTGAAAAACACAAGGGTAAAGAAAGCAAATGATCTTTGACTGTTAATTATGGGTCATTAATAGACAATTTACAATACAAAACTGTTCAAGTTATGCGCCAATATGAATCTATTACTGCTTCAAATAGGATTGCTAAGATATGTTTTGAAAATGAATATATTTTTAAAATGATTATTTAAAAAAAAAAAAATGCAAATGGTTAATAACGGTCTATGCCATGATATTTTTAAATCTTACTTTTTTCTTACCCATTTTATTTATGTATGACCGACATGCATCACATTAAGTTTATTAGTTATATTAAAATTGTGTAAGGCAAATGGATGGGAATTTTATATGCAATTCAAATACATAAATCTTATTTAGGCCTACATATTTTAGTTTCTGTTTTTTATTATAAATTACTTACACTTGTTGGTAGAAATACATTATAACAGGGGTTTTCAAATTTT
The DNA here is from genome assembly GCF_964197995.2 of Scardinius erythrophthalmus. NCBI lineage: Eukaryota > Metazoa > Chordata > Actinopteri > Cypriniformes > Leuciscidae > Scardinius > Scardinius erythrophthalmus. The sequence continues at coordinate 25,511,125 of NC_138237.1, read as the reverse complement.
TTAATTTGATGGACCCCTAAAATAATAATTATTTTCCAATTATATTTATTTTGAATATTATATTTAGTAATTTTGAACCTATTATTATTATTTTAGTTTTATTATTCTATGCTGTTATTTTGTATTGAACTTTTCCACAATGCCTCTGTCTCTGAGGAAGCAAGATTTAGTTTCTTTAGAAATAGCATTTGCAGATTCCGTAGATATAAATAAAATGTATGCTTATAACTAAGAAGAAAAAATTTACTCTTAAAATTGGAAAAATGCTTCTAATGTTTATACTGAATTCAATTTATTTTTTTAAAGTTCCCATATGGAGCTCATGGAGTCAAGCTGAAAGACATACAAAATTATAAAAAATAATAATTTGCCTAAAATCTTATTGGATGAGCTATATTCAAAGCCATTGTAACGCATTTTATTTTGAATTGTATATTCAATTGTATATTTTATTTTGAATTGTATATTCATGGAAATGCACCAAATTGCTAGCATGTTATACAGTGATTCTACCGAGGCTAAGAGGATTATTGACTTCAGCTGGTAAGGCTGGAAGACCATCTTGAACAAGCACATTTCTCCAACCTCTTACTAATCTCACGTTTCTTCTCCATCCTCAGTACATACAGACGAATTTCATCATCAAACACATCAAGATCTCATCTCAAACCAGAAAAAACGTTCAACTCGATAGATGGGCAGACAAGAACAGTGAACAGCTGCAAGGATTTGCAAATTATCTCCAAAACAAACAATCCCATCGGAGAGAGACAAGGAACATTTCAAACGTTTGCTGTTAGAAAGAGCCCAGAACAGATGTGAAGATTGGACACTGAATGCTTTAACCCCATGTGACTCTTACAGCAGACTGAAGGAAAGAGGAACATGGAGGTGTCATAAATGAGACAGAAGTATGACAGAGAGTAGCTACAGAAAGTAGTGTCAAGGTCATCTTTTATTGAGTTTTGTGCTTTGCCAGGAGACTCGTTTAATGTGTGGTGAATATCTTCCTGCAGACTCCTGTGGTCTTTGTGAAGGTAACCATGGACATGAGCACCTGAGCCGCATCTATTTATAGCAGTCCTGCAACCTGAGGCATTGTGTTCTTTATGACTCTTTTGTGACCCACACGTCTCGCAGATCACCCGGCAAGCATTTCTCAGAAGACCCTGTTTTCTTGTGTTTTCATCAGCCGTAAAGGAAAAGGAGCTTAGAAGAAAAACGGACGTCTCCAGGAGCATTCCAACTGCCATGTTTCATTAATAGTTTTTTTGGACTCCTGTCTGCATGATTTGCTCAACCCAGATTCTTTTTGTCAAAATGTTGCTTCATACTCATGCATTATGTAAAGACTATAGTTCTAGTGTTCATCTAGGGTGAAGTATGTGCTAATAGATTATGTGCTGACAGAGTTTTTAAATGTCCTGCTGTGGTTTGACGTCTGTGACTTTTTCAGAGAGAATCTGTTATGTGAATTTGGCTGTACTGCACTAAACTGTATATATTTGTATAAATGTATTTCATATTCGGTGTTATTGGAAGTTATAAAACTATCTGTTGAAATGTTGACAAATTATTTCTGATTAATTTAATTTCACTCTTCTCAGTTTTTTAGAAATGTAATTCTGGTAGGTTATCTTGATTTTGCCAAGTAAGACATGTTCCTGGATCAACATATGTTGTTTGCGATCCCAAATTCAGTTCCCTTTCGTTGTCACTCCGAGTTACGTCGGATGACGACGAATGGGGTTTCGCTTAGAAATCCTATCATCTTCGAGTATATAAAACGAGCCAATGGCAATGAAATGCCATGGGTCTGCGGAATTTGCATAGCGTATCTCCGCCCCACGCAGGGGGTATATAAGGAAGTGCGCTGACAACATGCAGATATGTTTTCGCTTCGGAGCCAAGTTCAGTACTTCACTCCACAAGCCTTCTGAGTGTCCAGCGAGATCGCATTCCTGCTGCTGATTTGTGCAGTAATCTGCCGACAGTGAGTGTGTTTCTCCCTGGGCGCTGTGTGTCGCCTGCGCCTTCGATGCAGTGCTGTCCCGGGAGTTCTGTCCGAACCGGCCACAGTGGAACGCTAGTCCTTCCCTGGCCAACCCTGGCAGAACGCGGAAACTCTAACCACGCCCCTATGCTGGGACGCTATGCTTCCCATGCCGGCCTGGTTGTTCCGCCACGCACACTGCTGACCTCGCTCAGGCGACATCAGTACCTGCGTGATCCTGGGTCAGGTGATGTCCACTAGTGTGGTCCAGACATGGGCTTAGCCAGGTTGATGTGGGGGTGTCTGAGAATTCATATTCTAAGCTCCCCCATGTCCCGGGCTGGGCTCTTTGGTGGTGTGGCTTCGACCACCTGAAGTAGACTCGGGTCCTGCACCGATGGTCATCCATCCGTGCGGTCTCCTTAGTCTGCTTCCCGCCAAGGCCCCCTCCGTGCGGCTGCTCCCCTCGGGTCTTCACCGGCCCTGAGCAGGAGCAAGTCGCAGGAGGGCGGCGCTGCCCGTCTCCGCCCCTTAGACTGCCACGCCAGCCTAAGTAGCACTCTTGAGACGGGCAGCCTGGTCGGTGGTGTGATTGAGGATTGCGCCCAACAGTCTTCGATCACTCTATAAGCAGGCTGAGGACCTTCTGCACCGACGGTCATCTGTCCGTGCGGTCTCCTTAGCCTGCTTCCCGCCGACACCGCCCCTCTGCGATTCCTCCCCTCGAGCCTTCACTGGCTCAGAGCACGAGGAGCTCGCAGGAGGGTAGCACCGCCTGTCTCCGCCCTGTGCCCCGCTAACGCCAGGCCAAGCGGCGCTCCTGAGACGGGCTGCTCAGAGATGGCGTTGAGTTCTTCCCTGGAGATGGTAGCAGGGCCGCTCCTTCCCCCGGTGAAGGGCCGGGGGAGAATCCTTGCCGCTGCTCGTCCCACGACGAGCAGCACCCTAAGTTAAAGACAGAACTCACTTCCCCATCTCTGAGCAAACAGAGCGTGCGGATGACAGTGCACGTCGCTCACGAGCCTCGCCACTCTCGTCCCCCTCTGTCGCCAGTTCCCTGCCAGAGCACGCCCCAGTGGGACGCTAGTCCTCCCCTGGCCTCCTCTGGCAGGACGCGGCTAATGACCGTGCCCCCGCACCGGGCCGCTATGCCACCCACGCCTGGGCCGGTCATTCCGCCTCGCTGCACCACCGAGGGTACGTCTGTGGTCCGTATGACCCCGCTGGTACAGTTCCTGGAAGCCTGGTTAGAGCTTCCCAGGCTGTCCCGCTGGGTCGCGAGGACCATCAGGCTCGGCTACGCGATTCAGTTCGCGCGGTCTCCTCCCCGCTTCAGGGGAGTCCGCTTCACTATGGTCGGTGGCAATGCCCCGGTTATGAGAGCGGAGGTCGCTACCTTACTGGCGAAGGGTGCGATCGAGACTGTCCCTCCAGCCGAAATGAGGTCCGGCTTTTACAGCCCTTACTTCATTGTACCGAAGAAATCCGGTGGGTTACGGCCAATCCTCGACTTGCGCGTCTTGAACCGCTCCCTTCACAGGATGCCGTTCAAGATGCTCACGGCCAAGCGCATTTTCGAGTGCATACGGCCGCAGGATTGGTTTGCAGCGATCGACCTGAAGGACGCCTACTTTCATGTCTCCATTCTTCCTCGACACAGACCGTTTCTACGGTTTGCTTTCGAGGGGCAGGCATACCAGTACGCGGTTCTCCCTTTCGGGCTAGCCCTGTCTCCTCGCGTCTTTACGAAGGTCGTCGAGGTATCCCTTGTTCCCCTTCGGGAACACGGGGTTCGCATCCTGAACTATCTCGACGACTGGCTGATCCTAGCTCACTCTCGAGACCAGGTTTGCGAACACAGGGACCTTGTGCTCCGGCACCTAGCTCGTCTGGGCCTTCGGGTCAACTGGGAGAAGAGCAAACTCTGCCCCGTGCAGAGGATCTCTTTTCTCGGTATGGAGATCGACTCGGTCGCAATGTGCGCGCAGCTTACGAGCGAGCGCGCGCAATCACTGCTGACTTGCCTTCGTCAGTTCGAGGGCAAGAGTGTGGTCCCACTGAAACTATTTCAGAGGCTCCTGGGGCATATGGCATCCGCAGCGGCTGTCACGCCGCTCGGGTTGCTTCATATGAGACCACTTCAGCTTTGGCTTCGCGATCGAGTCCCGAGGTGGGCATGGCACCACGGCACGCTCCGAGTTCCAGTAACTCCGACCTGCCGTCAGTCCTTCACCCCGTGGTCGAACCTCAGTTTTCTTCGGGCCGGAGTGCCCTTGGAATGAGTGTCCAGGCATGTTGTTGTGTCAACAGATGCCTCCACCACGGGCTGGGGCGCCATGTGCAATGGACATGCGGCCGCGGGCTCCTGGACAGGACCCCAGCGCCTTTGGCATGTCAATTGCCTCGAGTTGTTGGCTGTACGTCTTGCCCTGCACCGCTTCCAGGCGTTGCTCAGGGGTCAACACGTACTGGTCCGATCGGACAATACCGCGACTGTAGTGTACATCAACCGTCAAGGTGGTCTGCGCTCCCGCCGTATGTCACAACTCGCCCACCACCTCCTCATATGGAGTCAGAAGCATCTGAGGTCGCTTCGTGCCATTTATATCCCGGGAGACCTGAACCAGGCGGCCGACGAGCTGTCTCGGCTTCGGCCTCTCGCTGGAGATTGGCGACTCCATCCCCAGACGGTTCAGCTGATTTGGGATCAGTTCGGGGACGCACAGGTAGACCTGTTTGCCTCCCACGACTCGTCCCACTGCGACCTGTATTATTCCCTGACCGAGGGCACGCCTAGGCACGGATGCACTGGCGCACAGCTGGCCGCGGGGCCTCCGCAAGTATGCGTTTCCCCCAGTGAGCCTTCTTGCGCAGACCTTGCGCAAGATCAGGGAGGACGAGGAGCAGGTAATTTTGGTTGCCACGTATTGGCCCAACCGCACCTGGTTCTCAGAACTAGTACTCCTCGCGACAGCACCTCCCTGGCCTATTCCCCTGAGGAAGGACCTGCTTTCTCAGGGACGGGGCACCTTATGGCACCCTCGTCCCGATCTTTGGAACCTCCACGTGTGGCTCCTGGACGGGATGAGGCAGGTTTGGGTACCCTACCACCAGCGGTGGTGGCAACCATCACTTCCGCTAGAGCATTGTCCACGAGACATGCCTATGCGTTGAAGTGGTACCTCTTCGTCAACTGGTGTTCTTCTAAAAATCTAGAACCCACGAAATGCCCCATCAGTGTCGTGCTTTCCTTCCTGCAAGAAGGGTTGGAGCGTAGGCTGTCTCCCTCCACCCTGAAAGTGTATGTTGCCGCCATTGCCGCACATCACGATGCAGTTGATGGTAAATCCTTAGGAAAGCACGACCTGATCGTCAGGTTCCTGAGGGGAGCCAGGAGACTGAATCCTCCTCGGCCTCCCCTCGTACCCTCTTGGGACCTCTCAGTGGTTTTAACTGCCCTGCAGAGTGCTCCCTTTGAGCCTCTGCAATCAGTGGAGCTTAAGTTCCTGTCAATGAAGACAGCGCTCCTGGTTGCATTGGCCTCCATCAAGAGGGTAGGGGACCTGCAGGCATTTTCGGTTGACGAAGCGTGCCTGGAATTCGGACCGGCTAACTCTCACGTGATCCTGAGACCCCGGCCTGGATATGTGCCCAAGGTTCCCACCACACCCTTTCGAGCAGGTGGTGAACCTGCAAGCGCTGCCTTTGGAGGAGGCAGACCCAGCCTTGGCACTGCTCTGTCCAGTACGCGCACTCCGTGCTTACGTAGACAGGACGCAGTGTTTCAGGACCTCAGACCAGCTCTTTGTCTGTCATGGTGGGAAGCTGAAGGGAAAGGCTCTCTCCAAGCAAAGGCTGTCTCACTGGATCGTGGACGCCATTGCTTTGGCATACCAGCAGCAAGGTCGACCGTGCCCCCTTGGTGTGACGGCCCACTCCACCCGGAGTGTGGCATCCTCTTGGGCTCTAGCGGCTGGTGCCTCGCTAACAGACATCGGCAGAGCTGCAGGCTGGGCGACACCTAACACATTCGCGAGATTCTATAATCTCCGAGTGGAGTCAGTTTCTTCTCATGTACTCGCTTCAACTAGCCGGTAAGAGATTCTGCTCAGGTGTCTTCGCCCCCTGGGGTTGAAATATTCCACCTGCGGCTGGACACCCCAGTGTTATTCCGTATGCAGCCCTTCGGGGTCATATGTGTATTCCAAGTCCCCCCCTTCGGGTTGGGCATGATTGCATATTTCCACTGGATATGCTTCCCAGTGTACCTTGGTATTCCTGTGTTAAGTAGGACTCCTTCGTCCGTGCTAGTCTCACGACAGGGAGCTCAGACTTACGCAGGGCACTGGTAGACAGTCGAGAGGTGGCGTGATTACACTGGGAACCCCATTCGTCGTCATCCGACGTAACTCGGAGTGACAACGAAAGGGAACGTCTCGGTTACGGATGTAACCCTCGTTCCCTGAGTAGGGAACGGAGACGTTACGTCTCCCTGCCACTTCCGCTGTACCGCTGGAACGCCTGAGTTCAGTCTCGGCTCCTCAGCGAAGACATATCTGCATGTTGCCAGCGCACTTCCTTATATACCCCCTGCGTGGGGCGGAGATACGCTATGCAAATTCCGCAGACCCATGGCATTTCATTGCCATTGGCTCGTTTTATATACTCGAAGATGATAGGATTTCTAAGCGAAACCCCATTCGTCGTCATCCGACGTAACGTCTCCGTTCCCTACTCAGGGAACGAGGGTTACATCCGTAACCGAGACGTTCTCTTCCGTGGCTTATTGCACTTGAATGGTCACACACACATATGACAATATGCCTGTCTTGGCGAATATTCATGCAAACACAGTCTTAAGTGAACGTAAACCACTGGGAAAGAAATCAGATGTGTGGCAATGGGATGCATTAAGTCTTAAAGTGACAGCAGCCTAATACAGTAAACCGATATATATATATTGGTTATATCAGTTTCAGTTTTTACATATAATTTAAATTGATTTTCACACACTTAAAGAATTAACGTATCACATATTGAATATTGCATTATCTATCTAACAAGTTATCAAACTTTTCTGATAGGGAAATGATAGGTGAATAGCATTGATGTAAAAGCACCTATCCCTGGTTGTAAGCCTAAACTTGACATAAACTGTAAACTCAAATCTGATTGGTTGATTGGAATGTTGATCCAGTATCATGTTGTACTTGGTGAAATCACATTCACCAATTCAGCCCTCACTTTAAAATAAAGTTTCATTTGTGAAAGGGGTCATGTTATGCTTTTTTACATTTTAAAATTTTAGTGTGTATTGTTGCTGTTTGAGCATGAAAAAGTCCATACTGTTCTAGAAAGCATCTTCCCCTCAACACAGTGAGATAGCAGAACCCATTCTTTGCATGCCATGACAGAAAAAATCTTTCTGATAAAATGGTTATAATGAGCTGAAATCTTGCAGGTGGTTTTACAGCTGCTCCCTCTGGAGTTTTAAACATTTACCATCCTTAAAATAGACCAATAAAGCAGCCTTTTAAAAATGATGATTCCTTGCTGAGACACCCAGCATTTTTAAAAGCACATTGCAATTTAACGGCAGTTAAGAAAGCACAAGAAAAGGGAAATTCAAGTAATAGGACTGAACTGCTCTGAACCGTGTACTTTGCAGCTTCTAGTCCTTTACATGCTAAGAGATGTGAAGAAAAAAATCCCATTGATACTTACAAAATGATGATGAAAAGAAAGAAACCGTTCAAATTGAATTATGGATTTTTGAAAATGTATTTATTAAATATAAAAAAAGCAAACAATTCTGCTGTTTTTGTCCTTTTCTTTTAACAAATCATAATGCAAAGTGATATAACTGTAAACATGTCAGCTTTGAAACAAACTCATTCTATAATTGTTCTTTGGTAATGTTTACATATGGATCATATTATTGTGAGTACAATCTGTGATTATGATGTCTTACATAATATTAACAATAGCAGTATATTTGCTTAGTGAAATTATAGCATACTTTGCATGTTTTCCTCCTGATACACAAATACTAATGCCTTGCAGTACACCCAGTAGTAAAGTACCAAAGCAGTAAAACACTGTTAATAAACTTCAACTAAATAGGTTAAAACAGTTAGTAAACGGTAACGTTAGTAACATTTCCCACAGTTAAGACACTAAACATGTCAGTTTAGTGTTCGCTAGTGATATTGGATATTTTTGCCAAAAACAACAACCTAAATATGGTTTGTTTTTTGATGAATAACTTTTAGCATTTTTCCTAATTCTTTGACCTTTCCACACATTCATTTTTAATATGCTTACATTTTGTATTCACATCTTTTGGTGGCTGTTCACAGCAGAAAGTTTTAAATAAATGCTTCAATATGTCTAGCACACTGAGCCATGAATGTGCATTAATTGAAATCATGCACATAAATCTGAAAATCAGCAGCTATAATTGGAAATGTTTTCAAATAGTGATACAGTATATTCAGTTGCCCATTAAAAGATACAGACAGATAAGAAAAGTGTCCCTTCAAAATACTGGACAAGGCCTCTTCTGGCATATACTGAGAAACACAAGACAACATACATGTTTGATAGCATAAGGCAAACAGTTGCCTCTTTTAAGTGGCTTTGCGGATGTTCGTCCAGCTGCTTACGGACTGCTGTAGGCGCCGTGTCTGTTTTCGGATGGAAGCCCTGTTCAGTCCTCTGGAAATGTTGCTCTTGGTCGTGCTGTAGCTCTTGCTCATGACCCCTTTGTAGTGCTCCAATGCCTGGACCCTGCAATCACATTATCATCAATGGTTAGAGTTAATGGTAAAGTGTGTGATGAAGTAAGGTGCTTTTGGAGATCACGATATCAAACTAGGCACGTGACATGTGTCTCGGTGGAGGGTGGGGCTTAATATCCTCCACAACTGACAGCAAACTGGCATTCAGATCTGCCTCCATTTAGCTGGCAACTAGCCAAATTCCTACGATCCAATTAATTCCCGAAGGATGAAATCAAGTCCTGCCCTATATTTTTCTTATTCCAGAAGCTGTCTCATTTGGATATACGTCACAAAACTTCAGTTTTATGCTGACTTTAAGACCGAAGTCAAGTTTTTATGCGAACGTTTGCAGCCGAATGCAGAGGCTTTTAAAGTTTACTTCAAATAATAGCGCGCGAATTGACACATGAACACTAGAAAGTTTAGAAAATTTTAAAATCTACAAAGTTAAAGGTACAATATGCAACTTTTTTGTTCAAAATTAACAAAATTTACATAACGAGTCAATACATCACCAAACGTGTTTTTGTCCTACCTTGATTCACTATGGAAAGCCTACTATAAGCGTTTATATTTTAGACCTAGCTGGAGTGTTTTCATGGGAAATTGCGTAAACGTCACTCGCCAGTCTCGTCATATCCGTAAACAGAGAAAATTTGCTCCTGCAACTTTGACGTGTGTATGGTGTGGGAGTGGCATAGTTTAGTTGTCATAACTAGCGAGAAAGTTTGACGTGGAGGTGCTAAATCTCAAACCTCCGGGAAATCACCCGTCTCAAAAAAAAAAACCCAGCAGAACTGATGTTTTGTCAATTTGATCAATTGCCATATGTATCTCTCTAACAGAATTCGTTATAAAGCATTATATTGTGAAGGGTCAATGAATTTATTTTCAAGGAAGTACCGTGTCTATTAATGGGTATCTAGAAATGTTGCTTTAACTACTAGCTGACATAAAATAAGTGATCATTTTTTATACATTTTATTTCAATTAATGTTTATTTTGTGCTGTACTATGCTGATGACAAAATGTACATGTGTTCTGTACGTGCACCTTAAATTATGCATAAAAAAACAAAGTATACTTTGGGCTTTAGCTTACGAGCTTAGTGCTAACTGGTTACAAAATGCACTTTTGATTAACGAGGACAAGATAGGTTTTTGACCAGGCATTGAGGAAGGGGGATATGATCTAGCAATAGACCATGACTAAAGAACAGTTATTTACATGAGTGAAAGTTATGTTAGTTAGAGTTTAGTGTTCAATGTGTTCAAATCCCAATGTTATATATGATTTTTAGTGCTGTCAAATTGATTAATCATGATAAATCACATTTAACAGAAAAGTTTGTAAATACACACATTATATATTTAAAAAATGTTATGCTAGGTGCGATTAATCCAGATTAATTGAGTTGACAGCACTAATTATTTTTAAATGAAACAAGCAAAAATATAGCATGCAGTTTTTCAGTGTATGGAAAAGTGCAGCTTTGGCATTTGAACAATAACTCGTTTAGTGTTACACAGGAAAAAAGGAGCAACAGACTTGTGAATTGGAACATTAATCATCTAAGATACTTTTTTTTCTTTCAAAATGTACTGAGCTGAAGAATATGTTTGAATTGGCATGATAAATCACAATATAGACGTAAAATAATGGTAAAAAGAATTGGAAGGAAATGGGCAAATTAAGCAGCAGCCATTGTAAAGTGTGTTGTAAAATGCCTTTTAGTGCTTGATATTAGAAAGTAAAGCTCCTTAAATCATGTTTGGTGTAGGTTAATAACTAATCATGCAATACAAATAGGTTTTAGTGTGGCGCTGACTACACGAATCAGACTCAGTGAGCTAAAGTTAACTTCTTAGATTGGACAAACACTCACATAATGGAATAAACACTACATTTTTGCACAAGTATGTTTTCAAGCAGAACTTCAGAAAGATACTTAAAAACATTTACCTTGTCATTAATCCAAAAGACACTCCCTGAACCTGTCGCTTGCAGAATAGAAGAGAAATAATAAATGGACTTAATTCAGAAAGATATTACAAGTGATCATGCCTGAAAGCCTTGAATTTGTTGACTGCAATATAGCAGATTTAAATCAGCCCTAAAATCCCATCGTCACCCCTTTAGCTGGATTGATTAAGAGTGACTGACCGCCCAACCAAGGAATGAGACTTTTGAGCCATTTGAAAATCTTGGCGGGAGGAAAGTTATGTGTGGAATTCAAAAAGGGGAGGGAATGGGGTCCCTCGGAGGAGGAGGAAGGGCTGGAAGATATTAAGACTAGCACTGCATGATAAAAACATGAACAACCCCAATGTCTTAAAAAATAACCCTTAGATTAAAACAGTTAAATCACACAGTTGTTCCAGCAATAGACAACAATTCCCAAAAGCAAACCCCACTAAGTGCAATAACCTTTAAGCGGCTCAACATAAAGGCTTTTTAGGGGGGGCGGGAACTGGGACCACCCGAGTGAGCACACTCAATCTCAAGAATTGACAGAAATAAAACTGATAAAAGGTGAAGATTAAAACTAAATATATTTATTTTTACAGAATAAACATTTTATTGTGATTTTTTTTTAATACTCACCTATCATCTTTCCAAATCGCATCATCAAAGGCTTGAGAGAGACGTTTTAGCCTTCCTAGGCCTTTGGACACACAATCCAGATCCTCATCGAACTGCCTGTCATGGGATGGGGACAATTCTTATTGGATACTGCACAGTTTAGGGAGGGTCAGGCACCAATTTTAAAATTCTGGCTGATAATTATTTTTATGTTATGGACTTATAACTTATAACATAACGATACTATTATGTTGAATTAAACTACTAAAAGATAAAATACTGAAAACTACAAAAAAAAAAAAAAAAAAAACATTGAATGCTACAAGATTCAGGCATCAAAACATTATAATGTACAATATGAAAATGGATATTCATTTTGAAATTTGCCAAAGATTACATTTAACAGTGTTATTAAATTATCAGTTTTAAAACTTTTAGTGAGCGTTGGATGATGGCAAATATACAGCTCAGGGTGATTTTAGTTTACTAAAACCATAAAAAAAAGTGTTACTTGAAATAAATTAAACATTAAGTGATATAAAAAAGCAGCTAGTCCCCAAGGCAACATTTCTCATTTTCACTTAGTATAACTAAAACTGGAATAAGACATTTAAAAAAAGAAGAAAAATGACAAAACACAACAAAATTACTAAAACTAAAATTAAAGTAAAAACAGCGTCCAACATCTTTGAAATTGTTACTGTTATTTTACATTATTGTTCAATTTCGCATAAAATGTCTAAATATTTGACCATCTAATCTAATTATAATGAATATTAAAAAAAGAGAATTTTGGGATCTAGTGTTTTACACAATGTGCTCAATTGTTACACAACATATTTTGGCAAATGTAGTTAGTCATCAGGGTATTCCATGCATGCAGAAAATGTTAATACTCTGCACAGTATGGTATAGTGTAACATCTAAATCAGTCACTAAATTCCTGACAACTCATCCTGCACTACACACATTCCTTCCCAATCAAATGCTATTTAGAATGAGAATGTCCACCACCTGCAAGTACCAAATCACAGTTCACATCAGTGACATAATGGCCTATTTACAAGAAAAGGTTGATTCTTTAAATATTGCCCACGCAACTTCCCAATGAAGAAAAATGCTGTCGTCAAATGATTTCATGGGGACACTAAACGATTTAAAATCAGCAAAAATGCAATGTGTGAATGCAGCTGTGCAGCCTCACCTCCTGCTGTTCATTGTGTTTGGTGATGCAAAAGGGCTTCTGAGTGCAGCCATTCGCACCAGCTGCCTCCTGGTGCGCCTGGTCTTCACCGTCCTCACAGCACGGGCACTGGCGTCTGGGGTACAGGCCCCTCGAGGAGTCCGCTTGCTGGTTGACCTTGGAGTTCGCCTGGGGGTGATGGTAGTACGGGCGGCAGATCGTTTTGGGGTTTGTGATGTCCCAGTGCAATCACACTCCTCTCCGCCTGATGTTCTACCAGGCGTCATGACCAGACACTCCTGACGTGGCTGTCGGCTCCTTTGAAACTTCTGATTAGAAGATGAAAATATAGTTTTTTTTGGGAGGGTAAATAAACATTTGTTTTACATGAATAACTATAGACCTTATTCAGAGCAGCGCCATGACAGGTCTGAAAGTGAGGCTGTGAGGGATAAAAAGCTCCTATATCACTTATAATTTTCCACAGCTCATGTTGTCTGGAGTTTTTTGTCTACAGAAATTTCTTGGAAAGATATTTTTGCAGTGTTTCATCAGCAGAACAATCCAGAAACACATTAAATAACAGTACAACCCACTGAAGAGATATATGGCTGCGTCCGAAATCGCATAGGCTACTCTCTTGAGTTGGTACTTATTTTGAATTTAAAACAATTACTTCAAGCCCGCTTAAAAAGTACACTCTATATAGTATTGAATGTGTGTAGTAAGAATGAAATCTGGACTTACCACATTCGCCATGTTGTCATTATCAGGTGACCTATCAGCATCATTTACGGCGCTTCAATTTATTCTTTGTTTTACATACTCTGAACAGTAACACAATGCCTTGTATTTGTCTTGTACTTTTTGCACTGTACTTGTCTGCAATTGAACTAAAAAAAGACCTCTCCCGTGGTCTCTCATGGGATAGTAAAGTGTCCATAATATGCACACTTCAAAATCTCACAGAAGTCATGGGTACTTCTACAAAATCTCAAGTAATGGGTACTTTTTACCTACTCTTTTAAGAGTACTGTGAATTCGTACATAATTATTTTGTCACATACTGTTTTTCGCCTACTATATTGTGGGGAAGTATGCGATTTCAGATGCAGCCTATGTATATTCCTCACAGCCTCGCTTTCATTCTAGTTTAAATCAAAGATGGCGCTGGCCTGAATAAGGTCTATAACAAGTGATTGAATGAATGTGCATTCACAGTTTCAAAGAAAAAAAAAAAAGCACACCTGACAGACGTTTCCAATGGAGTTTTTTGCACTGCGGGTCATTTTGCGGACAACACTGGTCTTTTGGTTCATCTGTAGTGACTCCCAGGTGGGGTTCTCCGAGATGTTGACGTTGGCCTGCACTGGTTTCAGGGGCAGCCGCTTTCGCAGAGACATTCTCAGTGAGTTCAGCGAGCTGGTGGAGCGCATCTTCTTAAACTGCTGCGGCGCTTCGGGCGAGCTGTCGGGCTCTGACTCATCGAGGACAGCATGCGACCTCCAGACCCCGCTCACAATAGTGGACGTCATCATGAGATCTCAAGGAGATGTAAAAATGCCTATTTGCAAAAAATATGACTTAACAATATACTTTCCGGTAAAAGTGTAGACCTATATCATATGTGTTGTCTTGTTGAATAGTAGCCTACATTGACTTTATACGTAAACAATGATTAACCATTTTGCAGTATTCAATGCATTCTGTTAAAAAAATTCACTCTAAAACAGGTTGTTACTATAACATTTTCCATTTTCTGTTAAAATTAGCATAATTATAAGTCCAAGGTGTAGAACAAATTATATTCACGTAAGAAATATCTGTGACTTTTAAAGATTTTATGCACCATTAGGCTACTTTTCCAGGTTTTCCACGACTGTGGGAGGAACTCTGTGAAGAGCTGCCTCGTTTGATAAATAAACTGATCACAAGCTTGATGTTTGTAAAAGAAAATAGTAAATCGCGGTGAGTGATAATAAAATGAAACTGAAGATTATTCTCCAAGATGTAAGTAGCAACGTTAACGCAGAGTAGAAGAAGAGCACAAAGCATTGATCATTTACAAAGTTAGCGACCTAAAGCAACATCAAACAAAAACAATAAATGCTTTACACAACAAATACGTCTAAAAGATTTTGCACTGACTATGCCGTTAAAATTAAAACTTACCGTTCTTTTCCCAAATCTCAGAGTCTTTTGAAGTCAAACTATCCTTTACTTTGTTTCGAGTGGCTGGCTCTGGCTCTGTTTGAATTTGGCGAACCGCTCCCTCTGGAAGTCAGACTCCGCCCACTATGTCCCGTTCCTCCACTCTGATTGGCCAAACTGCAGTTGCGTCGCAATCTAAATGTGACGTTACCCGCGGTTCTTTGTTTTGGAACGCTTGTATTGCTATGATCAACTTAACTGTCTATATTCATAGAGACAAAGAGACCACTTTTAAACTGTTAAATACAGAAATACCAAAGCTCATCATAAATAAACCACATCGAATGATAGCAAAACGTCAAATGCATAAATATCCCAAAATATTTAACAGCTGTGATCATTAAGTTAGTATTGTTTAACGTTCTAAAGCTTGTGCTTATTATAGTCATCTAAAAAAAAAATCTAAGTAACTAAATGTCCAACAAATCTGAAATATAATTACATTTTTATTTGTCTCAGAATTTGACATGACAGCGAACAAAGAAAACAGTGAAAGTATCCTAATCTTATTATAAAGTGGAATATTTAACCTTTAACCAAATCAAATATAAATATAACCAAATTTAACCAAATCAAAATATATATATTATATGCGCCTATAACCTATATGATTTGATTTGGTTAAAAGTTTATGATATTTACACTATTTACACAAGTAAAATCTCGTCCTTGACAATGTACAGTAAAATATCTTGCAATTCACTTTAATGACTTTATTTTACTGTATCTCCAACAAACACAGCCATCAATGTTCTAGGAGTGGCTGTGTCTTTGCTGGCTCAGAGACAAAGTACTTGCTCAACAACATTAGAATCTGGGGAGAAACGCACAAGGAAATCATCTAAACAATTCACAAGTATAAAGAGTTGTTTGACAGACATATTTTCACCTTATAATTTAACAATAACATAACAACAGGCTAAGCAGGAAACTAAGAACATCTTTTTGAATTAGAAATTCATATTTAAGAGGGATTCCATCCTGGTTCCAACCCATTTGCCAGTTACAGTAATGGCTACTTGAATTCCGTCTGATCTCCTCAATGCTCAATGTCTCTGTGGTTTGAATGCCGGAGATGAAATTCCATGTGGAGATGTTCAATTTCGATTTGGGAGGGATGTTAAAAAACATGTTTGCATCACAATGAGTGAATTGTGATTGTCAAAACATTTGATAACTAAACAGAAATTTGATTAAGTTCCATTTCAGTGACAGCATGTTTCAACATGGTACAATGACTGGTAAGCCACTGTTTTTATTATTGCTTGATTTCATATTTAAAAATTTCATGATTTCAATTAAATTCTTGTGATATAATTCCGATCTTGATTCAATATCGATTCATTTAGATAAATATTAGGTACAGTAGATACATGTTAATAGATAAAGGTTAAAAATAACAACTCAAATATAAATATAAAGCGTTTTTTATTATAATAACGTAATAATATTTGAATGATATAAGTAAAAATATAATATGTTAATATAGTGCACATGATATTTAATTCAATTCAACTCAATTTGCGTTCATTTGTATAGCGCTTTTTACAATATACATCATTTCAAAGCAGCTTTACAGACAGTGCATATTACAATTTAGAGTGATCTGTTATTGAAGATAACTGTCTAAGTTAAGTATTTCAGAAATGTACATATACAAAGTAACAGTTATCTAAAAATGCATTAATTTAAACAATGTAATAATTTAATGCAGAAACAATAAGCTCATTGAAGTAATAAATACTTGTTTGTTAACAAATGATTATGACATTTAGAAAATATAACATTTGGTGCAAAATTTAGCAAAATACTCCTCTATATAGCAATTTTTTATAGCCAACTAACGTGCTATGGTCAGGGCTTTCCTGGGTTAATGACTTTTACACTATTTACACAAGTAAAATCTTGTCCTTGACAATGTACAGTAAAATATCTTGCAATTAACTTTAATGACTTTATTTTACTGTATCTCCAACAAACACAGCCATCAATGTTCTAGGAGTGGCTGTGTCTTTGCTGGCTCAGAGACAAAGTACTTGCTGAACAACATTAGAATCTGGGGAGAAACAAGAAAATCATCTAAAAAATGTTGTTGTTTGACAGACAAATTTTCACCGTATAATTAACAATAACAAAACAAACAGGCTGAGCAGGAAACTAAGAAGATCTTTTTAAATTAGTAATTCATATTTAAGAGGGATTCCATCCTGGTTCCAACCCATTTGCCAGTTACAGTAATGGCTACTTGAATTCCAGTCTGATCTCCTCAATGCTCAATATCTCTGTGGTTTGAATGCCGGAGATGAAATTCCAAGTGGAGATGTTCAATTTCGCTTGCAGCACTATAGGACACAAAAGTTTCTGATGTTTCAGATAGTTTTTGATTTTAAGATCTGAGTTATTTATGTAAACTAGTTCATATGAAACATCGCTATTGTCTTCATTTTATTAGTTATGACGATAACAAAATGGAGGGAGCTGACATACCTTAATAATTTTATCCCTCCTAGAGATGAGTGCTAATACAATTGTGCATAAAACCACCACCACTCCAGCAATCGTGGGTCCTACAGGGAACTTTAGGACTCTATCTAAGGGAGGGGGAAAAAAAGAAACATAGATTAAACTGAACATTAATGTAAAGCAGACTGTCAAAGAAAAATTGAGAATAAAAAAGGGACCACAGACCTACAACTGTAACTGCAAAAGTCCTGCTCGCAATTCCATAGACGGGTGAGGTTACCTCACAGATGTACGTTCCTTGATGTACATCACGCTCAGCTTTTGGGATTGACAACTCAGCGGTAATGCCATTATTGGTCGTTATGTAACTACCTGTGGTCAGATCCAGAACTTCACCGTCCCTTTTCCAAACCAGAGCTACAGGAGGGTTGGCACGTACATCACAGGACAGAACAACAGCATCTTTTTCCTCAACAAACACTTCTTTAGTGTCATTAAGGTCTGGAGGATCTGTAATATAATGGCATTCAAACCTAGAATGAAACAATATCTGACCATATCTCCTTAACTATGTTGTTTTACATGCATACAGGAAAAAAAAAAAAAAAAATTCACCATCTACTTACAAATTGCAGCAGCATATTAATCAGTTTGACTGAAATCTAATTAATTTAAAGAAATATTCCAGATTCAAAACATTAGAATAGATAACTTTACACAGAAATGGTTAGTGGGTTTATTAATGCTAAAATCACGATAACACGCATTTTAATTGTTACGTCGTGTGGCTATATTGAAAGAGATGTTTTAGTGTTTACAAATGAACCCCACGAACGCACAATCGATGCAGGCTACATTTAAAGAGTTAATTTAATGAGTTTGATAAGGTGTTAGTTCTGGAATAGCTTAACTGAAATGAAATTGATTCCAAACCTGTCAGTTTTACCCTTGAATATAGGCCTATTTCTGTTTACTCAAGTATTCTGAACATTAAACTTACAATGCACGTCGAACTCGATGGAGCCGTTCACACTTGCGTCACCCTTCAGCTGACAGGTAAAGACGACTCCGTTGTCCTCTTTAGAGACAGACTGTACACAAAGACTACTCCGGTACAGGCGGTTTTCTTCTGCCAGATTCACCCGGGCACCATTGCGGAACCACTGCAGTTCATGGTTGGATGGGTCAATACTTCCATCAGTCTGACAAGTTAGGGTGACGGTTTCCTCAACCTGTATCTTTAGCAAGCTCCCGATGGCCGTCGGACATGACTCAACGGTGACCGCTGCTCAGAATGCGTTTAGAGAGAATTAAATATTAGCAATTTGTTCAGGCATAATGTATTCGAATTATTCGAGTAGAATAATATGTTAGAACATGCAGAATTTGGATCTGTTTGAAAGCACCAGACTTTGAAAACTAGTGATAGATTAGGCTACCTTTGATAGGAGTGACACAGCACAGCAGGAGCTGAATGATAACCAATACTTTCATCTTTGCAAGTGTGCCAGCTGCCCTTAATGATAAAAAGACATGAACAAATATGATTTGTGGAATGTTTTGGGTAAACATTCTTCAAATGAATTCGTATTTTGCTAGAAATGTAAGAAAATGACCTTAACTTATCAAAACCAATGTGGATCCAAAACAAATTTGGATCCCATTGACTTTCATTGTATGGAAAACCTAAAGACATTTCTCAGAATATCACTAAAGAAAAAAAAAGTCATACAGCTTCGGAATGATGTGAGGGTATGTAAATGATGACATTTTTTTTTTTATTTAAACGTATTTAACAATTCCTGACAGTTTCAAAGTCATTGAATCACTTGATTTTATCAATCTTAATTGCATTCTCAGAAATTCAGATCCCTTTTCAAGACCGCTTACTCACCAAAGCTTTGTGTGACGGTTCTTTGGAAAATGCCAAATCCAAAGGTTGCGTGAGGTCTGGAGAGGCTTGTGTCTTTACACCAATGATTTATATTCTGTCCCTTTACAGCACTTGGAATTGAAATCACCTTCCCCTCACGGTCACAGACCTTTTAGTGTTGTGCAAAAATAGTCTTTTAAGTGTCATTTCAATCTCTCAAGGTGGAATGGGAAGGATGAAAAGAGAGAAATCTCATAAAGATATAGTCTTACAGTCATAAAAACGTTTGCGATAAGAGAAATTGTATGTTCTATAAATGCATATGTCAATGCCAAACGCATTAAATGAAAAAAAAAAAAAAACATGTCCCAACCCAAAATGAATCATGCATTCCTAGTGTTTATATGTGATATCTGAGTTCAGTGACGCAGGACAATGACACTATGCACATGTACAGCATGCACGAAAATCAGTTATACAAATTTGATACAAATACAGTGTTATATGCATAAGGTCACCTTGTTATACTATTATTATAAACTGTATAGGGTACTAGGGCTAAAGGCACACCTTAAGAAACGTGTGCTTTTCACTATTCACATAGTGTATGGTTACAATTTTCTGTTTATTTTGATAAATAATAGAATTAATTTTTGTTCCATAAACATACTGTCATTAAAATGTTAATATAAAAATATATTTTAAAAATACAGAAACAAAATTATTTTAAAAAGTAAAGATTCTGAAAGCATTGAGGGAGATCCCATAATAATGTAATATAGATTTGCAGAAGTTTCATTTTAGCAATTCTCATTTGCCACTTAAATCTACAACATAAAAAAAAAAAAACATAAAATATTAGATCAAATTAGTGCATAATCAACTTTGCGCTGCTACGATCGCATCAGGGATCAGCCAAATTTTCATGGTCATCTTGAAAAGCAGATGTTTTGGAAAGTCCTGCGGCAAGTTTTTGTGCCATTTAGTGGTTTAGAGGAAAATAAAATCAAAGGCGCCTTTTACCCTGGTGCACCTTAGTGTATGTAGTACCCTATATATATGTCTTCTTTCCTTTGGATGAGATGCTAAACCAAGGTCCTGACTCTATGTGGTCATGAAAAATCCCATGGCACTTCTCGTAAAAAAGAGTAACCCCGGTGCCCGGGTCCCATTCCCTGCATTGGCCCTTATCAATCATATGTATGTATTTAAAGGCATAACGGTTATCGGCCAGATGGTTGAATATGAACTAATAGTTATAAAGAAATTATGTAACAGTTCTGTTTTCTAGTGCATATTGTGCATTTAGCTTTGTTTTCGCCCCAGATTTGAAACAAAAGATGTATTATGCTGTTTACATTACATAAGGATGGAGTCTCAATTATTATCCACCAGGGGGCCCAGTTTGACCACAGCGAGCTAATGATGTCAAACTGTAACTAAAACTAACAGATATCACAGGTTCAGTGTGAATTTTAACCACGGTTAACCATTTAACCATTGTCTTCAGTGTTTTTGATCAGCTCTGTAGGCACCAAAATATGAAAAAAATTAAAAAAGATACTCAAGTGCACTTGATTATACACAGTACAAGACTATATTGTTATAGTACAATGATATATACTGTATATAACACAATTATATATGAAACATGTAATGTATAATACAAATGAATTGATACAATTTTATTAAAAAATGACAGGAGCACTTAAAGGGTTAGTTCACCCAAAAATGAAAATTCTGTCAGTAATTACTCACCCTCATGTTGTTCCAACCGCGTAAGACCTTCGTTCATCTTCGGAATACAAATTAAGATATTTTTGATTAAATCTGAGAGTTGTCTCACTCCTCCATAGGCTTTCAGAGGGACCGAAACTTGGTGGCCCAGAAAAGTTATTAAAGAGATCGTTAATATAGTCCAAGTGACTCCAGTGGCTCAATCTTAAGTTTATCAAGCGACGAGAATACTTTTTGTGCGCAAAAACAAACAAAAACAACGACTTTATTCCACTATTCATTTCCTTCTCTCTGGGCCTCGTAGTGTTTTTGCGCTGCGCGTCTGTGTTGCACGTCATCACGCATCACACACATGACCCGCTTCGGCCAATTGTGAGCCTACGTGGTGACGTGTAACACAGACGCGCTACACAAAAACACTACGTGAACCAACTAGAAGGCCCAGAGAGAAGGAAATAGTTCATTCATTTTTGGGTGAACTAACCCTTTAAGATCTACAAGTTTGTTAAACCAAGTTATTCATCATGATCTGAGAATGATTTAAAGGGCATCTAGCAAGAACATCTGACCCTCTGTATACAAAGAGTCACATGATCAGTGTCAATAATTTGCTAATTTTTTTAAAAGTTTAATTTAGTTTGAAATGACTTACAGCCAAATTGGTTGTATTAAAGGCAGCAATTTTTTTCAGGGCTGTGCAGACATTTTGGGGGGCCGGGGGCATATTACAGAAACTTTCTATCTTAAGTCTTAAGTTACGACCTGACAAGTTAATTTAGGATTTTTCCCAAATTTGTATTACAGAAGCAAATCTTAAATTGATTTAGGATTCTTATCCTATCTTATAAAATCTCCTTTTTTCTGTAGTTAGGAACCCCCCCGGTGTTCGGTAATCAACTCTCAGGTCTATTACCAAGCAACCAACAACGCGCAAACAGCTGCTGTGAAGTAAAATGGAGAAACTGTAGATTAAAACGGAGAAACAAATTAAGTGGTGCTTTTCACTAAGTGAAGTTTTGATAAGCTTGGTAGAAAAGGCAAAGCCTAATCCTTTTATTTCATAGGAGTCTGTAATTGTCGAGTTTTGTCATCAAAGTGCAGCACATCATTTGGGTGTTCACAAAGTCTGTCCACCATCAAATATCGCTGTTCTTGATCTTGTATCATTGATAAATGTGACACCATTCTCAGACAGGGCTATTATGTGATTTTTACAGTAATAATTAATTTCACAAATAATTTTGAAGTTAGGAGACCATTGGGTTTGTCCTAAAGTTAAGTCAGATTTTAGGATTTTTTTGTGGAGTTAGGGTGCTTCGGTAATACCATTTTCCTATCCGTAGTTAAGATATAATTATGCACTTAAGAAATGTCATTTTGTAATAGCTTTTGTCCTAAATGAGGTCCTAAATGAAATTGCCATGATTACCAAACAGAAAAGATATGATTCTAAAGTTAGGATCTTTCTGTAATGTGCCCCCTGGTGCTCAAGTAAACCCCTTTTAATTATTTATAAAAAGTAGTTACATATTATTGATCATATATTAATTAAATACACTTCTGCCAGGACCACTATTGTCAAATATGACTGACAATTCCATACAGTTAGGATTGGCGGTATGGTTCTGTTCATCCATCCATCCATGTCAACTGCCAGAACTGACGCTACGCTTAATTATTTAACTCTATACACTATAGGAATGTTATACCAATTTAATGAAATCAGTATCAACAAAAATACTATTTATTAAAATCCATCTACACTTACGATTGCCTAAATTATGTTTTATTAACAAAGTTCGGGAGGAGCACATTCAGATA
This sequence comes from Scardinius erythrophthalmus, assembly GCF_964197995.2. Lineage (NCBI taxonomy): Eukaryota > Metazoa > Chordata > Actinopteri > Cypriniformes > Leuciscidae > Scardinius > Scardinius erythrophthalmus. The sequence continues at coordinate 25,488,479 of NC_138237.1, read as the reverse complement.
ATTAACCTAAATTAACACAAGAGGAGCACACTCAATTAATCAACCAACTGCCAAAATAAGAGGTGTATATACAGCAGACTTACATCCGTTCGTTGACAGTTTAACAGCATCCCTCCACCACCCCTTCTCCTCACTTTTAGTCCTAACCACTCCCACAACAACCGGGGGGTGTGCTCTGGGTTCGGGCCAAATTCCGAGCTCAGAGCCCTCCCCCCGGCCACCACGCCAACTCGTGCCACTGCTCGCGCCAACTCGTGAAATAATGTTATGAGATAATTGTTCTAAATGTAACATTTTGAATGCAGAAATATGAAGTTTTGGGAAAAATGAAATGATACTATTATGAAACTAAAACCTCCAATAGGTGTCGGCAAGCCTTAATAAGTGAATCATCAGTCATTCAACCTTTATGAATGGGTCATTGAATCATTGACTTAACAGATTTGTTCAAAAACAGTGAATAATTCAATAACGAAACACCGAGATTCAACTCGACCGAGATTCAACTTTTCTGCTTTGTATGGATATATTTTTGTTGGCCAAATAGAGCAAAAACAGTCAAAATGGACAATGTTGTGCCTAAAACTTGTCAATTAATTTAATCAACTGTTGTGTAAAATTAATATCACATTTTGCAATTGTGATGTTATTCGAGAAAATGGCACTCTTGCTCATGTGAGATTGCTCAACTATATTATGTTATAAACACAAAATACATGAACTCTTACAAGGGCAATTCATATATTGAATTTTGGGGGCATTTTTATTCATTTTGGTGGCATTTCCGACCTTGCACAATGCTATTTTACGTCAACACCAGACTAGCTTGCTTGTTGTTAAACTTAATGGAGAGCTTTTGCCAAAATTATAGACTGGCTGTATTGAGATGTTTTAAGAGTGTTTTAATTTCACAGCAGTGACAAACAGTGCCAAAGTTTAGGGGCAAACACTATCATTACCTGTCTGTCACCAGTGAAGGCAGGTCCTGGAGATGTGGATGCTGCTCGCCTGCTCCATTCAACAGAAAAATCATAACTTACAGTAATCATTCCTCCATAGTCATTGCCATCATGAACCTTTGTCTCTTCGTCATAAAATTGTACTTATGGTTGAACAGAGGCAATACGTAGATGTATGCATACATTTTCTAATTGCGTGCATGTGTGAGAGAAGACAAACTCTTTTCAATAAAAAAGTTTTATTGCATGATAGTGCATAACTTCATTCCCTCTATTCCCCTCCCATTCCTCCTTTCAGTCTTCAGCATTTCTTACTGCATCTGATAAGACATGGATGTCTTGCAAAATAAAGGCTAAAGGTTGCTCCAGTTTGCTACCCATCGATAAGTGCACACACACTGTACATTGCATGAATTATGCTGACATATACTTTCTGTACATTTTTACACGCAAGACCATAAACATTCCGAAGCCCCTAAAGGAACATGGCGGTGGAAAAAAAAAAATTAGATGGGTGGAAAAAGTATATTTCAAAACTTTGGCATTCTTCCTCCCTTCTCATGTTTTTTCCCCACCACCATGTTCCTTTAGGGGCTCTGCAAAATGTAGTTCCAACAATATTTTAACAATTTTTTGTGCTTATTAAAAAAAGGATTTAATTTATCATCCTCCCTTATTTCTTATTAGATATTTTTTCTATTTGCTGAACCCCAAATGTAGTTGCAATAATATTTGAACACACACACACACACACACACACTCACACACACACACACACACACACACACACACACACACACACACACACACACACACACACACACACACACACACACACACACACACACACACACACACACACACACACACACACACACACACACACACACACAGATTATTGAATGATCAGCACTGGTTGTGTAAGACCTGTGATGTTGTCTGAGGTAAAACGTTAATGTTTGACCGAGCAGACACATTAATGACCAAAGGTTGTGTGTGATCTGCCGCTGAAGATCCATTGCAAGCTACCAAATGGTAATGTGCCAATTAGAGATATTTAGCTAATGCTGAATGATTGAGATCTGTATGACAAATATTAAAAAACATTTTCTTGCCATCAATACCTAAACCAGCAAAATTTGCATAGGGGCTTGAAAACTCTTTTGAACATATCATCCTTGTGAGATTCAAACCGTACCCTTGTGAAGATGTGGTAAAGGAAGTCAGTTTACAGGTTAAAGGTCTGTTTCCCAAGATCATTTGTCCCAAAGCAAATCTTTCTCTGCTCATTATGCTGCATTACAGTTTTTTTCAAATTGCTTACACACTAAAAGTGGAACTTGAGGCTCACTCAGTGAAACCTTTCACTTATGTAACGAATCTTCAGACCAAGTCTGCAAAACTACAAGCACATTATGTGCTTTACACTGAGTTTGCTATTGTAAAACAAACTTGCAATTTCATTTTTTTTTACTAAAACTAACAACTTAGAAAGCAAGCGCTCTAGCATGTGTTCCTCAAAGGCAAGCAATCTGTTATTTACAGAGGCATTCCTGATAAGATTACCGCTGAGTTTAAGAAGTACGAAGGGCTAACCCGCCCCTTACAGCCCCCCTCAGAGCTGCTGTACTCCATACAGGGAATTATAAAGAGCTTGCTTGTGACCTGCCTCTCTGCGACTGAAGGCAGCAGGTTACTTAATCAGTGTCCCAGCACAATTTGATTTGATTGTTTCTGCCTCCATGGACTGATAACGACATTTTATGACAAATCGCTGCTGGAGAGAAGCGGTCTCATTCCAATATCGCTCCTATTATTCTCTCTGTCTCGCTCTTTCCTCACCCTCTTCTCTTATTTTCTTACACTCAGCGGCTGAATGGATAAAGCTGGGATGCCTGAGGCTTGTGGCCCCCTGGCAAGCAATGAACAAATCACCGAGGCAACAGCACCCAGTTCTAAACTGTTCCGGTGCAGCTGTGTGCGTAAATGGGTTCCCCTGGCCTACAGAGAGGAGCTCTACCAAGTCCTGCTTCTGACCGGGCCCCTGGTGAGTCCTCTCTCTGCTCCAATACTCTCTCAGTGCTTCAGCTCACTTTAAACTTTAAAGACAGGAGCTAAGCCAGCAGAGACTGGTTCTGGGATGCATGTTTAGTTTTGACCCATGCCTGTAACTTAAGTTAGTCTTGACTTGGAGATAGTAATTGTATGACTGATGACGATGTGAATGATGGCTCCTATTTTATAGTCGTGAACAGTGTTTATCTGACTGTCACATGGAATTCCTGCGGTATGAATTCTGTATATATTAGGAATTTATCCTGGTTAGGCATCTGTGGATTGAAAAAGTTATCATGATGCGGGACCAATGGTACCACTATTAAAGCAAATACAAAAAATATATTTAAAATTTGATACACGCACCAGCCACTTTGTAAGCTACACCTGTTCAGCTGCGCATTAACACAAATATCTAATCAGCCAATCAAATGGCAACAACATGGCAGGTCAAGATGAAGATGAAGTTCAAATTGAGCATCAGAATTTGGAAGAAAGGTGATTTAAGTGACTTTGAACATGACATGGACTGATGATTTACTGGGATTTTCACGCACAACCATCTCTTGGGTTTATAGAGAAAAAGAGAAAATATCCAGTGAGTGGCAGTTCTGTGAGTGAAAATGCCTTATTGATGCCAGAGGTCAGAGGAAAATCGCCAGACTGGTTGAGGTGATAGAAAGACATCAGTAACTCTAATAACCACTCATTACAACCGAGGACTGCATCTCTGAACACACAACATGTCGAACCTTGAAGAAGATGGGCTACAGCAGCAGAACACACACTGGTGTCACTCCTGTCAGATGAGAACAAGAAATTAAAGCTACAATTCACACTTGATCACCAAAATTGGACAAAAAAGATTGGAAAAACGTTGCCTGGTCTGATGAGTCTTGATTTCTGCTGCAACATTCAGATGGTAGGGTCAGAATTTGGCATAAACAACATAAAAGCATGGATCAATCCTGCCTTGTATCAGCGGTTCAGGCTGGTGCTTATGGTGTAGTGGATTGTGGGAGATTTTCTTCACACACTTTGGGCCTCTTTTTAACAAGTGAGCATCTTTTAAACGCCACAGCCTACCTGAGTATTGTTCCATCCCTTTATGACCACATCTTCTGATGACTACTTCCACCAGGATAACTCAATCCAACAGAGCATCTTTGGGATGTGGTGGAACAGGAGATTCGCAATCATGGATGTGCAGCCAACAAATCTGCAGCAACTGTGTCATTCTATCATGTCAATATGGGCCAAAATCTCTGAGGAATGTTTCCTGCACCTTGTTGAATCTACAGTATGCCACAAGGAATTAAGGCAATTCTGAAGACAAAATGGGGTCAAACCTAGCAAGGTGTACCTAATAAAGTGGCCGGTGAGTGTATATGTAAAATATATTATAATGTAATATTTTTTATATTTTTTGATTATTTACATTATAAATGTTGTATATTTTCAAGCTAGTTAACAAGAGCACAAGCACACCTGCATGTACTAAAGTATTAAGTAGACTATCACTGTGTTGAGGAGTATACTGCTATTACTTCTTAAGTAACACGTAGTCTTAATGGTGTTGGGCCAATCGTCAAAATCACCACAGGCTCTACTCTTCAGCACAATGGTAACCCCCAAAACTCACACATACCAGAAAACCTTTTAAATTCCAAAATAAAACAACATTAAACACTAACAGATCTCCCCCATATTAATATTAAGCAAAACACATTAAATAAAACTTAATTTTTTTAATTTACTCTCCTTTAACAGTCAGAAGCAAAGCATGCTGGGAACTAGAAATCTGTTGTAACTCATTCCGTGAATGTGTGTGTATATACACTATATTTCCAAAAGTTCTGGGACGTCTGCTTTTACATGCACATGAACTTTAATGACATCCCATTCTTAAAGGGATAGTTCACCGAAAAATGAAAATTCTGTCATCATTTACTCTCCCTCAAATTGTTCCAAACATGTATGATTTCCTTTCTTCTGCTAAACACAAAAGAAGATATTTTAAAGAAGGTTGGTAATTAAACAGTTGCTGGTCCCCATTGACATCCATAGTATTTTTTTTTCCTACTATGGAAGTCAATGGGGTCCATCAGTCGTTTGATTACCGACTTTCTTCAAAATATCTTCTTTTGTGTTCAGCAGAAGAAAGAAAGTCATACAGGTTTGGAACAACTTGAGGGAGAGTAAATGATGACAGAATTTTCATTTTTGGGTGAACTATCCCTTTAATCTGTAGGGTTTAATAGAGAGTTGGTCAACCCTTTGCAGCTATAACAGCTTCAACTCTTCTAGGAAGGCTTTCCACAAGGTTTAGTGTGTTTATGGGAATTTTTTACCATTCTTCTAGAAGCGCATTTGTGAGGTCAGGCACTGATGTTGGACGAGAAGGCCTGGCTCGCAGTGTCTGCTCTAATTCATCCCAAAGGTGTTCTATCGGGTTGAGGTCAGGACTCTCTGCAGGCTAGTCAAGTTCCTCCACACCAAACTCTCTCATCCATGTCTTTATGGACCTTGCTTTGTGCACGGGTGCACAGTCATGTTGGAACAGGAAGGGGCCATGCCCAAACTTTTCCCAGAAAGTTGGGAGCATGAAATTGTCCAAAATGTCTTGGTATGCTGAAGCATTAAGAGTTCCTTTCACTGGAACTAAGGGGGCAAACCAAACCCCTTAAAAACAACCCCACACCATAATCCCCCCTCCACCAAACTTAACACTTGGCACAATGCAGTCGGGCAAGTACCGTTCTCCTGGCAACCGCCAAACCCAGACTCATCCATCGGATTTCCAGAGAAAGAAACGTGATTTGACACTCCAGAGAGCAAGTCTCCACTGCTCTAGAATCCAGTGGCGGCATCCTTTACACCACTGCATTCGACACTTTGCATTGCACTTGGTGATGTAAGGCTTGGATGCAGCTGCTCGGCCATGGAAACCCATTCCATGGCTGCGCTCCAGTCCAAAATTGTCATGCCCTTCACTCGCTAACCTCCCTCCGTCTCGTTCACTCGGATGTACATCATTGCTTTGCCCACTACAGGCGGAAACTGCAATGGGTTGAATTGGAACGTCGTAAACCCTTGATCACTTGGAATCAGCTATGGAGTTGATTTATTATTTATTTATTTTCCCCTTTAAAGAATTTGTTTAATGCAGCATCCAAATGTTTATAGGTGTGTTTGGGTTGTTTTAAATAAAAAAATTATAATTATGGTGGTGATTATATTATTGTGGTGGTGATTAGACGCGCTCTGTGGTGACGTCACAATCATACTGCATTGTGGGACATATAGGTGCCTGAAGTGTACATATGAAGTAGACTCGCTCCCTCGGTCAAAATCGAGGGAACGAGGGTCTGTCCATATAAACTTCCCTCGTCCACTTCATGAAGTGGAACGCACTTCAAAATGGCGGCAGGGATTCCCCCGAGGGGAAGTGCTTTGGGAAGTTCGCAAGTGCGTGTCTAAAAGTGGTCTGGAATGCAGCCCATGACTCTCAGTAATCTCTCTTCTACGCACTCTTCTTGAGATAATCTGAAGGCCACACAAAGTTTGGAGGTCTGTAGCGTGTGACTCTGCTGAAAGTTGCCAACTTCTGTGCATTGTGCGCCTCAGCATGCGCTGACTCATTCTGCTGGCCTCCCACTTTGTGGCTGAGTTGCTGTTGTTCCCAATTGCTTCCACTTTGCTATAATATCACAAACAGTTGACCATGGAATATTTAGTAGTGAGGACATTTCACAAATGGACTTATTGCACAGGTGGCAATCTATCACGGTACCACTCTTGAATTCACTGAGCTCCTGAGAGCGACCCATTCTTTCACAAATGTTTGTAGAAGCAGTCTGCATGCCTAGGTGCTTGATTATATACAGCTGTGGCCATGGAAGTGACTGGAACACCTGAATTCAAGGGCTGTCCCAATACTTTTGGCAATATAGTGCATATGTATGAACATATATTCACATTTATATGGGAACATGTGTGTGCGATATATGTACACAATAAAGGATAAAACTTTGTGAATTTTACATGTTATGCTATTTTTTGTCTTTATTTATAATTTGTCTTTATGTATTAATATATAGCCATACATGGTCAGTGAATATATTGCAGAAAAAATAGTCCAACAATCTTTGGGCTGCAGACTGAATTGATTTCTGTGTGGTTTATTTGTTTGCTTGTGTTCTCCGTTGATGTCTGAATTTTCATTTTCGTCAGCTCGTCTCCAGGATCTTAAACTTTCTACTGCCATTCGTCATCACAATATTCTGTGGTCACCTAGGAAATGCTGAATTGGCTGGATATGCCCTGGCTTCTGCGGTAATGCATCCACTGTCTATTGCTGTCAGAAAAAAATCTGCACAAAAACATTACCTTTAGGGTTACAACAGCTTCACTGGGACAGTACCTTCAAAGGTACACTTTTGTACTTTTTCTAAGGGTTGCATATATATTAGTACCTTATTGTACCCGAAAGGTAAATTAGGTACAAAAATATATGCCACATATATTGTTAAAGGAAGTTAAAGGAAAGGTCTACTTTAAGACATTCCGTCCAATTATTACATCTCTGATATTAAAATAAATAACTATATTAAAAATAATGACATCCTTCTGACATCAATGACATCATACATTTCACTCTAAAATCTAAAGCTTTGGTATCTTGTCATGTCTGTGTTTTGTAAACTAAGACTATTTCCTATTTCAAGAAGTGCTCTATAAGATCCAAACGGGAATCCATTGCCTGTATCTCCAAGAAGGAAGCAGTGAGAGATAAGGAGACTATGTTCAGTGATTGTACTGCTAAAGAATCATTTGTCTCCCTCAGACTGTTAATGTGACCACAACAGCCACTGGATGCGGTCTGGCCCTTGCATGTGACACACTCGTCTCTCAGGTAGTCTTAACTCATGATAACCTTAACATGTTTAAAGTAATTATGTATGTTGTCTTGCCAACTATCTCAATAAACCATTGTTTATTATGTTTGTATAACATAATACCCCCCCCCCCGTTTTAGCGGGACTCACAGAAAGATTTATCAATATCTCCCTCTGTTACAAAAAAAAAACATATCTGAAAAACAACTCAACCAACATCAACTAATTTAATTTTTACATAAAGTAATGAGTCCATCCTCTATATTATGTACTAATGATCTGTTGTCCATGTCCAGACATTTGGCAGTAAGAACCTTAAACGTGTGGGGGAAATTCTGCAGAGAAGCATACTCATCCTCTTACTCTTCTGCCTGCCATGCTGGGCCATACTCATCAACGCTGAGTCAATACTCCTCACCATGAAGCAAGAGCCGGAGGTGGCCAGGTCAGACTAATCCAGTCAGATTATTAGATCAGAACTTTTAGTAGGGTAATTGTTACCAAACTTTTTTCCATGTAGATAGGAGACCATACGTTCATACAGAATAAGCCATTTCCACGCTTTAAAAATCAACAGTTGAAATATCGAGGGAACTAAAACTTCTGAGATGAATAAAGAATTTATTTATTTAGCTATAACTCTGGGGATAAAAGTCTTTTCAAACTTTTTCAAAAGTTCACCAAATACTGACAATAGCAATTTTTTTTCAAAATGCTTTCATAATATGAGATAAAAGATTTACTTCTTGCCTATTTTTTTTTAATCATATACATCTTAAATCTTAAAGTCAGCATGAAATAAAAGTTTATTTCCTATTGTTACGTATATCCGCGTAATACGACTTCCTGAACAAGAAAAATTAGGTAGGTCGGAACTTGATTTTTTTTCCTCGGGAATTGATTGGATGGTTGTGGTTGTGGTTGCTATTGCTGTGATCTCATGTGTGTAACAAGGAGGCTAAAGACCTGAGAGACTTGAGATCAGGGGAGTGAGGTTCACATGCACAGCTCTTTACACTCACCCCCCTAAACCTCACTCCCATCCGGGTCACGGCACCAAATGTAACCGGTTCTTCTCGACCCGCTTTGAGCAGGATTCAAACCCGGGTCTCCGGCGTGGGAGGCAGGCGCACTAACAAGGAGACTAACGACTGCAGTCTCTGGTCTCAGTCGACAGTTATGAAACAGAAAAACGCCTCGGTTACGACTGTAACCTCGGTTCCCTGAAGAGGGAACGAGCGTTGCGTCGAGAATGACGCTATGGGGAACGCTTTGCGTGATGACGTCTTGAAGCACATGTAAAATCAGTCCAATGGTGTGGCGGAACGTCAGAGGCGGGTGACGTCACGTAACAGGAAACTATAAAAGCCGGCCCGAAACAGAAAACGAAAGCTTCGTAAAAGTCTGAAGTTGAGCTGACAGGCATGAAGGAGATATGGCAAGGCGACGCAACGCTCGTTCCCTCTTCAGGGAACCGAGGTTACAGTCGTAACCGAGGCGTTCCCTTTCAAGGGAACTCCCGTTGCGTCGAGAATGACGCTATGGGGAACGTCTATACCAACGCCTCCATAGCTACGAATGTCTGTCCTGTGTGTAATCTAGAGAGCAGCACTAGGAACACAAAACATGAGACCCTGGAGCAGAGTCTAGATCCAGAGAGTAAAACCTGACGAAAGTGTGCGGTGAGGACCAGCCTGCCGCATCACAGACGTCCTGTAAAGAAACTCCTGAAATAAGGGCCTTAGAGGCCGCCATACTCCTCGTCGAGTGCGACCGGACAGCCAAAGGAGAAGGCTGCCCAGCCGCCTCATAAGCAAGTGAGATAGCCTCGACCACCCACTTGCTCATCCTTTGCTTAGACACTGGACCTCCTTTGTTAGGGGACCCAAAGCACACAAATAATTGATCACTTTTACGCCACAGGGCAGCTCTGTGGACATACGCGTCTAACGCCCGCACAGGGCAAAGCAAATTATTAGCCTCCTGGTCAGCATTTTGAAAGGGAGGAGGACAGAAGGCCTGCAGAACAACAGGTCTGACCACATTAGTGGGGACCTTGGGGATATAACCCGGTCTTGGATGAAGAAACGCTTTAACCATACCCGGAGCAAACTCTAAGCATGACGGAGCAACTGACAATGCTTGAAGATCCCCTATTCTCTTGAGAGAAGAAATAGCAAGGAGAAAAAGAGCTTTCAGAGTTAAAAACTTCTCAGGAACCTCCTCAATGGGCTCAAAGGGGGCCAGGGACAAGCCTTGTAATGCAATGGACAGGTCCCATGGCGGAACCCTAGAGCGAACTGCAGGCCTCAGCCTCCAAGTGCCACGAAGGAAACGAGATATCAAAGGGTCTTTCCCCACAGACATTCCACCCAAAGGAATGTGGTAAGCACCTATGGCCGCCACATAAACCTTTAAAGTGGACGGGGTCAGACCTGCCGTGAACCGGTCTTGCAGGAACTCCAGCACTGTACCAATTGGGCAGTTAACTGGGTCCAACCGACGGTCACTACACCAAGAAGTGAAGACTCTCCACTTCAGGGCATAAAGTTTCCTCGTGGAGGGAGCTCTGGACTGTAGAATGGTCTCAACAACCTCAGTTGAGAGACCTGACTCTATGAGCTGGGCCCCTCAGAGGCCAAGCCCACAGGTTCCACAGTTCTGGGCGGGGGTGAAATATTGAGCCCCCTGCCTGGGACAGAAGGTCTCTCCTGACGGGTAACTCCAGAGGATGCCCGTCGAGGAGGGACACCAGATCGGGAAACCATACTCTGCCCGGCCAGCGCGGGGCTATCAGAAGCAGGCAAACCCGGTCCCTGCGAACTCTCTCCAGAACTCCCGGGAGCAGAGCCACTGGGGGAAAGGCGTACAGACGTAGCCTCGGCCACGTCTGAACCATAGCATCCAGTCCCAGAGGAGCTGGATGCGTGAGGGAGAACCAAAGTGGACAGTGAGAAGTCTCTCGAGACGCAAACAAATCCAGTTGTGCTTGGCCGAACTCCCTCCATATCAGCTCCACCACCTCGGGGTGGAGCCTCCATTCCCCGGGCCTCGGCCCCTGCCTCGACAGAGTGTCTGCTCCTAAATTCTGGACCCCGGGGATGTAAGCTGCCCTGAGTGACAGTAACTTCCCCTGGGACCACAAGAGGATATGGCGTGCCAAGTTGGATAACGGGCACGAGCGCAAACCCCCTTGGTGGTTGATATAGGCGACTACCGACGTGTTGTCTGTATGTACTAGCACATGGTGTCCCCTGAGATCTGTGATAAAGCTCCTCAGAGCCCGGAAGACAGCTAACATCTCTAGGCGATTGATATGCCAGGAACGATGATGGTCTTCCCACAGACCTTGAGCTGAGCGACCCTCCAGGATCGCTCCCCAACCCGTGAGGGAAGCATCCGTCGTTAGCAGTTTGCGACGACAAGGAGCTCCCAACACTGGGCCCTGGGACAGGAACCAAGGTTTCTTCCACATAACCAGGGCACGTAAGCATCGCCGCGTGACCCTGATTGTGCGAAATGGGTTGCCCCTCGGGGAAAACCCCCTGGTCCTGAGCCACCACTGCAGGGGCCTCATGTGTAGCAGTCCAAAAGGTATCACGTTGGAAGCTGCTGCCATGAGACCCAACAGTCTCTGGAACTGTTTGACAGTGAGTAGCTGGCCTAGCTTTACACTTTTCACAGCTGCAAGGATGGACTCTATACGTGGCGGTGACAGGCGCGCCTGCATCGACACTGAATCCCAAACTACGCCTAAAAAAGTGGTCCTCTGGAGTGGAGAAAGCACACTCTTCTTGGCGTTCAGCCGTAACCCCAACTCTTTCATGTGGGCGAGAACAACATCTCGATGTTGAACCGCCAACTGATGCGACTGAGCTAAAATCAACCAATCGTCGATGTAGTTCATGATGCGAATACCCTGGAGGCGCAGCGGCGCCAGAGCTGCATCCATGCATTTGGTGAAAGTGCGGGGTGATAAAGCTAGGCCGAATGGAAGAACACGATATTGGTATGCTTTGCCCCCGAAAGCAAACCTCAGGAACTTCCAATGACACGGACGGATGGAAATATGGAAATATGCGTCCTTGAGGTCTATCGTGACAAACCAGTCCTCGGACCTGATCTGTGGCACGATCTGTCTCAATGTTAACATTTTGAACTTGAGCTGCATGACTGACTCGTTCAGAACTCGAAGATCTAAAATGGGACGCAATCCCCTGTCCTTCTTCGGAACTATGAAATACCGGCTGTAAAACCCGGTTTCCCTGTTGGAGGGAGGTACATATTCTATGGCCCCTTTCTCTAACAGAGTGTTCACTTCCTGTTCCATAACCAGAACCTGCTCGGGACACACCACTGTGTGCAGGACCCCCATAAACCGAGGTGGGCGTTTCTTGAATTGTATCTGATACCCTTTTTCCACGGTCTGCAGGACCCAACGAGAAACATTTGACAGTAGCTTCCACGCTGTCAGAGATTCTACTAAAGGTACCAGCCTCTCGAGACTGGTTTCTGGATTTTGTTGTTGTTGAGTAGTCAGTTCGTCGCCCTGTAGCGGCGCACCGGCAGGGAACGACCGAACAGACTGCTCTAACACCCTCCTCGGAGGGGGCGGGCATCCCGAGGCCACTACGTTTCCGGGTGGTCCTTGAGATATGTGCTCGCCGGAGACCGCTGCGCCCTGTAACACCGGAGGCGGCAGGGTTGGCAGAACGGTCCCCTGAGGGTACCGAAGAGAGACGGGCACCGTAAAAAGAGGTGTTGACCGCTCTGCTTCGGGGGGGACTACCCTCATTTGTCCTGAGCCCTCGGACGTCAGGACTTTTTCCCAGCAGCCTTCTTGGCGGTAATAACGGTCCGCAGATCCGTTCTACCCCTCGAGGGCTGCTGGGTTTGAGAGCGCCCTCCGTGTCCCCGAGAATTTTGTGGGGGAGCACGAGAGGACACACTCTGTTTTTGAGTGGCACGATGTTCAGCGCCTTTTTTAGAGGAGTGAGGCTGCTCCCGCTCAGTAGCCTCATAAAAAGAACGGCGGGGGAGAAGTTTTTGAAGAGCTGCTGCTTGCTTAGAAGCTTCTTGAGATTTTGCAACTGCACTGCTGACTGCATCGCCAAACAAACCAACAGTGGAGACCGGAGCATCTAACAGAACATGCTTCTCTTTGTCCTTAATATCGCTCAGATTGAGCCACAGATGCCTCTCAGTGGCCACCAGGGCTGCCATAGACCGCCCGATTGATTTAGCGGTCTCCTTGGTGGCCCTGAGAGACAAATCTGTAGCCCTGCGGAGTTCTGCCACAGTATCAGGACCAATTCCCCCGCCCTCCTCTAAATCACCCAACAATTCAGCCTGATAGGCTTGCATAATGGACATCGTATGCAGACACGCTGCAGCTTGACCAGCGGCTGCATACGATTTATGAACCAGTGATGATGTCATTTTAACTGGTTTAGAAGGAAGTGTAGGAGTCTTCAGGGAAGATGCCGTTGCTGGAGAGAGATAGCTCGCGAGCGTCTCTTCCACCTTCGGCATCTCCCCATAACCATGCTCTTTATATTTATGAATAGAAGAGTAGTGGGATGTGCTTGGTGTAAAAACTCTATATGAAACTGGTTTCCCCCACGATCTCGACACCTCGGTGTGGAGATCGGGGAAAAACGGAAGACTCCTGCGCTGGGGCTGCGCAAGAGATGGCAGGAAGCGTTCGTCGAGTTTGCTTTTCGAACGAACGTCCTGCCTATCCTCTGGCCACTCAATAGACAATCTGTCAACCGCTCTAGTAATGACATCGAGCAGTTCCTCAAACGCGTGAGACTGAGGTGGCGAATCCTCAGACTCAGCTTCAATACTCACAACATCCAACTCCTCAGAGCTGGATAGTTGCAGTACTGGTGCCTCCATCGGGGGGGAAGAAACAGCAGCGCGTGCTTCCACACCCTGATGAGAGGCACTGGATCTGTCAGTAAGAGGCTGAGATAAGGCAGAGCCCGTCTCAACATCCACTGACAGATCCATTTGCGAACCCCAGGTCTGAGATCGCCGCCGAGCCTCAGCCGCGGCGGGACCCGAGCCCTGGGGAACGTGGTCGGGATTGAACCGAGCCAAACGGAATCGGAGCGTACGCAGTGGAAGCGCACAGCAATGCACACAGTCACCACCCTCGAGTGCTGACTGGGCATGCTCCTCTCCCAAACAAACAACACAAAGAGTGTGTGTGTCACCTCCCGTTAAATAACGCGGGCAGGGATGGACACACACTCGATACTGCTGCTTGCTCGCCATAACTGAATAAATATATATATATATATAGACAGACAACACCAAATAACAGGGACAGATTTCAACACAGAGCGCAACTGAAGACTCAGAAAGCTTTCGTTTTCTGTTTCGGGCCGGCTTTTATAGTTTCCTGGTACGCGACGTCACCCGCCTCTGACGTTCCGCCACACCATTGGACTGATTTTACATGTGCTTCAAGACGTCATCACGCAAAGCGTTCCCCATTGCGTCATTCTCGACGCAACGGGAGTTCCCTTGAAAGGGAACATACCTGATACAAAAGAACAGATAAGCAGCCTAAAGATTAAATAAGATTATCAGAAACCAAATGAAACCTACCTCTCCCTTTTCAGTTACAATGCAAAAGGGAAGAGGAGGAGACAGAACAGGAAATTAAGCTGGCTCATGACATCACAACAACTAAAGGGAAAAGTACTCATTTCAATCAAGCAGCTACATCAGGTATAATGAACAATTTTGTGTGAATTCTACTTAATACATACATTTAACAAGAGGCTGTGGTCTTTAGCGTCCTTGTTAGTGCGCCCGTCTCCCATGCCAGAATAGCAAGGGTTTAGTAAGACTGGTTACATGTGGTGCCGTGACCTGGATGGGAGTGAGGTTTAATGTGATGAGTGTAACGGAGGCAAGCTAGTAAGAACTGTGCATGTAAATCTCACTCCCCTGGCCTCAAGAAGCATGCTAGAGACTGCAGACATCCCACTCGAAACGAGTCAAGTAGAACCAGTTACACACAGATAAATCATATATAATAAATACTGCATAATATTTCAACCAAAAATAAATTTTGACAATTTTTACTATCAGTTTTGACCTACATGTGTGGATGCATCTAAATTAATTTTTAATAATAGTTATGCTATTGGTTTTTAATAAAACCAATATGCCAAAAAAAAGTGCACTTAATTGTACTGAATGTGGATTTGTTGTTACGTGCAGCCTGGGAAGAGTTGAGAATTGAAAACAAAAGGAGTTGGAACTCTGGAACATAGAGAAAAAACACCACAACAAAACAGCTAAGCATACTAGCATAGAAAAATAACCAACAAACTAAGGGTACCTTTACACGACAACAATGTATTAAAAACAGAAAAGTTGATCCTTTGCAGTTTTTTTTGCGTACAAGCAACAACATTGTCAAAACCCCTGTTCACACGGATCCACGAAAATGATTAAAAACTATGTATTCTGCTGCCAGGCCAGTAGTTGGCAGTGCTACTTTGTAAAGAAACACTACGCATGAAGAATGAATGAACATGTAATACGCATACACATGACGTCACCGTTTTCACAAATTCACATTTTTGTAGTTTACACGGAGACAATAACGATAATATAATATAAGAAAAAGAAGAATATAATAAGTTTTGAGAAGTCAGGTGATTGGTTGAGGCATGGCCCCACTCCTGAACTTCAGTTAACTAGTTAAATCTACTTAAAGCTACTTAAATCCTACCAAAGTGGGTCAAAAAGCTGAACTCTAAAGTTATTTTAGATTTTATAGTTAAACTTATACTATAGTTTATTGTTAAAGTAAATTTAAACTATAATACATTTTCATTTAATTGCAATTAACATGCAATTAAAGGGGTCATGACATGGTTTTTGTTTTTGTTTTATTATGTTTCCTTCAGTGCAATTATAGTATTATTGTAGTTTTTTGGACAAAAAACGTTAAAATTGTAGTGATTTATGACCTTTTCCCACCCTGTTTCTCATCCTCTGATTCAAACAGTCTGTTTTGGGGGTGTTTCCCCTTTAAGAGTTCAGTGTTAACGCCCACTGTTATGATTGGTTAACGTCATTGGCTAAAAGTAGTTTTAAGATGAAATACATTACTTACAGTTTGCGGCGGCGTTGGGACCCTGAATAGTCGGCACGGCCTGATTTTTAAGCAAAGGTTTTCTGGCAAAGCCGCTGGGACGTCCGCAAAAAATAAACTGCATCCATTTTTCCCTGACGTCTGGATCGTTCGGTAGCGTATTCAAACATTTTGTTTGTCCACAGCCAGGAACAGCACATCTGCGTCATTGCAATCTTCTGTAAACAGACACTCGCTGCACGTCAACTGAACACCTGTGGGGTGACAACGATGCGATGATGCGAAATGAGGCGTAGTTGTCTTGCGCTGGAGGCGGTCATATGCAAACGACTGGTACGTCACTTCGTAACGTGACGTCACTTCTTACCATGGATCCCCAACGAGCTGTAATCAGAGCTTGATTAAATAAATGCTTCGTTTATAATGGGGAGGACGTCTTAAGCTATGAAACTTGCAGGAAGTTTTAATGGTACAAAGACCTCTTATATACCAAAAGATCAAGGCAAATTTGGTTTCTCATGTCATGACCCCTTTAAGAGTCCAAAAACATTACATTCAGGTCGCACCTAAGTATATTCTTTTAAAGTAGGCTTTATTATTTCCATAATACTGTTTTTTTTTTTTGTTTTTTTAAGTATGCAAAGAGAAATCTGATTGTTCTCACAAAAATAATAATAATAATAATTAGGACATAAATAGGACACCATAAATATGACACCAAATTTAAACTATTTATGGGGTGTCAATTATCCTGTTTTTGGGTATCATACTGTTTAAAGACTATGCTCAAGGTTCCATTATTCATCCCTATTTCAGGATTGCACAGCTGTATGTTATGGCTTTCCTCCCTGCTGTTCCTGTAAGTATAACAAAATGTTTTTTTACAAAAACATTCAGTGGTTGTGCTTTAATCTCTGTGCTGGCCTTGTTTTCTAGAGTATAAGTTCAAATGTTTCCTGGCGCTTTCTCCAAATCATGCTGCTCACTCTTCATGACACTTTTTTGGTCTATGACCAGTGTGTTTCCTGTCAAATTGTCTATTATTTTCAGTTCAACTCATGAAATATTTAAAGGATGTAACCACATTTTTTACAGTCAGTTGTCACAAGCTTTCCTTCTGCTGACAGCACCGATATCTTCCTTCAATTTCCTAGGCCATGTTTCTGCACTATCTGCAGGTGTCTTATCTGCAAAACCAGGTACAACATCTCAGTAAGCTCAAGATGTTGCATTGGACAGCTTGTATATATGAGCAAAAGAGATGAAAACTGAAGAGATAATGTATTGTCATGTTTCAGGGCATCATCCTGCCCCAGATGTACACTGCAGTTGCTGCCAACATTTTAAATGTAGCAACAAACTACATCCTTCTTCACTCAATGAAGCTGGGAGTGATGTATGATTAATAGGCTACTAATTTGAATAATAATAAACAATAATAAATACACTGAAGAGCCAGGAAATAAATGATCTCTAGGATAAGCAGGTGTGTGTGTGTGTGTGTGTGTGTGTTTCTGCAGGGGCTCTGCTGTAGCCAACAGTTTCTCACAGATCTCCAGCTGCCTCCTGCTGTTTGCGTACATACGCTGGAAAAAGCTGCATGTGAAGACATGGGATGGTGAGGAATATGTGTAAAGCCACACACACACTTTTACGCCATTATGGGGTCATTGACTTCTAAAATGATTACATTAAGTCATCTATAATTATCACTCCCTAAAGGGGCGTTCACATCCGACATTGATTTACAGTGACAAATTGATTCTTGACCGTGAGCGAGAGAGATGGCTAGTAATGCAGATAGCAGAGTTCCAATGTATGCAAATGAGCCTCAGCGTGTGCGGCGACTACCAATGGAAGTGCCGACAGCGATGCATCACTGAATACACTGTGCTGCTCAAAAGTTTACAGATTGCAGAATCTGTAAAAATGTGAATAATTCAAAATAAGAGGGATCATACAAAACACATATTATTTTTTATTTAGTACTGTCCTGAATAGGATATTTTACATAAAAGATGTTTACATATCGTCAAGTCAAGTCAACTTTATTATATTATATATAACTTTATTATATAGTAGTTATTATTTATTTATTTATTTATTATTCACAAGGCAAAAAATAGCTGAATTTATAAAAATGACCCCGTTCATAAGTTTATGTATCCTCGATTCTTAATACTGTGTGTCGTAACCTGGATGATCCACAACTGTTTTTTGTTTTGTTTTGTGATAGTTGTTCTTGAGTCCCTTGTTTGTCTTGAGCAGTTAAACTGTCCAATGTTCTTCAGAAAAGTCCTCCAGGTCCTGGAAATTCTTCAGTTTTGCAGCATCTTTTGCATATTTGAACCCTTTCCAGCAGTGACTGTATGATTTTGAGATCCATCTTTTCACACTGAGGAAAATTGAGGGACTCAAACACAACTTTAAGAAAAAGGTTCATACATTCACTGATGCTCCCGAAGGAAATACAGTGCATTAAAGCTCCAATATGTAATATTTTTTCACCACAAGAGGGTGCAGTTTCCAACAATAACAAAGGCGAAGCTTTGATGACGCTATGAAGGTGGTGACGATGGGAGATGTCGTTTTTAATGCGTTTTCACCATCTAGCGATGTATCTAAATGGAATTAATGAATCATGATCACGGATGAGATAATTTATTCGTTTTTGTATTACCTGTATGTCTGATCGTATTATTTTATGTTATCATAATTAATGAACTGCAAGGAACGTGAAATGTTATGCTATATTATCCCGTTACAACTTACAGCTATTTGTCAAATGATTTGTTGGGTTAATGTTGTGCAGTTTTACGTGTTTATGGTTAATGCCGTGTTGTTTAACGTGTTCAAACCAATCGTTCTAAAAGTAAATTTGAACGAACTGAACATTTGCAAGTAATGACTAAATATATTTTTTTAACAACACATATCCGATTGTATTTAATTGTACTGCCATAATCTCGGTCACCACACGTGATAAAAAGCCTTACCGAAGTACAAAGAGCAATATAACTTTGTTTATAAGTGCTATTATTGACAGTTGCATGTGTTGCAGGGAAACACAGATACATCCTCATTGGAATGATCAAATCCAGATGAGACCTGGAGTCCTCCTAAGAATATAAGGAATGTAACATCACAAAAATTTATTTGCTTACCTGTCTATCAATACACTCGCGAGAGCAGATCTCTGTCAAGTCCAAGATTGTCGCGCAGCTCTCTCCATCTCGAAAACGCCTGGCCGATATTTATCCGGGTTTTATTCCTCCGTTTGTCACACAGTCTGCGTGTATCCGAATATGGACGCTTTCGTTTTGTTGGCACTTCAATACTCGCCAAAGAGTAATCGTGATCCATAACAGCTATAACCATACAGTCTATGGGGCTGTTTACACCTGGCCACTAAATGCATTTTCTCAGATCGGATAGCTATCTGATTTATCAAAACGATTCCATTTACACCTGGTCACATAAATGTGTTTTTGCGAAACGGATTTAAATCCGATCTTTAATTCCCGCGCTATATGCAGATTTAACGGAGTGCACGTCACCGAAAGCAACAGATATGAGCTGCATTTTATTGAAACAGCCCTGGTAAGATCATTTCGTTTCTTTACTTTTAATGATGATGATTGTGTGTTAAGCATCTGCGACTTACTTTCACTTTCATTTGCGATAGTTTGCGCGTTGGCTTAATGAATAGATGCTCAGCTGCTCATCTGCGGTGATGCGTGTTCCAGTAGCGTCGTCATATCTGGCTATAACATGACATAGCCTATAACACGCTCTCACACGTTTATTTTTTTAGCATTTTTGTGAGGAGTACAATTTACACAACCAGATGCATTTACACATGTCTAGTTTCGTCTGGAATGCGGCCCAGACCACCTCCTGAAGTGGTTTGAGCGATCGGATTCAAATCCATATCGAATGCGTTTCAGAGGGCATTTACACCTGGTCTTTTCACGTTCGGATAGCTATCCGATCTGAGAAAACGCATGAAGTGGCCAGGTGTAAACAGCCCTATGGCTATAACGCTATAACCACCACTTCCGCATTTGACCATGTGATATTCCGGTGTGGTGGAATATCACATGGTCCACACCGGAAAAAAAAGGATAGTGCGGACATTGCGTCACTGAGAGGCGACATTTCTTTTCTGGGACGGACAGTTATTTAAAATCGGAATTTCTCTGAAATAAAAAATCTTTGGAGACTTTTGAGATATTGTAAGTACACAACTGGAGGAAATATATCACACTGTGCAAGTTATTTTCGGAAATTTTATTACAAAATTGTTACATATTTGAGCTTTAAGAGCCGGGGGTGAAAACTTTTGAACAGGATGACATTTTTTTTCTTATTTAGTACTGCTCTTCGGAAGCAGCAGAAGATACTTACATGTTTCCCGGAAGACAAATTAAGTAAAATTTACCTTGATCTTCAAATTCAAAAAGTTTTCACCCTCTGGCTCTTAATGCATCTCTTAATACATCATTCTTGATGTGAAGGCCCATAATTCTTGATTCTGCGATATATATATATAGATCGAGTCCACGATACTGGATATAATTAAATAACTGTACACAAAATATTTATTTGACTGAGTTTTAATATTATATTAGCTCACCAAACACAAAACTTCCATGAAGAAAAAAACTTTCCTAGCAAGCGTACAGCGTTGCTGGCGCGATTGACCATGAATCAAGTATTCCACAGAGCCGTGTAATAATGTTCTTTTAACTTGACTTACCTATTTTTTGAACGATACAAGTCGCGTTGATCTTGACTTTTTGCGCATGAATGACTTGCAACAAAATAAATACGCTTGTAATGCTCCCATACAATTACCACACACTTGTTGCCATCTACTGGTGTAATGATGTAAACTACAAAAACAGTCAACAAATGAATCAGTGAACAAATCTATCTTTTTGATGGACAAAATTGTTATTGAGATAAATCAAACTTTCCTACACCTAGCTGTTAATGGCCACATTTTGATGCACATTGTGCCCAGGCTAGGCCCTTCAGTGGGGTCGATTTCCCTTAATGAAATCATCATCACAGGTTCAAATGACTCTCAGTTGTCAGCACCTCAGAATCGAACAATCAATTCTTTTTGGGATTGACTTCCAGCCCTGGAAGTCCTACTAGCAACGGACAGCGCAGAGACTTTAATCACTTTCAATGTGAATTCCTGCCCCTTATAGAAACCAGTTGGCATTTTCCCAGTGAAATAAAATATTTTGCATATACTTTGCATATATTATTTTTGCATATACTTTGGGAGGGAGATATTTAAATGAGGAATATTGCGACGTGTACGTTCCCGCAGGAAAACTCCAATCGAGGTGTTTCAGGGAGTTCAGAAACAGTGTGCACTGATATTGAGAATAACTCCCTTAGGAGTGGATTTTGTGCTTTGTAACTTTGAAGACTCCATTCATGCAAAATTACACACTAAAGAAAGTTGAAAATGTAAAAAAGCACAATAGGTCCCCTTTAAGAGTATTTGTGGCCATTTTTAACTTGAATGTGTCAGGCTTCCGGTGTCAGCCACTTCCAGTTATTTTAGCTGTACAAAAACAGTTTATGATGATGCTTGATATTGTAAACTGGTATTTATTATTTTAATTTATTATCGCAATCATAAACACACTGGTTTGTAGCGCAAATAGTTATTCATCATTTACCTATAGTGGCTCATAAATCGGAAGCCTCACACAAATTCACAGTAAATGGCTTGCTTCTGCGTTACAAAATAATGTAGACAGGTTTTGTCGAATTGTGACAAGTTCTTCCACATGCATGAATACACAAACACAAACAGTCAATCAATAATTACAAGAGATGTATGGTATTCTATATGCAGTGATTGTGTGTGTATGTGTTTGTCTCTGTCGCCCCCTACAGGCTGGTCTAGAGCATCACTGCAGGAGTGGGGCTCTTACATGAAACTGGCCATTCCCAGCACTCTCATGCTCTGTTTTGAGTGGTGGATCTATGAGATCGGAGGTTTCCTTGCAGGTGTGTAGATGTGTGAGGAAGTCTGAGTATGCATTGTCTTGTGTTTCTGATTAAATTAAATGAGTAGTTGCCAATTGATATACATAACAGACAATATTCCTGTTGGTCTTCAACCTGAAGTGCCACTGCAATCATGTTAAATCCCTGACAATTAATGCTTTGTTAATTACTATTTTGTTATTGCACTGATACAAGATCCCAGGTGGAAGTGCAGTGCACAAAAGTTTGATGGCTTACAAATCCTCTTATAAATTGCCTAACTACTGTATGTTTCAGTGCAATGCCACAATCAGAGAAAAACAATCTCATTTCACACATAATTAAATAACATCCATCCCTCTTCTCATCCTGATGATTGTCAGGAGTGCTTGGGGAGGTGGATCTTGGTGCTCAACATGTGTTGCTGGAGGTGGGGTCCATTAGTTACATGGTAAGACAGCGTTGTGTAGCATTGAGCTCACAATTCTTAGAGACTTTCAGACATTACTGCCAAAAGGCAAATGTATTGAAAAAACAACAACACATGCATTACAAATGTATTTATTGTTAAATTGAATTAGTGTGAATATTTGCATGTTTTAATAAACATATTTCATGTTTAGTTTCCATTAGGTGTGCATGCAGCCGCTTGTGTGCGTGTGGGAAACGCGCTGGGAGCTGGAGACACTAACAGGGCCCTGATCACCAGTAAAGTGACTCTCGTGATCTCTGGTTAGTAGACTATGGAAATACCCACATAGTGCTTAAAATGAAGCTTAACTCTTTCCCCGCCACTGAAGGAAATTTCCGTCATTGATGAGTTAACGCTTCCCTGCCACTGATGTAAATTTTTTCACTGTTTTCACTGTTATACGGTAGAGGTCGCTATTAGACATATTCGGAAAGAGTTCTGCATCTCCTTATAAAAACATGGGCGAAGAAACAGAAACGTGATTAGCATAAGCATATGCATATATAAAGTAACGCGATCATCAACATTAAAGGAACACTCCGACTTTTTGGGACTTTAGCTTATTCACAGTATCCCCCAGAGTTAGATGAGTCCAAACATACCTTTTTCATTTCTGTGCGTTCTGTAAGTGTTATTTGACGCACCCACCGCTAGCCTAGCTTAGCACAAAGACTGGATGTAAATGGATAAGGTAGCATACTAATCCCAATAAGTGACAAAATAATGCAAACATTTTCCTATTTACATGTTGTGATCTGTATAGTCACAGCGTGTACAAATAACAAGGCTATATGAGACAGAGACCATTTTTAATTGTATAAATACTGGGAACTATATTCTCACTAGGCGTAGGAGCACAGCTACTTGGGCGGAGTGATTAGCGCAGCACACGAGACGCCCTGTGGTGAGGAGCAGAGAGTTCGCTCAGAGTTGGAGTAATAGAGTCAGCAATTACTAGATAGTAAATTTATAGTTTACAATCATGGGTGTTCGCTGTATCTTGTCTTACAGCTTCCAAAGTTTGTAACTCCTCGTCTGTGTATTCTGGCTCAAAACTATATGGTTCTGGATCTTGGTCTGATACCCAGTAAAATTCCTCTGACAATTCCTCAAAGTCAGCCATGATCACGAGTCACGTTCGCTACTAGCTAGTTAGTCACGTTTGTTTTGTTTACGGAACCATCAACAGGGCGTCTCGTGTGCTGCGCTAATCACTCCGCCCAAGTAGCTGTGCTCCTACGCCTAGTGAGAATATAGTTCCCAGTATTTATACGATTAAAAATGGTCTCTGTCTCATATAGCCTTGTTATTTGTACACGCTGTGACTATACAGATCACAACATGTAAATAGGAAAATGTTTGCATTATTTTGTCACTTATTGGGATTAGTATGCTACCTTATCCATTTACATCCAGTCTTTGTGCTAAGCTAGGCTAGCGGTGGGTGCGTCAAATAACACTTACAGAACGCACAGAAATGAAAAAGGTATGTATGGACTTATCTAACTCTGGGGGATACTGTGAATAAACTAAAGTCCCAAAAAGTCGGAGTGTTCCTTTAAACAGCATATACAGTGAGGAAAATAAGTATTTGAACCACCTTGCTATTTTGCAAGTTCTCCCACTTGGAAATCATGGAGGGGTCTGAAATTGTCATCGTAGGTGCATGTCCACTGTGAGACATAATCGAAAAAGAAAAATCCAGAAATCACAATATATGATTTTTTTAACTATTTATTTGTATGATACAGCTGCAAATAAGTATTTGAACACCTGTCTATCAGCTAGAATTCTGACTATATTTAGAATTCTAAATAAATAGTTAAAAAAATCATACATTGTGATTTCTGGATTTTTTTTTTTTTTTAGATTATGTCTCTCACAGTGGACATGCACCTACGATGACAATTTCAGACCCCTCCATGATTTCTAAGTGGGAGAACTTGCAAAATAGCAGGGTGTTCAAATACTTATTTTCCTCACTTTAAATCAAAACTGCCTAATGTTACTGAATGAAGTGTCGACCCAGGACGAGCTATATGACTGTGAAGCTTTGTGGGTGTTGATGGACGTGATCCAATCCATCTATGATTTGATCATCATTCTGAATCCGATCCAGACATAGTCTTTGACAAAAACGCAATCTTTTTGCTCAAAATGAAAGTCTGACATCAGTATTGACTATTACTGTAAGGTTAACCCTGCCTGATTTGAATGTTTGAAAATGATTAACAGTTAAAGACATTCGTTAGAGATTTAGAAGTGTAATCATATGTAATCAGTTATATTACTTTAACAAAGTATGGTCATTTAAATAATTACACTACTTAAAGCATTATAAAAACTTGTAATCTGTAACCTATTACATTTCCAAAGTAACCTTCCCAAAACTGGGTGTCATACAGATGTCGATGAAAAAGGGAGGGAGATTACGAGGACACACAAACTTTTACAAAAATAAAGCGTGCACGGATAAATCAAAATAAATAATGGAATAGGCTACTCCATAAAAAAAGAATTGTTAAGTTTGATTTCATGGTGAACATATAATAGGTATTTAGAAGAAAATATAATTTAAACCTTTTCATTGCAGGAGTTTTGGCTGTTTTACAGGGAATCGTGATAGGCTGCTCAAAGTCAGTAGTGGGCTACATCTTTACCTCTGATGAGTAGGTTTTTTTTCCATTATAGCATACTGTATACACATGTATTGGATTACGATAAAACAGAGATTATTATGGATTTGTCATGTGATATTTTATGGTATCATGATCTCATTTTCTGCATAAGAAATAAATAAAAACATTGCTAGTTAGAGCGATTAGAGTGAAGCTTTTCTTCTGTTGTTTTGCAGTTCTCACTTCTTGATTTAATCTAACAGGAGCATAGTGAAGATTGTCTCGGAAAATCTCACCCTGTTCGTCTTCCTGCAGTTTTTTGATGCTCTTGTGGTACGTTTGAAATGTTTTAACATTTGTATTTGTTTAAAGCAAGGCAACACAAATGAGCATTGGTGGCATTATGCTATCTCTTGTAATGCCTAATGATAGTTGTCTTTCATCATTATATGACTCTAGGTGTGATTATACTGTAGTGATAATGTCACAATTAGACTATCAGTTTACTAGGGAATGAAACCTGGTTCTGTGAAATGACGTAATTCACTGATAACTGTGAAGTGTCGTTCATATCTGTAAGACAGACTGATTGTGTTGTGTTTTAGTGTGTGTGTTCAGGGATTCTTCTGGGTGCTGGGAAGCAGAAGATAGCAGCATTGTCCAACTTGATCTGTTACTACTGCATTGGGTTACCAGTGGGAATATCACTGATGTTTCTGGCCGAGCTCAGGATACTTGGTACACCTTTTCGCATGTCCTGATTTTGCCAAGTTAGACGCATTCCTTGGTCTACATATTTTGTTGATCCAGGGACAGCATTTAGTCCTAACCATATCCCTACCCCTAAACCTAACCCTACCCATAAGTTATCCCTAAAATCATAGGGAAATTATAGGTGATTTTGAAGCATATAACAATGATTGTCTAAACTTGACATAAACTGTAAACTTGTCCCTCAAATCTGATTGGTTGATTGGAATGTTGTTCCAGGATCAACAAAGATGTTGAAAAAATGAATGAAAAAAAAAAACTAAAAAAAAACTAATGTCAAGCCAATAAAAATCTTTAATTTCATTTATATATGTGACAACCCCAATTTTGATAATAATACAACATTATTATGATCAGTTTCAGCATTCCCTTGATTTGTGTCACTGTTCAAATGTTTCTTTAGCAGCAAATCAGCATATTCAAATTATTTCTAAAGGATCATGTGATACTGAAGATTGGAGTAATGATGCTATAAATTCAGCTTTTGCCATCACAGGCATACATTACAATTTTAAAATATATTTAAATAGAAAGCAGTTATTTTAATTTGTAATGATTTTGTTTTAATGTATTTTAGGTCAAATAAATGCAGCTTTGGTGAACATAAGAGACCTCTTTCAAAAGCATTAAAAAAATCTTACCAACCCCAAACTTCTAAACACTATCCCACATAGCAACATTTTGACATCCCAGATCCGGCCCACATCTGGCACACTTGGAAAGATGATCTGGCCCACATGCAGCGTGGACTGACGGCCCTTGGGCGGCTCACTCCTGTTTGCCAGATCTGGGCCACAAGAAGGCCATAGCAATGCCACATGTCAGCCAAGAGCAAAGAAAAGAAAAACAGAGCTGGACCTTATCTGAGCCACAAAATCTGTGTGTATTAAATATGGAGTCATTTCAGCCTTAATAAGCCTGTTAATAAGCAGAATCACTGAAGGAAAGAAGAGAACAGAAAAAGAGACGAGCAGAAACACAAGAACTACAACTGACTACAGCCACAGCCTTAGATGAAATCAGCTGAAGATAAAAGAAGACATTAAATCTCTGAAGATCTCAGCAGAGGAGGATTAAACATCTCCACAAACAGCATTACCAGCTTCACTTATTACTAACCAGACTGACTTTCTTTCTGTCAGATGTCTACAAGTTTTTATTGACAATTAACAGGGGTTTAACTCTAATGTGTTTCATTTGAAGTCACCATAACAGTGATTAGTGTTTCCATTATTTGGGCTCTTAACTCTTATTATATCTTTTGTCCTTTTTGGCTGCTGTGACGGTGTGTTTTTCAAGCACATTTGCAGCAGCAAAGAAAGCTAAAGTGAAATGAGATCAGGTGATGATGGTTACCGGTTGATGGTTTTATAATCATCATGAAACAGACTGATTCACTGATGTCTTTTGAATCTAACAATTGTGTTGTACCATTAATATCTTCACATCACAAACCCTGTGTTACTGCAGCATGAGATCCAGCAATATTATAACAATCAGTTAGAAGATTTTAACAAACATGAGCACATAATGTTAAGTTACGATGACACACACAGACATCAACAATGACATGAATTTCAACAATAAGAGTTAAGAGCCCAAATAATGGAAACACTAATCACTGTTATGATAAGAGTTTAAGATACTCTTAGATAAGGTCCAGTTCTGTTTTTCTTTTCTTTGCTCTTGGCTGACATGTGGCATTGCTATGGCCTGCTTGTGGCCCAGATCTGGCAAACAGGAGTGAGCTGCCCAAGGGCCGTCAATCCATGCTGCATGTGGGCCAGATCATCTTTCCAAGTGTGCCAGATGTGGGCCGGATCTGGGATGTCAAAATGTTGCTATGTGGGATAGTGTATATGCACTGGAGATATTAATCTAACAAACCCATTAAAACATATTTTGTAATAATTATAATAAAGTCATCAATTTATGTTTTTCTATAAAACTAATTTCAATACATTAAGCGCATCTAAACTTGTGATTTTTAAAGATTTTTAAATAAACATTTTGACACCCTCATCATGTAGTTACAAATCCATAAGTCTTTTGTTCATCTTCTAAAAAGAAATGAAGATATTTTGAATTATTAGGTAATAAGTAATTGCTGACAGATTTGTTTTTTATTTTTGGGTCAATTAACCCTTTAATGTGGATTCATATCGCTGGTCATACAGTATGTTTTGTCTTCAATCCAGCCATGTAATAAAATTCAGGTTGCATTTGTTTATCTGTTACCTGTTCTAAGCCTGAAACACATCTCATTCTCATTTCCCTCTCATTCAGGTCTGTGGCTTGGCCTCTTGATTTGTGTCATTATTCAAACCTGTTTCTTCACCACTCTCATCTTCAAGCTCGACTGGAAGAAAGCGACAGAGCAGGTGGGACATGACAAATCAAGCTCACATGGTCAAGCCAAGCTGCCATCCTGGAAGGCTGTTGAAAGTGTTTGATAATTTTGACTAATGTCTTCCTTAGGCCCTGAAACGTGCAGGCAAACATGCAAAAGTAGTGTGTGTCCAAAAGGCGCTGTCGATAGGACAGTCAGTCATCGAAACGCTAGTTTCTGAACGGCAGGACAGCGCGGAGCAAACACCTGATTTTGGAGCTTCAGCAAGTATACCTGAACCTTGGGATGACATAACTGGAAACAAAGTAATTGCTACATTGATGACTTCTGTCCTCAAATATAAAACTATTCTCAAATCGCTGTGGTGATAACTTTTATTTATATAATTTTTTTGTTACTTTAGGCCCAGCTAACAAGTAATAGCTCTGAAGCGGTCGGCTATGTACAAGTTAGTACCCAGGAGCAGGGTAAACTAGTGATGGAGAGTGAATCTGGAGAAGCTAGACCTAATGTCTTGCTCTCTACGAAACAGCTTGTGCTTAGACGGGGACTCACACTGTTGACCACCATCCTGATCCTGATAGCTGGAATCGCTGTGCATGTAGCTTGTCCTCTTCCAGAAAGTTTTATTCAACGTCAGAGCAACCTAACAATGGATTCAAAGATTTTTTCCACCCTTAACACCTTCCTCAACACCACAGCAAGCTCACTCTAACTTGATCCATCTTACCAAGGCCCCAATTAAAATGGAAAAAGAAAAAAAGATTGGGACCGCGACTGGGTCAATCCATCCAATCTATACAAGGAGGACATAAGCGAGTCAGCCAATACCGATAAAAAAATGTATTACATCTCTGCCAGCTCGTAGGCTTACAGAAGGGGATTTGTACGTACAATATGGACAAATTTTCTGGGACAGTCTCCAGCCCAACTGTCTAGGCCAAAATACAGCTGCACAAGACTACTGAAAAGAGCAGTACTTATTGTGCAGTATATATTATTTCATTTCTTAGTGGACAGATTTTACACTTTAAACAGTTTTTTTATACAGTATTTCTGGTTATATGATGCAGATTATAAGGTTGTAGTTTTCCTTGTTAATGTATTTATCATATCAAAGTAAAGCACAACGTGAAATACTGTTGAAAAAGTCTTTACAAATTTCTTTTAGGCAAGCATTTAAACCTACACTATGCAATTTTTGATAAAAAAAAGAAAATGATATGTGCAAATACACTGTCAAATGCACAGTCACCCATGCATGTCACATCATATCCATACTCTGGCTGCGTTGGTGTGTATATATTCATTTGTCCATTCGCTCTGAGATGATGTCCTTGAACCACATTCATTCATGCAGAGGAGCAATATATGTACAGAAATAATTGACAACGGGCCGTTGATTTATTAGAAAAATAATGCACAACCGAGCTGGTAATGCAGCCACGACACGAAGAGGATAGATTGCTACACCTCTAGTGTGCATTAATTTTTAATAATTCAACGGCCCAAAATCAATCATTAAGCTTATACTACAGTTAGCATACCTCAAAACATTGTTTAGATGATGTACTTCAAGACATTTGTCAGGTTTTTGTCCTTAAAACGTTCATGTGTGTTGGACTAATTTCTTGCACATTTAATCCCAAGCCTCCTTTGCTAATTCCAAAACGTCATTTCAGAAGTAGTTACGCAGGCTTGAGCCACTAATAGCAGAGAAATGCACTTATTAATGCAGTTATGAGAAAGAGAGAGAGAGAGAGTTAGCACGTGTGAATTACCTTACCTTACCTTACCTTATTACCTTACCTGTCTGTGTGTCTCTTAACAGTTCAGAAGTTTGTCACTACTAATACTGAAACTAAGTTTATCTGCTCCAAGAACAACAGCGTTATTACCTCACTAGTGAGAAATGTCATTGTCAAAGTTGTTAAACTATTTTACTGATGAAATCGTCAGAGCAGCGCTGACAACACATTTCTTTGTGAGTGTGTGTCTGTACTGTATGTGTGTGCGTTTGAGTGGGAGAAAGAGTATATGCTTTCCGTACCTAATAAACTTAATTTTGTGGCAAAAACATGGAAATAATTTGTCACTTGTTTTATTAGGCTTTTTTTTTTTTTTTGCAGACAGACTAGAACACAGTCATTCTTTAGCTGTCACCATCTTTTTTATAACCTCTGCCCTCCACCCAGGACACACCCCTTAAAGCCCCATGCATATAACTCCAAGTTTTTTTCAGGCCTCATTTAAAGGGATAGTTCGGCCAAAAATGATATTAAACCCATGATTTACTCACCCTCAAGCCGTTCGAGATGCATATGTCAATCATTTTTCAGATGAACACATTTTCAGTTATTTTAGAAAATGTCTTAGATCTTTCAGTGGTTATAATGTCAAGTTATGGGGTCCGCTCCTTCAAGTCCCAAAAATGTGCATGCATCCTTCACAAACGTAATCCATCCGGCTCCAGGGGGATAAACGAAGGCCTTCTGAGGGTAATCCGTGCGGTTTTGTCGTAAAAATATACAGATTTAAAACTTTATAAATTAAAATAACTGGCTTCCGGCAACGGTCGACGTGCGTTCACGGGAGATGGATGCTGGCGTATGACGTAGGACGTAGCGTAGTAAGCGTCGTGACGTAGAATGGAGTATAGCTAAATCAAATGCTACGTCCTACGTCATACTCCAGCATCCATCTCCCGTGAACGCGCATCGACCGTTGCCGGAAGCCAGATATTTTAATTTATAAAGTTTTAAATATGTATATTTTTATGACAAAACCACACGGATTACCCTCAGAAGGCCTTCGTTTATCCCCCTGGATCCGGATGGATTACTTTTGTGAAGGATGCATGCACATTTTTGGGACTTGAAGGAGCGGACCCCATAACTTGACATTATAACCACTGAAAGATCTAAGACATTTTTTAAAATAACTGAAAATGTGTTTGTCTGAAAAATGATTGACATATGCATCTCGAACGGCTTGAGGGTGGGTAAATCATGGGTTTAATATCATTTTTGGCCGAACTATCCCTTTAAGCTTCCCTCTTAAAGAACCTTCCGACATGCATGTATGACTGGAGCCATCTGGTGGTCAATGTGGATTTTATGTTCACCTGGGAGGCATCCCATGCCCTCAAAAATGTCTCTAAATTCATTGAGGAGTGTATCGTTGCTTGCGTCCTTATGCACATTAACCACAAAGACCTTCTTGACTATAGATTCAATCACACATGTTTTTAAGCACACATTAGCTGCACCTCTTTGCTTACAACCAGCAACTGTACTCATGTGGTGCTTTCTGCTTTCCTTTGTGGAGGATGTTGGCTATGCTGCTGCCTGTCATTCTCCTGTATAGCCTGTGACCTGTATTTTGACTGTGCGTCATTTTGGTTTCTGTCTGAGTATTTTGTAATCTTTGTCTAGGATAAAGTTCAGTTGAATTTATATTCATTCAGTGTTATATTATATTATATTATATTATATTATATTATATTATATTATATTATATTATATTATATTCATACATGTTAATGCAGTTGAAGTGTGTGGAGCTAGACAAAAGCCTCAGGGAAAAGGTGTTGATCCAGTTCCATCTGCAACCCCCATACAAGCAGTCAAAACATCTTTAGGTCCTAAACATATTGAGAGACTTGTTGAAAGTTTGCCATCAGTGCAAATAAATTTTTCTGAGTTTAGGAGAGAATTGTCCAAAAAGATGCGGCTCTACGATATGTCTCTAGCTGAAATCACCCAGCTGGTATCACAGATCTTGACTGAGTCAGAATTCAATGATTTTGAAAGTGCTGTAAACAATTCTGAGTTTCAAAATGCCAGAAAAGATGAATTGAGAGAGGGAGTTATGAGAGTGTTAAAAAACATTGTTGGACCGAATGTGGACTGGTCAAAGCTCACTAGTTGTTTACAGAAGAAGGGTGAAACTGTATGCGAGTACACAGAAAGATTTTGCCAGACCGCTGCAGCTTACAGCGGGATTGCTGACACTTCAGAGAAGGTGTTAGATGATAATTGTCCCCTAGTTCGCACATGGTTTCAGGGTCTTCTGTGAGAACGTAAAAATGCATTGCCTTACTTAGAATTAACATGGTCCAGTAGAACCCTGCAAAACAACTTGGACCGGTTAGCTACTTGGGAAAGAGACTCTGATGTCAAGGCAAGAGTAAAAATTGCAGCAGCATCCTTTAAGGTCAACACAGAGAATCAACAGAAACGCAAATGTCCTAAGAGAGAGGGCAGCTGTAATTACTGTGGTAAACCTGATCATTGGATGAATGAGTGTAGGAAAAACAAAAAGAACTTTAAAGAAGTTAACAAGGTTACTCAGCTTCTGCTCAGCCTGCTTGATACTCTGAAGCAGCCCCTTCCTTCGTGGGGCAACTTAATAAGGTGTTAACCATCTGGACTGTGAGTGCTTAATTTCCCCAGTAACTTACAACAAAGATGAAAGACTTGTTTTTGTTTGATTGAACAAAAGGAAAGTGACTGTCTCAGCCTTCCTTTGGGGGACCCTGTATAAGTAGACTCACAGCCTTAAATGTTATACCACAGAATATTCCAGTCAGACACCCATCCTCTATTATGATGTCTATTATGACTGATGTTTCACTGGAGAATGGAAATGTGCAAATTTTCTCACACACTGTACAGTGTGTACACCACATACAGGGACAGAATAGGACACACAGACCAGTGCGGAGCCCATGGAAGAACCGAAGTGCAACAGGCCTCGGGGGTCAATCATGTGGTGAAGATTTCCTCATAGGTTTCCCCCTCCCAATAGTTCATCCCCACCTCACTGGTCCATAGGTGTCGAATCAATTAAGACTAGGTTAAAAAAAAACACACTATACGATCACAATGTTTACTTTGATAAGAGTTAGATGTAAAACCACTATACGATAAAAAGACTTATAGAAGAATGAAGTCTATGCATGAATACTGCTGGTCTTTGTTTTCTTGTGTTACAGGTATGTGTGTATGCCATGATGTCTTCACAAGCGGCATCCTAATGTAAAGCATCACCTAAGATTTCCATGAACAAGCCTCATGAGGGACGAGTCATCAGAGTGACTCTACGTGGGAAATGGACTCTACAGGAAACAGACTTCACAGCTATTCAGGCGCCATGGATTTTCCAGACTTCCACTCTTATGCTACATGGTTTTCTGTGTAATCATGTAGTTTATACGACATTTTACACCCTGCGTTGTATGTGTCAACAGTTATGGTTTTGAGAAGAACTATGACACTCATGTAAATCAAGGACATAACACAGAATAAGTTATATGTGCCTGTAACTTTTTCAAGTTACAAGAATGAACTTTTAAGTGTTTAAATTTGTATTTTGTGAGAGTTATTAGAACTCTCAAAGAGGGGTCTGTAGGATTACAAATTTAAGAATATGTTTTAGATCTGCTGATCCTACTTCCTTACATAACATCACATAAAAAACTAAGGTGAACTATACTGTATTGGGCATTCAAGGTGAACATGAGGGGATCCATTTACTGATTAGATTTAACATAGTTTCCTTTGAAAGGGTTTTGTTAGTCTTTGATCTTCCTACTGAGAGTTGAACTGTGTGAATGTTAACCTAGTCTTAGTTCTTGTGACCATGTGTTGTTTATACAATTTGGGGGGTACCATTATCTCTGTTGGGGGTAATTGCCTCTATTGTCTTTAGATGATTAGATTTAGTGGTCATCCCTAAGGCTTTGTGTAAGGGCAGCACCTTTAAGGACAGCCCACTGAAATGCCTATAAGATACCATGTAAAGTTACGTTAGTCAGATTTTGTTGGATGACTGCAGCAACGTACAGCGAAGTTCTCAATAAAGAATAACTTCTTTTTGAACGTGATCCCAACATCTCCTGGTCTTGCTTCAATGAAGGAAAATAAGTTTCCAACACATACATACCACTGATCTATATAGAATGACATTGTCATTATATAGATCGGTGATACATACTTATTAGGGGTGGAACAGTTCAAATTTCTCACGGTTCGGTTTTTATCACGGTTTTAGGGTCACGGTTTCGGTATGTATATTGTTCAGGGAAAAAGGACCACTGTCAAATAAAAATGAAGAGAATAAGAAAAAATAATCAAACAACAAGCAACAGCACAAATAAATACAATAGAGAGAAGATACACATAAAATTAGCAGTGCTTTTCAGGTAATTTAGGTATCTAACACTAGTTCTCAGGTACAGAAATTGATCAACATAATCTAATGTAAAATAACATTGCATATAATCTTTGCTGTTTAAATTAAAGATTAATCATTATTAAAGTTACAAAAGCTATTCAGTCAAAGAGCAGTGAGTGATTTCTTTGTCTTTTGTTGTTTGATTAACATTAAAAAAACACAGACAGCAGGAATATTAGGCTGCTGTCACTTTAAGACACAATGCACAGATCCAGATGCAGTGATACACCTGTTGTAAAATGTTTACGTTCACTTAAGAAATAAACTTCTATGTTTGCTAGAATACTCGCCAAGACTCGCATGTTGACATAATTTTTGTGTGAATTTGTCCGTTCAAGCACAAGACTTAAAAGAGAACTCAATAATTGCACGCCGTCTGAGACACAGCTTTCCATGAGTTGTATTTCGCATCTTCTTCCGCTTGAATGTTTAAACTGGCAAGGCTTAAATTGCAAATTTAAGCCTTGCCAGTTTAAAATTGCTTTTAAGCCCAATTTTTTTAAGTGCTTTTAAGCTCAATTTTAAAAAGCCTTGCCAGTTTAAACATTCAAGCCTTGCCAGTTTAAAGATAACAACGTGTGCTGTTCAGGTCTCACCTGTGCTCAACCGCTATCAACAAATTCACATTTTTGTAGTTTACAAGGAGACAATAACGATATCTTTTTCAAAAACTTGCACTTAAAAACTCGTTTTTTTAGTCAAATGCTTAAAATTCTTAAGTTTTCTGTTTTTAGTTGAAAACGGTAAACAACCCCTTAAACAAGTCCATTTGAAGGATTGTGATGACTTTCAGGTGTCATTTTACTGCAGAAAAGTGTGAGAAAAGAGTAATCGCAAACGGATCATGTTTCTTTGCATGACAGAAAAAAATAATAATTTAAATGAACAAATGGACAAGAAACATTTTTTTTAAATGGTATTTTAGCTGACATCACAAACAATTCTATAAAAACAACAACTAACCAAGTATCTTAAATAAACTCACAAATGCACAACAAAGAACCAAAATAAGCTCTTGATAAGTGCAAAATATGATAAAAATAAATAAAATAAAAATAAACTACAGTAAATAAAACTAGTTGTTTGCCTAACTTGTTTTAAGAAGTATAATGCAAATGTACGATTGCTAAAGTTTAAGAAGCCACATTTTTTTTCTGTCTTTCATAATCAAGTACTCAATGTAGCAACACACAATCATAAACTAATGTGAATATTTTGGAATGAAGAAATATTTATTGTGCTCATCTGAGAAATGTAATGAGCACTTCATTTAACACAATCCCTCCAGATAGGATAAGCAGCATGAGGAGAACCGCTAGTCCTCGACGAACAACCAGCTGTTTGGTGGTCAAAACCACCCCAACTGTGACCTTTGTGCCAGCGTCTGTTATTCCTCCTTCTCCTTTACTGAGTCCTTCCAGGTCTGTGCTGGCATCTGTCTGGCCTTCTTCAGTGTGCTGGGACTCTTCTGGCACTTCTATACAATAATAGGTCAAAATAAAGGAAAATTCATAATGAAAGAATGTTTTTTTGTTCATCATTAAGGTCATCATATACCACAGACAGAAAGTACCTTCTGTGCAGCCCTTATTTTCCATAGCGTAAGATTCATCTTTGGTCTCAGGGGCTTGAACACCTGCTCTGATCAAGGCCTGAAAATAAGAAGATACAGACTAAAATAATCATCTTTACAAATCGACTATGGATGAGGAAAAATGGGCCACCTCTTGAGTTGCCTTTTTCCAGTCCAGTTTGCATATGAGGATAATGAAGAACAAAGATTGTGTGAAAGCAGATACAAAAAAATCCAGTCCACAAACCTAGCAGGAGAGAAAAAGATTAATTTTTAGATTAAATAGGTCGATTAATGGAGGTGTTAAGCGTGGCACTTGAGTTTAATATTTGAAATGTTTCAACACTTTTAAATCATTTACCAACTATGCCCATGCTGAGAGCAAACATCAGTGAAACTCCAATTGGTAATCCCACAATATAATATCCCACAATGTAAGAGAGAGCACCAAACAACTGCTTTCCTGCACCTCTGACAATGCCACCTGTAATGCCCTTCAGACAGAAAAACAAACCTTAGTTTGACCATTAACAAGAGGACATTGTCAGACATTCACAATATCTAAAGTGAACATCTGAAATAAAAAGAAATAGAGAAATAGAAAGAAACTGAAATTGGAAAATCATATTTTTCCTTCTGAAAGTAAATGTATACTAGCTGTATTACAGATATTTAGATATAGTTTTTTAGATAGTTTTTCAAAAGGATCAAAACAAAGAAAAAAAAAATCACAAGCCTACCACAATGACATCAAATATATGAAAGAAGCTGTAAATGATCATGACCTCTGATACTCTGAGCACTATTTCCCTTTGAGAGAGAGAGAGAGAGAGAGAGAGAGAGAGAGAGAGAGAGAGAGAGAGAGAGAGAGAGAGAGAGAGAGAGAGAGAGAGAGAGAGAGAGAGAGAGAGAGAGAGAGAGAGAGAGAGAGAGAGAGAGAGGCCACAGTCAGTACACAGATTTGATCTCAATATCACAATTGAAAGTTTCAGTGTTGGTCAGAAACACACAAGAAAATAACTTTATCTGACCTTCTAATCAAACAATAGATTGTAACCTCTCCGGTTCTACTCGCCCCGCTCCGAGCAGGATTCAAACAGGCTATTCCAGCATGAGAGGCGGGCACGCTAACAATGTTGCTAAAGACCGCAGACCCTAGCATCAGTCGCTAATGCACCTCTTGAGCCCATGGGAGTGAGGTTTCACAAGCAAGGAATTGTCTTACATATAAAATGTTATGATGTTTAATGCATAATAAAATCTGAACAGTAGGTCTCTTACTCTACTTACTCTTCTGTGGTAAAGATGTATCCAACAATATCACTGGTAGTTCCAATAAAGGTTGCGACTACACAGGATGCAAGTACTAGAAAAAAACAATAGAGAAACCTAAACAAATAGGTATTAAATTCTTGGTTGTAACATTTTAGACTTTTTATTTTTAAAATGAATATTTTAGATTTCAAAAATTCTCAGGAAACAATTAGGAATTTAAGCATTGGCTAAAAGCGCTTTTCCACCATCGGGCCAAACGGTTCAGTTACATTTAATTTACATCTCCACTTGAGCATGGTTCAGTGTGTTTACAAACCACTTCCAGGCCGAACTTCCGGGCCGAACTTCTCGGCACTCTCACTAAATGCACTTTTCCAGCATCATACAGAACCATTCCAAGCACAGTAAAGAAGAGTTTTGCTCGGCGCAATTACAAACCATTCCAAACCCAGCATTCTCGGCAGTCGGCTCAGTGCTCAACCATGCATGTGAAACACTTCTAGTGATGTGAGGAAGTGATTTTCTATAAGCCCTTTTCGCCAGCGAACATAATATTGTACATCAGTAGCCTATATGACTCATATAAAACATGCAAACTACAAATACGTTACGGTCCTTAAGTAGAGATTTTGTACATTTTTACTTTACTAGGGTATAAATATTTTTGTTGACTTCTACTAAATCTAAATCTTGAGAAACACAAGCATACCGAGCAATGCGTAATGTTTCTCTAATGGCGATCTGAATTGAAGACACTATTCATGTTTTATTCTGTGTTTATCAAGGTAAATACGTTATAGGCTTAAGTAAACAATTTGAAATTGTGATTACGTGCGATATGATTGTGAAGTTATGTGTAATAAATATGTGAACTCTCCTACAGGTAATAGTGATGAAAAATATGAACAGCTTGTTCTTTTATGTAAACATGCGTAGATTAACATATTTACCCATTGCACCTCCTTATTTCCACTGTCCTGTATCTTTTATCTGTATCTGTCCTGTATTTTTAAAAGACCAAAGGCGTTGTCTGAACTAATTCAATCATCTTACTACAGTTTTATCTCTAGATAGTTTGCTTTACATTGTTGTATTGTGGATCACTGTCCATTTGTAGTAGGACACTCTCATTTGAATTGTTCAGTTATTGAGTTATAGAGACAGTTTACCCAAATACTTCTGATGGATTTTTCTTTTTGTTTTGGTCATTACAAAGTCACTGGGGTTTAGTGTTGTTTTGTCCCCTTTCACTTTCATTGTATTGAAAGAATGGTTGTTCTGCAGAAGAAGAAATTCATACAGGTTTGGAACATGTAAATAATGATAGAATTAAAAAAATGTATGTGTGGATTGGACGATCCCTTTAAAAACTCATACATACCCTAACACAGAATCTCAGCTATAGGTTCGCATCGCTATCATCACCTGTGCCATTATTCATAAAATTTACCAGTACTTTTAATATCAGTTACTTAAATATTTTTACTAAAGTATTTTTCTTATAAGCAAATGTAACTTTTCCTTGAGTTAATTTCTATTATGTTATTTGTATTTTTTACTAAATGTACTTTGTTGGCAGTTTGGGAACTTTTCTACATGCTCCATCATCATAGGCCTTGCTCCAATGTTTACCAACAGTATCACAACCCTTACTCACATTCTAACATACATTCTAATCCTGATTTTCCGAAATCCATAACCGTGCCAACTGGCCATGCAGGAACAGCATCTAGAATCATTTTTAGAAGAGTTTTTAGTTGAATTAATGAGCAAATCACATACGTCCACAGACAAAAGACACTTTGGCGGACAGCTTTGCTTGTTCGGTGTTTCCAGCTCCAAGAGCATTTCCAACCCTCACACTGGCTGCCACTGCAAATCCCAGTGGAAACTGAAAAATGAGGATAATACATACATTTAATGACAAAAACCTACTTTAACTAAATATAATTTATCTCAGATGTTCAGAAACAGAACTTATTGTTGTTTTGATATGGTTCTACTTTTATCTCAAGTCATCTACTTTTATTTCAACA
Source organism: Scardinius erythrophthalmus (assembly GCF_964197995.2). Lineage (NCBI taxonomy): Eukaryota > Metazoa > Chordata > Actinopteri > Cypriniformes > Leuciscidae > Scardinius > Scardinius erythrophthalmus. The sequence continues at coordinate 25,449,098 of NC_138237.1, read as the reverse complement.
GCAATGATTTTTTTATCAGTTTTTCACTTGTATGATGAAAATTTACATGCATTTTGGGCTAAATGTAATCTCAATTATAGGAGAGATTAAGGCTGTGGATAAAAATGTGACTTGATGTTTGACCTCACACAACCCTCTTTCCCATGAGGAACAATGCCTGTAGGACCTATGATGTATGCTTTCATTTTAATTGTAACTTTTGATAAAACATTTAAACAATCTTCTTATGAATAATCCAATGTGCACAAAATCTGATGCACAAAATCAGCCAAAAGATTTATTTTGTAGGCCTCACATGAGCCTCCCTGACATTAGCCCTAGAGTTCTAGATTCGTTACCAAGTAGTTGGCACTCAAGCAGGCCACCTTGAAGGCCATCCTCCGGGTCGAGCTAGGTTGTTTAGCACTTTCAGCTAAATCGGTGTCCTAGATCCCCAAAGTTAGATCATATTGCAGGCTCTTATGGAGCCTCTCTGTTATTGCTTAGAGCTTGGTCGATGGTTTGAGAGTTGCTTTCCCCTCATTTGAGAGGGTCGTTCTGTAGAGTATTCCCGAAGTCTGGTCAGAATGAGAAGGACTCATATGAGACCTCGCTGGTAGATCAATTTGATTAGGCTGTTAGGTACTCCCTTGTTCTAAGAAGGTCATCCCTTAGTGGAGTAGGGACCCTAGGTAGAGTATACAGCCTCCACAGTGCTTTGAAAAAGATAGCACTCTGTAGGTCCAGGGTCGAGCAGAGTGACTGTGTGTTCACACCGCCGTCGGCAAGAGCGGCAAAATTCGATCTTGCCGCCCTGCCAGCGACGCCGTAGAAAGATTTATGGATGCTCTGACGTAGATCGAATGCTTGGTCTTTTTTAAAACTTTATTTAAATGTAATACCAATTCCTATTTAATAAATATTTTGTTTGCAAAGCAAACAAGCATGTTGATCGTTATTTTTGCAGACTGACCAAGTAGGGTATAAGTCAAGTCAAGTATATTTGTATAGCGCTTTTCACAATACAGATTGTATCAAAGCAGCTTCACAGTATTAAATTAAAATAATACAACAAGGTTTGTTTCTAGTGGAATTTATTGATTGATAAAATTAAATTAAATATCCCCAAAATATCCCCAACTGAGCAAGCCAAAGGCAACAGTGGCAAGGAACCGAAAAACTCCATCAAGTGACCTAATGGTGTCCTAAAACTCCATCAGGTGACCTAATGAAAAAAAAAAAAAAAACCTTGGGAGAACCCAGGCTCAGTCAGGGGCCAGTTCTCCTCTGGCATTTATGAACTAGAGGGTATAAGTTAATCTCATGGAATCTTTTAAATGTGAAAGTAAGAAATTGTTCGATGGAAAGAACTTAACAATTATAGTGACATGTTTGCAAACAAAATAAACCAATTAAAAGCCATTTATGTGGTGACTTTTGTGTTCATGGTTAGTGCTAATCTAATTAGCATTCCCGCTGAAAAACAAGCGTCCTAGCGCGGAAATGTTGCCTATAAATAGTGTTGCGTGCCTTCTTATCAAATGCACATGATCAACCTCTCCTCTATTTTGCTTGGGAACTAATGTGGTCGGAAAACAGGACTGCGTTTTCTTGACTCCTCTCAAGCGGAGGACTACTACATTCCGATTGGTTGCTGCTGAACCGCGTCATAACTCATTATCTTAAAGTTGACCTGACTTCAACTCTTCTCGCTGCTCTCGCTTTCCAAGATGCACCGCGCCACCCTCGCCAGAGCTTGCCGCCGGCTCACATTGAAAATGAATGACTTCCAGCCAATTTGACGCTCTCGCCGGCAGCGGTGTAAACGCACAGTAACTCCCCTCTATTGTAAGGGTTGGAAAGCGCTATGCTGAGTCCTGCTCGCCAGGATGCCCGTCTCTTTATCCGGTGTGAGCTGGTTACTGCATTTTTGCAGTTCCTTTCATCTGGCTATCTCTCATGAGGCAAGTAATGATAAGAGGATCTCTTTAGGAAACAGACAGGCTGTTGGCTAGACTAGGTCTCGGGGCAGACCAGTTCAGCCTCCCTGGTGGCTATGGGGGTTGACATATTGTCCCCCTAAAAGTGACTGACCAGGGTTCCTGTAGGCCCCTGGCCATACACCTTAAAGGAATCCCTTCCCAGTGAAGATATAAATTCCAAGTCCTTGAGCGGCCTTTGAAGCTTGATAAGGCCTCCGCTTATCTGAGCCAGATAGTGATATGTCATGAATTCGGCCCTCTGGGGGCCGCCTTGAAAATCAGTGTGTTGGGTGAGGTTGGCTTCCTCTCTCTAAAGTCTCTCTAAGTTGAAGCCACCGCTCTACTGAGCTCTTTGTGGCACGATAGCTTGGGCAGTGGCCATAGGGAGTATTGTCACTGACAGTCTAATGTGTGACCAGAAGGGGTGAGTGGTTTTGGCACTTCTACTAGAATCTGCCATTATTGTGAAAATTTAATCTCAGCTATTGTTTTGGTGTGCACTCCCCTCAGCATGGCGGTGCGGGTATTTCGTTCCCCATAAGCGTCTCAGGATGCAGTGCGAGTTCCCTTTCGAAAGGGAACATCTCGGGTAACGACTGTAACCCTCGTTCCCTGAGAACAGGGAATGAGACACTGTCTCGTTGCCATGCCGTCGGGCTGCCTGCACATTCGCTTCAGATGAGAAGTTGATGACATGTTCTCTAGGCAGCCCTTATATACTTCCTGGTCACACTAGTATGATGTCATAGGCTGTCGCTGGCCAATACGATTGCCGTGATTTGACAGTTGCTTCAGATACCAGTCACGCTGATCATAAGTGTCTTAGGATGCAGTGTCTCGTTCCCTGTTTTCAGGGAACAAGGTTTACAGTCATAACCTGAGATGTTTTACCACCCAGGCAGAAGATAAGAAAATATTTGTTAATGGTACACAAACTGTTAAAACAAAAGAAAGAAAGAAAAACATCAAAAAGCACTCTTTGAAGTCTTGGCTGAATATGGAATAGCAGAAATGAAACGCATATTAGTTACACAGTTCTGTCAACAGTTTCCAATTTCAGTTTATCTTTCATATAAATGTAATGCTAATATCTTGACCCATTGACCAGTAAACAGCTGGTGTTGATCGGTTTGAGAAGATCCTGAAACCAGTACAGGTGTATATATTCATGACACCAAGGAACCTTTGAAAAACATACCATAAACGCAATAGTTGCCAGCTCAAACACAATAGACTGGGCTCCCAGCTCAGCCTCACTGATGAGGCCTACAATGACAAAAAACACCACAACAAATAATGCATTCATGATACAAACAAAACTGAATTACATAAAAACTCAGACAGCTTGCAAACCTGCCAGGAATCCACCAATCTCATATGCCCACCACTGTACACAAAGCATGAGCATGCTAGGAAGAGCCAAGCGAATGAATGGACCCCATTCCTGCAGACAGTCACGAGACCAGCCTAATGTGAGACAGAGAGAGATGAAAAAGATGGAGACCTAGAAGTGCTTGCATGGAACTTTAATTGATGTAAATTAATTAGTTTCATTAGTTTCCTATAATGACAAGTTGTGATCGGGAAAAACAAAACAAGATAGATAGATACCATCCCAGGTGGCTTTATGCAGGCCCTTCCAGCGAATATAAACAAAGAGAAGCACAGACAAGGAATACTGGGAAATGGTGTTTGCAGCAGCAGATCCACTGTGAGTTAGTAAGAAAAGTCCAATAAATCATTTGACCTTTTAAGTAACTGCTGAAATAACCCAGAAGTTTACACTTATCATAATCCTTCACAATGAGTAAAAACAACAAACCAAGTTCCTAAATATGAAATGAACCGAATCTAGACAGGTTCTTACGCCACACCAAGATCTAGCAGATGAAGGAAGATGTAGTTTATTAAAGCGTTGAGGATGTTCCCTGCTGCTCCTGTGATGACCTGAGGCCAAATAATACCCTAAACAAATATACAATCATAAACAGACCATCGGGACTGCAGCAATATATACATATACAAACAAGATCAAGAAAAAGAAGAATAAAGAAAGATTTTCTGCAATGGAGGCCTGACCTGATTTTGAAGGTACCGTCCCTGCAGCTGATAAATAAATGCAGCCTGAAGATGCCAACAAAAACAGTATTTAAAAAAAATTACTGGATGGAAAAATAAACTTTTTTATGCACATTTCACATTATTAGACACATTATTAATTAGATATGGAGAAATAGTTCTTACTTTATAGTTAGTCATTTTACAGGTTAATACATTTAATGTGTCACTTACAGGCAAAGCTGGCATGAATATTTTTACATAGAGTTGTGACAGACTGTTGAGAGAGAAAGAGAAACAATCACACAGTTAAGAAAACAGTTACTTTGACTGTAGGACCATGGGATTTGCCAAAATTACAATAATGAACGGTTTAAATTTAGTTTTGAAAGCCACTGAATAACAATAATAGGCTTTCATAATACTTGCATATATAGCAATTATGTACTATTCACATCACATTATGTTGACAACTATTGTTTTATCAGCAGATTCATGTAAGTTTTGCTTAACTGCCATTCAAACGCTTTTGAAAGAAATTCAGAGGCTGCATTTATTTTATTCAAAAATATAGAAAAACAGTAATATTGTGAAAAATTATTACAATTTAAAATAACTGTTTTCTGTTTGAATATATGGTAACACTTTACAATAAGGTTCCATTTGTTAACATTAGTTAAATGTAACATTAATTATTAACATTAACATTAACATTAATACAAATGCAATTGTTGAACTAACAATGAAAAATACTTGTAAAGCATTTAGGAATCTTAGTCAGTGTTGTTTCAACATGCATGATTAAAATCTAAAATTCTATTAATATTATTTAATGGACCTGAGGTAACATGAACAACAGTTCAAATGAATAAATATTAACACGAATAAACACTGTAACAATATCGCTCATTGTTAGTTAACGTCAGTTAATGCATTACTTTATTGTAAAGTGTTACTGAATATAAAATAATAATAATAATAAAAATGTCATTTATTCCTGTGATGGCAAAGCTAAGTTTTTAGCAGCCATTACTCCAGCTTTCAGTGTCATATGATCCTTCAGAAATCATTCTACTGAGCTGATTTGATCTTATTATACATACAGTATGTATATAAACATCACTTTGGATAAAAGCGCCTGCTAAATGAATACATGTAAATTTAAAGACCCCCTGTGGTGAAAATCAAGTTTTAATGTTGTTTATGTGTCTATGTGGTGTTTTTATTATGATTTAAAGGGTTAGTTCACCCAAAAATGAAAATTCTGCCATTAATTACTCACCCTCATGTCGTTACAAACCCGTAAGACCTTCGTTCATTTTTGGAACACAAATTAGGATATTTTTGAGGAAATTGGAGAGTCCCTCCATTGACAGCAACGTCATTGCAACTTTCTTGGCCCAGAAAGGTAGTAAAAACATAGTTAAAATAGTCCATGTAAGTACAGTGGTTCAACTTTAATATTATGAAGCGATGAGAATACTTTTTGTGCGCAAAAACCCCCCAAAATTATTATTTTCAACAATCTCTTCTCTTCCAAATCATTCTCCTACGCTGTTGACGTAAAAAGTGCAGTGCTTCTGGGTTCTACATCAGAATGTCGGCTCACTTTTGGCCGACGCTGGTCATGTGTGTGATGCGTGTGATTGTTGAATAATGTTGCTATTTTATTTTTTTTTTGCGCACAAAACGTATTCTCATCGCTTCATTACATTAAGGTATATCTACTGTAGTCACATGGATTATTTGAACGATGTTTTTATCACCTTTCTGGGCCTTGAAAGTTGCAATGACGTTGCTGTAAATCAGTGGTTCTCAATTCCAGTCCTCATGACCCACTACTCTGCACATTTTGTATGTCTCTCTTATCTGACACACTCAGTTCAGTTCATGGAGTCTCTCCTAATGAGCTGATGATCTGGTTCAGGTGTGTTAAATAAGGGAGACATACAAAATGTGAAGAGCAGTGGGTCACGAGGGCTGGAATTGAGAACCACTGCTGTAAATGGAGGGACAAAACAGGAAGTATAAAAGGGGTGCCTAGAGAACATGTCATCCTCTTTTCGTCTTCAGGGACTGGTTTGCTGGTTACTGAAGTAAATTATTAATTTATTAGAAATTATTGGCGACACACATACCTTATGCGTTTTCTGTATGGGTACAAGTGCTCGGCCCTTGAGGGATCCGTGTGCACGAACTGTGAGCGTTGTTCCTATAAAATGTTCTGCTCTCATCTGTCTCCCTTCTTGAGGGAAGAGGGACAGTTATCTGCACCCCACACCCCATGGTTTGGGTCCTGCTCACACTGAGGTGGAGAGGAGACTGAAATTGTGGGGATCTCAGATGGAGCTTGCTGAGGAGTTTGAGAGAGGTGTGAATCTCTCACGTCCCTCAGCGGCGGACGAGGGTGAGCTGCTGAGAGAAGAGCTTCTGGTCCAGCAGCCAGTGCTCTGGTGGCTTCAAGCCAGGACGAGCAGGAGGCGGCTGAAGCGGGTGAAGATGCTAAGATGGCTGAACCCTTCCAGGCCCCCTGCCCCGCGTATGCTGAGCTGGTGGAGGTTATGGAGCGTGCCACCACCAGGTTTGAGTTGCCATGAGAGTGCGTCAGAGAGGAGACTGCTCATGGAAGGCTGGACGGGCGTTTTCTCTCTGGCCATAACCCGCAATCTCTCGTGAGCCTTCCATTTCTTCCAGATATCCACTTTGAGATCGAGAAGGCATGGAAGCACCCATACTCGGCCCGCATTCATCGAGGGAGCATAGCTATCGATGCCCCCCATTGAAGAGACATTCGCAAGCTATCTCTCTCTGTGGGAAACATCGACACTGAGAGCTCTGGCCCTACCATCTAAGCCTTTGAAAACTAAATCACATTTAAATGGCAGGGCATACGCAGCAGCAGGTCAGGCTGGTGCTGCACTGCATATAATGGCAGTGTCCAAGGCATACCAACCCGATCTGCTGAGAGACTTGGACCAGGGCCAGGGTCTCTCCCAAGTTGCGCCGCACCACAGACCTGGCTCTCCGGGCCACCAAGCAGACCGCCGCCACAATCAGGAGATCGATGGCGGCTATAGTGGCCACAGAGAGACATCTGTGGGTGAACTTGGCGACCATCGGTGAGAGAGAAAAGGCCTTTCTCCTCGATGCCCCAGTTTCGCCCTCTGAATTATTAGTCATCCTGCTGAGGCCTCCGCTCCCCAGAGTCTCGTGGGGGCTCAATCTGTCTCTGGATTAGAGACTGTGGTCAGGTTCACTCTTGAGAGAGCACTCATAGAGCTGAATAGATGCTTGTCACTGACATGCTCAGGTTGAGCTAATTATTACTCCTCTCGTTTAGAGAGTCGTTATGCAGAGTATGTTGCTCCCAAGAGTTTCTAGTATAAGCCCGAACATATGCCCAAGACATTCTCAGGTGTTAGGCTCTCAGCTTGGAAGGGAAGAGCCTAAATGCTCTAAATGCAGACCCCAGCACTCCCCTTGAAAAATGGTTGTCTGCTGAATGTGTCCCTCCTGGGGCTAGATGGCTATGTCAGGAACTTCTTTTCAGAGCTGGATGCGCTTTTGTGAGTCGTAGCCTCAGGTTGAGTGGGTGTAATACCTTGCAGGTGTTGGCTCTAAGAAGCGTAGATAGTACTCCTCTTGGTGAAGAGGATATTTCTGCAGAGTACTCTGTTTCTTCAATAGCCACTGGTTAAGCTTATGTAGTACTCCCCTCGTTTTTTAGAAGGGTCATTATTAGGGGTGTAACGATATTCGAACCGAACCGAAAAACCGCGATACAACAGCCACGGTTCGAACCGCGATACTCTCATGTCGAACCGAACGCGCCCCGCCCCCCGCTGCCCAACTCTCACTTCACTTTGTCACAAAACTATTTTTTCTTCCTTGACATTTGATTAAATAGTAATTAATGAGTACACTTTTAACAACTAATAAGAGCTGTAGTTTTAATAAATATTATTATAATATTATTTACTAAATAAAGTGCATGTCACGTGATTTGGGTGATCGATCACGCTCGGGAGTTTACACGCACTTCAGGATGGCAACTTCGCGCCACGGCATATTGTGATTGAAGACCCTGCGGTCACAACCACTGACTGATATTGATACAGCAGCAGTGCTGATCACGAATCTTGAGAATGATCACCGACACCTCTCATCATCCAATATGATGACATATCACAGCTTTTTTTAATCATTGTTTGATTTGCGAACATAATCCTTTGCCGTCTGGCCGCTTCCGCTTCAAGCCGGACTCGTCTCGCGCTAACGTTAGGCTAATTTCCTTTCACTGTCCACGTTTTGATTTCGGCAAATCACTTTTGGCGAATGCAAACAACGTGATTATTGTTCATGAGTCCAACATCCAGCCACGCAAGAAAATATGTAATCTACCTGAGGGAATAATATGCTCACAAAACATTTCTGATTATTATTTGTTTAAAACGATTTTGTTTCCCCCCCCCCCCCCAGGATTCTTTGATAAATGTAAAGATCATAAGATATTTATTTGAAATAGAAAGCTTGTGTAACACTATAAATGTACTGTCACTTTTGATTAATGTTTGTAATGTGACATATATTTTTTTGTATGACATTAAAATTATTTTTAGAATTAAATTGTACATAAATAGGTTAAGCAATACAAATGTGTTTGTCTGATAACCTTTTAAACATAGCCTATACTTAACTACAGTTTGCAGACACTGAAATTATGTACATTGTGCGATACAGTAAATATTTTGAGTGTCCCTCATTTTCCTATAAAGAACCACAATTGTCCCGCATTTTACTTTTCTGAAGTTGGCAACCCTACTCAGGTGTGCAGTTTATTTCTGACTAGTCAGTGGAGACATTTAGGCTATTTTATTTTAGTTAACTCAGGTGTGCTAACTGCTCTAAAGAAAACATGAAGCCAATGTATAAAATTAATAAAGTTAAGTTAAATTGTTGTTGTTGTTGTTTTTATTAAGTTAAAAGTGAATCTAGTGTTATTATTGCTGGTGGTGCCCTGCCATGAACCCTGCCCCCACAGCAAACAGAACCGAACCGAACCGAGGCTCCAAAACCGTGATATGAACCGAACCGTGGCATTGGTGTATCGTTACACCCCTAGTCATTATGTAGAGTAGTAGTTACCAAAGTGGGTGCCGTGACAACTGGCCAGCTTGAATTCTGCTTCAAATTTGTTCAATGGCAAGACAGTGGTTCCACTGAAACTACGGCATCCGCAGCCCCGGTCACGCCACTCAAATTGCTTCCTATGACTCTACTTTAACACTGGTTACACGACCGAGTCCCAAGATGTGCATAGCACCATGGCACATTCCGGGTGACAATCACACCGGTCTGTTGCAGAGCTTTCAGCCTGTGGTCAGACCTTGCTTTTCTACAGGCAGGAGTTCCCCTAGAACAGTGGTTCTCAATTCCAGTCCTCGTGACCACCTGTTCTACACATTTTGTATGGCTCTCTTATCTGACACACTCAGTTCAGTTCATGGAGTCTCTCCTAATGAGCTGATGATCTGGTTCAGGTGTGTTAAATAAGGGAGACATACAAAATGTGCAGAGCAGTGGGTCACGAGGACTGGAATTGAGAACCACTGCCCTAGAAGAAGTGTCCAGGCACATTGTTGTCTTAACAGATGCCTCCAACACCAGCTGCTGCACACCACGTGTGCAACAGGCATGCTGCCTCAATCTTCTGGACAGGACCTCGACTGCAGTAGCAGTCAATTATCTCGAGATATCAATTATCTTGAGTTTCTAGCAATATTCCTTGCCCTGTGCCGGTTCTGACCATTGCTGCAGGGAAAGCATGTACTGGTCCGGACGGACAACACATTTACCGTTGTGTACATCAACCATCAAGGAGGTCTACGCTCCTGTCGCATGTCGCAACTCGCCCGCCATCTCCTCCTCTGGAATCAGACGCGACTCAAGTCACTTCGTGCCATTTACATTCTGGGTGAGCTCAATCGTGCAGCACGACAGCTCACACTCCCGGGAGAGTGGAGACTCCACCCCCAGGTGGTCCAGCTGATTTGGAGGTGCTTCGAAGCCGCACAGGTAGACCTGTTTGCCTCTCTATATCACTATATGGCATCCGTGTCCAGACTACTTGCTATCATGGCACATCACGATGCAGTAGAATGTAAGTCTGTGAGAAAGCATGACCTGGTCATCAGGTTCCAGAAAGGCGCGCCTCAACCTCGCCTCATCCCCAATTGGGACCTCTCGCTGGTCTTAACAGCCCTACAGAGAGCTCCATTTAAAGCCTTTGCAGTCAGTTGAGGTTAAGATCCTGTCTCTTAAGACAGCGCTAAGAGCTGCAGGTGTCTTCAGTCAACGAAACGTACCAGGACTTCGGGCCACCGGACTCTCACATAATCCTGAGACCCCGGCCTGGATATGTGCCCAAAGTTTTCACCACTCCTTCAGGGACCATGTGGTGTATGCCCTGTCCTTTTCCCACCCTAACAGGTTTAGGTGGAAGGCGCAGCGATTGTAGCATTTTTCTTATGGATCCCAATACGCCAGTCACCGACATAATGTCAAACGTTACTGACTGAGAGGGAATGTCTAGGTTACCTATTGTAACCCCCGTTCCCTGAATGAGGGAACAGAGACATTATGTCCCATCGCCACAATCCCTGTGTCCACCGCTGAGTGACAAGTCACTGGCTCGGCTTCTCAGTGAAAACTGAGTCCCGCACACTTCCTTATATACCCGCACAGCAGGGCGTGATTTGCGTCCATTGACAAATGTCCATTGCTTGTTCTGTACCACTTGAAGGTGACTGGGCTCTCAGGAGAGATCTCAATACGTCACTGACTGTAAAATCACTGACATAACGTCGAACGTGACTGACTGATAGAAGCTGACCAAGTGAATCAGGTAGTCCGATCTTGTGTGATTTAGTGGAAGCAGGGCTAATTTGCATATTAATGGACCTGCATATAGACCCCTTCACGGCTGACGTCACAGGAAAATTCTAAGTTTGCAGTGCGCATGTCGGGGTCAGAAAGTTCATTCCATCCCATTGAATTGTGTGTTAACGTACTTGGTTACTTACGTAACCTCGGTTCCCTTAGAGATAAGGGAACGAGTACTGCGTTGAAAACGCTGTGGGAAAACTCCTTTTCTCGAGAATATTGAAGCCTTTATTTTAAAACGCATTGCTGCAGCACATGCGAGAGCTAGAAGCTCGCGTGAGCGTGCTGATTGGCTTGTGCAAAGCAACTGCACGAACCAATGGCGGAACAGCAGAGGAGCGCGAGCCAATCGGGGCGCTTGGCACTCTGCCAGAGTCAAGCGCGCGAAACTCCACGTGACAGAAGAGTATAAATACACAGAGAATCCGCCATTTGACAGGTTTAAATCGACTGAAGCAAAAAGACACCTGCCATAAGAGACAATAGCACGGCAAGGCAACGCAGTACTCGTTCCCTTATCTCTAAGGGAACCGAGGTTACGTAAGTAACCAAGTACGTTCCCTTACGAGAACGTTCTCTCGTACTGCGTTGAAAACGCTGTGGGAACACTATTTAAAACGCCGTGCTTGTCGTCTTTGGCCAATCTGACTCACCGAGAGCTCCAGGAAGTACAGAATAGCCTAGGATAAAGAGACCGAATCTTCGGGCCCTTAGATATCCAAACAGATAAAGCTGGGCCAAGGGCCAGTCTTAAGAGTCCCACAACACGAGATGACAACCAGTGTCTGAGTCAAAAACTAGTCTGGGTCCACAGAGCCAGCGTTAGATAGAGACTACTCATGCCTATAAGGCAGGTACCATAGAGGTCTAAAATGCGGACGGAACGGACCAGCCGGCCGCCGCATACGTTATATAGCGCATAACGTCCTGCATAGACATTTTCATAACTAGTCTGGATCCATAGAGCCAGGGCCTAGCTAGAGAGAATTCGTACCTGCGGAGCAGGGACTTTTGGGTTGTAACGTTTCACAAATGTGGACGAAACAGACTAGCCGGTCGTCGCACAAGTGTGTAGGGGTGTAACGATACATCGATATGGATCGATGCATCGATATAACGTCTAACGATACGATGCATCGATTCCACACTTAAAATATCGATATGCACCTTTATTTTGACGAGCTCCACATTATCACGACACGTAACATCCTTCCGCTAAAGCGCACATTTTCGTTTACTCACCAACCGCCTGCCGGAGTGTAACGTTAATCTCCTCATCTGAAAAAGACGCCTGACAAGACTGACTAAACCCTAAACAAGTTTTTTTTTTTCACAAAAGCCGGTATTGTCCGCTGTCAAGGCATCGCGAGTTCATGTTTTACAGTAGAAACAGACAAGCACTCGCACCCTTGATGGTGAACAACACGAGAAGTCTGTTTTAGCGACTCAGCGCGCAATATTCAGGTCAGATGTCACTTTGAAAAGACGCACGCTGGATAAGAGGAGTTTCGTCAAAGCTGACTAAAGTGATCGAGGATGGGCGTAAAAGGAAAATAAAACCTGAAACATTTTCACGGAACCTTACTAAAGCAGCTCGTTTATGGAACGGAATGGTGAGGGAAAAGCTCTCTGTACTGCGTGTACGTACGTTAATCACAACAACAAAGTTTGTCAGGCATACATAATATGTCAGCTGAGGAGATTAACGTTACGAAGATTAACCGAGTGTTGTATTATTTATCATAGCAATTACTTGGTTGTGTTTGACTCAGAAAGATGAAATGTGAATGTATCTGCTCTGCTAAAAAACATATTAAAGCATACTTTCAATTAACTTTCATTTTGTAATTTACCTTTATTTTTTAAGTTATTATTATTATTAATCAAAACAACTCAGCTGCAGTTTGATTGATATTACTTGAAATGCACAATATTAATAAAAAACATGATTTATGAGTACTTGCAAATAACCACTTCTGTTATAAATGTCCCAATTGGGAGAGGGTGTGCAATTTTCAAAGAGTTTAATTAAATGTTCATGTTATATATTTTGGTTGCATTTGTGAGTTAATAACAACGTAACTGGTTGTGTGAACATAATATCTAAATATCGATTAATCGATCGATATAGCCCTGAATCGAATCGAATCGAATCGTATCGTGGAATTTTTTGAAGTATCGAAAAATATCGTATCGCTGGCTGAGAGAATCGATATCGTATCGAATCGTCATGAACTGTCCGATTTACACCCCTACAAGTGTGACAGAAAGAATGTCAAAACCAGCCTGGGTCCGCAGAGCCAGAGCTTAGATAGAGAGAACTCGTGCCTGCAGAGCAGGAACTTCCAGGTTGTAAAATCTCACAAATGTGGACGGGACGGACCATCCGGCCGCCGCACAAATGTCTTCGATAGGAACACCACTTGACCAGGCCCACGAAGAGGCGACGCCTCTCGTGGAGTGAGCTCTAACACCTATGGGACATGTAAGGCCCAGTGAGGTGTAGGCCAGAGCAATGGCATCCACTATCCACCTGGACAGCGTGAGCTTCGTGACAGGAAGACCTTTGGTTCGGCCCCCGAAGCAAACAAAAAGCTGTTCAGACTGTCTGAAAGAGGCTGAACGCTCTAAATAAATTCTCAAAGCTCTGAAAGGGCAGAGTGTGAGAACATCACTGAACTCTTCTGAGGTGGGAAGAGCTGACAGAGAAATAACCTGGGCTCTGAACGGAGTTGAGAGCACCTTAGGAATATATCCATGTCTTGGCCTAAGGATGACCTTAGAGTCATTGGGGCCAAATTCCAGACAGGAAGCGCTAGTAGAGAGCGCCTGTAAGTAACTCACTCTCTTGACTGACGCCAGTGCCAACAGCAGGGCGGTTTTCAGGGAGAGAGGTTTTAGGTCGGCTGACCGAAGTGGTTCAAAGGGAGGTCCCTTAAGAGCCCGCAGAACCAAAGAAAGGTCCCATGCTGGGACAGATGGCGGCCGAGGCGGGTTAGGCCTTCTGGCGCCCTTAAGGAAGCGAACTATAAGGTCGCATTTTCCTAAGGAGGCTCCGGCTTCCAAAACATGCTGTGCAGCAATGGCTGCTACGTATACCTTGAGAGTGGAGGGGGATCGACCCACATCCAGCATCTCCTGGAGAAAGGATAGCACTCTTGGAATTTCACAAGTGTGTGGGTCGAGGTTTCGAGCTAAACACCAGCTGGAAAACACTGACCATTTATGGTGGTAGAGGCGTCTGGTAGACGGAGCTCTAGCTTCCCTGATCGTGTTCAGGACGCCCTCTGGGAGGTCCTGGGGTACCCGTTGAGTGGCCAAGCGTGTAGGGCCCACAAATCGGGACGGGGATGCCATATAGTCCTGCTGGCCTGAGCCAGAAGGTCGCGCCTCACTGGGATTGGCCAAGGGTCTGTCACAGACAGCCGTATCAGCTCCGGAAACCAAGACTGGGTCCGCCATAGAGGAGCTATCAGGAGCACTGCGCATTTCGTGTCTCTGATCCGTTTGATGACCTGAGGGAGCATCGAGACCGGAGGAAAAGCATAGAGGGGAAGGCTGGGCCAATCGTGGGCCAACGCATCCCTGCTCTTTGAAAATAAGATTGGGCAGTGACGATTGTCTTCTGAGGCGAAGAGATCTACTTCTGCCTTCCCGAAGACCTCCCAAAGTAGGAGAATTGTCTGAGGGTGGAGAGACCATTCCTCTGGGGGAACCCTGCCCCGAGAGAGCATGTCTGCTCCCGTGTTCAACGTGCCCGGCACGTGAGCTGCCCTGAGTGAGCGCAGATTGGTGCGAGCCCATAACAGTAGCTGGGTGGCTATGGCAAGCAGGTTGCGGGACCTGAGGCCGCCCTGGCGATTTATGTAAGATACCACTGACATGTTGTCCGTCCGGACCAATACGTGGTGTCCAGCCAGGTATGGGAGGAAGGTTTTCAGGGCCAGAAAAACTGCCCTCATTTCGAGGCAGTTGATGCGTAGGCGTTTCTCCGAGCTCGACCAGAGGCCGGAGGCAGGCCTGCCCTCGTACAGGGCTCCCCAACCTAAGTTGGAAGTGTCTGTTGAAATCATTCTCCTCTTGGAGACCACCCCCATACTCACGCCCTGCTGAAACCAGCTGGCGTTCGTCCAAGGGGCCAGGGCTTGAACACAGCGCTGATCCACCTTGATAGTCAATCGGCCTGAGTGCCAGGCGCGGGGTGGCACCCGAGGTGCTAGCCATAGCTGAAGAGGACGCATGCGCAGTAGGCCTAGTTGGAGTACTGATGATGCTGAGGCCATAAGGCCAAGGATCCTCTGAAACGTTCTGAGGGGTGCATGAGAGCCCTCCGTGAACGATGCGGCGAGCCGCTGAATCGATAGAGCACGGGCCGGTGAGGGCCATGCTCTCATAAGAACGGAGACGAATACTGTCCCCAGGAACATGATACGTTGGCTGGGTGACAGAATACTCTTTGAAAAATTCACCCTGAGCCCTAGACATTCTAGATGGCTGAGGAGCCAGGCTTTGTGAGTATGTGACTCCGCCTCTGACTGAGTCAGAATGAGCCAGTCGTCGAGGTAGTTTAGAATGCGCATTCCCCGCTGTCTCAGGGGGGAGAGAGCTGCATCCATGCACTTCGTGAATGTACGAGGTGCCAGAGCCAGTCCAAACGGTAGAACCGTGTACTGGTATGTCTGTCCCTCGAAGGCGAATCTCAAGAATGGCCTGTGGTGGGGATTCACTTGAATGTGAAAGTAAGCGTCTTTCAGATCTACTGAGAAAAACCAGTCGCCTGGGCGAATTTGCGCGAGTATATGTCTGGTCGTGAGCATCCTGAACGGCCGTGACATGAGAGCCTTGTTCAGATGTCTGAGATCTAAAATGGGCCTCAGGCCGCCGTCTTTCTTCGGAACGAGAAAGTAACGGCTGTAAAAGCCTGACTCGCTTAGAGAAGGGGGAACCCTCTCGATAGCTTCGGTCGAGGGCCCTGGCGCCTGGGAAACGGGAATCGTTTTGCAGGCTTCAGGCGTCGAGTGGTGTCAGCCGCGGGGAGGGGCTGGAGAACCTGAGACGCGGGCTTTTCCGGTCGCGGCGTGCTCTTGGGGCGCCGTTGGACCGAGCTAGAGCGCTTGGGCAGGAAGTGCCTCATAGCACTTGAAGCTTTCTGAGCCTCCGTGAAGCGATCAGCGAAGCCATTTACAGAAGGGCCGAAGAGACCGGATGGAGAGACTGGAGAGTCGAGGAAGGCGGTTTTGTCAGCGTCCCTGATCTCTGTTAAAGTGAGCCACAAGTGGCGCTCTAAGACAACCAGGCTAGACATGTTGCGGCCCAGTGCTTGTGCGGTGGTCTTTGTGGCCCTCAGCGCCAAATCTGTAGCACTCCTGAGGTCTTTGAAGGTGTCTGGGTCCGGGCCAGACTCGTCCATAGTGCGGAGGAGCTTAGCTTGAAACACCTGCAGGGTCGCCATAGCGTGGAGTGCAGAGGCGGCTTGGCCGGCGGCAGCATAAGCGCGGCTGGCGAGAGCCGAAGTGGTCCTGCACGGCTTAGAGGGGTGCACGGTTTTAGCCCTCCAACTCCCAGCAGTGGGAGGGCATAAGTGTGCAGCGACCGCTTCCTCTAATGAAGGGAGAGAAACATACCCTTTCTCTTCAGCGCCGTCGACAGAGGAGAGCGTTGAAGAAGCTGAATAGCGCGTTCGCGCTGAAAAGGGCGCGCGCCAGCTTTTAGTGAGCTCATCATGAACCTCGGGCATGAAGGGGGCGGCACGTTGACGAGGGGCCTGTTGGCGCCCCGGCAGGTACCATTCGTCGAGGCGGCTTTTGGTAGGCTCAGCTGGGGAAAGCCAGTCGAGTCCCAGTTCTTCGACAGCGCGAGACATGACACGGAAGAGTTCGGCGTCGATGCTCTCGAGTGTCAATGGGATCCAGCTGAGAGAGGGGGGCGGGGTCCGCGGAGCCCGACCATTCCTCACTTTCAGATGCTGCCATAGAAACAGCGTCGTCCAGTTCTTCGGACAAACCGAAAGAGACGAGACCTGCCGCTTCAGAAGAGGGGCGTTGGTCGCTCTGGGAGAACAGGACTGGAGATGAAGGCGCGGGCGAAGCGTGCGGGGAGAGACCCGGCGTGCATTCATCCAGATGAGCGCGTTCAGGAGGCCTCTGGTCGTGCCGCTTCTTCCTACGGGGCTCACGGGGCGCCGAAGATGGAAGGTGGGCGGGAACACTCAGCGAGGCGGCGGAAGATCTGGCACGGAGCGTGGCAACAGGCATTCCGTCACAGTGGAGGCAGCCGCCTTTAGTGAGCGCTGCCTCGGCGTGCTCAGGGCCGAGGCAGGCAACACACAGAGAGTGTGTGTCAGAGGCGTGCAGGGAGACCCCGCATGAGTCACACACGGTGAGCGGCATTTGCTCTCTTAGAATGCTCTTTTTGAGTTAGAAAAAGGATACTCGTCGGATGCCACAGGGAAACGCTCAGCTTGGCAGACGCCGGGATGCGAAGCAGTTCCGCTGGAAGGCTGTTCGACGACGAGCGGCTTCACTCGGAGAGAATCAGCGACGAGGTGAGTCGAAAGCTGAAGGAGATAAAATCTGTCAAATGGCGGATTCTCTGTGTATTTATACTCTTCTGTCACGTGCAGTTTCGCGCGCTTGACTCTGGCAGAGTGCCAAGCGCCCCGATTGGCTCGCGCTCCTCTGCTGTTCCGCCATTGGTTCGTGCAGTTGCTTTGCACAAGCCAATCAGCACGCTCACGCGAGCTTCTGTGCTGCAGCAATGCGTTTTAAAATAAAGGCTTCAATATTCTCGAGAAAAGGAGTTTTCCCACAGCGTTTTCAACGCAGTACGAGAGAACGTTCTCGTAAGGGAACCAGAGAATTTCTCGTCAAGAAAAAATGCCTACTTGTTGCGTCGTGGACTGTGAAAATCACACCAGTTGTGGAGTCAAGTTTTTCAGGATTCCTGCAGAATCTCATCCGTTAAAAAAAAAAAAAATAGAGGACATCTGTTCAGATTTTTTTTTTTTACAGTCTATGGTTCAGATAGATACTGCTATCTGCTAAGTAGCATGACACAGGTCACAATTAATGCCAGATATCGAACTTATTAAACCAGTCTACAGTTTACAGAAAACATTTGTTTACTTACCAGGGCTTAACTATACCGTTGTTGTCACAACTGTCATATAACACAATAACACTACAAACACGAGCATCTTTGATCGTAGCATTGTCCCTGTCTGCCCGTTTATTATATAAAAAAATACACATACTTAACAGTGTTAAATTTGAAAAAGTACTGTTCGACAGAACTGCTTGGTTACCACAGTTATCTGCGTGGTTCCTCGGCGATGAAGTTCCACATTTGCAGCTATCCAACACGAAAATGCATGCAGCAAATAAGCCGTTCACAATATTTTCTTCAGATAACTCCAAAGTTCTCCCATACACTGGACTTGATTTTTGATGACTGTCGACAACTTTACAATCTCCACTAGCTATTCTTCTCTTCAACTCCTCAGCATCCATCTCGACGACTGCAAGCAGGTCGCGCGCGCACGGTTGATGCATTTTTAAAAGTGAAAGATCCTGGGAGGGTGTGGCGCTTGGGCAAATAAACTGATGTGGATTTTAAATTATTTTATCAACTTGAAATACAGGCATATTTTTGTAGACGTGTTCCTAAAAATATGAATATATTTTTACGTTTGCATGTGATTGTTTTAAACCTGTGTTTAGACCCGTATTTCCCCCGTGTCCAACCCGACACAGTTGGATATTTTTCACAAGGTTTGAGCAAAATTTGCGGGTCACCCGTCCGAACCCGCGCAGGACTCTAATCAGGCAGACAATCGCCATTAGCTAAAACAAGTTTATTATGGTTCTGTTCCCATTCCTGTGATGACAAAGACATACCCAAAGTGCATACCCTTGACACAATATGCCGGTCTATTAGCCGCACCATTTTTCTGACCCCATGCTGCGCGCGCACCCAACCTAGGCGTTTGATGTTTACAAACATTGAAGGGGTCTATACTAAATAAAACAAGGGTGAAGAGTTACATTCAAGCTATTTTAAGGTATTAAGACATTTTTTCAAAGGCACAAAGATGAGTTTTAAGTGATAAAATGATTGACTACAGGGGGGCTTTATGGAACTGTGGACTCATGCGTCACATAGTGACTGTGGTCATACCTGGCCACACTGGGACTCTGCCGGACAGCCAGCAGGATCAGCTCAGTATTGATGAGAAGCGCCCAGCAGGGGAAACAGGCCAAAAGGAGGATGAGAATCCCTCTCTGCAGTATCACACCCACCCGCTTCAGATTATTACCCCCAAACGTCTGCAGGACACAATTCACTTCAAATGACACCTGAGCACAAATGACACTCACATTACTGAACATTGACTCTCATACCTGAGAGATAAGTGTATCGCATGTAGACGCCAACCCAGATCCGATGGAGATGCCGGACACATTAATAACCTGTGAGCAAAAATGACGTATTTACAGGCAAGGCAATTGGTGTTTTAATGCACGCCACTATAATAAAGTTATTTTGTGAACTCACAGCAATAGCCAGAGCCACACCGGCCAGTTCAGTTTTCCCCAAGTGTCCACAGAACACAGTGCTGATGAAGTTGATCAGAAAGATCATCAGCTGAGATATAAACTGTATTAAGAGGAAAAACATCTTCAGGATCCGATAGACATTTCCACTTCTTAAGAAATAAAATAAACTGATCATGTCATGTTCTTCAGATAAAATGGACTAATGAAATATCTTATTAACTCATTAAAAGTGATAAAATATTTATTATATATATGAACAAATTTAGCATTAAACTTTGCGACTTAGATTGCATTCAGATACATGAAATGGCAGGTATAAGAACATTCTAATGGTCATATCTGATTCAGTTCCAAATTGAAAATATAGTTTTGCCAAAACTATAAGGGATGAGCACAAATGTTTTGATTGTTTAGCATTGAGGCAAAAATGAAAGCTTAAAGCTAAAAACAAAAACAAAGCTAAATAAAATATTCATTCATATCAAATCCGAATTTATTTTTGCTATTTTGATCATTTGTCAATTGTTTACTGACAATGATTTTGCAAATTTATTTTTAAATGTACCTTCATAAATCAATTCACACTTTTCAAACTTACCACTGGTCCAGCCAGCTTCCCTTGCTCTACAATTTCTTCTTTATATTTCACTGGTAACAAACTCCGAAGTTTCTTTCGACACCCTCCACAAAAAACCTGTGAACTCGACGTTGACTGATCATCATCACTTTTCTCCTGTTTTGAGTCTCCGTGTATCTGACTCACTGTGGTAATATTGTCCATTTTCGTTATTTCTGAAGTCTTTAATTCCCACAATGCAGCCTATATTTAGTTACAATACCGGACTACATCTGCATAAAAGACGTCTGGGTGGATCTCAAAGGGAGACACTTATTAAACTGTCCCTTAGTAAGTTTAGCCCTGCCTGTTGCTGTACATTACATAAACAGAAGTCACTTTGTGCTCAGATGTGTTCGTTTTTCTATTGTTCAAGTAAATAACAACAACAAAATAAATAAATATCATATTTAATCATATTAAATAATAATAACATAACAATTATTGTTATTATTATTTCATTATGTGTCATTAGAAAAAATTACTGAATGCATCTTATGAAATACAGATTTCAAAATATCTGTGTAGGCGTATCAAATCTGACTCATCAGAAACACTTTCACTCAGTTAAATCAACTTCAAATCAGTCACACAGTAAACTTCTGTCTGGTCAGATATTAACAACGGTTACATATTACTCCTGGGAGAGTGTCTGGGACTAAGCTGACAACGATTTGTAAAATTAGTGAACAATTGAGTAAGTAAATGTATAAATATGGTAGATGAAAGTCTAATTTCTGAGGGGGTCATTAAAGTGACAGAAAATTATGAGAGGGTATCAGAATCACACAACATGTAGTCATTATCCCTAAATGAACAAGTTGACAACAGTCCAGAATGGCCTTATGCAGTGGCTTTATTTTAAGTTGTCTTATTATGCCATTCTACGATCTTGATTTTGTTTTGTACTAGAATAGGATTTCATGCCTGACTATTCAAAAAATGCATTGCTGCATTCTAAGTTCGTCTGCCTATAGGAAGGCCGAACTAATGGATTTTGTAACTGGGGTGGAAAAACAGCTTCTCACGCTAAAGTGGGGGCCGGTTTCACAAAGCTATTTTAGTCCGGTCTATAGTGTTAGACAAGTCTAAAATTTGCTCATAGACTAGTCTAATGCAAGTTAGACTGTTTCACAAAAATAAAGACCAAAAAAATTAAACACCTTACCCCCAGGCTAACTTAGGTCTAAGACTTACCTTGGCAACCAGCAGTAACAATCAGTTACATTACAAACAGCCAAAAGAAAAGGGAAAATGGCTCATAATTTAAACATTTCTTCTTGTTACTACATTCTCCGCTAAATTTCCCAAGTAAAATTTCCTTGTAACTGTTATACTTCTCCAACAAACACATAATGATGTTTTATTAACAAAGTTCGGGAGGAGCAGGTTCAGATAATTAACCAAATTATGCACAGCTGGAGATTAATCAGTAATCAACTCAATGACAGAGTATAAATTCACAGCAGACCTATCTCTGTTCATTGAAAGTTTGTCAGCATCCCTCCTCCACCCCATCTCCTCACTTCCAGTTCCATTTACACTTACCAACTGGGGGGAGTACTCTGGGTTCGGGCCTAACTCCGAGCTCGGAGCCCTCCCCCGGACAGCATGCCAAATACGCATAAACTTATTGTAATAATTATAAGTAGATGTGAACTCGTGAATTTTCCGCTGGGGTAAACTGCACTGAGCGGCTTTGGATGCGCTTACTCGATCCGCCATGTTTTTTGTTTTGAAAAGTGTCTTATTTTACCCAGAATGCATTGCAGTGCAGTCCTACTTAAGATAGTCAGAGGCCGTTTCTCAATATGCGTTCTTGTCTGTACTTGCGTTCTTGTGGACTTGTGAAACGTCATCAGTCGCTGCCCAAGTACTGTCCCAATACACAAGTTTGCAATTTGGCAAGAACGGTTAAAAATCCCGGAAGTGTTCTTGACACGCCCATTTTACCGAGGATGCATAGGTTGGTAACTTGTGTGAACTTGACGGCAGAAATATCCCAGCATTCATTTCGGCATTCTGATTTTGATGTATATCTGAAGTCTGACTATCTACTATATCTAAGCCATAGTCAAAGTCTATCTTTGTGAAACCAGCCTCAGGTCTTCTTCATCTAGTCTTTGGCTGTTTCTCAATTCCAAGAACGCAGAGAACGGACTTGTGTTCTCGTGGAGACCGGTCTTGCCAAGCTTCCTTGGAAGAATGAACTCGGAACCGGCCGCAATGACTTCTGGGACACCAGGCGAGTACTAGCTCAAGTCTGCATTCGATGCATCCTCGGTATCAAGAACACATCCGGGTTCTTTCATGCGTCCTCTGTACTTGCGTTCTTGAGAATTGGGTCTGAACTTCGACGGTTATGATGACGTAAAACGAGAACACAAGGACGCAAGATCGCTGAAGAACGCATATTGAGAAACACCCTTTGTTAGCGCAGCTCAACCAGGTCTCGCCCCTTGCATATTCTGTGGGCAGTGATTATTTTAATGAGTGACATTGACTTCGCAAGATCCGGAAAAAAATATAGTCCCAACAAACAGTTTATATGTAGTTCTTGAAAAGTGTTTTCTCTTAAAGTGATAGTTCACCCAAAAATGCAAATTATCACATAATTTACATGCCCTCAAGTATTCTTCTTTCAGCCAAACACAATCGGAGTTATATTAAAGAATATCATTGCTCTTCCAAGCTTTGAGTTCTTTATAACTCATAATTGCTTTATTATCTCACAACTGCGATAAATAAAGTTATAATTGTGAGATACAAACTCGCAATTGAGAGAAAAAAACACACACAATTGTGAGATAAAATGTCACAATTATCTTTTTTATTTTTAACTCTGTATAAACCAAGCTTCCACTAACAACCGCAATACTGACAATAAATAAAAAATACATGTCAAGTAACCATTACAGCTTGTCGCTTATTTTATTCTTGAAATTCAATAAAACTTTCACAATGCCAGTGTGATACAATTAACACAACTAATATCAGAGACCTCAAAAAGGCTGCGTTGAATTAAAAAATACATAGAAAAATAAATAAAACAATCATCTACCTCTAAAATATTATTAACTTTGCATAGGCAATGGATTTTTTTTAAAAATTTGCATTGAAGACAAAGCTCTGTATTTATTATGCTCATGTGAGAAATTTAATGAGCACTTCATTTAACCCAATCCCTCCAGCAAGGATAAGCAGCATGAAGAAAACCGCTAGTCCTCGACGAACAACCAGCTGTTTGGTGGTCAAAACCGCCCCAATTGTGACCTTTGTGTCAGCGTCTGTTATTCCTCCTTCTCCTTTACTGAGTCCTTCCAGGTCTGTGCTGGCATCTATCTGGCCTTCTTCAGTGTGCTGGGACTCTTCTGGCACTTCTATACAATAATTGGTCAAAATAAAAGAAAATTCATGATGGAAGAATGTTTTTTTCAGTTTTTTTTGTTCATCATTAAGGTCATCATATACCACAGACAGAAAGTACCTTCTGTGCAGCCCTTATTTTCCATAGCGTAAGATTCATCTTTGGTCTCAGGGGCTTGAACACCTGCTCTGATCAAGGCCTGAAAATAAGAAGATAAAGACTAAAATAATCATCTGTACAAATCAGTGGCGGCTGCTGGTCTTTCAAAGAGGGGAAGCTCATTTTTGGCCTACATCATAAAAATTGTCCATTTATTTATAAGTAAATTCTGCCCAACGTTCCTTTTCAAGAAAATGCTCTGTGACCCTATATCGTTCCAACTAGGTGTCTTTTCCAGTGACTTGACCAGTGTGTCCTCTCAATGGCCAGCAGAGTTAGGTATAATTGTATAAATGTAGGCTAATAATATAATAAAGGTATAAATAACAATATAATAAAGTATAATAATAATACTATTAATAATATATAGGCTATTTTTATTATTTTAATAATTATTGTTTTAATTATTACTAATAATATTATAAAAAATATAATAGGATAAGTAATAATATAATAAAGGTATAAATGTATAATTGTGTGAAATGTATTATGAAAACTGGCTAGCAATTTCGACAAGCAAATACCAAGAAAGAGGTAGCAGCAGTTTATCTTTTGACTATCACTTGAAAAATCCGCGATGGGACTGAGCTCGAATAGCTTCAGCGGCAGCGACTTTTTATTGTATGAAATCGCTGTCAATCAAAAGGAGATGCAGCCCCTCCAATCATCACGCGGAAGCCCGGAGTCCGGGCCAGCCCACTCCTCATTCACCCCCAGAGACGCTGAGCGTCCGTGGGCGGGACATAATCGCAGCATTTATCCAATGACCGTCTAGTTTCGAAGCGCTGAAAAAAACTGTTCAGAGCAGCCCCATTGAAGTCAATGGACGCTGGGCTTCAACGGGGAAATGCACTGTGACGCTACGGGAATGTATGAGAAGGAGATCGAATCAGCCGACCTGCTGTATGTAGCTGATTCTGAACGAACTCGTCTTTGAGATTAACGTTTTGTAACGCATTTTTAGTCAATAAAATGTTAACACAATAGTACATATTTGACCATTAATTTTTTTGACATTATAGGGGAAGCCGAGCTTCCCTTGAAGTCTTAAAGAAATCCCCACTGGTACAAATAGACTATGGATGACAAAAAAATGGCCTACCTCTTGAGTCGCCTTTTTCCAGTCCAGTTTGCAAATGAGGACGATGAAGAACAATGACTGTAGGAAGACACACCCAAAAAACCCAATCCACAGACCTAACAACAGAGAGAAAAGACATGAGGAGATTGATGGGCTTGTTCAGTGGGGCACTTGAGTTATAACCCTCTGGTGCTCCTAACATTTGGGTCACATTTGTACTCCAAGGTTGTGTATGTAACTCTTTTTCTCAATGAAATGAATGCACTATTTCTGTTTACAGAGATTTTTTTTAATGGACTTTTTCTTAAGACCACTTAGCCTTTTAGAATCATGTCATTTTTTTTTAGTTCACTTGGCAAGTTCCACAAAATTTTGTACCATTCCAATGAAGTAAACAATCATTTGGTCAAAAGTGGCAGAGTAGCATCAGAGGGTTAATAAAGTGTTTTGGTTATTCCAGCAAAGCTGCTGAGAATGTCACCTACCAACTATGCCCATGCTGAGAGCAAACATCAGTGACACTCCTATTGGTAATCCCACAAAATAATATCCCACAATGTTACAAAGAGCACCGATCAGCTGCTTTCCCGCACCTCTGATAATGCCACCTGTAATGCCCTTCAGACAGAAAAACAAACCTTAGTTTGACTATTATCAAGAGGACATTGTCAGACATTCACAATATCTGAAGTGATCTGAAAGACTGAAAGCACCTCACAAACATCAAAATATCACCACACACTTGTTTTTGTGAAAAAATATCATTAGATTTATGCTTAAAACAAGAAAAAAAAAAACACAATATACAAGTGGGGTTATAGGTATTAAGAAACTAGAGAAATGATCTGGAATCAAGTTTATGCGATTTTTGCGAAGTTTATGCGATATTTGTACTGGAAAATTATCAATGATGATCTTTCTTTTTTTTTCTAATGCAGATAATAGTTAAAAATAAAAACTCTTACCGCAGTGGCATCAAATAGATGAAAGAAGCCATACATGATCATGACCTCTGATACTCTGAACACAATTTCCCTGTGTGAGAGAGTTCAGTACACAGATCAGATGTTGATGATTTTAAAGTTTCAACATCCATGTTTACATGAACCAATGCAATTATGATGCGATTAATATTTATTTAACTATTTTATTTGTATTCTTTACTAGAGCTGCCATACTGTACGTTGCAGTTTCTCCCGTTCGATAAGTGAATTTTTGTAAATACCAAATACCCAATCTAAATTGTTGTACTGCTTTTAAGCAAAGTAGATCTACTTTGTAGGTACTTACTCTTCCGTTGTAAATATGTATCCAATAACATCTTTGGTACTTCCAAAAATGGTTGCAACCACACAAGAAACAAGTACTAGAAAAAACACACCAGGGAAACCAAATAACACTTAACTTTACAATGATAATAAAACATAGTCATAAGTGAGATTTGTATAATTAATAATGCATGCAAAATTTGTAGACATCTTATAGCAAAGCTGTTGATGAATAGATCACATACGTCCACAGACTAAAGACACTTTGGCGGACAGCTTGGCTTGTTCAGTGTTTCCAGCTCCAAGAGCATTTCCCACCCTCACACTGGCTGCCACTGCAAATCCCAGTGGAAACTGGATCAAAAAGAGAAAACAATGACTTTTGCTCAAGCGAATTGGTCTACTTTAACCAACGGATTCAAATACAATTTATCACAGATTTTGTTGTTCCTGGAGCCATTTTACTTTTGATATTGCTCTTTACTCACTGTTATTTCAAAAGCAATGATTTCTGTTGTTTTTTTTTGGTCGCACTTACTATGAAAACTTTACATGCATTTTAGTTATTTCCAAGACTACATTTAATAATCTCAATTATGGGATGGATTAAGGCTGTGGCTGCTTAGTCTCACCTAAAAAAAAAAAAGTGCACCACACAGCTGCATTCCTGTGCAAGTTCTTCATATACAAATATGCAAGATTACTACTATCAAGATCTAATACTTTGAGTATGTGTTGAATGTATATGTATTAGAGTGAGTTGTTTTAGAAAATGTATTTGGAAATAAAAGGCTGATGTGTTTAGTTACAATGTGTGATTTGGTTTTCACCACCCGTGCAGAGACTAACAAAAGACTATTTGCTAATGGAAAATGAGACTAAGTACTGAATGTAGAATAACAGAAATGTACCATATTAGTTACACAGTTCTGTCAACAGGTTCCAATTTCAGTTTATCTTTTGTATAAATGTAATGCTAATATCTTGACCTGTTGACCTGCAAACAGCTGGTTCTGCTGGGTCTGGGAAGATCCTGAAACCAGAACAAGTGTACAGTTTTGTTTTTGTTACAAGTTAGACCAAATGACCTTTGTAAACCTACCATATATGCAATAGTGGCCAGCTCATACACAACAGACTGGGCTCCTAGTTCGGCCTCACTGATGAGCCCTACATTGAAAAAATACAAAGCATGAAGATCACAAATATAATTCATGCCACAAG
The DNA here is from genome assembly GCF_964197995.2 of Scardinius erythrophthalmus. Classification (NCBI taxonomy): domain Eukaryota; kingdom Metazoa; phylum Chordata; class Actinopteri; order Cypriniformes; family Leuciscidae; genus Scardinius; species Scardinius erythrophthalmus. The sequence goes on along the minus strand of NC_138237.1, from coordinate 25,421,867 downwards.
GCAAACTGAATTACATAATAACACAGGAAGTTTGCAAACCCGCCAGGAATCCACCAATCTCATAAGTCCACCACTCCACACAAAGCATGAGCATGCTGGGAAGAGCCAAGCGAATGAAGGCGCCCCATTCCTGCAGACAGTCACGAGACCAGCCTAATGTGAGACAGAGATGGAGATCAGCAAGAAAGATATGACAGTTTCAGCATTGACTATCTATGAAGGCAGTATGTTATAAAATGAACCATGACTCATCGAAACATTTCAGTGAACTCTCCTCTACACTATCTTAAAGAGTCACATAGTAAACTACTTTTTGGTCACATATTAATAAAGAAAACAGCATGCTTTGCACCAGGACATAAAACTGTTACATATTGCTCCTGTAAGTGATGTAATCATCTTTTAAATAATTATACAACGCTAAAACAAGTTTCAAATAAAGAAAAGTTGTGTAAATTATAGTAACATTTAAACATTCAAGCAACATCCATATCCAATTTTAAATTATGCAATAATCTTCTGAATCATCTAAAAAACTTTTAGTGAAAAGACTTTGGTTAAAATACATTTTTCCAGACATTCCTTTTAATGTAATTTTGTTATTGCACAAGTTTTTGTGTCTCAGAATATAAACAGTACACCCTCCTGAAAACCAAGGGTTCTGGTGTTGACGTAGATAGACACTCACCATCCCAGGTGGCTTCATGCAAGCCCTTCCAGCGGATGTAGACATAGAGAAACACAGCCAATGAATACTGGGAAATGGTGTTCGCAGCAGCAGATCCACTGTTAGTAAGAAAGAATGACTCCATGGAGTCATTTGGACCTTTAATTATTTTTAAGCCTTAGGTTCTTTAAAAACAATTACAAAAACTAAAAATGTGTCCCAATTTGCATACTTATGCACTTTATGCCAATTTGTAGTATAAATAGTGCAAGTAGTGTTTTCAGACTGATCCAAACTGTCACAGTTTTCCTAGCCACATTGTGGCTATCAGACTCCAAAGCTGGATGACAAAATTACATTTTTAACTTCACATATTAGATGGTAGAGTACATTGTGCATAGTATGAGTGCAAAGTGTATAGTATGTCATTTGGGACACAACATAAGATCCTATGAAATGTGATAAACAGAATCTAGACAGGTTCTTACGCCACACCAAGATCTAGCAAATGAAGAAAGATGTAGTTTATTAAAGCGTTGAGGATGTTCCCTGCGACTCCTGTGATGACCTGAGGCCAAATAATACCCTAAACAAATATACAAACAAAAACAGAACCTTGTATATGCTATTTATGAACAATGAGCTCAGGCAAAATAATAATGGAGACACATTGCTTGGGTTTACCTGATTTTGAAGATACCTTCCCTGCAGCTGATACATAAAGGCAGCCTGAAAACAAACAAACACATATATATATATATATATATATATATATATATATATATATATATATATATATATATATATATATATATATATATATTAAAGTTATTACATAGAATAGTTATTTTTACTGTATAGTTACTTATAGTTACAGACAGTGAATACATTTCATATTTAATGTGTCACTCACAGGCAGAGCAGGCATGAATATTTTTACATAGAGTTGTGACAGACTGTTGAGAGAGAAAGAGAGGGGGGGGGGGGGCAAACAATCAAACACAGTTAAAGGAGCTCCACAGACACTGGCTTTAGGTCCATGTGACTGCCACATGTCCAAATGATATGACATCATGTTATTTCACAACACTTAGATCATTTACTTCTATGTTCATTTGCATTCACAATATGTTGACAAAAGATTTTATCAGCAGATTCAAGTAAGTTTTGCTAAACAGAACCATAACTTAATGTGTGTTGAATGCGTCAGACCTGGCCACACTGGGACTCTGCCGGACAGCCAGCAGAATCGCCTCTGTGTTGATGAGAAGCGCCCAGCAGGGGAAACAGGCCAAAAGGAGAATGAGAATCCCTCTCTGCAGTATCACACCCACCCGCTTCAGATTATTACCCCCAAACGTCTGCAGGACACAATTCACTTCAAATGACACCTGAGCACAAATGACACTCACATTACTGAACATTGACTTTCATACCTGAGAGATGAGTGTATCACATGCAGACGCCAATCCAGATCCGATGGAGATGCCGGACACATTAATAACCTGTGAGCAAAAAGGATGTATTTATAAAGACGATGGGTGTTTTAATGAATGCCACTATAATGAAATTATTTTGCAAACTCACAGCAATAGCCAGAGCCACACCGGCCAGTTCAGTTTTCCCCAAGTGTCCACAGAACACAGTGCTGATGAAGCTGATCAGAAAGATCATCAGCTGAGATATAAACTGCAAAAAAGAGGAAACGATATCAGGATCAAATAAAAGCCACAAGACATTTCCACTGTTTTCCTCTCAGCTACAATATTGTATGTTTGATTTGTCATGTACAATATTCTTGAGACAAACCTGACTAAAGAACTAAGAATTTGACAATTCATTATTTTAGATTATTCTGTAAAACTCAACATATTTAGAGACATTCAACTACGTTTTGGTGCAACTTCCAGATTTTTTGTCTATTTCTCAGGAGTCTCAGAAAGTGTGTCAGTATAGATCAAATATACCCCGTCAACCAGAAAATAAAGTTTATTTTTAAAGATTTATATTCATGTGTTCATGTTCTCTACAAAATCAAAGGTGTCCATTTTTCTTTTTCTATTGCCAATCAACAGTGAATAAAATCATCACGATATTTGTGAAATGATTGCTATAAGCAAATTTTAAAATCCTTCATAAATCAATTCACACTTTTCAAACTTACCACTGGTCCAGCCAGTTTTACAAGCTCCACAATTTCTTCTTTATAATTCACTGGTAGCAAACTCCGAAGTTTCTTTCGACACCCTCCACAAACAACCTGTGAACTCGACGTTGACTGGGCATCATCACTTTTCTCCTGTTTTGAGTCTCCGTTTATCTGACTCACTGTGGTACCGGTTATACTGTCCATTTTCGTTATTCCTGAAGTCTTGAATACCCACAATGCAGCTTATATTTAGTTACAGTACCGGACTACATCTGCATTAAAGACATTGCGCTAAATGTCCATTGCAGGGAGACGTCTGGGTGGATCTCAAAGGGAGACGCTTAGTAAACTGTCTAGTAGTAAGTTTAGCCCTGCCTGTTGCTGTACTCCACGAGGTCATTACATAAACAGAAGTCACTTTGTGCTCGCGTCAGGTTTCATTAAAGGAACCCCAGCATTCAAGCAGAAAAGTCAATAGAGACAACATAAGCTGTGGAACTTTACTCATATCTTTTTGAATGTGCTGTAAAAGCCTTTTAACAATGTCTCTGAAGTTAATGACTCATGAGAGATTCAGCGCAACATACTGCTGATTTCATTTACTGCTGATTTGTGCTTACACAAGTATTTCTTTTTTTTTTTTACCAGCTAAGCCCATGTTGAGAGAGCAAACATCAGGGAAACTCTATTGCGGAATCCCACAGAATAGTATCCATATGATATAATTTTCACAATTTTGAAGAAAAAAAAAGAGAAAAATTAAAATAAATTCAGAAGCATCTGGATCAAATACTTCTATTTTTACATAAATTTGTTTTGCCATAATGTTTATTCTGTTGTATTTACAGCTTTTGGGGTAAGATGCCCCCTTAAGAACAATGTGGATTTACTTTTAAATTGTAACATATTTAGATATAAGTTTAGCATGTGCTGGATGATGATGCATCAGCCAATGTGTTATTAAATGAACAGAAACATTTGATGAATTAGTTGTTAACTTGTTATGGCACAAAATGTTAAATATTAAAAGAGGGATAATTTTGTTGCTAATTTAGGAGCTATCCAGAGGAAGTTTCAGTTTACACTTTATGCTTTGAGCAGTAATGAAGTAGGTGAGATATATATTAAGTGGTCTCAGTTCAGTTAGAGCAGAAGAAGCATTTGTCTTTCAGAGTGACCAGCAGTGGCAGTGTGCTTTCTGTGTTTGTTGATCAAGATTAGCAGCTGTTGCTAGTAAGGAGGTAGAACTGCATTTCACAGACTTCCCGCCTACACTCAATTACACAAGATCATACCTGATCCACTCGCTCAACTTTACTGTAGTAAATGCTACACACTGGCAAGTAGAAATACTGGCTTAATTCAGCCATGTTTGAAGCAGAAACTGATTCAGAAGTAGAGGAGGAATGAATTATACAGGCTCATCTACAAGTCGATGTATCGGGTAAGGTAATGTGTTTTATGCAGTATTGGACAGTATAGGGTCACTACTAAGGTAATGTGTTACCTTTATGCAGTGTTGGGCAGTAGCACTAGTTTCAGCCGCATTTTTGAGACTGTTGTTTGTTTCACTGCAGTTTTAAAGAGAAAACACGCAGCAATGGTGTTGACCTTGCACAAATTTGCACTTGGTTTGTCTTAAAGCAAATTAAAAACACCACACAGACATATAAACAACATTAAAACTTGATTTTCACCACAGGGGGGCTTTATTGAAGTAGGTGGACTGTGAAGCTGTGAAGCAATTTGTGAAGCAGTAGGCCTACATAAGTTTCAAACAATACTGAAGCAGCAGCGTAAGAGGCAGCTCTTGTGTTCAGCCCTCCCCGTGTGAAGACCTACTCTGGTAAAAACCTGGGACTCTACCTGCATGACTCCACCAAGTATGGACACAGACACGGCACAACACGCTGCTCTAAGTATCCCTATCTTTCTGTGACATCTTCCCTCATTACTCGTACCATGTGCCACTAGTTCATTTCTGTTGTCCATCACAGACTGAAGTATTAGCACGTCCGCACAGAAGCACACACCAACCACTCAAAAAAATGATATGTTGGCTTTAATTAACTTTTTTATATCAACAGGTTTCACATAACTGGTTATACGTTAAACAAACATAATTTGTACATGTAACTTCAACATCATGGAATGAAGTCATTTTAAGCGACCCATAAGTGAATTTTTAAAGGCTCCCTGATATAATTCAGTTATTCATAATTATATATTCAGTCATCCATTTAGATTTAATTTATTTTAGTGACATACAATTGAATCAACTATATTTAGATGTTTGCTAGCAAAAGTACATATAGTACATATTCAGTTACTTACTTTCAACTGCTTTGGCTGAAAGGAGCATGCACATCTTAGCATTTAAGCATGCTCCTTTCAGCCAAAGCAGTTGAAAGTAAGTAACTGAATCAGTCAACAACCTGACAAAATGCTCCACTCTTCTCCACAATGGTAACCCCATTTAAATGGTTCTAATAATTCCAATGTAATTAAACATTAAACACAATTACACACTATCAGGTCTTCCCCTTTTCTCATTTTCTCAAAAAAAAAAAAACCATAAAATAACACTTAATTTTAACATTTATCTTTTCTTAATTCAACCATATGCAAAGCATGCAGAGAACTAACAATCACCGCCCAGTTTCAGTTTATGCAACACAAATCATTAATGTAATCCAACACAAACGGATTAAGCAAACTTAAATTTTACACATATTTAAGCAGATTGAACACAATCAAATTAAGTTAGGACAAAATGTATAGCAAATGTGTTACTTAAGCTCATTTTAAGTAAGCAATTTGAACAAGCAGCAAAAATATTTTTTTTTCAGTAAAGGCTTTGACGTTCCTTGGCCACTTATTCTTCTCAGCCTGTTACCCTTTCTGTTCGACAGTGGAACTATAGTTATAGTCCTCTACACTAGCTTCACTTTCTCCCACACACCTCGTCCAACTGGACATGGTGGGAGAACAGGTCTTCTCATTTCCACCAATTGGAAATTATCTTCTATCTCTTCTCCCTGCAAGTACACCTCCTTTGAACATCATGCCATCACTATCACTAATCCAGCCAAACTTCATCTTGTCGCTATAGACTTCCTTACTCTTCTGGCTTTATTTGACCTCACGAGACAGCACACTCCTGCAACACACAAAGCAAGCAAAGAACTAGATCTAATCCTAACACATAACTGCACCACTGACTGACAACCATCTTATTACTCCTCTACATCTCTGACCACTTCTTTCTCCAATTCTCTGTCAGTCTGCCTTCATGTTCACCACGAATCCCTCCTCTGGTCTCCTTCCGGTTCCATCATCCTGAAGTCCATGGGTTTTTTGAATGGGTTTTTGGTTAAAAGCTTGAAATAAGGTCTGTGGGAAACACAATCTCAAAATATTTTCACATTTTATTCTACAACATAAAATACATCAGTAATACATTGAATATGTTCTTTCCAACAACAAAGCACTTGAACGTGACTCGTAATCACAACTTCAGAAGTGGGAAATAGGAAATGTCCAAAAGAACGTCTAGTTAGCACAGCGTAAAAAAGCGAGACAGAAAATATAAAAATGTTTATTAAACCACTACCTTAATGTGATTAATTCAATTTTATTTATTTATTTATTTATATTTATGGATGATAATTTATATTTGATTTACTTTAACAATATTTGTTAAGTTATAATGTTACCAAACAACACACGTGTCTCTTTTTAGCACCCATAAGATAACAAAATAGCTGATGGAAGGAAATACCCTAAAAACATTAAAATGAAAAAATAAAAATAAAATAAAAAAAATTTGTCCCACTGTCCAGTTGGTGCTGTTTGTGTTTGATATTGAAACCAGTGTAGGTGTTCGGTTTACATGGTAAAGGTCATGAAAACAGGCATGTGTGGAAAAAATTATTTTACCATATAAATCATGCTGTCTAGTAGTTCATACAATACTAAATACACAAAATACCACAAAACCACTCACACATGTATTTAAGACTTGAATATATTTCAATAAAAAAAAAAAAAAAAAAAAAAAAATCCAACAATCTCATACAATCACCACACAACACAAAGCACGGGGTACTGGGAAAGGCCAGGCGAATGAATGGACAGAAATCTAATGGTGTGTGAGACAGAGAATAACAACTACATTTACAAACTGCAAACTGCATTAACAAACACTGGCTGATAGCACTATATAACTGTGTTTTATTAACATGGCACAGAGGGGGTGAAACTCTCCAAGTAAAATATGCTTCTTCTAGAAAACTGTCAGTGTACATCATTCTCAAAGGTGTTTTAAAAAATTTGTCCACGTATAAATCTAATTTATTCTATATTTCACCTTAAAGGTAGGGTAGGCAATTTGTTTTATGAACACTTTTTGTTATTTTGGTTGAAACTCTCTTCACATCCTGATAGCAATCAATAATAGAAGTGAAAAATTAAAGTGAAAAATAAACATATTTTCTGTGGAAGTCTCAGAACCAAAAAATGTTCGTCCAATCATTGCATTCGGTCCGAATGCAGCAGTCAGGTTGCTAAAAGTAGAGATCTGTAAGTTGTTTACGTTTATTATTATTGTAATCTTATGTGGTTTGAAACATCGCCATCTCTCGTCTTGTGACGCTTTGCAGACTCTGCTCTGTCTGTGTGTGTTCATGTGTTTTGAAGGAGGCGTGACTTTGGAGACACTCTGAAGAGTGAGTGGGATCTCATGCTTTCAAAGCTAATTTACAATAAGGTCAATTTACAATAAGGTAACAATTTACAATAAGGTCTCATTTATCTCATTAACATTAGTTACAGTTTTTCTCGATTGTTTACACACATTTTCTGAAAGCATGCCTCATATTCTCAGAACTCTACACACACACACACACACACAAAACACACACACACACACACACACACACACACACACACACACACACACACACACACAATGGGCAAAACCCCTCAATTCCCCTGCAAAATGAAACTTTACATTCAAAACAATGTTATTTCTTCTCAAAATGGTATTTTGTTTTCAAATGACACACACAAACCATCATATGAATAGACATTTATAAGAACCAGTTGAACACTGATGTGCTCAATGTAAAACACTATGATGAATGCAAAACACTTCTCCATTCATCATAATGACTTAGGCCTTTTTTTGGCTCAGTGTTACACTTACTACAGACAGTACATATAAAAGTGTGTTGTAAAATATTTGAAAATATTATTTTTATACTCAGAACACACAAATACACGGTAACAAATACATTTTATTTTTCCCACAAAAACAATGTACAGTGTACATCCCAACCAACACAAAGTTGGACATACAGTGGTCTACATACAAAACAACAGAAGTATACAGTTAAGGTGATGATACACAAGGCAACTTTTTGAGCAATGTTGCAGGGCAGTCTTGCCGAGTGATTGTTGCTTGGCCACTTTCTCATTGAAAATGGGCAATACATTTCTATCTGGAAAATTTAGATCGGTCGTGGGCTCTGTGTCTCATCTGGTTGCCCGTTGATGGCAACATTGCCCAGCAACATTGCTCAAAAAGTTGCCCTGTGTATCATCACGTTTAGCCTACAGTAAAAAACAACAACAACAAAAAAAAAAACTGGTGCAATAAATTTAAAACAACATTTCCAAAACTGGTAAGTTATGTTGCTTGTGGTCCAGAAAAACTCGTCCACATTACAGGCTATGTTGGCCCTAGCCAGGCAGAGGGGTAAAATCCTCTTGCATGCCTGATTACTGATAACTGTAACTGTAACACATCCTTTTTACAAAATGGAAGCATTCAGAAAACTTTATCTGTATGTGAGGCAATTTGATGCATTTCTTTTTATTACAGTAGTATAGTGCAACCGCTACAGTACATGTATGTGTTGTAACAGCACATAAGCTCTCAAAAGTTACAGAGCAGTCTGATCTACTGTACCTGTCTTGCCCTTCACCTTCCTCCTCCTCCTCCTCCTACATTACCTAAGTTTTCTTTCTTTTCCCCCTAATTTTTATCATACTTTTATTTGTTAATGGACAAATTCGAGTTCAACCAGCTGAACATTGTTTCTTTAAATGTGCGTGACTTAATAGATGACATTAAAAGAAAAGTAATTTTTCTGTTTTGTAGACGTTATAATGCAGATTTTATTTTCTTGCAAGAGACTCATTCAGCTGCTTCTGATTAAACATTTTGGAAAGCTCAATGGGGCTATATGGTTCATTTTAGTCATGGGTCAAACAATTCAGCTGGTGTTCTTATTTTAATTCATAAGTTAATAAAAAGGAGATATTGTTAATTCTGTGTCCTCCCCTGAAGGCAGATGGGCTATTCTAACTCTTAAATTAGATAATGCCATCTTTGTTATCTGTAATATTTATGGGTTCAACTCACACACTATGAATAATTAATTTTTTCAGTGACATTTCTCTTATTTTATCTCAGTTGCTGAAAACAACCCCAAATGCTAAGTTACAGTAATACTTTAAAATCAATCCTAAATCTAACTGGGAGCCAGTGTAGAGACCTGAGGACTGGTGTGATATGTTCATATTTTCTGGTTCTGCTCAGAATCTTGGCAGCAGCGTTCTGTATGAGCTGCAACTGTCTTTTGGTCTTTTTGGGAAGGCCAGTGAGTCCATTACAATAATCCTCCCTGCTGGTGATGAAAACATGCACAAGTTTCTCTAAGTCTTGTCTGGAAACAAAGCATCTAATTCTTGCAATATTTTTCAGATGATAGTATGCTGACATGACTAGCCTACTGAAACTAAGGTCTGACTCTAGTGACACACCAAGATTCCTGACTTGATTTTTAGTTGTTTGACCCCTGGAGTGAAGGTATGCGTTCACCTTGAGGACTTCATCTTTGTTTCCAAATGCAATGACTTCAGTTTTGTCTTTGTTTAACTGAAGAAAGTTTTGGCACATTCAACTGTTGACTTCATCAGTGCATTGGCACAGGGAGTCAATGGGGCTGTAATCGTTAGGTGATAGGGCTAAGTAGATCTGTGTGTCGTCTGCATAGCTGTGGTAAGCAATTTGGTTCTTTCTCATTTTTGGCTCATTGGGAGCATATACAGGTTGAACAGGAGTGGCGCAAGAATTGAGCCTTGAGGGACAGCTTTAAGCATTGAGCCTTTAACCTCTATTACATTGAGCCTCTAACCTCTTTGACTATCCCAGAAAGCCCCACCCAGTTTTCCAGCCTGACAAGAAGTATGTTGTGATCGACAGTGTCAAATGCAGCACTGAGGTCAAGTAGTACCAGCACTGATAATTTGCCTGTATCAGTATTTAAGCGAATATCGATTATTATCTTTATGAGCACTGTCTCTGTGCTATGGTGCGGTCGGAAACCAAATTGAAAATTGTCAAAGTATCCATTCAAGCTTAAGAATTTGAAGAAAAAGCTTAAGGAAGATTAGAGATCGGTCTATAGTTGCTTAATATGGTCTTATCCAGATTGCTGTTTTTCAGGAGGGGTTTGACAACTGCAGTTTTAAGGGAGTTTGGAAAACTCCCAGAGAGAAGTGAGGCATTTACCACTTCTAGAAGATGGGCTTCTAAACTGTTTAACACACTTTTGAAAAAAGATATGGGAAGTGTGTCAAGAGCGCAGGCTGATGTTTTAAGGTGCTGTACGGTTTCTTCCGAAATTTTGCCATCAATTTCTTTGAAATCAGACATAGTAACTACTTTCTCAGGTGGCCTGATCTGTCAGACACCTGCGCAACTCAAGGATGTGCTGATCACCTTTCTGATATTGTTGATTTTCTCAGAAAAGAAAGAAGCGAACTCACTGCACTTGCTGTCTGAGAGCATTTCACTGGGAATCTGGCTTGGGGGGTTTGTCAATCTCTCTACAGTAGCAAAAAGATTGCGTGTGTTGTTTAAATTGCTGTTTATAATATTTGAGAAGAGAGTCTGTCTAGCTTTGCCTAGTTCCATATTGAAAGCATGGATCTTTTGAGTTATAAGAATCAAGGAGAAAATCAACAGAGTCAGCAGATATGCTTGGTGTTAAGGATATAGCCTTCATAGTACACTAGTGTTCTCATTTAAGCATCTCTTCTTGACAGACACAGATCTAGCTTCAATGGCAGGAGAGATCAACATATCAAAGAAAATACAGAAATGATCGGACAGTGCTACATCCTTAATAACAATCAATGAAATGTTTAGACCCTTACTGATAAGTAAATCTAGAGTGTGTCCACGATTGTGTGTGGGTCCATGTACATGCTGAGTCAGATCAAACATTTTTAAAACAGTTTTGATTTCTTTTGCCATATTGGTTTCTGCATTATCTATGTGAATGTTAAAATCTCCAGCAATGGCAAAACAGTCAAACTCTGAGGTAACTGTTGATAACAGTTCTGTAAAGTCCTCAGCAAAGGCTGGAGAGTATTTTGGAGGCCTGTAAATAATGATAAGTAATATGTGTGGAGCACCTTTTAACAAAATACCCAGATATTCGAAAGACGGGTAATTCCCAAATGATATTTGCTTACACTGATAGATATCTTTGAAAAGAGCAGCTAGACCCCACCTCTCTTACAGTTTTTCTCAATTGCTAAAACATTAAAACCCATTGGCTGAACAAAGTTCAGTTGCCTGAACTCATTTAGCTAATTGTGGAGTCTGTTGTCAGTACCTTAAACCATTTCACATGGTAAAACTCAATTTGCAGATCTCACTTAGACTTTTCAGCAAAACGCTAAACGCATTCTCATTCTCAAAACACATTCTGCACTCTAATGCACATGTCATCCAGGTAAACACAATCAAATACAAATAGAGAACACATGCCATTGATTGAACACAACCACTCAAAAGAAAGGAGGAAGGACAATATTGCTTGTGACGTCGACGAAGTGCTCTGGCCTGGCCTGACCCAGCCCAAAGACAAGAAGAAGCACATTGATCACATGTTTTTTGTCCCTTTTATTATTGTATACTTTATTACAGTGCATTGTAGGCTGTATCTGTTCAATGAACAAATTTTATGGCCCTGAACATTGTGTCTTCCATTTGTTAACAGTACTGACTGCTCAGTAGATTTTGACTGGTTGCAGGTTCATATAAAAAAAGAACAAGAATTACTGTATCACAGAGACAAAGGACAAGTTTGTGAGATGCAGGGTACAGTACTGTAAAAATAGGGGTACAACGAGGAGGAGGAAGAACAAAAAAAATTGCAAAGAGCAAAGCAGAGTAGTAATTTCTGATCAATTTTGAGCTACTATGATATAACGTTTTCGTTCAGCAAAAGACAATGACAGATAAATATGAAATTTGTTTTGAGATTAAAAAACGTACTTCTCCCTGAGAACTATATGTTTTGAACAATGTGTTTCCTATTTTTTGGTGTATGTTTACTGACTGTTTGATAGAGTATATCATTTTGATCACTTTGTTTATGATTTGAGAGCAGTGTTTGATTTTGAACACAAGTACTGTTTTGAGGCGAAAGTTTCATTTTGCGAGAGGAGTCAGAGGTTTTGTAAATACTGCTTGAAGGTGAGGTTTTGTGTTTAATGTTTTCAGAAAATGGAGCAAGGTTTCAGAAATTGTGTTTTAGCGATTGAGAAAAACTGTAACAGCTCTGCAGACACTCATAAAAGTAAAGTTAGGAGGGGATGTTTCATTGAGGACTGTTGCACTGCAGCTGTCTTCTAGCCAGGTTTCATTTAGAAGCATAAAATCCAGGTTGTTTGTGGTTATTAAGTCGTTGACTAGAAGTGATTTATTTTTAAGTGAGCGGATGTTTAAAAGTGCTAACTTAACAGTCTTACTTTTTGTCCCCACAGCAATATTAGTTTGACGTGTAATAGGCACAAGATTAGTTGGGTTTGCTGTACGGCTGAAGGCTATAGACTTTCTATCTTGTAATAGAACAGCAATTAATAAAATTGAATTTTATTAATATTATATAAATATTTTATATAGATATTAATGGCTCTATTATTCTTAATATCAGAACCGCTAAAAGATTTAGGATCCATCGTGGCATACGCCAAGGCTGTCCAATCTCTCCCTTTCTGTTTTTATGTGTGTTTTTATTAGTTGAACTTCTTTCTATTCACGTTTAGAATAATCATAACATTCTGGGACTGAAAATATTTGATAGAGAAAACAAAATTTCTCAGTTGGCAGATAACACTGCTTTATTTCTGAGAGATAAAAGTCCAGTTAAAACGGCCCTGGAATGTATCCAAATTTTCCAAATCCTCTGGTTTATTGTTAAATAAAACACAATTCTATGGATCTATTAGTTGAAAGCATACCTGTAAAGGACTCTGTTAAATACCTTGGCATTCATATTTCTAAAAATAAACACGTGAACAACTGAATTTTATGCCTAAAATAAAAAAAACTAAAAATATTCTGAATAACGGGTTACAAAGGGATCTGACTTTGTTTGGGAGAGTTTTGCTTTCCAAAGCTGGGGGTCTTTCCAGATTTGTTTACCCAGTTCCCTTTCAGTCACTCGACGTGACGACGTAATTGGGATCACTTCAGGGAGCCCTATCAACTTCGAGTGTCAACAGAACGAGCCAATGAACGTTGGCGTGCGTGATCGCGTCACGCGCCCCCGCCCCGCAGCGGTATAAACAGGAAGCGGGCACACGCACACATTGTCTTTCACTTCGGAGCCGAGCTTCTATGAGACTTCTGTCTATGAGAATCAGCGCTTTTGAAGACTTCAAAGGAAAATCTCTCTCTGCTTGCAGTGTTGGTGTGACGGCGCGATCAGCGGTGGCCACGAGCATTGCAGCTCACAACTGCTGTTTTCACAGCACTATTGTTTGTGTCTGTGTGTGTGTGTCGGTTCGGTGGGCGTTTCCCCTGTGTGTGTTCATTCACACTGTGGCTACCCCTGGGTGCCTCAGCACTAAGAGAGTGTTTTTCCAATCTTTTTTATTTTACTAAAAGAGCAACACAAGCGTGACCCTGCGTCTTTTTCAAGATGTCATTCCGCTTGTGCGTTTCTGGATGCCGTCGTACCCTGGCGCCAGCAGATGGCCACAATAGTTGCATCTCGTGTTTGGGCATTCAACAAGTTGAGGCAGCTTTTGTGGATAGTTCATGTTCCCATTGCGGGAATATGACTATCTCAGCACTTAGATCGAGACTCGCTTACCTCAAGGGAGGTGCAGTCCCCTCGTCTATGCCCCGATCTAGTGTTTATTCTGCCCCGCAGAATAGACCTACTTCGGCGCATGACCAGGGTGATCTGAGGATTACCGTGAGGGCTTCCCCGTCGAGTCAACCTCCGCGGGCCCCTCACGCCTCACAAGCGCTGTTGCCATTGGGGCCCCTTAGTGAACGTCTTGGTCCTTCTCCCGAACGACCAACCGTTTCCTTTGGGGCGCCAGCTGATAACCAGATGTCGATAACAGCATTGGAGGGGGAGCTTCAGTCCTCTGGAGATGACGACTCGGCTGCGTTGCCCCCTTCGGGGCGTGTAGCGTTGTCCGAGACCGATCCAGAATGGGCGGCTATGCTTTCCCGGGCCACCGAGGAGGTTGGGCTTGCGTGGAACCCTCCACCACGTCCCGAACCTTCTCGGTTGGACGATTGGTTTCTCGGGGCGGGCCGTGCTGGTTCTCAGTGCGCCGCCCCGGTACCTTTCTTTCCGGAGGTGCATGAGGAGCCTGAACTCATTTAGCTAATTGTGGAGTCTGTTGTCAGTACCTTAAACCATTTCACATGGTAAAACTCAATTTGCAGATCTCACTTAGACTTTTCAGCAAAACGCTAAACGCATTCTCATTCTCAAAACACATTCTGCACTCTAATGCACATGTCATCCAGGTAAACACAATCAAATACAAATAGAGAACACATGCCATTGATTGAACACAACCACTCAAAAGAAAGGAGGAAGGACAATATTGCTTGTGACGTCGACGAAGTGCTCTGGCCTGGCCTGACCCAGCCCAAAGACAAGAAGAAGCACATTGATCACATGTTTTTTGTCCCTTTTATTATTGTATACTTTATTACAGTGCATTGTAGGCTGTATACTGTTCAATGAACAAATTTTATGGCCCTGAACATTGTGTCTTCCATTTGTTAACAGTACTGACTGCTCAGTAGATTTTGACTGGTTGCAGGTTCATATAAAAAAAGAACAAGAATTACTGTATCACAGAGACAAAGGACAAGTTTGTGAGATGCAGGGTACAGTACTGTAAAAATAGGGGTACAACGAGGAGGAGGAAGAACAAAAAAAATTGCAAAGAGCAAAGCAGAGTAGTAATTTCTGATCAATTTTGAGCTACTATGATATAACCTTTTCGTTCAGCAAAAGACAATGACGGATAAATATGAAATTTGTTTTGAGATTAAAAAACGTACTTCTCCCTGAGAACTATATGTTTTGAACAATGTGTTTCCTATTTTTTGGTGTATGTTTACTGACTGTTTGATAGAGTATATCATTTTGATCACTTTGTTTATGATTTGAGAGCAGTGTTTGATTTTAAACACAAGTACTGTTTTGAGGCGAAAGTTTCATTTTGCGAGAGGAGTCAGAGGTTTTGTAAATACTGCTTGAAGGTGAGGTTTTGTGTTTAATGTTTTCAGAAAATGGAGCAAGGTTTCAGAAATTGTGTTTTAGCGATTGAGAAAAACTGTAACAGCTCTGCAGACACTCATAAAAGTAAAGTTAGGAGGGGATGTTTCATTGAGGACTGTTGCACTGCAGCTGTCTTCTAGCCAGGTTTCATTTAGAAGCATAAAATCCAGGTTGTTTGTGGTTATTAAGTCGTTGACTAGAAGTGATTTATTTTTAAGTGAGCGGATGTTTAAAAGTGCTAACTTAACAGTCTTACTTTTTGTCCCCACAGCAATATTAGTTTGACGTGTAATAGGCACAAGATTAGTTGGGTTTGCTGTACGGCTGAAGGCTTTAGACTTTCTATCTTGTAATAGAACAGCAATTAATAAAATTGAATTTTATTAATATTATATAAATATTTTATATAGATATTAATGGCTCTATTATTCTTAATATCAGAACCGCTAAAAGATTTAGGATCCATCGTGGCATACGCCAAGGCTGTCCAATCTCTCCCTTTCTGTTTTTATGTGTGTTTTTATTAGTTGAACTTCTTTCTATTCACGTTTAGAATAATCATAACATTCTGGGACTGAAAATATTTGATAGAGAAAACAAAATTTCTCAGTTGGCAGATAACACTGCTTTATTTCTGAGAGATAAAAGTCCAGTTAAAACGGCCCTGGAATGTATCCAAATTTTCCAAATCCTCTGGTTTATTGTTAAATAAAACACAATTCTATGGATCTATTAGTTGAAAGCATACCTGTAAAGGACTCTGTTAAATACCTTGGCATTCATATTTCTAAAAATAAACACGTGAACAACTGAATTTTATGCCTAAAATAAAAAAAACTAAAAATATTCTGATTCACGAGTTCACACTTACAAATAAGTCAGATAGAATAAATGCGTATTTGGCGTGCTGTCCGAGGAGAGGGCTCCGGGCTCGGTATTTGGCCCGAACCCAGAGTACTCCCCCCGTATTCCTGGCTGTGAAAGAACAAGCCAAGAGTGAGGAGTCGGGGTGGTGGAGGGATGCTGAAAACTGTCAAGGAAGTTAGGTGAGTTGACAGAGTGAATATATATGCTTCCTCTCATGCTGATAGGGTAGACATGGTAATTGTTTGATGAGTTGATTGATTGATTGCTTGATTATTTGATCGTGCTCCTCCCGAACTTTGTTAATAAAACATCATTTCACGAGTTCACACTTACAAATAAGTCAGATAGAATAAATGCGTATTTGGCGTGCTGTCCGAGGAGAGGGCTCCGGGCTCGGTATTTGGCCCGAACCCAGAGTACTCCCCCCAAAAGCTGCAAATAAATGCCGGACAGCCACCAGAATGATGTTGATGACCCCCCAAAAACTTGCAGAGTGCAAAGCTTAAGGTATCAGAAGTGGGAAAGGGTTAGTCGCTGGAAGGCTTCTTGTAACATCGGATGGGAGTTGGTTATCATGACGTTGGGATGGTTGTGCCTCTCCGGTAGTAGGCTAGGGATGGTACGTAATGTACTTTTGCGGAAGAGAATGGTATAACCGCTGCAGTGTGATGGAGCAAGTGTGATGATAATTAGTTCCTGCAGGAGCGGAGGAGATGACACTGCTGCGGCAGTGGATCAAACTTGATTTCGACTTGCTTTCCAACTATCTGATGCAGAAGGATGGAGAATTGAGTACTTGTGGGAACGGAAGAGGAAACACTGCTGCGGCAGTGAAAGCGAGTTGGATGGAGAAACGGAGCTCCTTCGGGAGCGGAGTAGATGACACTGCTGCGGCAGTGGACCAAACTTGCTTTCAACTTGCTTTTAAATATCCAAAACAATTTGGACATAGAACTGAGCTCCTGGTGGAGTAGATGACACTGCTGCCGCAGTGGAGCAAGTTTGGACGGAGTAACAGAGCTCCTGAGGGAGCGGAGTAGATGACACTGCTGCGGCAGTGGACCAAACTTGCTTTCAACTTGCTTTTAAATATCCAAAACAATTTGACGTAGAACTGAGCTCCTGCGGGAGTGGTGTAGATGACACTGCTGTGGCAGTAGAGCAAGTTTGGATGGAGTAACGGAGCTCCTGCGGGAGCGGAGTAGATGACACTGCTGCGGCAGTGGATCAAACTTGCTTTTCAACTTGCTTTTAAATATCCAAAACAATTTTGGACATAGAACTGAGCTCCTGTGGGAGCGGAGTAGATGACACTGCTGCCGCAGTGGAGCAAGTTTGGATGGAGTAACGGAGCTCCTGCGGGAGCGGAGTAGCTGACACTGCTGTGGCAGTGGACCAAAGCTTGCTTTTCAACTTGCTTTTAAATATCCAAAACAATTTTGGATATAGAACTGAGCTCCTGCGGGAGCGGAGTAGATGACACTGCTGCGGCAGTGGAGCAAGTTTGGACGGAGTAACGAAGTTCCAGAGGGAGCGGAGTAGCTGACACTGCTGCGGCAGTGGACCAAACTTGCTTTCTTAAATATCCAAACTATTTTGGACGGCTGGCTGTGGGAGCAGACTAGATGACACTGCTGCGGCAGTGGACCAAACTTGCTTTCTTAAATATCCAATCTATTTTGGACGGAGTAACGGAGCTGGCTGTGGGAGCGGACTAGATGACACTGCTGCGGCAGTGGACCAAACTTGCTTTCTTAAATATCCAATCTATTTTGGACGGAGTAACGGAGCTGGCTGCGGGAGCGGAGTAGATGACACTGCTGCGGCAGTAGAGCAAGTTTGGATGGAGTGACGGAACTTCTGTGGGAGTGGAGTAGGTTAGCTGTAGTAGACTTGGTTGACTTGCTTTTAACTGTCCGATGAGCCAGTTGGGTGGAGAATGGGCTCCTGTTGGAAGAAGAGATGATGCTGCTGTTGTGGTGTTGGAAACAACTTGCTTTCAAACTGTGATCCGAAAGGTGAGTGGGACATAGAACTGAGCTCCTGCGGGAGTGGAGTAGATGACACTGCTGTGGCAGTGGAGCAAGTTTGGACGGAGTAACGGAACTCCTGCAGGTGCGGAGTGGATGACACTGCTGCGGCAGTGGACCAAACTTGCTTTCAATTTGCTTTTAAATATCCAAACTATTTTGGACGGAGTAAAGGAGGTCCTGCGGGAGCGGAGTAGATGAAGACTTCTGCGGCAGTGGACAAGTATGGATGGAGTAACGGAGCTCCTGAGGGAGTGGAGTAGCTGACACTGCTGCAGCAGTTGACCAAACTTGCTTTCAATTTGCTTTTAAATATCCAAACTATTTTGGACGGAGTAACAGAGGTCCTGCGGGAGCGGGGTAGATGATACTGCTGTGGCAGTGGACAAGTTTGGATGGAGTAACGGAGCTCCTGCGGGAGCGGAGTGGATGACACTGCTGCGGCAGTGGACAAGTTTGGACAGAGTAACGGAGCTCCTGCGGGAACGGAGGCGATGGCACTGCTGCCGCAGTGGACAAGTTTGGACAGAGCAACAGAGCTCCTGCGGGAGCAGAGTAGAAGACACTGCTGCGGCAGTGGACCAAACTTGCTTTCAACTTGCTTTTAAATATCCAAAACAATTTGGGACATAGAATTGAGCTCCTGCGGGAGTGGTGTAGATGACACTGCTGGGGCCGTAGAGCAAGTTTGGATGGAGTAACGGAGCTCCTGCGGGAGCGGAGTAGCGGAGCGGAGTAGATGACACTGCTGTGGTAGTGGACCAAAGCTTGCTTTTAAATATCCAAAACAATTTTGGATATAGAACTGAGCCCCTGCGGGAGCGGAGTAGATGACACTGCTGCGGCAGTGGAGCAAGTTTGGATGGAGTAACGGAGCTCCTGCGGGAGCGGAGTAGCTGACACTGCTGCGGCAGTGGACCAAACTTGCTTTCTTAAATATCCAAACTATTTTGGACGGAGTAACGGAGATGCCTGTGGGAGCGGAGTAGAAGACACTGCTGCGGAAGTGGAATAAGTTTGGACGGAGTGACGGAACTTCTGCGGGAGTGGAGTAGGTTAGCTGTAGTAGACTTGGTTGACTTGCTTTTAACTGTCTGATGAGCCAGTTGGGTGGAGAATGGGCTCCTGTTGGAAGAAGAGATGATGCTGCTGTTGTGGTGTTGGAAACAACTTGCTTTCAAACTGTGATCCGAAAGGTGAGTGGGACAGAGATCTGATCTCCTGCTGGAGCGGAAAATAGCACTGATGTGGCAGTAAAGCGATTTAGGATGGGGAACGTGGCTCCTGCAGGAGTGGTGGTCTGTAGGGTTGGGTGTATGAGAAGTTGTCAAAAGAATTGATGAGGGTTCGTTGGGCTTCTTTGATATGGAAGCGATTTGAGCAGATGTAACTCGAAAGCCTCCGCTGACCAGCGGCCAAGTGCTTGGATCTGCTGCTGAGAGAGGCCTTTTTTGGGCAGCTGTTGCTGCGCCTATGCAAAATGAATGGCTGGAAAAGTGGTCTGCTGGGATGCCTGAATGGAGCAAAATTTGATCTGTCTTACTTTGCTTTATGAAGTAGGAGATGGTTTCATTGTCTAGCACTGATAGGTCTGTGATTGTGGGGTGGACTTTTGGGTTAAAGCTGGAAGTGATGGTGAGTTCTGAGCATCTGAGGAAACTGAAAAAAGCCACTATGAACATTGCGTCCAGTGTGCGGGCAGTGTTGGTGGAGTGGTAGCCTTGGCGGAGGGTGGAGATGCATATAGTAAGTATGTCTAACGTTATTGGTTGTCTGGCATCTGGGCGAGTAGGTTGGGTTATGAGGTTAATTGCTCATGGAAGAGATGGGTTTTCATTTGTCTTTGAATGTTGCCAGGGATTCTGCATTCCGGATGAGGGTGGGGAGAGCATTCCACCAGCATGGAACTGTGAATGATAATGTACTGGAAAGTGATTTTGTGTCTCTCTGTGATGGAACCACGAGACGTCCCTCGTTGATCGACCGTAGGCTTCTGGTAGGGATGTAGGCTTGTAGGAGTGGGTAAAAGTAGGAGGGAGCTGAGCCTGTGATAGATCTGTGAGCAAGCGTCAATGCCTTGAACTTGATGCGAGAGGTAGCCAGTGCAGAGAGATGAACAGAGTGACGTGGGCCCTTTGGGCTCGTTGAAGACAAGACGAGCTGCAGCGTTCTGAATCCTTTGTAGATGTTTAGTTGCACATGATGGAGGTCCAGCTAGAAGAGCATTGCAGTTCTTGATGCTGTTGAGATAGGATATGAATGAAGTGATGGCGAGCAGAGAAATTGGGAAAAGGTAGGTTGTATGGGAAGTGGAAAGACTTATAAAGCTTCCATGCGGTTAAGTAGGATTGTAGGGTGCTGGGTGAAACGGCTTGAAAAATTGAATTAAGATAGGCGTCAAGAAGTGGTTTCAATGGGTGGTTAATGTGGATATCAGCTCTGAAGTGAGGTACTGAGGTTGGGAATGGGTCCGTGTCTGGTGCCAGCAACCTGAATTTCTGGAAAGCAAAACGTGATCCGGGAACATGTTTTGCAGTTATGAAGAACTGATCGCAGGCTGCAATCCAAATGAGGCATCTTAGGAGAGGCATTACTGCAGGGGAAATTTGAGCGGCCTTGTTGATGCAATGCACGGATGCTTCGTTGTTGCAGTGTACTATGATGCTGTTAGAGGACCATTCTTTACCCCACAGGAAAGCTGCTTCCACTAAAGGATACAACTCGAACAGCGCTGAGGATGTTAATGACTGCGGTGAGTCTAACAGCTGGGCGGGCCATGTAAACTTGAACCAACGGCCTTGGTAGAATCCCCCGAAACCGATAGAGGGAGCTGCGTCGGTGTACAGTTGGATATCCACAGGGAGAGAAATCTGATTTTTTATAGAAAAGGACAGGCCATTCAATTATTTAAGGAAGGTTAGACAGAAACTAAGCTCCTGCGGGAGCCAATGGTCACATCACTGCTGCGGCAGTGGAGAACATTAGCTAGAGAAACTGAGCTCCTGCAGGAGCGTGGGGAGACATCACTGCTGCGGCAGTGAAGTCAATGTTAGCCAGAGAAACTGGACTCCAGTGGGAGCAGAATGGACTGCTGTGACAGTGAAGAAGTTTAACCAGAGGAACGGCAGAGACGGAGCTGCTGTGGGAGCGGAGGAGATGACACTGCTGTGGCAATGTGAGAAGCAAATGGGATCCTACGGGAACGGTGGGGAAAGGTGGATATGTTGAGCTTGTAGGTTTAGAGTTTAGAGAGCAGCCTTGCAGGATTATGCACATCTGAAGTTTAAGTGGCCGAGCGAAGATAGTAGTTCGCGTTTAGGACAGCTTAAAATGTCTGAGAAGGTGGATGAAACCAGAAATATCCTTTGCAGTGCAGTGCAGTGCAGCCTGGAAATTAATTGTATCCAAGTTAATGCCCAGAATTCAATGGATGTGGCTAGACCCATGGTTTATCCTGGGTGACTGGAATCCAAAGCTCACCAGAACCGTGTGGGGCTGAGAGATCGATTGCTAAATTATTTTAATTTTATTTATTTTGAATGAATACATTAGAAGCCTAAATGGTTTATAACCTGATTTGATAACGCATCGATTTGATACTGTAGTTGTTTGATCATCAAACAGCAAAGTACAATCTGATTTAGATGATCGTTTGTTCCTTTATCGGTTGCTGGTTCATTTATTTAGCCAAGTTCAAAATAGACTCACTTATGGTAAAAGACAAAGCTTCATAGAATTTTGCGCCTTGAATTTATCCAATTGTGTTTTAAAATCACTAAGGACTTCAAACTTTGCCGTGGAAACACACTGCTTGTGTGTATTTAATCTAAAATTTTCTCTTCAATTCTATGGGTCACATTACCTGCCGATTTTGTTCGTTCTGAAACTTTTTTTTTTTTTTTTTTTTTTTGCTATAACGAAGTTTCGAAGCGATTTTGTAGATAAATTGCAAAACAACGTTAACGATAGGTTCTTAATGATTCTGTGTGCGTGCAATCCAATGTGCGAGCTACTGTTTGTACGTGAGAGTTTAAGCCACAAGGAAGCAGCGCGTTAATGACGTCAAATAATTTGAACAGAAACCGTTTAAAACGTGAATTCCCCCGATCAAAATTAATATCCAGATGGCATAACTGTGCTTGAGACTCGACTGAAGCGATGCGAAATTTAACCAGGGACAAAAATGAGAAGGTTTTGAGCTGAGCACTCACGGAGTAGAGCCAGCGGGTCTAGAGTGTGAGCTGGCCGGCCGGGACTGAATCTGAATCGCGGCTTACTGAGGGCCTGCTGCGGCGGCCTGGTCTTGGAGAAAGACCCATTTGTTCGTGTGAAGAGGGCGGCATTGCCCGAGACGCGAGCGTGGTGCTCGGCGGGCCTTATAGTCCATTTCTCTATTGCAGGAATTATTGAATGGTCCGGTTTAGAGCAATGCGCGGAAGGAGATCGCGGATGTTTCGCCCGTGGTAGTGAGGACCCGGCGTTTGTTTGGCCTGACGCCCGCGTGATAACACCAGAGATTTGCGGCAAAGATTCCTGAAGGACGAAAGATTCTTCATTGGACGGGAGAGCTCATTTCGGGAATGATAGGAAGGTAGGGCGAGGCCAAATGCTGAAAACTGTCAAGGAAGTTAGGTGAGTTGACAGAGTGAATATATATGCTTCCTCTCATGCTGATAGGGTAGACATGGTAATTGTTTGATGAGTTGATTGATTGATTGCTTGATTATTTGATCGTGCTCCTCCCGAACTTTGTTAATAAAACATCATATAACGGGTTACAAATGGATCTGACTTTGTTTGGGAGAGTTTTGCTTTCCAAAGCTGGGGGTCTTTCCAGATTTGTTTACCCAGTTCCCTTTCAGTCGCTCGACGTGACGACGTAATTGGGATCACTTCAGGGAGCCCTATCAACTTCGAGTGTCAACAGAACGAGCCAATGAACGTTGGCGTGCGTGATCGCGTCACGCGCCCCCGCCCCGCAGCGGTATAAACAGGAAGCGGGCACACGCACACATTGTCTTTCACTTCGGAGCCGAGCTTCTATGAGACTTCTGTCTATGAGAATCAGCGCTTTTGAAGACTTCAAAGGAAAATCTCTCTCTGCTTGCAGTGTTGGTGTGACGGCGCGATCAGTGGTGGCCACGAGCATTGCAGCTCAAAACTGCTGTTTTCACAGGACTATTGTTTGTGTCTGTGTGTCGGTTCGGTGGGCGTTTCCCCTGTGTGTGTTCATTCACACTGTGGCTACCCCTGGGTGCCTCAGCACTAAGAGAGTGTTTTTCCAATCTTTTTTTATTTTACTAAAAGAGCAACACAAGCGTGACCCTGCGTCTTTTTCAAGATGTCATTCCGCTTGTGCGTTTCTGGATGCCGTCGTACCCTGGCGCCAGCAGATGGCCACAATAGTTGCATCTCGTGTTTGGGCATTCAACAAGTTGAGGCAACTTTTGTGGATAGTTCATGTTCCCATTGCGGGAATATGACTATCTCAGCACTTAGATCGAGACTCGCTTACCTCAAGGGAGGTGCAGTCCCCTCGCCTATGCCCCGATCTAGTGTTTATTCTGCCCCGCAGAATAGACCTACTTTGGCGCATGACCAGGGTGATCTGAGGATTACCGTGAGGGCTTCCCCGTCGAGTCAACCTCCGCGGGCCCCTCACGCCTCACAAGCGCTGTTGCCATTGGGGCCCCTTAGTGAACGTCTTGGTCCTTCTCCCGAACGACCAACCGTTTCCTTTGGGGCGCCAGCTGATAACCAGATGTCGATCACAGCATCGGAGGGGGAGCTTCAGTCCTCTGGAGATGACGACTCGGCTGCGTTGCCCCCTTCGGGGCGTGTAGCGTTGTCAGAGACCGATCCAGAATGGGCGGCTATGCTTTCCCGGGCCACCGAGGAGGTTGGGCTTGCGTGGATCCCTCCAACACGTCCCGAACCTTCACGGTTGGACGATTGGTTTCTCGGGGCGGGCCGTGCTGGTTCTCAGTGCGCCGCCCCGGTACCTTTCTTTCCGGAGGTGCATGAGGAGCTTTCTAGGACGTGGAAGGCACCGTATAGTGCCCAAAGCCGTTCTAGTGGCTCCTCCCCCCTCGCCACCCTTGACGGCGGGGCAGCTAAGGGGTATGTGGATATCCCCCCAGTGGAGCGGGCCGTCGCGATGCAACTGTGTCCGGCGTCCGCTTCCTCTTGGCGGGGTAATCCATGCCTCCCGTCCAGGGCCTGTAGGTTTTCGTCCGGTCTAACGGCGAAGGCTTACAAGGCCTGTGGACAGGCTGCTTCCGCCCTCCATGCCATGGCGCTCTTGCAGGTCCACCAGGCCCAGGCGCTCATGGGCATGAACGAGGGTGGTTCTGACCCAGCTCTGTGTGGCAACCGACCTCGCCCTCCGGGCGACGAAGGAAACCGCACGTTCAGTCGGTCAGGCGATGTCCACCTTGGTGGTCCAGGAGCGCCACCTTTGGCCTCACCTGGCGGATATGAGGGACACCGATAAATATCGGTTCCTGGATGCCCCTCTTTCCCAGGTTGGGTTGTTCGGCGACGCGGTCGAGAGCTTTGCCCAACAGTTCTCGGCCGCACAGAAGCAGACGGAGGCCAGTACAAACAGTACTCGTCGCCGAGGTCGGCCTTCTGCGGCGTCCTCCGCTCCCGCTAAGCCCCAGCAGCAGCAGCAACCATCCAGGCCTCATCGTGGAGCAAGCCGTAGGAAGCCGAAGCCGACCCCGCCCGTCCAGGCCGCTGCCAAACCAGGAGGCAAGCGACGGTGAAAACGACCCTGAGATGGGCGGCCCGGAGGTGGATCAAGTTGCTCTTCAAGAGATGGCGAAGGCGCCACTCCTTCCCCCGGTGGGAGCCGGGCGGAGAATCTTTTGTTTCCTTTTCTTTTTGTTCCGCCACTGACTGTACCCACTTTTTAAAAAAAAGAGCAATTTCTGAAACCTCTGGGCCCCAAGAGGGCACGCTTGGCAGTCGACGACGCCGCCATGCCTTGTCACTCCCGAGCCCCTCTTTCATCGCCAGCGAGCAGCAGTGGCTGTGTTCCGGACGTGCTGACGCCTCCGCACACTCACGCTGCCCTTCGACGGAAGCAGGTATGTGCTGCACCACACACTCAGACCCCACTTCGGGCCGCTGTGCTGTCCGAGTCGGGTCCCTGCATTTCGCCGCGCTGCCCCACCCCGGGTACGTCTGTGGTATCGTTGGTCCTGCTTGCTCGGGCTCTGGGAGCCTGGTTAATGCTTCCCAACCTGTCTCGCTGGCTCATCCGTACCATCAAACTCGGCTATGCGATTCAGTTCGCCCGGCGTCCCCCTGCTTTCAAGGGCATTCTGTTCACCCGTGTTCTGGCGGACAATGCCCCTGTGCTCAGGGCAGAGATCGCAGTCCTACTGGCGAAGGACGCGATCGAGCCGGTCCCTCCAGCCGATATGAAGACCGGCTTCTATAGCCCGTACTTCATTGTACCCAAGAAAGGTGGTGGGTTACGACCAATCTTGGACCTGCGCGTCTTGAACCGGTCCCTTCACAGGATACCGTTCAAGATGCTTACGCAGAAACACATTTTCAAATGCATCCGTCCCCAAGATTGGTTTGCAGCGATCGACCTGAAGGACGCGTACTTTCATGTCTCGATTCTCCCTCGAAACAGACCGTTTCTTCGCTTTGCGTTCGAGGGACGGGCATATCAGTACAAGGTCCTACCCTTCGGGCTGGCCCTGTCGCCCCGCGTCTTCACGAAAGTCGCGGAGGCGGCCATTGCTCCCATGTTCGAGCGTGGTGTTCGCATCCTCAACTACCTCGACGACTGGCTTATTCTGGCCCAGTCGAGAGAGCAGTTGTGCGAACACAGGGACATGGTGCTCAGTCACCTCAGCCACCTAGGGCTTCGGGTCAACTGGGAAAAGAGCAAACTCACCCCCGGGCAGAGGATCTCTTTTCTCGGTATGGAGTTGGACTCGTCCGAGGCCCGTGTCCAGTCAGTGTTGAACTGCGTGAGCACGCTCAGACGCAGAACAGCGGCACCACTGAAACTCTTTCAGAGGCTCCTGGGGCATATGGCATCTGCAGCCGCGGTTACGCCGCTCGGATTGCTTCATATGAGGCCGCTCCAACACTGGCTCAACGATCGAGTCCCGAGATGGGCGTGGCAGAGCGGCTCGTGCCGGGTCCAAGTGACTCCGCACTGTCGCCAAACTCTCAGCTTGTGGTCGGACCCTTCGTTCCTGCGGGCAGGTGTTTCCCTGGAACAAGTGTCCAGGCACTCTGTGGTCTCCACGGATGCCTCTGCCACCGGCTGGGGGGCCACGTACAACGGGCATGCAGCTTCAGGTCTGTGGACGGGGCCTCAACTGCATTGGTACATCAACTGCCTCGAGTTGTTAGCAGTACGTCTTGCGCTGAGCCGCTTCAAAACGCTGCTACTAGGCAAGCATGTACTGGTCCGTACGGACAGCACTGTGACCGTTGCGTACATCAACCGCCAAGGTGGTCTACGCTCCCGCCGCATGTCACAACTCGCCCGCCATCTCCTCCTCTGGAGTCAGAAGCATCTGAGGTCGCTTCGTGCCGTTTACATTCCGGGCCTGCTCAACCGTGCAGCCGACGAGCTCTCACGGCAGCAGGTGCTACCGGGAGAATGGCGACTCCATCCCCAGGTGGTCCAGCTGATTTTCAGGTACTTCGGGACCGCTCAGGTAGATCTGTTTGCCGCCCCGGACACGTCTCACTGCCAGTTGTTCTATTCCCTGACCGAGGGGACTCTCGGCACGGATGCTCTGGCACACAGCTGGCCCCGGGGCCTACGCAAGTATGCGTTTCCCCCAGTGAGCCTTCTTGCACAGACCTTGTGCAAGGTCAGGGAGGACGAGGAGCAGGTCTTGCTAGTTGCGCCGTATTGGCCCAACCGGACCTGGTTCCCGGAACTAGTGCTCCTCGCGACAGCCCCTCCCTGGCCCATTCCTCTGAGAGAGGACCTGCTCTCTCAGAGACGGGGCACTCTTTGGCACCCGCATCCAGACCTCTGGAAACTCCATGTCTGGTCCCTGGACGGGACGCGGAGGTTCTAGGTGACCTACCCCCTGTGGTAGTTGACACCATCACTTCCGCTAGAGCCCCCTCTACGAGGCGCCTCTATGCGTTGAAGTGGAACCTGTTCGTTGACTGGTGCTCCTCTCACGAGGAGAACCCCCGATCTTGCTCGATCAGAGCCGTGCTTTCCTTCCTGCAAGAAGGGCTGGAGCGAAGGCTGTCTCCCTCCACCCTTAAAGTGTATGTTGCAGCTATTGCCGCACATCACGATGCTGTTGATGGTAAGTCTTTGGGAAAGCATGACCTGATCGTCAGGTTCCTGAGGGGAGCAAGGAGGATTCAGTCCCACTCTCTATACCCTCTTGGGATTTGTCTCTGGTCCTTTCGGCACTTCAGAGACCACCCTTTGAGCCTCTGCAATCAGCTGAGTTAAAAATCCTGTCCTGCAAGACAGTTCTCCTGGTTGCATTGGCCTCTATCAAGAGGGTAGGAGACCTGCATGCATTTTCAGTCGACGAATCGTGCCTAGAATTCGGCCCGGACAACTCTCACGTGATCCTGAGACCCCGGCCCGGATACGTGCCCAAGGTTCCTACCAATCCCTTCCGGGACCAGGTAATGAACCCAGCCCTGGCTTTTCTCTGTCCCGTTCGCGCTCTGTGTCTGTACGTGGACAGAACGCAAAGCCTCAGGACCTCAGATCAGCTCTTCGTCTGTTACGGAGGCCAGCAAAAGGGAAAGGCTGTCTCCAAGCAGAGGATGGCCCACTGGATAGTGGATGCCATCGCCTTGGCTTATGAAGCCCAAGGCGTGCCCTGCCCGCCCAGGTTGAAAGCCCACTCCACTAGGGGTGTCGCTGCTTCCTGGGCGCTGGCACACGTCGCCTCGCTGACAGACATCTGTAGAGCTGCGGGCTGGGCGACACCTAACACGTTCGCTAGGTTTTATAGCCTACGTGTTGAGCCGGTTTCTGTGTGCTCGCTTCAACTAGCCGGTAACACCGAAGTTCCCGCTCTAGTGTCGGCTTGCTGCGCCACTCCCTTCCTAGGAGTGGATATGTGCGCTTTTTGCTCCAGTCGAGTTCCCCAATTGGCGAACCCTGTGAGTTCCTCCGCACCCCTTCGGCAGTCGGACGTTGTGGAGCGTCCGACGCCAGGCCTAGGTGTAACTTGTGCTAGGCTGGGTTCCATATGTGGTGATCCCTGCGGCGATCCCATATGTGTATTCTTCCACGACCAGCTCCCTGCGGTGAGCCCGTGTCTTTCCCTCGGCAGAGTCTGCTCTGCCGTCACTGTCGGTGTAGTCTCCCCCTTCGGGTGGAGCCACCCCAGTGACATTCCATATGTCGCACTGCCCCTTCGGCCAGTCCATATCTGTATTCTCCACATGTTACCTCCCTTCGGGCAGGATGTGGCTCCGCAGCGTTCTTCCCCTGGAAAGGTACGCTTTCCCAGTGTTATCCAAGAGTTCCGCTGTGTGGGGTATAATGGAACAGCAGTTGAACATCCTCTACGCAGGTCTTCTGCCCCAGCAGTTGGGGGTCTGAGAGTCTTGCGTAGGGCGCTGGATGTGGCAGCAACTGTGGCGTTTTCCATGGGATCCCAATTACGTCGTCACGTCGACATTACGTCGAACGTGAGCGACTGAAAGGGAACGTCTCGGTTACTAATGTAACCCTCGTTCCCTGAAGGAGGGAACGGGAGACGTAACGTCCCGCCGCCACCGTTGCTGACCATCGCTGCATGGCCGTCACAAATCTCGACTCCTCAGCGAAAAACAATGTGTGTGTGCGCCCGCTTCCTGTTTATACCCGCAGGGCGGGGGCACGTGACGCGATCACGCACGCCAACGTTCATTGGCTCGTTCTGTAGACACTCGAAGTTGATAGGGCTCCCTGAAGTGATCCCAATTACGTCGTCACGTTGACGTTACGTCTCCCGTTCCCTCCTTCAGGGAACGAGGGTTACATTAGTAACCGAGATGTTCTCTCCCTTTATGTCAGTGATAAAACTTCCAAAGAAATTAATAAAAGCTTTCTCGACTTTATTTGGAAAAATAAACCTTGCAAGTCAAAAAAGGACATTATGTCAGGCAAAAGAGCTGATGGTGGCTTAGAGATGTTAGATTTTTTTATACTAACAATACTTTTAAAATTAATTGGTTAAGAAACTGTCAAAGATATGAAAATTCATTATGGTTCTTTATTCCTCAGTCCATTTTCAAAAAGCTTAGGCTTATCTTTTCTACTGAGATGTAACTATCTGCCTGGGAAATTACCAATTAAACTATCCAAATTTTACCAGCAAGTGTTACAGTTTTTCTTGATTGCTTAAACAATATAACCAGGCTTTTGAACTAAAATTTCAAAACCATAACGCCATTTATCAGAAAGCACACCCATTTTCCTAAACTATAAACACGATTCCCGTTTTGACATGAGTCAGATTTGCAATTTATAGGGTGGTTGTGTACACACACTGCCATAAACAAATTTATGTTCAAACACCATGTAAAAGTGAATTTTGCATAATAGGTGCCCTTTAAGGTTCTACATAGAACCTTTTCTTCTAAGAGTGTATTGCAGGCATATCACAAACTGTGCTCTCGTGACTCATCAGAAACACTTTCACTCAATAAAATCATCTTAAAGAGTCACACAGTAAACTACTGCCTGGTGAAATATTAAAAAATAGAGGTCATACTGGGCATGTGGACATAAAATGGTTACATATTGTTCTTGGGCTAGTGTCTGGACTTCACTGACAAGATAATACTTAGTAAAATATGAACATAAGTCAAGAATTAATTAAATACATTTATACTATCTGATTCCTTATGTAATTATGTTTTATTAGATTAATAGTGAAATGTGTGATTAGATGAAAGAGGAGGCAGGGAAAAGTGCACGTGAGGGGAACTTGATGCATCTTCATTTAATGTTTATACAGGGAAATTGTGTTTGCTGCAGAAGATCCTCGTTAAACATGGAGAGATTGAACAAATAAGAGAAGAAATGTGTGTGAGAGTTAGTGCAATGATTATGTTGGTTTAAGAAAGCCAACATACTGAAATGCTATTTCAACTTATGTTGGCCTTAGAAAGCCAACATGCTGTTGTATTATTTAAACGTTTTATCATAGTTATGTTTGTTTGAGAAATAAATGCTATTTAAACGTATTATGTTGGCTGTCTGTCTGTCTGTTTTCCTGATATACTTTATTGTCTTAAAAACCTTTAAACTTTACACTTTAAAACCACTTTTAACTTACTTCAAACTTCAAGTTTCAAACTTCAAAGTTTGTTTTGACTAACTTTTTATGAAGTTCATTTTGATCTTCTATTTTTCCATTTTTTTTTTAAATCTTCTATAAGCCTTGGGTGTTTTATGCCTTAAACCTAGCCTGGATGCCAGCCGAACTTAGCCCCGCCCACAAAATTTTTAGGTCGGGAAGTTCGGTCTGAACTCGATCCGTTGAGGAGCTATTATGCCCAAACAAAAATTGTTCGGACCAATCAAATTGTCAAGGCGGGCTTTATACGATGATGGACAGATGAGCAACGTAACTTAATCATCTACGTCACCAACGAGCGGTTGGGTTGAATTCGTTTACAACAAAGATGACTGCCGCTGGAGAAATGTTATTTCACGGGTTCACACTTACAAATAAGTCAGATAGAATAAATGCATAGGCCTATTTGGCATGCTGTCCGAGGAGTGGCTCCAGGCTCGGTATTCGGCCCGAACCCAAAGTAGGCTACTCCCCCTGTATTCCTGGCTGTGGAAGAACAAGCCGAGAGTGAGTAGAGGGATGCTGAAAACTGTCAAGGAATGTTAGGTGAGTTGACAAAGTGAATAAATATATGCTTCCTCTCATGCTGATAGTGTAGACCAGACGGTCATTGTTTGATGACAAGTTGATTGGATTGATTATTTGAACGTGCTCCTCTCGAACTTTGTTTATAAAACATTATGACTAGATTCCGCCATTGTGTCTGTTATAGAAGATATTGACAGCGCATTCATTTTAAAAGAGGAACAGAGAACCGCAATCAAGGCATTTGTCGATCGGAAACATGAATGAAAAACATACGTCACTTAGGCTACTCCGTTGCTCTGATTGGTTGTAGGTCTATCCAATTGAGTGCAGAGGCATTTTCCTTTCTGGTTCGGTTGAAACACGTCCCATAATGAAAGCTCAATGGAGCAGTATCAGACTCACATTCTGACTAGAATCTGAGTATGACGACGTCAGGCTACCTTAAACCAGCAATAAACAACAAACCAAGGTCCCTTAATATAAGTCAAACATAATCTTGACAACTTCTTACGCCACACCAAGATCGAGCTGATGATACAAAAAGCAGCCTGTAGTCATTAACAAAAAAAAAAAAAAAGATTACATAATCATACACAAATTAACTTGAATCCTGAAAAAGTATGTGAAGAGAATTCTTGTCACTGCGTTTCCCGATAACGGTGTCTCTTAGCGGTATAACTTAACTAAAGGTATACCATTTCTATGCGTGTTCCCCGAACCATACCTTAGGAAGTAGCTTAAGACAGACCTTCTTACTTGCAACATTACCAGGTGCTGTCGTGACGATGGTGCTGAATTGGCTGATATCGATGGCTCGAGAATCAATTATTCTCTCGTGCAGGGGCTGCTTCACTGCATTATGTGAGAAAGCGGTGTTCTTTATAAAAGAAGCACCTCAGAAATAGTTGAAATTGCATTTATTAGGAGAAAAAAGGAATCGCCGGTGCAGCACAGATGTCTTCTTATTAATTTATTTATTTAAGGTGCATAACAATGACTAACGTTTCGATGTAAAGTTACATCTTCATCAGAGTCCTTGGAGAGAATGGGCAGTGAAGCCCTTAATAAGGATCATCAACAGGTATGATTGTGCGTAAGGGGTGTTGGCCACCTAAAAATACATCCATCTAAACCAAGGTGCCACACTCACAAATCAGTCATTAAAGGGCAAGTGCCCACACACAGGTCAAAAAAGATTAAAAACAATGTAAGTAAGTAACAAGCATTAAATGTTCACAATACAATGGGAATAAAAGTATATTCATCTTACATACTGTATTTTTATATGCTTAAGTGTTAAGAGAAAGCATGTTAAGCTAAATTCTTCATTTAGACCTAGAGGTTCTAGAGTGTTAAGTGTATGTATCCAAAATGCTTCCCTGCATAGGAGTTTATTGATAATATCACCACCTCTGGGTGGGGGTGTGATTTTCTCAATTCTCCAAAACTTCAATGATGCAGGGGAACCATGATTGGCCTGCTTATAGTGCCTCGCCATGGCATATGTTAAGTTCTGGGTACGAATTGCTGTTTTGTGTTCAGCTATCCTTAGTTTAAGTTGACATTTTGTTTGACCTATGTACACCAGTCCACAGGGACACTTTAGAAGGTATACCACATGAGTACTGTTACAATTGATAAATGAAGAAATAGAATATTTCTTACCAGTGCGGGGATGTGAAAAATCTTTCGCATTGGTCGAATTGGAGCATTGCGCACAGTTGCCATGTTTATAGAAACCCAGGGGTGGGCTGGGGAGCCAAGTAGTCGAGGGTGGGGTAGTCATATCTGAGTGGACCAATTGGTCACGAATGTTACGGGCGCGTCTGATTATGAACCTGGGCGTCTCAGCGCAGATGTCTTTAAAGGAGTAGTTCACTTTAAATTGAAAATTCTGTCATCATATACTCACCCTCATGTTGTTTCAAACCTGTATGAATTTCTTTCTTCTGCTGAACAGAAAGGAAGATATTTAGAAGAATATCAGTAACCAGGCAGTTTCTGGGTCCCATTGACTTCCATAGTAGGAAATAAATATACTATGGAAGTCAATGGGACCCAGAAACTGTCTCCTTTAAGTGTTGGGTCACTGTTAAGAACATGCCAATACTTGCGAATAATGTTTTTTATTCTTCCTGCTGCTGGAGTGTAGCCAGTGGAAAAAAATACTTTTTTTCCACTGGCGCGGTCTGTATTTAGGCGTGGTCTGTATTTAGAGCCCTATCCCATGCTTTAGTAATGTCAGATTTATCATAACCTCGTTGTTCGAAAAGACGCGCTAGATGGGCTGCTTTTGACATAAATTTACTTATGGTACTACAATTTCTTCTGACTCGCAGGAACTGGCCCACTGATATATTGCGAACCAGATGAGGCGATTGATTACTATCTGCTCTTAACAGGGTGTTCCTGCTGAGAGGTTTGCGGTAGATAGTGGATTGTAGGATATTATTTGCATCCTTAGAAATGGTAAGGTCTAAGAAATCAATGGACTGCTTGTTAAATTCCATAGTAAAAGACAAATAATCTGTAGTAGAATTTACATAAGTCAAAAAAATGATATAACTCATTAGGTGTGCCCTTCCATATTAATAGAACATCGTCTATGTATTTGCGCCAGAGTGATATTTTAGAATGGAATGGGTTATTTCAGTATTCTGTATATATTTTTCTTCCCATAGACCCATTATCAGAATGAGAGTCGTAGATCCAAGTGCAAGCAAGCAGTTTATTGAAGACAGGTTGAAACAGGGATAATACTCAAAACACCACGTATAGCAGGTGGGCAACCAGGATACAAATTCACAGGAGAGGATGAGTGATATAAATATACCCAGAACTCCAAACGATCTCCAGAAGTCTGGAACACAGACGAGATCGATCCTATTCCATTATTCCTAACTGCGGAAAAACTCCGTAAGGGAACTCAGACACCGGAATTGGGAAAGAGAGCACAAACAAGAGTGACAATAGTGACAAACCGACCCCCAGCAATAATCACTCCCGCTAGACAAAGGCAGCTAACAACAGAAGTAACTAGCTGCAGCTGCGGACTGATTAAGTGCTGGTTACTAAGCAACAAACAAGCACTACACACTCAGAGCCCACACCCACAACAACCAACAGATACACAAAATGAACACATGGATCGATGAACCGTGACACCCATCACCAAACAGGCATATGAGGGTGCAAACGAGGACCCCATTGCAGTCCCCTTAAGTTGTAAATAGAATTTGTCATAGTATTTGAAAAAAAAAATTATATAGAATGATCTCGACAAGATTTACAAGAAATTCTGATGGGGGCAGGACATCAGTGGGGCGTGCCACCTATTGGGAGGAACTTGCTGAGGAAATGCAGCAAAGAATTCCGTACCTTATATTCAACCATCCGGCGTTTAGCAGGGAAGAAACAGCCACTGGTCAATAATATCAAGGACTCGATGGGGAAATTGGACAGATCCAGACCCAGTTGAGGACCTGAGCACCTGTGTGGACGACCTAGAACCCTCTTTACCGGAACTACGAGTCGCCATTAAATCATTAAAGAACAACAAGGCTCCTGGAGTGGATAGCGTAGTGGCAGAGGCCTTGAAACATGGAAGAGAAGTTCTGGAAGGCCGCCTACACATGCTGCTAGGACTGATATGGAGGATTGAAGTTATTCCTACTGCTTGGAAACGGGCGACCATCATCCCGACTGTAGGTTTCCACTAAATGAAGCCCTAGCGTGACACTTTGTCCACTCCCTTATTGTCCGAATCCACATCAATAATCCACAGGACCACTCGTGAAAAAATGTATCCGTTTACTCAGTTAGCAACAAAAACATCAGCACAGGAATATTACAGAAAATTAAATGATTAAAACAAACAAAAGGGAGATAGTGAAAAAAGGTAAAAAAAACTGTGAGGCTCCACTCTCTGATTGCCTGACTGTTCAATCCGAAAACTTTTACCATTCTTGCGAGAGTATTCCAAACAATTAAAGGTACATGCAGTTAAAGGTAAAAATGCGATAACAGTCCTCTATTCCCAAAATATCACCAATGTAATATAAATGCACTCTAAATTATCCACACACGTTTTAGATAATTACAAAATTAACTCATTGCATTACTGTAAATATTACCTGCATCAACCTGTAAATACTGTAAATATTCCCTTTTTCCTCCACATAAATGAATCATGTAAATTACTATTTAACGCATAAATTTAAAATTATTTATCAGTTAACTGCATTTAGGCTCCTACACCGACTTTCAAGAAAGGGGACGAGTGCAAAAACTATCGTGGCATCAGTCTCCTGTCGATCATTGGTAAGGTGTTTATGAAGATCATTCACCGTCGGATGCTCAAATGCCGCAACAAAACAGGTAGAGAAGAACAAGCGGGAATCCGGCCAGATCAAAGCTGTTGCGATCAGATCTTCTCTCTTCGCCAACTCCTAGAAGAGAGGATCCGATGTGGCAAAAGAACAGTGATGGTTTTCATTGATTTCTCTGCAGCCTTCGGCAGCGTGCACCGCCCAGCCTTATGGAACACACTACGAGCGGAAGGGTACCCTCCAAAGATCATACGCCTCCTCCAGAACACCTTTGAGGGGTCTACCAGCCATGCACGAGTTCAAGGAGTGACAATCGACTTTCAAGTGAATTCGGGAGTTAGACAGGGCTGCATTCTCTCCCCCAGCCTGTTCAACATTGTCGTGGACTGCATCATGAGGCGGGTCTTCTTTGGATGACGCGGATTGAGATTTGGAGCCTGGTTCGCCGAATATGCCACCGACCTGATGTATGCTGACGACAGTGTTTTTCTCACCGATGATGATGCCGAAGCCTCCACAATTATCCAGGATATCGTCGAAGAAGCTACAAGATTTGGGCTTAAAATCAAAGTTGTCAAAACAGTTGTTATGACCTCAGACAACTCTCCGACAGTTGTATACCTCAATGGGATCCAGTTAGAACAAGTCGAGACATTCAAATATCTGGGGTCGACCATTCAAGGTAACAAGATCGCAGCATCAATCGACATTACCCACCGAATCGGATCTGCAACTTCGGCCTTTGGTTCGACTTCCTGGTGCATCTGGAAGAAGAAGACTCTAAAAACAGCAACGAAGGTCCGTCTATACCGCACTCTGATCCTACCAATTCTCCTATATGGAGCGGAAACTTGGGTACTCTTAGAGACAGACGTGTGAAGACTGGAGGTATTCCAAATGCGCTGCCTCCGCCGGATTCTTCGAGTCACACTCCTCGACAAGATCTCCAATGAGGAAGTTCGCCGCCGCTGTTCTCACCAACTGGAAATCAACGTCTTGATCAAACGCGCCTGCCTCCGATGGTTTGGACATGTTTGCAGGATGGATGAGCACCGTCTCCCATACGGCACCCTATGGCGAACCAGGCCTGATGGCTGGAAAGTATTAAGAAATGCACCTAAAAAGACGTGGATCAAACAACTGGAGATGGACCTAGCAGCGTATGGTATTTCACCCGATTATGCCAACAAGAATGTGGCTCAGGACAGGAAACGGTGGAGAAAGATCATGGAGTTCGTATGTGAAGGCAATTTCCGTTCAGCACCC
Source organism: Scardinius erythrophthalmus (assembly GCF_964197995.2). Lineage (NCBI taxonomy): Eukaryota > Metazoa > Chordata > Actinopteri > Cypriniformes > Leuciscidae > Scardinius > Scardinius erythrophthalmus. The sequence goes on along the minus strand of NC_138237.1, from coordinate 25,385,095 downwards.
ACGGTTCCATATAACCTACGGCCACATTTGGACTACGGAATTACGGGAGAGAAATAAAAATAAATAAATACAGCTTAAGGTGTAACTTAAGAATGATGTAACGTTAAGAAGGTAACGTCAGGAAACGCAGCCCTGTTTTGTAGGACATTTTTCATTTAAAAGAAATATAACCTTTTCACCATTTTTATTCTGATTTATTCTTTGTTTAATATTTTACTTGCATCGAGAAAACAGCTAACAATATGTTCTCATCAAATATAAATGAATTATAGTGAACACTGGGGGAAACTAATCACAGATCATTAGCTCAAGGAAAGTTTTAAAGTGTTCATTTCATTAGTTTGTTAGGCCATTAAACAGTCCATGTTCTCTTGACTTTAAACAGTCCATGTTCTCTTGGCTTTAAACAGTCCATGGCTGCGTTCCAGTCCAAAATTGTCATGCCCTTCACTTGCTAACTTCCCTTCCTCTCGTTCACTCGGATGTACGTCATTGCGAGTGCCCACTACTGGCGGAAACTGCAATGGGCTGAACTGGAACGTCCTAAGCCCTTGATCACTTGGAATCAGCTGTGGAGTTGATTTATTATTTACATTTTTTTCCCTTTAAGAATTTGTTTAATGCAGCATCCAAATGTTTATAGGTGTGTTTGGGTTGTTTTAAATTTAAAAAAAATTATAATTAATATATCATAGAGTTGTTTGTGTGGTGGTGATTAGACGAGATATGCGGTGACGTCACAATCGTGTTGCATTGTGGGACATATAGGTGCCTGAAGTGTACATTTGAAGCAGACTCGCTCCCTCGGTCAAAATCGAGGGAACGAGGGTCTGTCCATATAAACTTCCCTCGTCCACTTCACGAAGTGGAACGCACTTCAAAATGGCGGCAGGGATTCCCCCGAGGGGAAGTGCTTAGGGAAGTTTGCAAGTGCGTGTCTAAAAGTGGACTGGAACGCAGCACATGTTCTCTCAGCCTAACAACAGTTTATCTTGTGTGAGTGCAACAGCCCCTTGTTTGACAAGTTAATTGCAATTAATTAAGGCAGTCAGTGAAGGTATGATGGCAATTTGTGTCATTGCAGTCCTGCAATGCCATCTGAGACCTGTTTAAGTGAAAGTTCATTCAGTTTCTTTACTCGACTGGATAACAGATAAGTGGGGGCTGAGAGTAGTAAATTGACCCAATAATTCATATTTGGGGCCCTATCTTGCACCCAGCGCAATTGACTTTTTACACCGACGCATGTATCATTCCTATTTTGCACCCGCGCAAAGCGCGCTTTTCCCTCCACAGAAGCACGTCGCTAAACTAGGGAATGAACTTGCGCTCCCTGGGCGGTTCAGCGCAAAAAAGGAGGCGTGTTCCGGCGCAAACGTTCCTTCATGCTATTTTGCAGGTTTAGAAAACAATTGCGCCACTAACCAGGAAAAAATAGTTTAAAGTCAGTGGCGCGTTGCGCATGTTATTCATATGCTATTTTAAGGGCGCATGCTTGGCCATAATCAATGTAGCGTGTGCACAACGCGCATACACTTTGATTCTCTCATCTACACAGAAGCAGCAGTTTTCATTTTTGCAAATCATACATTATTACGATAGATAGATAGATAGATAGATAGATAGATAGATAGATAGATAGATAGACAATTTATTATAAAAGCATACATCTAGCTTACACATTTACCCAAATGCTCCTGGCACAAGGGTCATTTATCCCGCTGGGAAAATAGCAACAGCGCCAAGACCCGCCCACAAAGTTACTTGCGCTTTGCGCTTTGACACTTGCGTTTCAGATCGTTAAAATAGGGCCCATGGTGTCCATGTGTGTATGGGTGTGGGTTAATGTCATTTCTTGCATTTTGCACACATGTAGGAGTTCCAAAGTTTTCAGATATGAATCTCTATGGTGGCCGTCGTTGTCGAGCTCCAGATGGTTCCTCTACAGCAGTGGTTCTCAATTCCAGTCCTCGGGACCCCTTGCTCTGCACATTTTGTATGTCTCTCTTATCTAACACACTCAGTTCAGTTCATGGAGTCTCTCCTAATGAACATGATCTGGTTCAGGTGTGTTAAATAAGGGAGACATACAAAATGTGCAGAGCAGTGGGTCCCGAGGACTGGAATTGAGAACCACTGCTCTACAGGATTCCTCTGCACAGTTAAGTGTTGTTCAGGTAAACGTTGCTCTTCAGCAGGTACGTTTTGTTCAGGTACGTTTTTTTGTTCTTTAATGGGTGACTGTTGTTCAGGTAACGACATGTGCTAGTACATCTTGTTCCGATTCAGCTAGATGTGGCAACACCGTAGATTTAAGCATTTGTTCTGACTGTTCTGATGATGTTTCACAGGTAGGTAACAGTTGTGATGTGGTTTCCACTTCTATCTGGTTATGACTATTTTGTTGGGCCCTAAACTGGTAGGGCTTTACTTGGACATAGAACTCATCGTCACTTTCACTGTCATTCTCTATCTCATGTTCCTCCCTTCTCTTGGAAGGTGAAGCTGCTGTTGAGTTTTCGCTTCGGTGTAGTGTTTTGAGTCTGTGTAGTAACCAGAGGTAAGTGATCACAGGGGAGAAGATGATTTTGATGCAACACTATTGCTCTGCCTTTGCCCTGTTCTGGCTTCACTTCATAGATTGGAGTATCCTCAGCAGCCTGGCCTATGACAATATGGACTTCATCCTTCCAGTAATTTCGAAGTTTCCCTGCAGAATAGTTGAATAGAATGACTGCTGCGCTTGACAGGTCGCATATAAGAACGAGAGAGAGAGAGTCCCGGCCACACGCGCACTCTCACCGCCTTCAAACAACACAAGTGCTGTCTTGCTCTCTGTCCCTCGCCCATAATAATAAAAATCAATTGACACAATAGTAAAATGTCGGAAGACCGAAGTTTCACATGGAGCATTCAGAGATTTTCTTTCTATTTGAAAGTGTGGAATTGTGGAATTCTGCTAAAAAACAAACAAACAAAATGTTGCCTTCTCTTCTCTGAAAAGCATTCCGCACATTCAGCTGACATAAACCACAATTTCAGTAAACAAAAAAACAGTGATGAAATGTTTTCTGTGTTGACACAAATCTAGTGCGATGTACTAGACTGCAGAGATAATCACACAACGCGTGCCGTAGGCTATACATTTACTATTACAGTTTTTTTTTCAGTTGCTTAAGCACAATTTTGAAAACAGGGCCCGGTTTTTCAAACCCCTTCACACTATTAGCACAACACTACACCAAAGTAGCACAACACCTCAGATCATTTTCAAAATGGAACACTTTCATCAAAACTATACAATGTCTTATAAACCTTATTTTGTTGTCATAACATAAACACAACCATCATATGGTCTAATTCTGTTTGAATCAGTTAAACACTCCTGTGCTCAACCTAAAACACTTTTAGCATTTACACAGAGAGAATGTAAACACCACATGACACCAATTGTGCAGACCAATGAAAATATTTATTTATTTTCATGTACTCAAGTCAGCCAATACTGAACATTTCATTCATAAAACAAACACTGAACAAAACATTCATAACAAAATATTTTCCAGTTTTCATAAAGTAATACCGAACATACCCTTGTATTGTAAGCTTACAGTAATACTGTTACATAAAAATACAAATCCAGTTCAGTACCGAAAAAACAACAACAAAAAAAACAACCTAAATCTCTCCGCCTAGCTGGATCTGGCCACAGGGCCTTGTCAACATCACAGGCTATATTTTAATTTGCAAGGCAACGTGGGAAGAATCTTTTGGAGTGACGAATTCACCTCCCTCAGTATTAGTCCGTGGTTTATTACATGGTCCACAATTTTTTCCAAAAACGAAAACATTGTCTTCCCTCTCCTTCTCCCTCTTCCTATTCCTCTCCCTCTTCCTCCACCTTGTTCTCGCCGGATTCCCCCTCTCATCTGCACTCTCCCTCTTTCTCTGACACCGTCCATTTTTGTTGAAGACAGGTGAACTTACCTGTTGCCTTTTTATAGTGCGTAAACCTGATTGGTGTGTCTACAATTAAGCACCAGTGTGTGTGCACTCCTGGTGACTGTGCTTAACCAATTGGTTCATGGGTGTGTTCATTTGAAAGCCTTTGCTTTGAAATTGCAAGGAAATTACATCAGGATAAATTTCTGAAAATAAGTAAGGAATAATTGACGAAAGGCCGTTGAATTATTAGAAAAATAATGCACACCCGAGGTGGTAATGCGGTCACGACGCGAAGCGGAGTGGCCGTTCACCTCGGGTGTGCATTATTTTTCTAATAATTCAACGGCCTGAAGTCAATTATTCCGCTTATACTACAGTTACCACACCTCGAAACATTGTTCAGATTATGTATTTCAAGACGTTTGTAAAGTTTTTGTCATTAAAACGCTCTTGTATGTAGGACTAATTTCTTACGCATCTAAACCAATGCCTCCGTTGCTAATTCCAAAACGTCATTTTAGAGTTAGTAACGGAGGTTTGAGCCACTGATAGCAGACTAATGCTGGGGACACACGACTAGCTGACACATTCTCTGACTGTTTTCATCGACTGCAGCAGATTTTAAACACCGACTCTGAACACAGACTGAACGCGCTGAACACGCGTTTGGGCATGATCAGTCATACGTATCAAATTACATTCATAACCGGCCTTAAAGTGTGTCCCCAGTTATTAATGCAGTTATTAGAGAGAGAGATGTTGCAATAATGAGACAGAAAAGCATGTGCGTCAATATTATTATTTATTTATTAATTCAATTCCTTTTAATTAATTCGAATTCATTCTTTTTTTTTTCCTATTATTGACAGATGACAGACTAGCCAAATAAATGAAACACAAAGCCCTTTTAACAAGTAGGCCTATCAATAATTATTTATTTGTTATATTATCTGCAATAATAATCCGTGCTGCAGGATTATCCATTTATTTAGCCTATATTCAGTTTAATTTTCTATTGATTATAGATAGGAATATACTTTATTTGTTCAAATTAAACTGCATGTTTCCATTGATTGTGAAGCTAGACATTGAAAATTCCAGATCAAGCTCATGCGGCTAAATGTTTTTTTCTTGTTATGAATTGTATCCTATTTTCCGTTATTACCGTTAACTACGCGAAGTGATATGGAACTGTAATGCGGTCAAGACCTGCCTGGAACTACTTTAGCTGTGCGTTTCCCTGAAAATAATGCACACCTTAGAACGTTCGTCAACCAATCAGATTCAAGCATTCAACGGCCCTGTAGCATAATACAATTTAAACAAATCAAACCATATCGTAAAGTGTTACAAACAAATAATTTACTCAGAACACCTCTTAAAATGAGAATGTAAGCAAGATTTAACCTTAATGAACCAGTATTTTTTCAGTTTATATGACTATGTGTAGAAAAATTACCTTGTTGAATGGGGGGTAAAATGTGTAGAAAAATACCCCCCTTATTTCGCACCCTGCTTTTACCTCAGTATTGGTAGTTTAAAAGTGATATTTGTTGTAAATGCATAGTAACCACAACACTTACCATGCTTTTAATGCCTAATAATCTAAAATCCAATATTTGTTAGGTAAATCAGTACTTTTTCCTTAATCCTATAGGGGCCTACAGTATATTATACATAATGATATTTTCTTTTCTCTTTTTTCTGTAATGTCAGCTGTGTCAGCTGCTGACACTAGGGGCACACGCCTGGGCAGAACCCGGTGTCTGAGGCATGTGTACAAACACGCCATTCAATGGCTAACGCACCACTGCCATAGTGTGCAAAGCTCCACCAGTTTGACCAGCAGCTGCATACGCTCTGCCCACCAACGTAGATGTTGCCTGACATGGTTTAGTGGGAGCCTTCAGCGATGACGATGGCATCCTCCCACAACCCTGATCACCCAGCCCTTCAACATTCAAATAGCCTGAAGCCAAATAAAGACATGTTCCTCGATCAACATTTTTTTTTTTTTTTTGGTTATCCAGGAAATTTTTTTATATATATTAACTTACTTAATATAAACGGAGCTAGTCTCAGCCACAACGGTTTATATGCGAGTTAGGCAAATATTAGTATTAGATAAATATTAGATGTTAGTAAGGTGATCTCGAAAAGTACAACATTGTTGCTGTTGTTGTGCACCAGCAATATCTGAGATAAGATCCTGAAGCTACAACAGCTTTTGAACGTTAACAGTGATGCTTTAAATGAACAATAGAAAAATAAATAAATGTCTTAAAACAGAAATGTCAAACAAGACAATAGATGCAGTGGAACTCTTCACTCATGCTGATGTCTTTTTAAAAACTTTATTTTACAAAGTGTTTACAGATTAATTATTATATGTTAAGTTTTAAAGGATAAAACTTGAATCCTTGGATTTAATCCTTTAAACATCCTTTAAAAGTTTTTACATTTTCAGAGCAGACATTTCTCTGTGTTTACTGTCCAGTGAGCACCGTATTTGACACAATCCCTCCAGCTAGGATAAGCAGCATGAAGAAAACCACTAGTCCTCGACGAACAACCAGCTGTTTGGTGGTTAAAACCACCCCAACTGTGACCTTTTTGTCAGCATCTGTTATTCCTTTTCCTCCATTACTGAGTCCTTCCAGGTCTGTGCTGGCATCTGTCTGGCCTTCTTCAGTGTGCTGGGACTCTATACAATAATCTGTAAACATAAGCGAAAGCCCATGATGAAAGAAACATGTTTTTTGTTCATCATTAAGGTCATCATATACCACAGACAGAAAGTACCTTCTGTGCAGCCCTTATTTTCCATAGCGTAAGATTCATCTTTCGTCTCAGGGGCTTGAACACCTGCTCTGATCAAGGCCTAAAAATAAGAAGATAAAGTCTAGAGTCATCTGTTCAATCATCTGTCCAAACAGACTATATGCTTAAGTATTACAGTGCATCTCATCCTCATGGACTGCAGCAGATTTTCCAGTTCCTGCTGTGAGATGTTACTCCAAAGCATTTGCAAGTTCTCTAACGTACAGTATCTGGGGGACATACAGTTACACATGGTTTGGCACTGCAAGGACAATCAGCTGTCCTCCCTGTAGCACTGACTTCTTACATTACAGTTTATTGCTCTGGTCAAGTCTGCAGTCTGCAGCAAAAGATGGCCGCCAACAGGTTTCGAAACTTTCGCCTCTGACGCGCATAAATTTCGATTCAAACTTTTGATATTACGCGCGTCAATTTCGCTCTTGGCGCGCGAATGCACACAAAGTGGTCAAGCGTATAACTAGATGCGGCAGGCGCGAATTTGACGCGCTATTCGCGTTCGGTGTGAACGCACAGTAAGGCATGTTCGTGCAGGCTATCAGGCTGCTTCTTTTTTTTTTTTTTTTCAGAGTAGAAAGGACTCTTCAGTGTCCTAAGTTATGGGAACTGTGACCTTAATTGTCTACTGCCTGTAAACTAGTGTCTTAAGGACTGTTCCACATGTGCATGTGCAATAATTGTTAATGGTTCAATGAACAAGCATGAAAAACATTGTTCAAACCCTTTCCAATAAAGATCTGTAAAGCTTATTTGTATTTTACAAAATTATCTTTAAAATACAGTATCCTGAAAAAGGGACTTTTTTATGCTGAGTTATACAGTATGTGTGTTTGTGTGTGGATGATGAAAAATGGCCCACCTCTTGAGTCGCTTTTTTCCAGTCTAGTTTGTAAATGAGGATGCTGAAGAACAATGACTGTAGGAAGACACACCCAAAAAACCCAATCCACAGACCTAACAACAGAGAGAAAAGATGTGAGGAGATTGATGGATGTGTTTAGTGTGGCACTTGAGTTTATTGGCTCTGTTACAGTAAAATAGTGTGCAGCATTGAGCAGATGTGTCATTACAAACAGCATCAGAACATACAGAAATCTGTTGTAAAGAAGCTGCATTCACATTTAATTGTGTTCTAAAATTATCAGGGCAGCATTCAGTCTTACAAATCCCAGATTACTATTTTTAATATTTCAAAATTATGAAATAGCTTTAATATAGCCAGCTACTTTCTTACCAATTATGCCCATATTGAAGGCAAACATCAGAGACACTCCAATTGGTAATCCCACAAAATAATGTCCCACAATGTTACAAAGAGCACCAAGCAGCTGCTTTCCTGCACCTCTGATAATGCCACCTGTAATAGCCTACAATCAAAACACATCTGGGTGATTATCAAAGGGAAAATATCAAGATACATACACAAAATGAGAGAAATACAAATAGCAGGCCACTTAAAATTAATAACTAAAAGTGTTACAAAAAGAAGCTTTATGTTTCTTCTTTTAATTCATGTATCTATAAAGAGGTTTAAAATCAATATACTTACAGAAGCGGCATCAAATAGATAGATAAAGCCATACATTATCATGACCTCTGAAACTCTGAGGAGAATTTCCCTGCAAGATATAGAGAGTTAATGAGACCAGTTATAATGTTATTCTCCATAATTTGATCCTGATTTGATGAAAAACGCTGACATAAAATACAAAAAAAAACTGTACACAACATAATTCCACATTCACATGTTAAATGCTGATGTTCTTTAGAATAAAAAAATTAACTATGCAGTGTTCAACAGTAACTTTCTCTGGTAACTTACTCGTCTCTGCTAAAGATGTATCCAATAATGTTGTTAGTACCTCCAATTATTGTTGCAATCACACAGGAAACAAGTACTACAGCAGCAAAGAAAAGAAACAGGTATTGATAGAAAATTACTGCAAAACCTAATATGAGTAACAATAATTATAGTGATTATCATTTCATGTTTCATTTAGACAATAATGGATTTAACACCCTGCTATCTTATATCAACAGGTTTCCAAAAAAATAGACATGTTAAACAACATAGACATCAGTTAAAGCTTTTGACATGACAACATACGTCCACAGACTAAAGACACTTTGGCGGACAGCTTGGCTTGTTCCGTGTTTCCAGCTCCAAGAGCATTTCCCACCCTCACACTGGCTGCCACTGCAAATCCCAGTGGAAACTGAATCACAAAGAGAAAACAATGAGTTGTGTTCAAATGCTATACCCAATGGATTCCATTAATTAATTGAGCTACTATTTGTCAACTCAATGAAAAAAATAAATAAAATAAATTATCTCAATTTACCCAGATTAATCCTAATACGCCTCCATTCAAACAGTGGAGAAGTCACTTATGCTCACCAAGACTGCATTTATTTGAAATACAGAAAAATACAAAAATACAATAAAAACAGTAATACTGCACTGTAAAAAAATATTTGCAGTAAGTAATGGCAACCTTTGTTTTTACATTGCCTTTTACAACCTTTATTTTTTTGCAAGTTGCAAGATTCAACTGAATTTATTTAAGCCAGTTTAATATAATATAAGTTGAAATGACTTATACAATCAAGTTGACTTAAAAATGTAAGGCAGCAACTGAACTTTTTAAGTTTTTAAGTTGAAATAGGTGGACTTTTTTTTACAGGGTGTGCAATATTATTGCAGTTTGAAAATGACATGTTCCTTTTCAAGGGGACTCAATGCTGTGTCAGAAGGTTGACGCTTTGGAAATGTATGTGTGGAATATCACTCCAATCTCATTGGCCAATCATAGTCTCGTGATAAATGATGGTGCATCCCGGAGGCTGTAACTCCAGGACCAAACATAATCAGCTTCTGTGTCTTCTGTTAGTCTTCCTCTTTGTAAATTTTGAGTGTTATTTGGTGTTGTTTGTCACTATTATTTAATTAACGGCGAATAGGCAGCAGTTTAAGATCTGCGAGTTTCCCTGCCCGTGCTACATTATGGGAGGTGACACACTCTGTGTGTGTTCTGCTTGGGAGCGGAGCATTCACAGTCAGCTCTCGAGGGGGCTGATTGTGTTCATTGTGAAAGGCTGCCACTGAGAATGCTCCGCTCCCGTGAGGCTCTCTTTGAGGAAAGAGGCCAGGCACGTGCCCAAACACGGGTATGGGGCGATGCTTAGGGTTGAAGAGACACTTGCAAGTTATCTCTCCTCTTAGTCGGCATCGTCCTTAAAGGCTTTGACACTACCCACAAAGCCATATAGAACTACATTGTTTTTGGTGGGTAAAGCCTATGTGGGATCAAGTCAGGCATGGGCATGTCTGCCCACAATGGCTTTACTGCAGATATGTCAGGCCAACCTGCTTAGGGGAGGGGCCCGGATGCTTATAAAGAGCTGGGCTTGGCTACATATTTAGCTCTCTGCACCACCAAATAGACAGCCCACTCAATCGGCCATTCTATGGCAGTTATGGTGGCCATGCAGAGGCACTGCAGATGGTTGAACCTCTTTGGAATAAAGGAAAGAGAAAAGTTCTTCCTCTTGGATGCTCCGCTCTCCTGTCCTAGCCTCTGCTGCGACACTGTAAACACTGTTGCATTCCAAAGGTATATCCCCCACCGAGTCCAGGTACTTGGGGTTTCTCCCAAAGAGCAGCCCCAGCCAAGCACAAGTGGTCAGCTCAGAGCAGGTGTTAGAGCATGAAGGAATGCATCCAACGTGATTACTCTGGGGCTTCTTCACAGGAGACCATTGTAGTGATGGCTCAAGACTAAGGCATTTTCCCAAGACCAAGGGGTTACATGCAGATGCGTTTGTACTCTAGTGATGTGGAAGAAGCCTTGGTTCTTGGTTCAAGGCCCTGTGCTGGGGTCATCCTGTCATGAGAAAACACTAACGACAGACACTTCCCTCACGGGCTGGAGTGCACATAAATTGCCTGGGATGATGGCTGTATTTCTAGCACTAAGATGCTGGATCCTGGATCTCAGAGGCCACCATGCCCTTGTCCACTCAGACAGCAACTTGATAGTCTCATAAATAAATCACCAGGGGGTCTGCGGTTATGCCCTCTTGGTGCACCAGATCATCCTCTGGATCCAGGGCAAGCTGCTCTCGGCGAGTGCAGTTTATATCCCTGGGCACCTAAATTGGGGAGCAGACATCTTGTCGAGGCCGGGGCCCAGGGAAAGGAAACTCCACCCAGAAATTGTGTAGTTGATTTGGAGGAGGTTCGGCCAGGCAGAAATGTATTTGTTTGCATCAGTAGAAACGGTGCATTGTCTTCTCTGGTTCTTCCGTTGGGGCTGGATGCCATGGTTCAGACGTGGCTGAGGCTACGTCTGTATGTATTTCCCCTGATTGCTCTGCTCCTGTGAGTTTTAGAGAGGGTTCGCCAGGACGGGGTTCATCTACTACAAGTAGCTCAGTTCTGGATGGCCAGAGTGTGGTTTATGAACCTGATGTCTCTCCTGGACGGCTCTCCATTGGAGATTCCCATCCGGGGGATCTTCTTTCTCAAGCACAATTTATCATCCCGACCAGAGATATGGAAATTGAGGGTTTGGCCCCTGGGGGGAATCAACTGTTGAACTCTGGTCTCTCATCTGGGAAACAAATTAGTATTTGCAAGAGGCATCCAAAACCATACATTATACTCTAAAAAACACTGGGTTGTTTTCAACCCAAGGGCTGGGTAAATAAAGGGCATAACAAATGTTCGGTTAAATTTACCCAGCAAATTGGGTGTTTATTTAACCCAACATTATGGGTTGATTTAACCCAGAATAGTTTATTCATTTTTACTATTAATTTTTACTTTTTTCTTCATACATGAATTAATGTCTACGGATTAACTTAAATCGTCTAAACTTTTTAAAAATACTCAATACTACCACTGGCTTGCATGATAATTCCTTTATTTTCAATCATATTTTACAGTATAGACCAATTTTCAGTTGGTAAACATGGTGACTTTTTTTGTGGGCGGAGCTTAGGTGGTGGCAGAACGATCCCTCTGACCGCTTTACTAACGTTTGTTTGCAAGTTTTGTTAGCTTGTTTTTTAATAATGACTGGAGAAAATCCGATTTTATCTTAATGTGCAAGGTCACTCACTGTCCAGGACCGCGATTGTTATTTGCAAAAGTTAATTTTAACGGACACGTTCAGACAGTCAATGGATGGACGATCTGACAGGATTAACGTTAATGTTACCTCCGGTTGAGTGGCCTGACTTCTGCTACCTGATAGAGAACCTGAGCGTAAAGAGAAACTGAGGGAATATAAATCTTTAGATGCCTATAACTGTACTAAATGGTCACGTTACGTACAAGACTTGTGTGGTACGATCCGCAGTTCTGCCGAGCCAGCGCCACGGCCAGACACAAAGACGACAATGTAAAGAGTGACATTACGGTGCAATTTTAACGATGTGAATATTTTCTAGAAATAAAAATTCCAGATACAGCATATTTATTTTTTAACTATGTATTTGATTACCCTTTATTACCAGGTTCTTCAAAAAGTAACTGTTATAGACAATCAATCAAAACAATGTAAATAATCACAATCATTTAGAAAACATTATGCAATAAAATTTCAAATTGGAGCCTGTACTCCGTCGATTCTTGCACCCAATAACACAACAAGATGACATTTAATAACAATAATAATTAAAGCTGCAAGCAGCGATGAAAGGGCCCTCGCACCCGTGCCATCAACACTCGGTGGCTTTAGGAAGACAGAGCATGGTTGGGAAATGTACATTTAAGGAGGTATATATAGTAAGAGTATGTCAAAGTTAGTAACAAAATGTTTTGTATAATGGTGATAATAGCATGCTTCATGACTCAGCTAAGTGTTGCTAGCATGTTTAGTCTGTTTCTAGCATGCTTAGTACACAATAATTATGTGGTTAGTACTGCATTACTGTGTTAACCATGTCAGTTTCTGTTGCCAATAGGTGGCGTTATGACTATTGCTGAATATGAGCATGGATGTGTGTTCAGGACAGAACTCTTATCAAACGTGTGAAGTTTGGTGCAAATTGGAAATTGCCTTCTTGAGTAACAAAAAAGTCATGTTTCATTGAATTAGCATTCTTTAGCACTTAGCTAAGCATTGTTAGCATGTTTTAACATGTTTCTAGCATGTTTAGAACTCAATGGCATTTTTAACATGTTGCTAGAACGGCATCAACGTGTTAAACATGTCACTTCCTGTTGCCAGTAGGTGGCGCTATTACTATAAATGAACATTCTCATGTAGATGTATTCAGGCCATGACTCTTATCAAAAGTGTGAAGTTTGGGGCAGATTGGACATTCCATGCCTGAGTTACAGCAAATTCCTATTTAATTGCAATAATAGCATGCTTTAGCACTTAGCTAAGAGTTTGCTAGCATGTTTTAGCATGTTTATAATATGTTGTTAGCATGTTTAAAACTTGCTGGCACTTTTTTATATGTTATTAGGAGTCCATAACAGTGTTAAACATGTCACTTCCTGTTGCCAGCAGGTGGCGCTATGTCTGTAACTGAATATAAGCATGGTCATGTGTTCAGGACAGAACGCTTATCAAAAGTGTGAAGTTTGGGGCAGATTGGACATTCCATGCCTGAGTTACAGCAAATTCATATTTAATTGCAGTAATATCATTCTTTAGCACTTAGCTAAGTGTTTGCTAGTATGTTTAAGCATGTCTCTAGTATGTTGGTAGGATGTTTAGCACCTACTGGCATTTTTTTATATGTTATTAGGAGTCAAGAACAGTGTTAAACATCCCTTCCTGTTGCCAGCAGGTGGCGCTATGACTATAACTAAATATGAGCATGGACATGTGTTCAAGAGATAACTCTTATCAAACGTGTGAAGTTTGGGGTAGATTGTACATTGCCTTCTTGAGTAACAACAAAGTCCTGTTTCATTGAATTAGCATGCTTTAGCACTTAGCTAAGTATTGCTAGCATGTTTTAATATGTTTCTAACATGTTTAGAACTCAATGGCATTTTTAACATGTTGCTAGAATGGCATCAACGTGTTAAACATGACACTTCCTGTTACCAGTAGGTGGCGCTATTACTATAACTGAATTTGAGCATAGACATGTGTTCAGGCCATGATTCTTATCAAACGTGTGAAGTTTGGGGCAGATTGGACATTCCATGCCTGGGTTACAGCAAATTCCTATTTAATTGCAATAATAGCATGCTTTAGCACTTAGCTAAGAGTTTGCTAGCATGTTTTAGCATGCTTCTAGTATGTTGTGCGTGATTTTTTTTCCCAAACCACTTCAGCGGAAATCCCGCCCTGATTGCCCTACACCAATCACTGATCCCTAAACCTACCCGTCACAGATTGCCTACACCAAACACTGATCCCTAAACCTACCCGTCACTGTAACCTGAACCAATTAAATAGGCTGCAGGGCGGGATTTCCGCTGAAGTGGTTTGGGAAAAAAAATCACGCGTATGTTGTTAGCATGTTTAGCACTTGCTGGCACTTTTTTATATGTTATTAGGAGTCCATAACAGTGTTAAACATGTCACTTCCTGTTGCCAGCAGGTGGCGCTATGACTGTAACTGAATATGAGCATGGTCATGTGTTCAGGACAGAATGCTTATCAAAAGTGTGAAGTTTGGGGCAGATTGGACATTCCATGCCTGAGTTACAGCAACTTCCTGTTTCATGGCGAAACATCGAAATTTGTCAGGCCGCCGAGGACCCGCCCTTTGACGAAAACTCAAGATCTTCGCAATTTAACGTCGCAAAGGCCTTAAGATTACACTCACCAAATTTGAAGATGATCAGATTAAAACTGTAGGAGGAGTTCGTTAAAGTACGAGGCCTGAAAATGGCAAAAACTGCACAAAAATCTGAGAGGAAGTTCAAAATTGCTGACTTCCTTTTGTGTTTAGGGCTATGCTTCAAGAGACTTTTTTGTAGGTATTAGGTCATTACACGTATGTACCGAATTTCGTGCACGTACGTGGAACGTTGCGGGAGGCGCACTCCGTTGAACTTTTATAGGTGGCGCTATCGAGCCATTTTGCCCCGTCCAATTCTTAAACCTATATCAGATGTAAATTTTCGCCAGTTCTGACGCGTGTGCAAAGTTTCGTGAGTTTTCGAGCATGTTTAGGCCCTCAAAAATGCAATTCAATGCGGAGAAGAAGAAGAAGAAGAATAATAATAATAATAATAATAAACAGAGCAATTCCAAGAGGGTCCTCACACCATCGGTGCTCGGGCCCTAATAATTTAAGCTCCTTATTATGTAGCCGAATCTGTGCTGGTTTGTATTGGCCGCCTCCAGTTTTCCGTTCGTTTTGCCACCAGCTAACGCTGTGACGTAGGCTCAAAATTGGTCTATAGTATATTTTACATAATTTTTAATACATATTGCCAACATCTAAGCTCGTTTAACAAGTATTATAAGTAAACATTTATAAGTGTAATCGACCAGTCTCTGTTGTCCCATTTCCACCATAACGGCGCTGGATCTCGTGCCGGCATGTTCAGAGGGGGAACTTCTAACTTCAGACTGCCGTCCTGCGTTTCACTCGTAGCCGAAATATGCGGCAACTGGCTCCATAACCTGGCCGTAAACAAAAAGTGTACAGTTCAGACATATTTTAACATCATATCTATTTATATTCTGTATTATTTTGAATAAAATCATAGAATTTTATGTAAGGCATCAGGTGTTTCCATCACACAAAAAGTCAGACGCGAGTCATGTGCCCCTACATATTGCTTTGCATAAAATTAAACGATATACCTTATTGACTTTTTCACAATAAGTAATAGATAAAATAAAATGTACACAAACCTGTTTTTACCGAAGACATGCACCGTTTTGATGGAGCTGTACTGCTCTCTCCTGAAGAGGTCGCAAAAAGCCTGCGATAAATTACTCAATCCCTGGGTTGTTATGTCTGACCCAAGATCTGGGTAATACAAAAACTACCCAAATACTGAAAAAAGAACCCCAAAAAAATACCCAAAAGGCTCAACCCAGGATTTGGAGAGAAAAAAAATAACCCAAGATTTTTTTAGAGTGTAACCTTCATATCCTGTTAAGAATGACTTTGCTGTAAATGTACAGTCCCAGAAACCCAATGATGTGTGGGTAAAAACAATTCATTTTCGCATCTCAGATGCGAAACAGCACGTGGTAAAAAAATAACCAAAAAGGAGCATCTTTGTTGATTCCAGCAGAACATTCCTATCAAATAAACAGATTTATATCCTTTAAAAGACTCACGATGAGACTTGAGGTAGAAAATAGGGACTTTAACATTACTTTTATCAACTATTTTTTTTTACTTCCGATTTTAGAAGTAGTTTTGGATAAAGATAGGGATAGAGTTTGTTTCCAGGGCAAAAGAGGCTGATTCAGGAACACATGCTACTATGCAGAATCAGGCCAAATCAGACCATGTAAAACTGTTAGTACCAAACACATAACGCTGGCCAGTTCACAGACGACAGACTGAGCGCCCAGCTCAACCTCACTGATGAGTCCTGCAATAAAAGTAGGGAGGGGGGAGGTAAAAAAAATACACCAATATTCATCATATATGTCCAATATTGTTATGACATTAAAATAAAATCAATTAACTAAATACATTGATAGTTTGCAAACCTGCCAGGAATCCACCAATATCATATGTCCACCACTCCACACAAAGCATAAGCATGCTGGGAAGAGCCAAGCAAATGAAGGCGCCCCATTCCTGCAGACAGTCACGAGACCAGCCTAATGGTGTGTGCGAGGCAGACAAATATCAGCAGGATATATGGGACAAATACAATTTCAGATAAAAACAAAAACAAAACATTAACAAGATAGTTAAATACTTGAATTTAAGCCAATTTTATTATATTACTTGAGCCGTATAACATGACACCAACTGAACATGAGGAAACTAGTCATGTGGACTGTTCAATAAAACTAGTAAATTCAAACAGGTGTGCTGTCAGGCATTTTTAGGATGCAGAACGAGTAAAAAGACCTCTGCAGAACTGACTAGCAGACTCACCATCCCAAGTGTCTTTATGCAGGCCCATACATTGGATGCAAACATAGAGAACCACGGCCAAAGAATACTGGGAAATTGCATTTGCAGCAGCAGATCCTCTGTGAACAAATCAGGATAACACACAAATGTGAGCTGAATGCAGAAAACAAGAAAACATGGTCTCTAAATATGAGATAAACTGAATCCAGACAGGTTCTTACGCCACACCAAAATCAAGCAGATGAAGGAAGATGTAGTTTATTAAAGCGTTGAGGATGTTCCCTGCAACTCCTGTGATGACCTGAGGCCAAATAATACCCTAAACAAATATACAAACAAAAACCGACCCTCAGCCTCACAGCAATATATACTCAAACAGCAGAGCATGGTGCAAGCAAGGTCATGAGTTTTGATTACAGAGGAAAGCATAAAATCATTAAATGTCCAACTTAGATATGTCACAAATGCATTCATTTAAAAACTTCAACAAAATGGAGGTAACCTGATTCAGAAGATACAATCCCTGCAGCTGATACATAAAAACAGCCTGAAGATAAAATAGGAAATAAGAAAAAGGTTGTTGGAAAATGTCAGGAAAACTGAAATAATAATAATAATAAAAATAAAAGACTGTCATTATTTACTCACTCTCATGTCATTCCGAACCTGATTTTTTTTTCATGCATTTCTTTTTCTTTTTTTGTGGAATTTAAGTTATTAACTGAAAACCATATGTTTAATGTAGTATTAGCTTTGAATAGATGATGATAGAATTTTCTTCTTCTTCTTCTTCTTTTTTTTTTTTTTGTGAACTTTAAATGTCCCTTTAAATACATTTGAAATGTTTTTAAAGATGTTTCTTATGCTCACCAAGGCTGCATATTGTGAAATATTATTACTATTTAGAACAACTGTTTTGGTGATATATTTTAAAATTTAGTTTATTCCTGTGATGCAGAGCTGAAATTTCCGCATCATTACTCCAGTCTTTAGAGTCACATGATCCTTCAGAAATCATTCTAATAATGATTTGGTGCTCAAGAAACATTTCTTGTTATTATCAATGTTGAAAATGCTTGTGCTGCTTAATATTTTTGTGGAAACCATTATGCATTTTTAAAGAATTCTTTGATGAATAGAAATTTCAAAAGAGCAGCATTTATTTGAAATAGAAATCGTTTGTAACATTTTAAATGTCTTTACATTCATTGTAATCAATTTAATGTGTCCTCCTTGGTGAATAAAAGTGTTAATTTATTTTCAAAAAAACAACAAAAAACAAAACAACAACCTTACTGACCCCCAACTTTTAAAGGGGAGTCTACATACAAGATAGTTTAATACTAGTGCTAGATTAACTACAAACTAGCAATATTCGAGATAAGCTGAAAAAGCTACAAAAGCTTTTGAATGTTTGTCTAAGTGGTATACTTTTTTTTTTTTTTATAAAGTTACAGTATTTGCAGTAAGATCCTTTTTGATGTGCAAAAAGGTGTTACTCACAGGCAAAGCAGGCATGAATATTTTTACATAGAGTTGTGACAGACTGTTGAGAGAGAGAGAGAGAGAGAGAGAGAGAGAGAGAGAGAGAGAGAGAGAGAGAGAGAGAGAGAGAGAGAGAGAGAGAGAGAGAGAGAGAGAGAGAGAGAGAGAGAGAGAGAGAGAGAGAGAGAAAAACAATCACACACAGTTAATGGAACTCCACATCCATGTGACTGCCACATGTCCAAATTATATGACATCAAGTTATTACACAATACTATCATTTCCTTCTATCACAAAATGTTGACAACAGACTTTATCAGCACAGCAGACTCAAGTAAGTTTTGCTAAACAGAACCATAACTTAATGTGTGTTGAATGCGTCATACCTGGCCACACTGGGACTCTGCCGGACAGCCAGCAGGATCAGCTCTGTATTGATGAGAAGCGCCCAGCAGGGGAAACAGGCCAAAAGGAGAATGAGAATCCCTCTCTGCAGTATCACACCCACCCGCTTCAGATTATTACCCCCAAACGTCTGCAGGACACAATTCACTTCAAATGACACCTGAGCACAAATTACACTCACATTACTGAACATTGACTTTCATACCTGAGAGATGAGTGTATCGCATGTAGACGCCAATCCAAATCCGATGGAGATGCTGGACACATTAATAACCTGTGAGCAAAAAGGATGTATTTATAAAGGCGATGGGTGTTTTAATGAATGCCGCTATAATGAAGTTATTTTGTGTACTCACAGCAATAGCCAGAGCCACACCGGCCAGTTCAGTTTTCCCCAAGTGTCCACAGAACACAGTGCTGATGAAGTTGATCAGAAAGATCATCAGCTGAGATATAAACTGCATTAAGAGGGGAAACATTCAACAGTATATAATAGCTTAAGTTTTGCCAAATATCAGTTAAAATTTATTACATAGGCTTATATTGACTCTACACTGCATCTTTAAGGGATAGTTCCAAAAATGAAAATTCTGTCATAAGGACTCAACTCTCATCTTGTACCAAACCCGTAAGACTTTCGTTCATCTTCAGAACACAAATGAAGATCTTTTTAAAGAAATCTGAGAGATTTCTATCCCTCCATTGACAGCTACACAACTACCACTTTGACGCTTCAAAAAGTTCATAAAGAGCTCATAAAATTAATTCATATTGAGTGGTTTAGTCCAAATTTTTTCTGAAGAGACTCGATCGCTTGATATAATGAACAGATTTAATTTAGGCTTTTATTCACATTTAAACATTGATCAGAAAACAAAAACAGAAATTCAATCTTGCTTGATGCAGGTTCGAACCTCTAGCAGAAGCTCACACATGCTGCGTAACACATGGGAATGAACCTCATTGGTTCTTTAAGAGGCTTGTTATATTTAAAAAATAATTGATATACTGTATGTATATTGTATATGTGCTATTTGTTTGGCTCAACAAAGTTCTTATAAGGTGCAGTTTAAATAAAATACAGAATAATTAATCCAATTGATTTAGATCACACGGAGTAACACTTAAACTTTTGACAAAGTCAATTTAATAAACTCACCACTGGTCCAGAAAGTTTTAGCAGCTCTATAATTTCTTCTTTATAATTCACTGGCAAAAAACTTCTGAGTTTTCTTTTAAATTCAGTAACAATCCGTGAACTTGAAGTCACCTGAGCATCATTGCTTCTCTCATGTTTTGAGTATTCATTTATCTGAGTTTCTGTGTTAATACTGTCCGTTTCCATTACTGAAGCAAGTCCCCTGTAATCAGAAAGCATTAACTTTTACTCAGTTAACCATAAACCTAATACATCTGGATACAAAAAAATACATGAAATAAAAAATAATAATATAAATACCTTAAAGGACTTCTACAGGCAGACCTTTCAAGAAAAAACGGTCAGACATTAGCTTCTTCCTGTTGTAGTACAAAAGGTTATATCAGCAGTCACTGAATGTGCAGGTCAGGTTTCATTAGAGGGACACCAGAATCCCGACGAAGAACCCCAAAATAACATCCACTAAACACTAAAAGCTCCCTCTGCGCTCGTAGCAGGCAATGCTGATAGTCGTGCTGGTAGTTACATTTGCATTATGAAAACCTCGCAGTGCAGATAACATACATTTTACTAAAGGACTTTTATATCTAGGACGCTTTTGTTTCTAGAGATCAAGCACTCATTTATTCACTGAAAAAATGGTAACATCTAACTGGTCTTATTCAAGTTATCATATTATATAACATCATTGAACCAACATATATATACATTCATTTATACCAACAAAAATGTTTATATATGTTAAATCAGATAGAATTTTTTTTTAAGGTAACAGTTTCAGGTTATCTCTTTTTACAGTGTAAGACATAAAAGGAATGTACATTGAGGCACTTTTTAGTAGTTTAATCATATGCTGTGTATATTTAGTTTTATAAATGTAAAGGAAAAGGTGAACAACATATAGTCAAATCAGAAGCAGTTTCCAGAGCTGATGTCAAGAGTCCAGGCTGGGACCAAAATTGGGTCATATTATAATTCAATTTATTGTTCCAAAAGGGTAAAGCTTAACTGTAATTGATGAAAAACGGTCCTTAAATGATAATATATTCAGCATGGCTTCTGTGCTTCTTCTCAGCAGCCACTGGAGGTCTTACTTCCCCCCTCTTTCAAGTTTGTAAAAGGCCTGTTGTGTTGGTTACACTCAAGAATGTGAGGTGCTTGTGGTCATTTAACATAATCCTGAGATGGTCCTGTGAATATTACTGATGTTCATATGTAAAATGTTAAGGAGTTCAAGGAACAGAGACTCTGTCAGATCATATTAAAGGGATAGTTCACCCAAAAATGAAATTCTGTCATTTACTCTCCCACAAGCTGTTCCAAACCTGAATGAGTTTCTTTCTTCAGCTGTATGCAAAAGAAGATATTTTGAAGAATGCGTGTAACCAAACAATTGATGGTCCCCACTGACTTAGTATTTATAAAATAATAAACACAACTGGAAACCTCCAAGTTTCAAAATGTAACAATTTCAGCAGCTCTTCTTTATAACACTTTACATTAAGGTCCCATTTGTCAACATTATTAAATGCATTAGCTAGCATGAACTAACAGTGAGGATTTTTTTTATTAATTTATTAATCTTATAGCACTTCATAATAAGTACACAGTAATGAAGTACTTACAAATCATTAATAATCTATGAGCTTATACTTAGGGCCCAAGCACCGATGGTGTGAGGACCCTCTTGGAATTGCTCCGTTTATTAATACATTGTAATCTCTGCATTGGTAATATATCAGGTTATACACAAATAATGAGTTCTTCATTCATTGTCACTGTAATTAAAACAATTATTATTGTTTAATTAGCTTGTAGTAGAGGAATTGTTAATTGGTTATTAGGAGTAAACAGTTCTCACTTTAGATTAAGCCACAGAAAATGTAATTAATTAAGTGCTTTAAACCAACCTTTATTAGACATTAATTGCATTAATCTTCAGTGTTCATTAAAATGTTTACAAATAGACACTTACACACACACACTTTACTTGAGGGTCCGAATCTCGCAATTATCTGGTTGCTTATTAGCACTTATTAAGCACATATTAATGCCTTATTCTGCATGCCCATATTCTACATTCCTTAATCCTACTCAATGCCTTAACTAAACAACTACCTTACTAACTATTAATAAGCAGTAATTAGGAGTTTATTGAGGCAAAAGTCATAGTTAATAGTTAGTTAATAGCAAGAATTGGACCCTATAAGTGTGACCATTTTTTTAAGGAACACAATAATAATAATAATAATGCAATTAATGCCTAATAAAGGTTGGTTCAAAGCACTTAATGAATGACATTGTCATTTTCCATGCCTTAATCTAAAGAGAGAACTACTTACAGTTAATAAGTTAACAAAACATAAACAAACATTATCTACCTTTACATATGGGCTAATTAAACAATGATAATTGTGTTAATTACAGTGGCAATGAATGAATAACTCACTATTTGTATTGGCCTATTATTAATATATTAACAATGTAGAGACTATTAACTATGAATTAACTATAAACTAATAGTTTGGAAATTATTTTTAAGAACTGTATAACTATATACTTATAAATAGTTACCGCTAATCTTTGTAAAAATACAATTCTTAATTGTTATTCATGTTAGTTCACAGTGCATTAACCAGTTAACAAATGCACTTTTGATTTTAAAACCTATTGGTAAATGGTGAAATTAACATTGACTAATAATATTATTAAATGCAGTAGAATTATTTTTCATTGTTATTTCATGTTAACTAACGTTAACTAAGTGCTACCGGTAATACTGTACAATAAGTTTTCATTTGTTAACAGTTACCGTATTAACTAATATGAACTAACAATGAGCAACACATTTGTTACAGTATTTATTAATCTTTCTTAAAAAAATAACAACAGTCATTCATTGTTTGCTTATATTAGTTCTCAATGCATTAACTAATTTTAACAAATACAAGTTTTTAATGTATTAGTAAATGTTGAGATTAACATAAACTAAAATGAATAAATGTTGTTTAAGTATTGTTCATCGATTCTTAGTAATGCAATGAAGTAATGCAAATCTTTATTTTGGATTTGGGTTTCTGATTTTGTCCAAAATGCATACATAAACATAATACAAATATTTATAAGATACAGCATGTGGCAGGTTGAGGTGGAGCTAGCAACTGTGAGACAAGACATACGGCTTGACAGCAATCTATTTCACTCTGTCCTTACCTTCTTTTGAAGCTATTTTATCATTCTCTCCAGCCGTATATAAACAGATACAACATTAGGAATTTTGGAAAAAGCCCATTTGGAAATGACTTTTTACAAAAATGTTCCAGTGAAAGAGTAACTGGCAGCAGGAGCATGTTAACTGCCTCATTTGGAGGTGGTGTTGCCATGGGATGGAGCCTGTGGCTGCTGTTGCTGCTGCTGCTGCTGCTCCGCGAGCGCTTGCTGTAAGCGCGTGCGCTTCCGGGAGTAATGCTGCCAGTGTAGGATCTGCTGTTCGTCTATGAACTTGGCACACTGCGCATTCACCAGCTCCTTTCGGAAGTGCTCATACTGCAACAGCTCTAACATGTGCAGACAATGAGGATATCTAAGGGGAAAAAAGATTAAGATATCTAATATGAGAAGAGTCTAATATGTCAATCACATAAATCACCATGAGAGGAAACTTTTTTTATTGAGAAACATCGCAGATGAGATCTGTTGAGAAAAGTTACATTTAAATGTAATGCATTACATTATTGCGTTACTTCCTAAAAAAGTAACAAATTACATGTAATGTTAAATTACTTGCGTTACTTTTTCCTCCATCTGACTCAGGCTCAATCTCTTCCAGCCTTTATAACATAGGCCTACAACTTCATTTTCTTTTAAAAACACATTTTAAATATTTTTGTATTCTGACCACTTAGAATATGTCCTGATACCTACAGCTATACATGTATGCATTACAAAAGATCTCCTAACATTACGGGTTACATATCCGCTGTACAACACTTTTTATTAAAAGCTGAAAGTAGTGTTTTTTTATGTTTGTACTTTTTGTCTGTTCCCATGCATGCATGAGTGTCTACATCATGGAGAAGATGCATTACTTTAATCGTATATGTATGTGTGTGTATATATATATATATATATATTAGATTAGTAGAAAATGTACAGCATAAGACTTACTTCAGGAATTTGGCATATTCTGGTTCTTTCCAGTAAAGAAGATACTTCAAGTAATTGACAAAAGGCTTCTCTCTCAGGTAACCTCTTTGAGCCAGAACTGCATGATAAAAAGCAGGATGTTATATGACATATTTAAATGCACAACGCATGTGGAAAAAAAGCATTTAAAAGACCAATCTACGATATTGAAACATAGAAACAAAAATTACCTTAGATTTAGTGATTCAAACTGCTATAGACGAACCAATAACTGAAATATCTGAATCACTGTAACAGAGTATTTAAAATAAGCTTGTAACAATGTCAATGTTTGTTCTTACAGTTCAGATAGTTTGGGTTCGCTAGACACTGAACAAACTCCAACTCCAGCTGGAAACGGTTTCTCGCCTGCTCCTCTGCGAAAGTATGATTTAAATTTTTTTTATTATTATTCATATAAAATTATTTTATTATTATAAAAAATGCTTGAACGGAAATGCAACATATTTAGGTACAACCACCCCACGTATGAATTTATTTTCGCATAATGTAAATGGCATATAATACACAAGAGTAAGTTAATACTGTCACAATCAGATCAAACTTGTTTGAAGTCGTGCGAAAGAATCTTAGTGAAATAACACGTTCATAGTCAACATCAACAAATTACAAACCTGTTTCCATAATCCCAGCCATGACAGACGACGGGAGAGAAAACGATGTTGAAATATCTTGAAAATGTCTAGCAGTATATTTAAACGGATCTATAGAGAGATTCCTAAACCAAAATATGCCGTTTTTGTTTAGGAAGACCTACGGAGACGCCATATTTACCAGAAAACCAGTGCGTGTGTCGTAAAATTTTCCGTCGTTGTGCAAATGAGACCAGACAGTACGGTGTCATGACAACGACCCTGCCAGTTTTTCAAATTTGCATACAGCTTTGAAGCTGTATCGTGGATGAATTTAAACATTAAAGCTACATTACATACATAGACATCAAGTTAAACTGCTAACTCTTAGTTATCCATTAATGTATTCTGTCAAACAAAGTTGCGAAGATGTCACTACTAGTCACAGATTGGATAAAATAATGTAATTTGTGTAGCGTAAATGGAATAATGGAATCATCGTGCGCATGCGTATTTACACTTTCATGACGTAATCGAAACCTACTACAGCGCATGCGTGTTCAAACGTGAACTACGCTACTCGTGTCTTACTCAAGGGTGCAGGGATTTGTATTATTTTGAAGTACCCCGGACGCCGCCATTGGCTAACGGAACCCCACCTCCAGTTAGCATCCCATTGACTCCCATTCATTTTGGCGTCACTTTGACAGCGAATAACTTCACATCTGAGGCGTTTAAAGACTCCATTTGTCCATTATTTATTTCTAAAGAAACACGACAATGTATAAAATGCTCCATTACCTTGTATCTTACGTTATGGCCCTGTAGAAGCAGTTTTTGTAAAAGTAGGCTAACGATTGCGTCACAGCCACGCGACTCTCTGTCGCACAGTAGAGAATTACCGTATGGACAGGAGGAGAAGCTCGCGGGCAATCGGGGGGACGTCGAGGCAAAATGACAAAGTAATTAATCAGAACACCTACAAAAAGTTTCTCTTGCTCCAAGATCATGGACAGCTCCTACTCACGCTCTCCGTCTATGCGAGTTTCGGAAGGTAATGATTTAGATTGATCTTGGCACAGCTACTAGAAGACAGACGGTTTGCTCACGTCACATCTACGTCGTCGAGCTCAGTTTGAGTCTGCGCAGTACGCTTGGACCCCCAGGAAGTAAGATTTTCTAATTGGCTTCACTTTGTCTCCGTTGAATTCAATGGGGTCGCTGTGTCCATTTCTTTTACTGTCTATGGTCTTACTGCATTGTTGATCCTCCAGCTCGCCTTTTTTGGGCTCCTGTGTTTGGAGATGTGAAATGGCGTAAAGCTTGGCGAACAGTGAATAAATTATATTTTATTAACAAAAGAAGTCTCTTTTAAAATAATAAATAATGGCTATCCAGTAAAAGTAGGCTACTGGAACGCTTTAAATTAGATATTGATAACTCTTGTAATATTTCTGTAAAGGTGAAAAGGAAACTATTTAGAAAAAAATCCCCCATTGCATACACAAGTTAAATTTTTTTCATTTGCACTGTATGGTCTGAAAACTGAATTATGAAGCATTACACGGACCTGAAATTTTCACCTATTTTTAATTTTCATCTTGACAATAGATGTCACTAAATCTCATTTGAGCACATTTCTAAAATGGCAATGTTTTTTCTAATTTTAATACTTCATCTGGTCATCACTCATCATTATCCATCCTTTAGGACTTTACCAGGCATTATAATAGATTCAATGTGATTTTATTTAATGCAGTTCATTTTTGACCTACACAATTTGCATATTAAATATTTATTTTATGGGTAATGGGTAAAAGAAGCTTTTTTCAAAACTCACAGAAATATAACATATTATAATAGCAAATATGTTTCAATTTCTGCTGTTTCCTCATATAGGCCAAACAAACTGGATGAAACATCATAATCTTCTATTCTTGAACATTTTCTGTAAATCCACTTTTTTTTTTAAAAGTGACATTTTCCCCTACAACAATCATTGTTTATTTACGTAGATGTGTTCATTTATAAATATCCCTAAACAATGTAAATTTGATAAAAAATAAATAAAAAAAAATCACAAAAATATACTGATTTAAAACATTGGCTATATGCAGGTGAAGGAACAAAGAGTGTATTTAAATGTATTAGTAGGAAATATGAAAAAAAAAAAAGTATTTTAATTTACATTATTAAATTTACATTGCAATAGTGAGTTTTAATTAATCTTAAACTGTACATAATCACACTATTCTGTCCAAACTGGCCTGCATGTGTGTACACAGTTGTCCACTGTTTAGATATTTGTGTTTAAATATCCACATAAATATTATATCATTTTATTATGAATTTATAAAAAAAAAAAAAAAAAAACTGAACTGCACAGTCACAGCACAAGTGATGACACACTATCATCTCCAGTGAAACCAGCCACTGGCTCTGACCCTGCCTGGCCTCCTCAGTTGGAAACATGGTGAGAATAGTGATGAATGGTGCAGTTTGACAGCAGACAGAAGGAGGGGTTCAGTCTCTCACACATCTGTAGTGTTTGCCCAGCTGGGAAAGGTGTCTAAACTGAAGATAGCTCTGCCCCAGCTGTTTATGGCTAAGGTAATGCAGAGGATGCCGATGATATTCATGACAATCCCTGTCCTGGCCTGCGGATCAAAAGGGAATATTTGGATAACCGACATTAATAGTTCTACATTCATATCGATAATGTTTTTCCAATTTTATTTCTTCATTTCATTTAATCTAATTGACAAAGCATTCCATTTTCATCAGATATCGCTGTGCATTTTGGATTTAATCATTTACAGTTGTGTGATGGTTCATATTTAAAAAAAAAAAATGTAATTAATGGCTAACACTCACCATGTCAGACACTTTCAGGTATCCGTATGAGAAGACTATGGCGTTTGGAGGGGTGGCTACTGGCAGCATGAAGGCAAAAGACGCACTGAGGGTGCAGGGGATCATGACATACAGAGGGTTGATATGTATAGACTGGGACTGAAACAACAAACAAAACAACAAACATGTTGTTCATGTTTTTCTGAAGTTTTGAAGTTGTTCTGTGCATGTTATAGCTTCCTGTGTTTACAGTAGTTGTGATAGGAAACAAAACTTATCGAAACTTTGACTCAATTTAACCAATTTTCACAAAAAGATTTTCTGTTTAAGCACTCGAAACTCCACACACTGGTGACCCCTGCTGGTCAGAACGCTGAACACCTTTTCACAGAAAAACAAAACAAAACACCTTTTACAAACCTAATGCAAATGTTTTATTAAAAGTGTAATCTATTAAATGCAATTAACAAATCATTTAATGGCATTCAATATTAAGTGTGTTTATAATATGTGTTATTTCATTAAAGTCCCCCTGTAGTCAATCATGTTATCCCTTAAAATTCATCTTTGATCACCAAAATGACATTTTTAAACGTTTTGTCTTTAAAAAAAAAATTCTTCATGCCCTAAATAGCATGAATGTAACTCTACACTCCTGCCTCACTTTGTATGTGGATCTATGAATATATTAAGCCACGCAAATTAGCCCCGCCCCCTCTCAGTCACACCAGCTCAGAGATCCAATCATTCACGATCATACGTTAACGTGATTGGTTACAAGGTGTGATGTCAGAAACACCAGTGATTTCAAACTGCGTTTTTAAAACTCTCTTTAGTTCACTGCAGATTTAAGGACTCAGCAATGGTGTTGACTTATGGATTTACACATGGTTTGTCTAAACACCACAAAGACATATAAACAATACAAAAAACTTGATTTTCACCACAGGGGGACTTTAAATTGTAGGGATTGTTCTATGGAGAGCTTGGCTAATCTGGCCAATAAGAGACCAACTAAAACTCTTCCTTTTTATTATACAAATGTGTAATTGAAAGACATTGGAAGACAGAAATATCATAGCGGCAAACCACTGAAATGTATTTATCACATCATTAAAGCAGCATTATGCAGCTTTGCCGATTTCTTCGCTGTTTTCTCGCTTTTTGCTCGCGGGTTTCTCTATAGAGCTCCCCCTACAGCTTCGGAATAAATATTTGACAAAACTGCCGTCAAAACTCGTTGGCGACTCGCCCCCCTCCCATCTTCTCCCGCTGGTCATGTGTATTTGTTTTCAAAGAACCCGGCGAACGCACGGAGCCATGTCCACTGAGGTATGTATGATACACAGAAGGCTAGCATATAAATGTTTAGATAGTGTATGTGTGCAGTGCCGTAAAGCAATTCGTTACATCGTGAGACCTGATATCCCACCGGCCCAAAGTTGCAAGTGTGGTTTTTCGTCTCACAGGCGCTCGAGGGGTGCGAGAAGACCACCATTCAACCCGAAAACAATCATATAACCATTCCAAGGACTCCGAAGCTTTTCGGTTAAAGATAAAAAAGTTACTTAGTTCAACTTTAATGTTTAGTTCCTGTTTCCTTGGTTGCCCTGGTTTCTGTATATGTAGTTACTAACCAGTTCGTCACCTATGCCTAGTCTCGAGTCTTCGTTATCTCTGTGAATTATATTGTTTATTAAAAAAGCTGCAAAAATGTCTTCCTACCTGAATGTTACAGCACACTTTTAAATAGAACATTTAATTTACAATACAATAAAATCATTTCTTTATTGCCAAGTTTGCTCAAACAAACAAGGAATTTCTTCAGGGAACAGAAGCTTTCAATACGGCCTGTATAATCGGCCAATAGCAGACAGGCCGTTCAGGACATATATTTGAAAAGTCATTATTGTTGATAGTTGTTATTGTATCAAAAAACCTTCTACTTTCTACAGTGATTTGGCTCTGAGCTCTCAAAGCTCAGTTGTGTTACAGGTAACAGAGGAGAATGAACAACGCTGGCACAAACAGAGGAGCATCTGTGTATCTGCCTTCAGCAACGAGTGAATTAGCGACGAGTTGAAAGCCCTCGATCTTCCCCCAATGCCCGTTCTTTCTCATTCTTCCTTTCTCTTTCTTTTTCTCAACCTGACAACAATGACACATCTCCATGGTTCTCCCATATGAGCCACTTCAGCTTACAAATCCCTCCATTCACAGGCTCTCTTGCATAGGCTAATTCATGAGAAGAGGGCAGGACGTGCCAACTGCACAGCAAGAGACAAGAAAGGTGAAACCCAGTGAGAGATTTATGGAGGAAGAAGCTGTGCTTATTAAAAGAAACCTTCACAATTACGCAACTGTGTCTGGTATAATATGACGTGAATGCAACATGAATTTTTTTGTTACATCTCACTATTGCAAAATCAACATGAAACATGTTGACAAACACTAATAATATTTCAATCAGTGATTCAGATCTATACATTGGCCACTACACCAGCTAAATAAATACAATTAAGTTGACATTAATGAATACACACACAGCCATTCAAAATTTGGGGTCCGTAAGATTTTTTTATTATATATATATACACAGTATAAAATTTAATTTTGTCCAGGCAATGCTGAATTTTCAGAAGCCATTACTCCAGTCAAAAGAACAGCATTTATTTGAAATAGAATTTTTTGTAATTTTGTTTCAATCAAATGAATGTCCTTGCCAAATAAAAATATTAATTAAAATGACTTAAAAAGTATTAATTAATTACTAAAATCTTTCTGACCACCAACTCATTCAGATTGTTATTCTAATTATATAATTTGTAAAAAAAAAAAAAAAAAAAAAAAAAAAATGCTTAAAGGCCCATTGAAGTGCTTTGAAACACACAGCATTATTCAATGTAGACGTAATTTCCACTAAAACAAGAAGACGGGGGCGGGACATATCGAACAGCTCCTCCTCTTTTTAAATTAGCCAATAACGTTTTGTTTACATCACAGACAGCTCGGCCAGAGCCGCTGAGCTCGGTAAAGCTGCAGTTTCCTCCTAATCTCTAACAATTTCTCCTCCATATTGCTTTAAATAGCATTCTGTGCAGAATTCAAATGGGTCTGATATGTTTTTCTAGTCTGCACTGACTCGCGCATATGATCCACTCTTTGTTATCATCTCTATGGCCCGGAGCACACTGTGTGTGACTTCATTCGCCCCAATGGAAAGCATAATTACACTGTCAGAATCATTCCCTATCCCCTATAAAGTGCACTGTAGAAAAGGTAGTAAATGTTTGAACAACTGACCGATTTCAGCTGCAGCTTCAGCGTCTATTTATAGGGGACGGGACGCTTCAGATTCTAGAGAGCATTTAATTGGACAGCAAATCTGATGAGAAGCTGAAGTGCAGCGTGATGTCATCAAAACCATTGATCGACATTGGTGGATGTGAGACTACGTTTTGACCGCTTAAATCTTCTAAATGCGAATTCTGTCACTGTTTTGGAGCACACTAGCTTATAGATGACAGTAAGGCTAACATATTCATACTAAAAGACAAAAAAAAAATCTATTTCATGGGGACTTTAACACAATACTGACCAGTGATCTTAGACTTTTTGGACTAAACTGAATGTCAGAACTTAGTTATTGAAAAAAAAGTTTACGGCTAAGAAAAATTAGAAGTCTTAATGAAGTCCGAACTGCATTAAATTACACAATGTTGTGGTCAGAAGTTTTTTGTCAGACATTTCCATAAATGCCTGCAGACTTTCTTTCCATTTTATTGACTGCGTCCTGCACACATTTCTGCGACCACAAAGGTGTACGAGGAGCATGCATTTATTTATTTGTGAGCTTCACAGTTTAAGAATATAAATCATGGTGAATATTAGATGCGTACGTACCATAGATGCGAGTATAGGCAGAAATAATGTTGCTGTGGCAACATTGCTGGTGCATTCAGTGAAGGTAGCTATCATCAGGCACACGACAATGGCAATTGCCCAGGGAGGAATACTCTGAAGAGGCGACAACTGATCTCCAAGCCATTTTGACAGCCCTGAGACCTGAGCATTGACCAAGATAAAAGTAAACAAAAACAGAAGGCATGACAATTGAAGCTGACCTTTTATATGGTGTTTAATTAAGAACTGCAGATTATCTTTAGTCTTTCTCATGTCCTTTCATTAAAGCATTGTGTGTTGGCTTTCAAGCAGCTCCCTGTTTAAACCACTAAGATGTGGGTGATATGACCAAAATCTTTTGATTTTCAACCACATTAAGGAACAACATCACAATAAAGTGATCCTGCCTGAAATCAGAGATGTTACTAATTGAAATAAAAGCCATACCCTATATTTCTCAACACTGTTGTGTAAATAACTACAAATTACATTTGGAAAATGTTAAACTTGGATCAGTCTCTTTAACAACTGGCTATTTTTTTTTTTTTTTTTTTTATCACCAAAGACAAATTGTTGTCTCTGTACTGATAGTGTACAAGAATTGAACACTCTTGCTTAGAACAAAAACATCATGTTAATCTCTGGTCACACTTTGTATTAGGTGTCTTTAACTACTACATTTACATTTACATTTAAATGTATTCATTTTGCAGGTCTACGCTTTTATCCAAAGTGACTTACAAATGAGGAATACAGCAAGCGATACACCATAAAGAGGCAAATACAAGAAGTGCTCATAATACAAAGTTTCAGACATTGATTAGAGTAGCATGAGCAAGAATAGGGAGGGATTAAAGGAAAGTGCAATTTATTTTATGATGAGGTTAAAGGGATAGTTCACCCAAAAATGAAAATCACCCCATGATTTACTCACCCTCAAGCCATCCTAAGTGTATATGACTTTCTTCTTTCAGACAAACACAAGCTTTATAATGTAGTGAATGGTGGTCCTGATTTTGAAGTCCAAAAATAAAAGTAATCCATAAGACTCCAGGGGGTTACTAAAGGCCTTCTGAAGCAAAGCAATGTGTTTTTGTAAGAAAAATATCCATATTTAAAACTTTATAAACTAAAATAACTAGCTTCCAACAGACGGCCTATGCAAGCCAACTTATGCCAAAAGAACCCCTGACACGATGTATGATGTAGGAAGATCGAAACCCTCCGACGTTTCTCTATAAAAATTCTCGTTTTAGACTTCTAATTCATGACCGGTGTTTTGTTTTGCTCTATACTTTGCGCTTCTGCGTTCATCAGTATGTCATGCGTCAGGTCAGAAGTTACTCTTTCGCCATAAATCGATGCGTACGGCCGTCTGTCAGACGCTTCGTCTGTCGGACGTCTGCATCACTTCGCTTCAGAAGGCCTTTATTAACCCTCCGGAGCCATGCGGAGCACTTGAATGATGGATGGATGTACTTTTTTGGACTTCAAAATCTCATCCTCCCTTCACTCCCATTATAAAGCTGGGAAGAGCCAGGACATTTTTTTAATATAACTCTGATTGTATTCATCTGAAAAAAGAAAGTCATATACACCAACGCTATCTCACGACCAATTCGTACGAATTCGTTTGTACGTTTTCCCGTGAGATCGGGCTCTATACACTTAGGATGGCTTGAGGGTGAGAAAATGGGGTAATTTTCATTTTGGGGTGAACTATCCCTTTAAGTCAAGGAAGAGATGAGTTCTCTTACGAGAGGTTCTCTCGTATTGCGTAAGTAGCTTACGCATCGGGAAAGTCTTCTTTCTTCGAGATCTGAAGCCAAAAAATTATCCTTAATTTTGTATTCATTGTCAACGCAGTGCAGCAGCCGACAGACCTAGGCAGGCTGTATAAGCGTGCTCATTGGCTGCTCGGCTGCAACTGCTTAAGCCTATCGGTGAGCGCTCTGAACGCGGCAACCAATGAGGGCGCTTCGCGCCCTCCACACCCTTCTAACCGTCAGAATGGGCGTGGCCAGCGTGTATATATTCAGCGCTCACAGGCTAAAATTCTGATTTTCTTGTCTTCAGCGAAGCTCTTCGCATCGCTGGATCTGGAGAAGCCGCCGCCGTTGAAACCAGCGACCAGCAAGCCTAGGACAGCGCCTGAAGAAGCCGGCCGCCTTCGCCGCCTTCAGCCTTCCGTGCCTGCTACGCTATCCGGCGTCATATCCTTTTTCACTGCTGTGTGTTCGCCTACTGCAACACACTCTCTTCTCTAAACGGGGCGTTTTTCTAAAAATGCCCCGTTTTTCTTGCAGCTCGTGCCACGCCCCGCTCAGCGACGGAGACCGCCATCACATCTGCGCTCTCTGCCTGGGCCGCGATCACGCCGCCACCGCACTCTCCACGGGCGGCTGCCCCGAGTGCGAGGAACTTTCAATGTCGACCCTGCGGGCTCGGCTTGAAGTTTTCGACCAACATGTCTCCCCGCCCGTCCCTGCTGGGCCGCGCAAGAAGAAGCGCCGCTCACAGCGACCGCCGGAGACCAACCAGGTGCACAGAAGCTCGCCGGAGTCTCTCCCTCGAGCTTCTCCCTCGCCTTCCCCGCCCCCCCTCACGGCCGCGCAGCCGCCGGCTCTCGCCCGCGCCTCCGCCGCTTCAGGGGATGAGGCGGATGAGTTTGGTGAACGCGCCGCGGACAGCTGTTCTCTCCTGGCCTCTGACAGCGAGGAATGGTCCACTGCCTCCTCGTCAGTCCAGGATTCAGGCCGATCTCGAGCGGGCGAGGACGCGGAACTTTTACGCCTCCTCACGCGAGCTGTCGAACAGCTGGGCCTTGACTGGTCTTCCCCGGAAGAGCCAGCCCCGAACAGACTCGACGGCTGCTTCCTTCACCAACGCCGCCGACAGCCGGCGTCCAGAAAAGCACCCTTCCTGCCTGAGCTTCACAGCGAGCTCTCGAAATCGTGGAATGCTCCATTCTCCGCGAGAGTGTCTTCACATGCCTCATCGACGCTCTCACAGGTTGACGGCGCCGCTGAGAAGGGGTATAATTCCATCCCCCCTGTGGAGGAGGCGGTCGCAGCGCACCTTTGCCCGCCCTCTCGTTGGCGCTCAAAGGCTGCCCTCCCGTCCAAAGCATGCAGGACCACTTCAGCCCTCGTCGGCCGCGCTTTCGCCGCCGCGGGGCAGGCCGCATCAGCACTCCACTCTATGGCAGTACTGCAGATCCTCCAGGCTAACCTCCTCCGTGATCTGGACGAGAAGCGCTCGGAGCCTGCTTCCCTTACGGATTTGAGGAGCGCGACGGACCTTTCCCTTCGCGCCACGAAATCCGCTGCCCAGGCCATTGGAAGGTGCATGGCCTCTCTGTCAGTTACAGAGAGGCATCTCTGGCTCACGCTCGCGGACATGAGGGAGTCTGAGCGCGCGGTGTTTCTCAACGCCCCCCTCTCCCCCACCGGCCTGTTCGGCCCAGCGGTTAGCGGGATCGTCGACCGCTTTTCGGAGGTGAAAAAGACTTCTGAGGCAATGAATTTGTTTCTGCCTCGACGCTCCAGACCCGCTGCACGCCGTCCTTCGGACCAGCCTGCACAAAGCTCTGCCCAGCGTCCAGCTCGACCTCCGTCCTCGCAGCGACGACAGGGCGGCCGCCCTCGCTCTCGCTCGACCAGCCGCGCTAGACCGCCGCCTCCCCGGGGACCCCGGCAGAGGATCGCGGTGAAGCCTGAGCCTCCAAAATCCTCCTAGCCCGAGGAGAGAAGCGACGATTGGGTCCCGCCGCGGCCGGACCGTCGTCAAAGCTTCAAGCTCTGTCAGTCCCCGTTGCCACGGTTACTGCAGACACTCATTTCGCAGCCAACGAGCCGGTGAACTCACCCTCTCGCCTGCACACAACCGCCGTTTTCACGGCGACCCAGAGAAATCTCAAAGAGAGTATTATGCCTGGTCGCGCGCCTCGCGCTGTAAGTGTTTCAAATGCAGTAAATGTGCCCACTTATCTGTGTTCACCCCTGCACACAAGCACTGTAAACCCCGTGTCTCTCACAGAGCCCACTCGCATAAAGCTGGCACAAGCCGCTCGAGTGTTAAAAGTAGGTCATGTGTCCACCCCGCTGTGCCCACACCTACCCACTGCCCGCTCTGTTACACAACCCCTCTGTACCGGTCAGGTTATAAACACGGATGCTGTGCCCGCTTCCACGCGCTCACACATCCGCTCTCTTACTTCGCCCCCGACGCCGCCCTCGAGCGTCGTGCTTCACACTGTATGTTCCCCGTCAAAAGCCACCGGGACGCTGTGTGTAAAACGGCCGGTCACCGCTGTGAGCGACCCGCCGTATCTAAGCACCAAGAGCGCGCGCGTCACGCCCGCCCCTCCGTTTCGAGCTCTCGAGCCCGCGATCAGCGGCGATCAGAGCCCGGAGGCTATTCTGCCCCTGGCCGCACACGCGAAAGCTTGGGAAGCTATTCCAGGCGCGTCAGAATGGGTGCTGAGCACAGTAAAACGAGGCTATACTCTGCAGTTCGCTCGCCGCCCTCCGCGCTTTCAAGCGCGTGTCGAGACCAGAGTGAATGGGGAAGTAGCACATCTACTTCGAGCAGAAATAGCCACACTTCTGTGCAAAAGGGCAATAGAACCGGTTTCCCCTTCCATGAGCGAGTCGGGCTTTTACAGCCGTTATTTCCTCGTTCCCAAGAAGGACGGAGCTCTCAGACCAATTCTAGATCTGAGACGTTTGAACAAGGCTCTTATGAAAAGACCGTTCAAAATGCTCACAACCAGACAAATCCTCGCGCAAATTCGCCCGAGGGACTGGTTTATATCTCTCGATCTAAAAGACGCATACTTTCAGATCCAGATAATACCCCGTCACAGGCCATTCTTGAGATTCGCCTTCGACGGTCAGGTATATCAGTACACCGTCCTGCCGTTCGGCCTGTCTTTGGCACCCCGCACATTCACGAAGTGCATGGACACGGCTCTCGCTCCCCTGAGGGGTCGGGGAATGCGAATTTTGAACTACTTGGACGATTGGCTGATCCTAGCACAGTCAGAGGCCGAACTCATCGCCCACAGAACAGTGCTTTTAAGCCATCTGGACAGCCTGGGGCTTACGGTCAACTGGACCAAGAGCTCGCTCGTGCCCAGTCAATCAACCTCTTTTCTGGGTTTGGATCTGGACACTGTAGCGATGACGGCCCGCCTGTCGACACAGCGCGCGCGCTGCATTCGACGCCTGGCCGCGTCCCTCCGGCCGGGCAGCACCGTACCTCTCAAAACATTTCAGAGGCTACTGGGTTGTATGGCCTCAGCCGCAGCAGTGCTTCGGCTGGGTCTTTTACGAATGCGCCCGCTACAATGCTGGCTGAATGCCCGAGTGCCTCACAGAGCATGGGCTTCCGGCCCATTTTCTATCCACGACATTTGTATGGCGGCGGGCTGGGCCTCCCCGTCTACATTCGTGAGGTTTTATAACCTGGAAGTTCCTGCCCTACAGGCAAAAATATTGTCGGTATAAGTGACATGTATGCTCTGCCCAGCTCCCGTGTGCAGACTACGTTCATATGCTGGCGCTATTCTGGTAACTACTCAGGGTGAAGTGTTTGACTCAGACCGGCTGTTCCGTTCTGTTTCCTATTTCCCGTTACGCGCTGTTATCGGTGCTGGCCCGCGCTGCTGGCCGCCCGCATTTATTTCTGCCGCACGGGAATTTTTCTCTTCATGTGAGACCGACTATGTCGTTTTCTCCTACCCTTATGAGTGCTTATGTACTGTATGGGCTCGCTCCGCCGGCCCTACTGTTTGTACTGCTATGTTTATAGACCGGCCGCGCCGCTCTATTTCATATGCTGCATGAAGTGCATGTACTGCGCTGGCCCGTCTCTCCGACCGGCCACATTTCCCAGCAGAGTGTTTTCCCCGGTTCCCCTGGGATTCATGGGCTGGATGCTCGGCGCACACGGCGTTGACAAAGGGTTCCCGATGCGTAAGCTACTTACGCAATACGAGAGAACCTCTCGTAAGAGAACGTACTCGGTTACTAGCGTAACCTCGGTTCTCTCTAGAAGAGGGAACGAGTATTGCGTAACCTGCCGTGTCGCGCCACGAGCTTTTGCGCTTCAGACTGCGAAAACCAGAATTTTAGCCTGTGAGCGCTGAATATATACACGCTGGCCACGCCCATTCTGACGGTTAGAAGGGTGTGGAGGGCGCGAAGTTGCCGGTTGGTTGCCGCGTTCAGAGCGCTCACCGATAGGCTTAAGCAGTTGCAGCCGAGCAGCCAATGAGCACGCTTATACAGCCTGCCTAGGTCTGTCGGCTGCTGCACTTGTTGACAATGAATACAAAATTAAGGATAATTTTTTTGGCTTCAGATCTCGAAGAAAGAAGACTTTCCCGATGCGTAAGCTACTTACGCAATACTCGTTCCCTCTTCTAGAGAGAACCGAGGTTACGCTAGTAACCGAGTACGTTTTCAGCTGTCTTTTGAATACTGTCAGGGATTCTGCAATCCGGATAAATTACAGAAATTAATCACAGATTTTATTACTTGCAGGTATTTATTAAATAAGTATTAAAAAATAAATAAAAAATTGAATAATTTTAAATAAACAAACATGTATGTTCACAATAAATGCATTGTATCAAATTATTAATTTAAAATGTTAATATATAGTAGTTAAAGACACTTAATATACAATGAGAACAAATATAATAATTACTTTTGAACATCAGACTTTTTTTTTTTTTTTAAGAATCACTAAGACTCACATTGAACAAAAGCAATATTCAAATCTTTTAATAGAACAATACAGACCATACTATAAATACAACATACTAGCTAGATCTATATTTTGGAAGAACATTATTATATCGCCCAGCCCTAAATCTTGCTCTGTGGTAAAGCAATGAGGGCTATAAAAATATATCTGACTTGAATATACTCTCAATAAAATACATAAAGACAGATTTTGAAAAGCATTCGTTGTACCTCACTGCCCTTAGCCAGGGCAAAGCCTCCCCCCAGCAGCAGGACGATACTCCAGGGCATCTTCTTCTGTGTCACACTCCATGTCAGCAAAGCTGGAGTCGGGCTACTGTCTTGCTGGGGCACTGACATAGACCACAGTCATATTTATTCATGTTATTTATTTATTAACTTTTTTCATTGAAATTTTTATAATAAAAAGACAACAAAAAACAACAACAACAACAACATCAACATCAACAAATTCTCA
Organism: Scardinius erythrophthalmus; assembly: GCF_964197995.2. Classification (NCBI taxonomy): domain Eukaryota; kingdom Metazoa; phylum Chordata; class Actinopteri; order Cypriniformes; family Leuciscidae; genus Scardinius; species Scardinius erythrophthalmus. Next base: position 25,346,467 of record NC_138237.1, on the reverse strand, counting down.
ACAGCACTCTACAAAAAAAGGGGGGTATTCAGATAATGTGGAAAAACAAGATTTGTACAATGATTATGCTAATTGATACCAACAAATATTATATATATATATATATATATATATATATATATATATATATATATATATATATATATATATTATATATATACACTATCTAGCTTAATAGTCAAACAAGACATCAGCTAAGCAGGTGTTAAACTGACCTGTGTCAAAGCTCTGTGCTCTCCAGAAGCACAAATGTGGAGGTTTAGAGGGGAAAACAAAAAGCAGGGCAGCTACAAACACCGCCACTGTGGCATCTGTCACAAACCTGCACAGAGGTGAGCCATGAGGTTGAACAAGGGGTTGGAGGTCATTACACAACAGATGATTTAAAAAAGTGTTTGTGTGCAGATTCTATTATGTTCTGTTCCTTTTTGGTTCAGACCTTTCACCCAGAAAGAATCTCAGTTCACAGTTTTAAATCCTTAAAATCTTAGTATGTGACCGTCATCAGGAAATGTACACAAATGTTGTTTGCAATGTGGGGCAACTCCATTCACATTTTTGCTGGACATTTGACCTACAAATAAAGGTACACGCCACAGCTGATAACAGGAGAACACGCTGTGTGTTGACAGCTGAAAACTGGCATTACTTGGGTTTAATTTTAGAGGTATTTGCCCATAGACCTGAGGTCATTCTGGATATTAATGTTTTTCAACATTATGTCTATTTTGTCAAGTTTTCGTTCAGTTTGGAGTTTGTTTACCCTCAAACGGTATCAGAGGACATTTCACAGTGCACAAAATATGTAATTGTGATTCATTACAATTAATGATAAGCAGGGTTTGAATGAAAATCAAGCCACATTGTAAAGTGATGTTACTTCGCAAAGGTATTATTATTTTACAATGTTCTGTAGAAAATGAGAATGTCGTTCTTGCAATTGTTGCCTCAACAAAAATAAGCATAGTTTTAACGGTAAGAGACTGTAAAAATGCCACAGTAAAAACCACAGTAAGTTTTTACCTTAGCTTGTAAAAAAAAATACTTGTGATGAGCTTTGATTCTACATCTGGCTTTTTCATTAACATCTCATTACCATGTTTTGGTGGTTGTCAGTATATTACAAAGGTACAAAACAGAATTTACTACTTCAGTAGGTTGGTATTTAACATTACAAGTTAATACACACAGATACGCATGCACACACACACACACACACACACACACACACACACACACACACACACACACACACACACACACACACACACACACACACACACACACACACACACACACACACACACACACACAACCTAACACCACTAAAATGGTTTCTGTGTCTTATCAATGATAGTGTTTTTATCCTTACTCTTTTTCAGCATTGAAAAAGTTTGTTGCCCAGCCATCCACAAAGCCTGGATCACGAGTGAACCAAAGCACCACCAGGAGGACGAAGAGGGCAAGGACACTCAACTCCCCAAAGGTCATGGGCCCAAGACTCCGGTGCTCCTCTTTGATCACATTATAGGCAGCAATCTCCTTCTCTGTCTTCACCGTCCCACAGCCCCATGTCTTTCTGAAGCTTCATTTACACATTAAATGTTAGAATAACCTACTGTATATTATATGATAGCATAAGCATGATCCAGCTGAGTTTAATTCATTAGGTAATAACACTCACTTTAAACCCAGAAACACAATCTGTAGCCACAGCCAGGCCAGTATGAGCATGATGATCATGTTGGGGAAGGCAAATCCAAACCATGATGCAAAGTTTATGATGTCAGGGTTGTCTGGGAATAGTCTGTAGGTCAAACAAATGTTGATTTAATATGCTTATTAAAAAAATAAGCAAGAGGTAAGAATGTAATATGGTGCGTTTCTCTCATGCCTAGGGGAAAAAGCTCTAATATGAGGTACCTACTGGTTCATCTGTCCCATAAGAACGAGGTTTGGTCCAGTGCCTGTGAGCGTGGCTGTCCCACCAATGCTGGCTGCGTAGCACACACATAGTGTCAGGCCTTTACACATCTTTAGTTTTTCTTCTGCATCTCGAGAATGCTGGTCGGATTCAATTGAGAAGCTGTGGCCATTCAGAACCACTGAGCACAATAAAACAGAAGTTTTGGGACATTTTATACAATTTGAAACCTTTACATCTCGCCTGTACAAAACATGAATATGCCATTAGACTGCGCTGAGAAACTTTACAATGTTAAATATTTTTAAATGATACCAGTAAACTTCGGTAGCCCTAAAATATTACAAATAAAAACATTCTAGGGTTACACATGTAACGTCTCGGTTACGGATGTAACCCTCGTTCCCTGAGTAGGGAACGGAGACGTTACGTCGGATGACGACGATTGGGGTTTCGCTTAGAAAGCCTCTCACCTTCGAGTATATAAAACGAGCCAATGGCAATGAAATGCCATGGGTCTGCGGAATTTGCATAGCGTATCTCCGCCCACCGCAGGGGGTATATAAGGAAGTACGCTGCAATATGCAGATATGTCTTCGCTGAGGAGCCGAGACTGAACTCAGGCGTTTTTCAGCGATACAGCGGAAGTGGCAGGAAGACGTAACGTCTCCGTTCCCTACTCAGGGAACGAGGGTTACATCCGTAACCGAGACGTTCCCTTTCGTGGTCACTCCGAGTTACGTCGGATGACGACGATTGGGGTTCCAGTCTAATCACGCCACCTCGGCTGTCATCCAGTGCCCTGCGTAAGTCTGAGCTCCCTGTTGTGAGAATAGCACGAACGAAGGAGTCCTACTTAACACAGGAATACCAAGGTACACTGGGAAGCATATCTCAGGAGAAATATGCAATTATGCCCAACCATTAAGGGGGGGACTTGAGAGACACATATGACCCAGAGGGATGCATATGGGGTATCACTGAGGTGTCCAGCCGCAGGTGGAATATTTAAACCCCAGGGGTGGCAAGGTGGCTTGCCAAGGGAAAGACACACGCTCAAAAGAGACTTATAGTGGAATACACATGTGGGGGTCGCCCAAAGGGGGGACCATGCACATGGAGGCACCTAGTCAAGCGCAAGAGCTGTGTTATGGCAGATTGGCATAACTCAGGCGTTGACGTAACCAGTGCTGGAGGAACTCAGAGCTTATCAGACTCACCTGAGAAGATGATCGCACGTATCCCGTCCGTGGAGAGGAATGGCGAGCAAGCGAAGACACCTGAGCAGAATCTAGTACCGGCTGGTTGAAGCGAGTACATGAGAAGAAACTGGCTCTACTCGGAGATTATAGAATCTCTCGAATGTGTTGGGTGTCGCCCAGCCTGCAGCTCTACAAATGTCTGTTAGCGAGGTGCCATGCGCTAGAGCCCAAGAAGAAGCCACACTACGAGTGGAGTGGGCTTTCACACCAAGGGGGCATTGACGACCTTGCTGCTGGTATGCCAAAGCAATGGTATCCACTATCCAGTGAGATAACCTTTGCTTTGAGAGAGCCTTTCCCTTCAGCTTCCCACCATAACAGACAAAGAGCTGGTCTGAGGTCCTGAAACACCGCGTTCTGTCTACGTAAGCACGAAGGGCGCGTACTGGACAGAGCAGTGCCAAGGCTGGGTCTGCCTCCTCCAAGGGCAGCGCTTGCAGGTTCACTACCTGTTCTCGAAAGGGTGTTGTAGGAACCTTGGGCACGTATCCAAGCCGGGGTCTCAGGATCACGTGAGAGTTAGCCGGCCCGAATTCCAGGCACGCTTCGTCAACCGAAAATGCCTGCAGGTCCCCTACCCTCTTGCTGGAGGCCAATGCAACCAGGAGCGCTGTCTACATAGACAGGAACTTAAGCTCCACTGATTGCAAAGGCTCAAATGGAGCACTCTGCAGGGCAGTTAGAACCACTGAGAGGTCCCAAGAGGGTACGAGGGGAGGACGAGGAGGATTTAGTCTCCTCGCTCCCCTCAGGAACCTGACGATCAGATCGTGCTTCCCCAAAGACTTACCATCGACTGCTTCGTGATGTGCGGCAATGGCGGCAACATACACTTTCAGGGTGGAGGGAGACAGCCTTCGCTCCAACCCTTCTTGCAGGAAGGAAAGCACGACACTGATCGGGCATTTCGTGGGTTCTTGATGTTTAGAAGAACACCAGTTGACGAAGAGGTTCCACTTCAACGCATAGGCATGTCTCGTGGACGATGCTCTAGCGGAAGTGATGGTAGCCACCACCGCAGGTGGTAGGGTACTCAAACCTGCCTCGTCCCGTCCAGGAGCCACACGTGGAGGTTCCAAAGATCGGGACGAGGGTGCCATAAGGTGCCCTGTCCCTGAGAAAGGAGGTCCTTCCTCAGAGGAATTGGCCAGGGAGGTGCTGTCGCGAGGAGTACTAGTTCGGAGAACCAGTGCCAATACGGGGCAACCAAAATGACCTGCTCCTCGTCCTCCCTGATCTTGCGCAAGGTCTGCGCAAGGAGGCTCACTGGGGGAAACGCATACTTGCGTAGGCCCCGCGGCCAGCTGTGCGCCAGTGCATCCGTGCCGAGCGTGCCCTCGGTCAGGGAATAAAACAGGTCGCAATGGGACGAGTCGTGGGAGGCAAACAGGTCTACCTGTGCGTCGCCGAACTGATCCCAAATCAGCTGGACCGTCTGGGGATGGAGCCGCCATTCTCCAGCGAGAGGCCGAACTCGAGACAGCTCGTCGGCCGCCTGGTTCAGGTGTCCCGGGATATAAATGGCTCGAAGCGACCTCAGATGCTTCTGACTCCATATGAGGAGGTGGCGAGCGAGTTGCGACATACGGCGGGAGCGTAGACCACCTTGTTGGTTGATGTACGCTACTGTTGCGGTATTGTCTGATCGGACTAGTACGTGCTGACCCCTGAGCAGCGCATGGAAGCGGTGCAGGGCGAGACGTACAGCCAGCAACTCGAGACAATTGACATGCCAAAGGCGCTGGGGTCCTGTCCAGGAGCCCGCGGCAGCATGACCATTGCACATGGCGCCCCAGCCCGTGGTGGAGGCATCTGTTGATACAACAACATGCCGGGAAACTCGCTCTAAGGGCACTCCGGCCCGTAGAAAATTGAGGTTCGTCCACGGGGTGAAGGTCTGACGGCAGGCTGGAGTCACTGGGACTTGGAGCGTGCCGTGTTGCCATGCCCACCTCAGGACTCGATCGCGAAGCCAAAGCTGAAGCGGTCTCATATGAAGCAATCCCAGCGGCGTTGCTGCGGCTGCGGATGCCATATGCCCCAGGAGCCTCTGAAATAGTTTCAGTGGAACCGCACTCTTGCCCTCGAATTGGCGAAGACAAGTCAGCAGTGACTGCGCGCGCTCGCTCGTAAGCTGCGCGCACATGGCGACCGAGTCGATCTCCATACCGAGAAAAGAGATCCTCTGCACGGGGCAGAGTTTGCTCTTCTCCCAGTTGACCCGAAGGCCCAGACGAGCTAAGTGCCGGAGCACTAGGTCCCTGTGTTCGCAAACCTGGCCTCGAGAGTGAGCTAGGATTAGCCAGTCGTCGAGATAGTTCAGGATGCGAACCCCGTGTTCCCGGAGGGGAACAAGGGCTGCCTCGACGACCTTCGTAAAGACGCGAGGAGACAGGGCTAGCCCGAAAGGGAGAACCGCGTACTGGTATGCCTGCCCCTTGAAAGCAAACCGTAGAAACGGTCTGTGTCGAGGTAAAATGGAGACATGGAAGTAGGCGTCCTTCAGGTCGATCGCTGCAAACCAATCCTGCGGCCGTACACACTGGAGGATGTGTTTGGCCGTTAACATCTTGAACGGCAGCCTGTGAAGGGAGCGGTTCAAGACGCGCAGGTCGAGGATTGGCCGTAACCCACCGGACTTCTTGGGTACAATGAAGTAGGGGCTGTAGAAGCCGGACTTCATCTCGGCTGGAGGGACAATCTCGATCGCACCCTTCGCCAGTAGGGTGGCGACCTCCGCTCTCATGACAGGGGCATTGCCCCCGACCATAGTGAAGCGGACTCCCCTGAAGCGGGGAGGAGATATCGCGAACTGAATCGCGTAGCCGAATCTAATGGTTTTCGCGACCCAGCGGGACAGTCTGGGAAGCTCTAACCAGGCCTCCAGAAAGTGCACCAGCGGGGTCATACGAACCACAGACGTACCGTCGGTGGGGCAGTGAGGCGGAATGACCGGCACCGGCGAGGGTGGCATAGCGGCCCTGTGCGGGGGCACGGTCATAAACCGCATCCTGCCAGAGGAGGCCAGGGGAGGGCGCGCGTCCCACGGGGGCGTGCTCTGGCAGGGGTCTGGCGACAGAGGGGGGATGAGAGGAGCGTGGCCCGTGGGCGGCGCGTGCTGTCATCCACTGCCTCTTAAAGCTCAGAGAAAGAGCATCAGTTCTTTAGAACAACATTCTCAGTTGGTCCTGCTCCCAACTCCCCGAAGAACTGAGCCCTAACTCCAAGCTGCCCATCTCAGGAGTGCTGCTTAGCCAGGTGTTAGCCGGCTAAGGGGCAGAGACAGGCAGTGCCAGCCTCCAGCGACCTCCTCGTGCTCGGACCGGTGAAGGCTCGAGGGAAGGAGCCGCATGGAGGTGGCGTCGGCGGGAAGCGGACTAAGCAGACCACACCAACGGATGACCGTCAGTGCATAGCCTCAGTCCGCTTCTGGAGTGATCGAAGACTGTTGGGCGCAGTCCTCAACCACACCGCCGACCAGGCTGCCCGCCTCAAGGGTGCTGCTTAGACTGACGTGGCAGTCTAAGGGGCGGAGACGGGCAGCGCCACCCTCCTGCGACTTCCTCCTACTCAGAGCTGGTGAAGGCCCGAGGGGAGCAGCCGCATGGAGGGGGCCTTGGCGGGAAGAAGACTAAGGAGACCGCACGGATGGATGACCATCGGTACAGAACCTGAGTCTGCTTCAGGTGGCCGAAGCCACCCGCCAAAGAGCTCAGCCTGGGACATGGGGGAGCTGAGAAAATTAATTCTCAGACCCTACCACATCAACCTGACTAAGCCCATGTCTGGACCACATAGTGGACATCACCTGACCCAGGATCACGCAGGTACCGATGTCGCCCGAGAGCGAGGTCAGTAGTGTGCGTGGCGGAACAACCAGGCCGGGCATGGGAGGCATAGCGTCCCAGCATAGGGGCGTGGTTAAAATTTTCCGCGTTCTGCCAGGGTTGGCCAGGGAAGGACTAGCGTTCCACTGCGGCCGGTTCGACAGAACTCCCGGGACAGCACTGCATCGAAGGCGCAGGCGACACACAGTACTGCATGACCGTGCCACGATAGTGACGGGGAACATACAGACCATGATCACCATGCGATCGAAAGCAGCGAAGGCGGAGGACACCCGCGAGCTGCGAAAGTCACGTGGAGTCTCGCGCAGCGCAGGCGTCCTGATGCACGTCCGGGAGAAGCTTACAGCGCTCGGGGGGAGGGCGGGGCCACTCCAGCCGATGCTTTCAGCTGCCCGGGAAAGCATGGCTGACAGCTCTGGATCGGTCCCGGCAACGATGGCACTCCCGTGGGAGGCAACGCAGTCGAAACTTCATTTCCAGAGGAATCAAGCCCACCTTGTGATGCTGTGAGTGCATGGTCTGCGATGTGGAGGGGGGTGTGGCCCGAGGAATTGACTCGTCGGTTGTTGTGCCACACCAAACCCTCAGATCACCCTGGCCACCAGCCAAAGTATCTCTTCTCGAGGAAGAGATAAATTGGGGTGTGGCAGAGGGGACTCTACTCACATGGAGATCATTGAGTCTTGATCTATAAACATCGCGATGGTCATGTTCCCTTCTTTTTCTTTTTTTTTTTTTTTTTAGTTTATTTTTTTTGCAATGAAAACATGACTCATCAACGAGCGCTGCCAAGCGTGATTAAGCCCAACACGCAAAACAGCGCTCGCGACCGTTAAGCAGATGACCGCACAGTGCGCACACACATCCAGAAAATACACGGGCGAACCGTCTTGAAAAAGACGTGCCGCGTGCAGCTCTTTTAGAGAGTGGAAAAGCTCAGCAGAGTGCTGAAGCGCCCAGGGAGAAACACACTCACTGTCGGCAGATTACTGCACAAATCAGCAGCAGGAAATGCGATCTCGCTGGAAAGCGCCGTCACACAAACACACTGAAGAGCCGCTCGTCTCGAAGAGATTTGAGATGACACTCAAAAGGCTTGTGGAGTGAAGTACTGAACTTGGCTCCGAAGCGAAAACATATCTGCATATTGCAGCGTACTTCCTTATATACCCCCTGCGGTGGGCGGAGATACGCTATGCAAATTCCGCAGACCCATGGCATTTCATTGCCATTGGCTCGTTTTATATACTCGAAGGTGAGAGGCTTTCTAAGCGAAACCCCAATCGTCGTCATCCGACGTAACTCGGAGTGACCACGAAAGGGAACTCCAGTTCCCTGAGAAAGCATGTGTGAATTAACGCCAAACTTATTGGTCGACGGCATGGAGCCTAAGACGTTCCCTTTCGAGGGAACTCTATGATAAGTCAGTTGCTGCTATGGGAACGTTAATACCCACTATACGCCATGCTGACCAAAGGCTGCCTGTGTGCTGTGAAGGTCACCAAGCACAATTAGAGAAATCTAAATGTGTCAGCAACCAATTAGGACACATTAGTGACACTACAGCCTTGTTCCCTAGAAAGCTCAGTACAGGCACTAGGAAAAAGACCCATACCCTCCATGCTTAACTGTTAATGAAACGGGGACTCCTGCATTATACCAGCGCGAGCCACAGCTACATAGGGATAGGAAGTCGCTCTCAGCAGTTCTACGTATAATCAATCTAGACCTGAACACAAGCCTAAGGGAGCTGCGAACTGAAGGGAGCTGGAGAGGCAACAGAGAATGGGTCGCTAACTGTGATAACCCACTACATTCTATCAGTCTGCTCTTATTTCTCACAGCCAACTGCTTAACACCTCCAGCTGTGCTGGAGAGAGGAACACCGAAGAGTGAAGGGGTCGCATCATCTCACCACAACCACTCTTTCAGACAAAGGCTTCCTTAACAGTTCACTGTTAACACCTCCAGTTATACCAGAGTAAGGTCAACCGAAAAGTGAGAGGGTCACCGCTACCCCTCCTTCAGTAAGCAGCTACCTAAACAGTTCACTGCTAAAACCTCCAGTCATTCTGGAGGGAGGACAACCATAAAAGCGTGGCACCTAAACGGTGGTCCTACTTCGTACAGTGAGATGTTCAAAGATGGCCGTTGTCATGGTCTTACAACCAAAGATAGCCTGCTGCTAAAATTTAGCATGATCCTCTCACAGTGTGTTTGCTGCTTAGATCTACGTCAACTGACTAGCCAATACAAATGCAATATTAAATGGCGTATTGATCTTAAAACTACTTAGCTCCATTTGCAAAATTGGCATGCCAAGTTGGCTTCTTTTCCCTAGCCATGACTGCGTCCATATTCTCCTCTTTCACTTCCTTCTCTTTTTTTCAGTGCACATAAAAACCACAATTGCCAAAATGCGATTCATCTGGCTCTATTTGTTTACCACTAGTGCATGCTGATGACATTTTATTCTTCTAACTTGCGACGTAGCCTACGATACAATCGGTGTCATCATCGTACAATCTACATACATGTCATACCTAAGTTATTAGATCCATGTCGTACAGTCCCAGCAAACATTTGGACGTTTAATGACCGTTGAAAAGATGTCCAAAAGATGGTTGAAAAATAGTTCCAAAATGAAAGTTGAATGGACGTCTTTGACGTTATCTGTTCTGTGTTACATATTTTTACTGATTTATGTTTACGTTGCCATCAAACCAATGTTTGCTGCTGTGTGATTTGTAATGATCCTATAGGGTCTGTTTTTAAAGAAAACTAAACTAATACAAATGACAAAAACAACAAAAAATTACTAAAACTTTTAACTAAAATGAAAATGGAAAATAAAACAATATATATAAAAAAATTTAATAAATATTGATAAAAAATATAATAGTATGATACTAAAATAACACTAATTAGAACCCCAAATCAGTTAAAAAGTGCATACATTCTTCACTATTTATGTCTGAACTGGGTAGTCATATATCTTCAAGATATATGACGATTATTTCTCACCCTGGGTTTCATTTGGTTTCTCAGTATTCTTCTCTTCATTCTCTGGAATGGAGGTCTGCTCTTGTTCTGCTGTGTTGTTGAGCTGCTCGAGCACAGCTTGAACGATGGGCACCATCATGGCTGTTGTGGCCGTGTTACTGATCCACATGGAGAGGAAGGCCGTTACTCCCATGAAGCCCAGCATCAACCTGCAGAAAGGCAGAAGAGGTATTACTGAGACTGCTGTTTTCAATGAGCATATTTCCAGAAAATTTGTATTGCTTACAGAGCTGGTCGTACGCCCACGATGAGCAACACCCGGAGTGCGATTCTCTTGTGTAGGTTCCAGTGTTCAACAGCTACAGCCACCATCAGCCCACCCAGAAACAGCATGTTGGTGTCCTTTAGGTACTGCATACATACCTATCATACAGATATATAAAGTTTGAGTCACATACATAATGAAACACCAAAAACAAAAAAGTGTACCATATTGAAGGACCAACAGAGTAAAGCATCAAAAAACATCTATATGAAGATCTTCATTCCTTTAGGATTAAGATTATAAAAGTATGATGAAGAAACATAATGAGTAAAAATGATAGATGTATAGTTAAAAAGAAAAATATACATTAAAGCTGCAGTCCGTAACTTTTTTGGGTTAAAATTATCCAAAAAAAATTTTTGAGCAGGTACATAACCAGCCATTGTTCAAAACTATCTGCTTGCCTTAGCTCGATTCAAAACGGTAAGCTTGTTATAATGTTTTTAACTCCAGCGGTACTGGTGGATTTCCACGGGAAATTCGATTATGTCTTTGTGTCATTACGTCACATCTGTGCACATAAAGAAGGAGTCTCGGCTAGTAGGCTATATTACGTGTGAGGATGTTGGAGGTGGAGATTTATAGCATTTTCTCACAGCAATTTATATAAACTTATCAATTTGATGGCGGAGATTGACCCGTTGTAAAAGGCAAAAGACTTCAGACTTCGGAGTGGCTGCAGAAAAAAAGAGACTGCAACCGGGCCCATGGGAAAACAAGGATAAATATCAGGGCATTAAATGTAGCCACGCAATGCTGATGTTGTTAACGTTTGACGTGATATGATAAGCGATCGTTAGATTTAATTAGCGCGATTTACTGCAATGCTTTTTTCCCTTAGTTGGTCAGAACAAAAGTGGATGTTACTTACTTGTTCAGACGACATTTTCCTGTGAAAATTCTTATGTTGGTCATACTTCCAAAAGTAGAATCTGTGATTCCGAATGCCAGCGTGGTGACTAACAGCCGCACATTCTCCTCAAAACATTGGATTCATCCGCGCTGTGCTGTGCCTATGTACCCTGGAAATCCAGAGTTCTCGCGAGAGCACAAGTTGAATTTGCTCAGCGAGTTTACTCTGGCGTCGAGTAATGATGCTCATTAAATATGCCCTTGTATTTGAGCTGCACCAATCGCATCAGGTTATCTGATATAGGCGGGCCAGAGGCGAGCTAAACAGATGACGACAGCGCTGTGATGTCGAAGTCATAAGTAAACATTGCAAGATGGCTATGGATAAACACCAGTTGTTTGAAACGGCTTTGGCCGCTACTGTTACGGTCGGTGGCTTGGTCTGTGTCTGTTTTCTTTGTTTTATCCCTCCCTTGTTTTTCTTGGCGTCGCTCTCTCCTTTTGGAGCGTGTACGCGCTCTCTCTCTCTTAGGTGAACGCACATGTTCGTGATTTGAGTGACTGATTGCTGGAGCTGATTAAGTAAGGGATAATGTATAGAGAGGCGGTCGTTATAGCGAATAACAACCCCGACAGGCTGAACAGGACCCCGACGCGAAGCGGAGGCAACGGTTTTTCATGGCAACGGTCTGTTATACTTCGCAGCGGTCTGTTATCAAGAAATAACAGACCGCATTCTACATTGGAATTCAGCCGAGCCATGTAATAATACTGGTATAAACGCCAACGAGGAGGAGAGAGAAGAGCGACGACAGATCTTGTGGGCTAGCCAGCAAACAAGTGTCTTTATATTTGTATTTAGTTTTTTTTCTTTGTTAGTTGTTGTCTGTTTTGTACAATTTCGTTCCCTGGTTGGTTTGAGCGATTTCGCTATTTACTCGTTCTTGTTTATGTTACGTAGATCTCTTCTCTCCGAGCTGATATTTTATTGAGAGGTCGTAACACTACAATGAACGAGTTAGACTAGGCTTTTTATCTAAAAGAGGAACAGGAGACGGAGCTCGAATCGTTCCTTTGCAAGAAGGGCAAAGAGGTCTACGGCAAGAGTCTAATCTACCAGTTATCTCTGCTGATAGCTATTTATCGCACATTACTGAAGGTAAAGTCAGTTATGCTAAGATGACTTTGGTTTATAGGACCTGAAACCTACATCTTTGGACTCCATGATTCTGAAGAGCGGAAAGAGCACAGCAGGCAGAAGAGCAGTGATAGCCAGTGGAAGCACCTCTGTACACCAGTATACTGCCATCAGTGCAACTACATAGGCACATCCAGCCTCCTGCAGATGAAAAACACAACACAGCCAAGAGTATGAATATACGAATCATTCAAAAGTTTGGAGTCAGTCCGTTTTATTTAAATAACACTGAAGACTGGATAAATGACTGTTAAAAATTCAGCTTTGCCATCACAGGAATAAATAAAATTTTAAAACATATTAAAATAGAAAAAAAAAGTAATCTAAAATTGTAATTATATTTTGCAATATTACTGTTTTACTGTGTTTTAGATAAAATAAATGCAGCCTGGGTGAGCATACACTGTAAAAAATTGCCAGGAATTTACAGGATTAAAGAGTATTATTTTACAATAAAAAACTGTAGTCAGAAATTTACAGTGAAATTAATCATGCTGGGTCATTTTCTTATGAATTAGTGTTAATCAACAGCAAAATGATGCTGACATCAAAGTAATTTACTGCTTTTGTTTTATTGTGAATTCACATTATAAAGTTGTCTTTAACCATGCCACTGTAAGAAATTATATTGCTAAGTGATGTAATTGTTTTGAAGTCACCATAATGGTGATTAGTGTTTCTTTTGCTTGGGATCTTGGACCTTGTAAATTCATATTCAATTTTCTAGCCAAGTCAGAACAGAAGTGTGACACATGAAAACATTTGTTAAAACAATGACAAGCTAGATATAAAATAAGCTAATTGCCGTTTTTTTTAGGTTAGTCAAATTATACTATTATTAGCATTATTTCAGCATAATATTTTATCAATGTCTTACTTCAAATTCATTATTGTTTGTAGATTGATATATTTCAATAGTAAAGCAGCTGCTGAGATTTATCTTTGAAAGGTGTGACATTATCTTGCAACACAATTTTATTTTTCTTCCATCACAATGATGCACAGACATCATTACTCGACAAACAAAACACAACAATGGTAACACTCGACAATTAATATTAATAAAAAAGATCAATTCAGAATATAACACAAACAACACAAACTGCTAAAAGTGAACCAAAAATAAGTTAAACAGATAAAACCAACAAGAATCAATAAACTCCACCGCATAATCTATTCATGCCACACTGCATGCTGGGTACCTTCATAGTGCATATACACTGTAGAAATACAGTATGATAATGTAGATTTTATAGTGCATTTAGTTTCAAGAGAAGTCCTACTGGATTACTGTGAAAGTACGGTAATTATTATCCTCCCTGGTTATAAAAATAAATAAATTTTAAGTATACTTGCAGGCAGACTAATTTAGTATACTTCAAGTGTGATAATGATTAGTTAACTTGAAGTGTGCTATTTTGAGACAACTCATTTTGAACTATATTTTAGTTGAAAAAATTACAACCTAGATGTTGATATTTAACAAATAAAGCATAACTTTAAATGTATTTAGTGTACTTTTGTGTACTAAATTGGAACAACTTTAAGTATACTTAGTATACTTTAAGTATATGCCTGCGTAGAGACTAAATACATGCTTGATTAGTGATATTAAAGTGTATATATATATATATATATATATATATATATATATATATATTCCTGTCTATCTACTGTCCTATCCAAATAAAGGGCAAAAATGCCAAAAATAAATCTTTACAAATATATATATATATATATATATATATATATATATATATATATATATATATATATATATATATATATATATATATATATATATATATATTTGTAAAGATTTATTTTTGGCATTTTTGCCCTTTATTTGGATAGGACAGTAGATAGACAGGAAGTGAAGTGGGAGAGAGGTTTGAGAGTGACCATCAAAATAATGAGGAAAATATTTTATATATATGTGAAGAACACAACAATAAACTTGGTTAAGGTACTTGTCTAACAAAATTATTTACCAATGAAAGGCAAACTACAGCTATGTTTTTGCATTTGTTCATAATTTCTTTGTATTAAAGCCTGGCCTAAAATTATGTCCTCACAATTTGGCATGTTTCACTGCGTTATTAAATAAAACAATCGAATCCAAGCGCAACTAAATATGCTTACAAAATCTTTAACAATTTTGTATTAACATTTGAATAAAGGGTGAATATGTCAATTTACATATAGGCTGGACATCACTTTTAGCCTGTATATCTAACAGTTTATATTCATATTTGAAGGGGATCTTTCGCAATGGGATAATTATATTTGGGTGTCCTTAATATGAAAAACAAACGCCTGGAATAAGGAACTTATCCAAACACTGTTAAACTTTTCATCAAGGTAATACAAAATTGTAACGTGTAACTGTCGGCATTGTTTTATGTATTTCTAGATGTAGTTGGCTATGTGCTTTGACTTAAGGACCTGAGGTGCAAAGTTCCTTTCATTAGTCACTCAGAAACACTATACTGCAAAAACATCTGATAACAATCAGACAAGTGTCAAAATAATGCTATAAAGACCTTAACATATTACACATGATCAAATTACGAAACATTGCTACTGAGATGAGACTACATTGTGACATTGGCTGTTGTGATTAGGCTATGACCTGCACCTCCATGCTGCTGCTGAATTTGAACTTATCTAGCCACATTTTGTTATTGTTGGTGCTGTTTTTAATTAAGTGATTTTGTAAAAAATAATTATGTTTATGAACATAAATCAGGTTGGTCTACCATTTTGTTTCTAAACTAAAAAGTGAACATGAGCTATGAGAAATGTAACATGTGAGTTACATTGATCCAATATTCAATTTCCAATAAAGCTCCGGAAGGACACATTCGACACATGCGCACAACGACTGCACACCAGACCTAGGCAGTATATAGTCGTGTCTCGTGTCAGCTACAGGACATCTGCTCTGAAGGACAAAGAAGAAGAAAAGGTTTGTGTTTGGCTGCTCCTTGTTGACCAGCGAATTTTGCTTCAATGAGAAATTGTGATTTGAGGTTATTATACACATTATGTTGCATCAAAGTGAAAATCACAATTGAGATTATAAAACAAACATACACTCAAGTAAATTGTTCAATTTAATAAATTAAAATGTGCTAAAGTAACACCATTTAAAATTTTGTCACAACTTAATTTAAATGTGTTCAATCCTAATCTATTTTACTTAATTCATTTGGGTTAAAACTACATGAATATTTTTTGTTGACATAACTATCTGGGCTCCGTTTCCCAAAAGCATCGTAAGCCTAAGTAGAGCTTAGTTCTTAGCAGCCCTGGCAGTGGATCTGTAGTTCCCAGCATGCTTTGCAAAGGACTACATTAGGAGAAAAAATGTAGGGATTAAGTGTTATTTTATGTGTTTTTCAGTAAAGGGAAAGATGTTGGTAGTTTATCTTAATGCTTAATGTTGTGGGTACCATTGTGTTAAAGAGAAGCGCTTGTGTTTAGGCTAGGCACTCAGTATTCTACACTTATACTTTTGACACCTGGCATAGTGGATCCATTTAAATTGTGTATAATAATAATTGATAGTAGGCTACATATTTGAGCCTAAGTAAATTAATGGGGTGGTTGATTATGATTTCACTTTTCTAACTTTAGTGTGTAATGTTGCTGTCAGAGCATTAACAACATCTGCAAAGTTAGAATGCTCAAAGTTCAAAGCAAAGGGAGATATTTTCTTTTAAAGAAATTGCTTTTTAAGGACTACAACGGCTGGTAGGGACTTCACGAGCTTCCTCCCGGGTTAAGTCGGGCATACACTGTGCGATGTCTGTGTGATTTCAGCAAGGCATACTCTTTCAGCAAGGTTACCAACTCACACTGAACGAGTAGATCGCATGCGATGTAAAGCCAAAGCTCAGAATTTACGTGCTCACACTATACGGTCCGAATGTCGAGCTGCGACTTGACTACTCATCACACTTTACGTGAGAAATATGTGCGATAAACCCCCGTGCTGGGTTGCGCCAACAGATGATATCAAGCATGTATCCAGAGATATTGTCAAAACAAGCATCAGCTATCAATATCAAGATGATTTAGCATTTCCAATTTATGTATTAAATTATTATTAGTATTTTTGTATTATTATTATTATTATTATAAAGGAAGGCCTAGGTTAGGCTACTTTTATTATTAAATTGATCGGTGTATACAATTAATTTGCCACAAAATAATTTCATAGCGCATCACCGCATAACCAACACGCTGTGAGGATAATAAAAGATTAGCAGCTATAGGCTACTCCTCATTGAAAATTGTCTAAAACAATTTAGGTCGATTACCCTGCATACCCTGACATGCACCTCTCCAAAAATGTAACAACGCGTCAACTCTACGCGGATGCAAAAGCTGTGATTTGTCTGCTAGGACCGCTCTCTCGGGTTTCACATGCTCCCTCTGCAAGTGTAATTGCGCGTCAACGCGGACAACGACGCAGAAGTATAAATGAAAACCAACGCATTGCCTACAGCGTAGAGGCTCCGGCGTAGGTCCGACGCAGAAGTATAAATGAAAACCAACGCGTTGCCTACAGCGTAGAGGCTCCGGCGTAGGTCGACGCAGAAGTATAAATCAGTAAACGTCTTACTGCGTTACAGTAAGTTAAATCATAACAAGGAAACTTTATGCGTGATTCATGTCATCACGACATACTGTAACACATACATACTGAGTGTGTTTGAAAAAAGGATGTAATCGTCCTCTGTTTTTTTCTGGGGTTCATTTTACCCCAGACGACCAAACAGCAAAGTGACTAAACGAACGAAAATTCGCAAGAGCAACAAGAGATTTGAAGCTCGTGGCAGACACGCCCAAGAGATGATCCGCGCTGTGATTAGCTGAATGTTAGTTCACTCAAGTCTAAGTAACAAATCAGAGAACACGGGCGGTGTTCCAAGACACTGGGTCAAAAAAAAATGCGGGGGACAGAATCACCTGTTTCTAAAAGTGCTGGGGACGTGTCCCATCCCCCCGGTTGCTACGCCCCTGCGCTCACTATAGTGAGGGGAAAAACACTGAATTTAGGGCAATCGGTTTGTAGCTTTGTTTCAACTATGCGGTAGCCTATGACGAGGAGCGACCAAAATTTCTCATATGCCAGAAATTCATCCGGTTAATCGCCTCTCGTTTCTCCCTGTACACTGCACGACAAACGACGCACGACAAAGCTGAAAATCGGCCCGACCCGACAAAGAGTCGCACAAGTCAGAATTCGGCTCAATAACGGACGAAAATCGCACAGTGTAGGCTATGCCCTTCTTTAGTGACATCTCAACCCTAAAATTTACATGAACCCCGCCCCCGGGAACGCGATTTATAGATTATCATGACAGAATATGCTGATCAATTACTAGAAGATAACCATAGACTGTAAAAAAATATGGACAAAGCATCTGTGACGTCACCCATAGACTTTCTGAAGAACAGTTTTGAGGCCGTTTATGGGGGGTATGGGCGCTGCCATCTTGGAAAATCTTGGGAAATCCTAACCCCGCCCACCTTCTGGCCAATCCATATATGGGTAAAGGACACGAGTCCGGTTATTCTGCAAATGGAACAGCGCGTGTCACTCAGCTCGCTCTGCTACGTTACTCCGGTTATCTCTGTATGTATATTTTAGGCAACAATAAAACGAAATATGTTATAAAACACCACACTGCCTCTTTTCGTTTTCATTTAAAGAAATCTTAAACATTATAGCCACACAAATGTGGTTCAGGCAACGCGTATTGATTATATTCACTGCATATAACGATAGCCTATTTATAACAAAACGAAATATAAAACACAACCCTGCCTCTTTTCGTTTAAATATAATATAAAAATATTAAACATTTTAATATGGTCCAGGCAATATGTGCATTTGTACTAAACAACAGATGTTGCAGTAAACAACATCTTCAGATCATCTTCGTTGTATTTAAATTTAAAATGACAAAACTCAACCCAGTCTATTTTTGTTAAATTTCAGTTTTATCAATATTAGCCATTATAAAAGTATAAGTGAAATGTACAAGAAGCTATACAAATAAAGCAAAAATTCAGTCAAACATACAAAGTCAGCGCTCTAGTCTAACCATACAACGGTAAAGTTAAATAGCTTATAAAGTTATGAAACTTCACATAGCCCTCAGCCAAAACGATTGGCCAGGGAACAAATTATAGATTCACGAGACCAAAAATTGCCCGTTAGATATATACAAGACGAATTATATCTCATGTTTAACCACTACAGAGACGCCAGAGTCAGCGGCAAACATCAGAACGACTAGCCGAGGAAAGGCTGTTCCAGGCGGGATAAGTTACATGAGCGCCGAGCGCCAGGTGATCGCCTGCATCTCACAACCTGGATAAAATTTTCATAAATCTTTATAAATAAACCACAGATTTGAGCTTTAAACAACTACATTCTCGCCTGAAAAACTCTTAAAACTACATTTCATTATACAAAAACAGTAGTATTATATTTCAACTGTAGGCCTATATTAAAAAATGGCGCTTCTTATGTTGTCATTCTCCTTGGCGCAGCCATCAGCTGTCAATCAAGCTGTCACTCAAAGTTAACCACGCCCTTATTTGTCATACATTTTATATCTAAATACGATCTAAACTAACGAGTTAGAAAAAAATTCACCCCTCTCACAGTTGTCAGGCACTCGGAACCTATCGAAAAATACAATAAAAGTCCATGGGACCAACCTGTAAAAACATGAATTTATGCTGTGAAAACGGACATTTTAACATGGGGTCTATAGACATTTGCTCCCTTTTGGGACCTGCCCCTAGCGGATTTTCGATGTATTGCAGTTTTTTGCACTTCCGGGTAGGCTTCATTTTTCAAATTAGAATGTTGCCGCTTAGAAGATAACAGTTACACATAAGCTAGGCTACATTTTTCATCAACTAACCATTCAGAAATGCCCTTTGTTCTCTCCATCATCGTCCGACTCCAGTTTGAACATAAAAGGCTAAAAGTTTTTTACATTTTCAGTGCATGTCTGTGTGAGGTAAAAGGACACAAGCTGTTGAAGCTCTGCCATCTGTGTTGGGAGCAGTAGCTCATTTGCATTTAAAGGGACAGACAGACAGACAGACACACACACACACACACACACACACACACACACACAAAACGGACGTTTTTGCTCACCCTCAAAAAGTGACGATTTTAATATGCTATAGCCTATAAAAATATCTGTGGGGTATTTTGAGCTAAAACTTCACATAGCCTATACACTCTGGGGACATCAAAGACTTATTTTAATCTTGTGAAAAGGGCATTGTACCACCCCTTTAAATTAAAAACTAAGTTGGACCAACATTTTATTTTATTTTTTTAATGACTAACATAATAATAATATGCTAAAGTTAATGTGACCCAAATCAACTAAATTGTGTTGACCCAACTAAACTGGTTTATTTTGAATTAACTAAATTAAATTGTGTGGAAAAACTGTCTTCAGTTAAATTAAGGATAATTCAGGGTAATTCATTATTTTTTTGAGTGTAGGCTACATCAAGGTGGAAATAGACTTTCATCATATCAAACAAAAAAGATTATATCAATTTTAGTAAGTACTTTTACCTTGCTGGAGAAATCAGGTGAGATACCTACTGACAGTTATGCTTCAGTAAAACCTTGTTTTTTCAGGTTGGTTGAATTCGGTTATAATAATCTTAAATCACGTATTCCACGTATTTAATTTCAACAAACCACTTTTTGTAGATGTTATCACATGAAGTAGATGTTATCACATGAAGTAGATGTTATCACATTAAGTACATTTTCTAGGTAGGCCTGACAAACTTTTTTTTTAGTGTATAAGATTTGAGACGTTCTTGTAATTATTTGTTAGAACGAAAAAACAAACAAACAAACAAACAAACAAACAAACAAACAAACAAACTTGACAGTAAAGGGTTAAGACAAATATAGGGCATTGTGTGTTTGTGGTGAAGGAATGTGTCGCCCCCAGTGTTACGCATGGTCTCGTACCCTTGCTCGCAAGGCACAGAGAAATCCGGCTGAAAGAACCTCGAAAGATGTGTAAAAAGTCCAACTCAGGGTCTTTCTCGACTCTCTTTCGCATGTAGACACACTTGACTGTCAAATCAAATCACTCACTGGCCAGCGAGAACGACACATTTATATTTATGGATCTTCAGCTTTTCAGTTAATCACGTTTTTACCTATTTAAAACATTTTACATGCATCATAAAATTAGCCTCACCTTTGTTCCAATGACAAGTGGCAAAGGAAGGAGAAGGAATGGGGTGCAAAAGAGAATCAGTCCATTTTTCATCCTCCATATTACGTTCAGAATATGTGAAACCATCATTAGGACTGTGGGTTTAGGATAACTTTACAAAGAAAAGTCCAAACGGGAGGAAACTATGCAAAACTTCTGTGTACTGATCTGTGGACAGTGCAGTGGATCGCGTTCTCTCTCTCTCTCTCTCTCTCTCTCTCTCTCTCTCTCTCTCTCTCTCTCTCTCTCTCTCTCTCTCTCTCTCTCTCTCTCTCTCTGTCTTTCTCATTCACACACGCACGCACATACACACTCACACACACTGGAGCGCATAATTATGCGCGTGCGAAGTTTGTACTGGTTCTCAATTCTTAAATATTAACCTATGAATTTCATCACCAAAGTTTCGTCAACACATACCTTACTTGTCATAGTCAATCAATCGCATGCAGGTCTGGTTTATTCATAATAGACCTGACAAACGATTTAGAGAGGAGCTTATGTCTTGGTCGGTCATCCTAATTAGCCTACACATTAAAAATATAAATATTTTCTGTCTTCTCAACAGATCCATGTAGGACCCTCAAGGACCTGGCTCTATACAGTAGATATCTGCTCACAGAAGCACAGTGTTTAAGTGCTTCTTCTTCTATCTTTGACATCTCCTTTACTTTTCATAAATCCAAAAATTCATGATTGATATTTCTCACAAAGGTCTTTGAAAGTAAGGGAATACAGCCTGAATGAACTAAGTGAGATTGGATGGGGGAGCGCAAGGAGAAGCTCTTATCTGAGTAGATTTGAATGACAGGGAGATAAACAGAGGGTACACTTGCTGCCTTTGCCGAAACTCTACACAGAACCGGCAGGGAGTCAGACTCACAGACCTGCTGAGAGACTGACAATAGTTCTCTGTGAGAGGGAAAGGATGAGGTTTCCTTAAGTCAGTGAGTTGTGGGAAATCCTGATGAACCCAAGTTTTGTGTTTCAGGTGAACTTTATGCTGTGGCAAGGCTGTAAAAACAATAAAATAAAGTGAAACATCAATAACAAGCATGATCAGAACATTCATAAAGGGATTGTTTATTTATGATACAGCCAAATTAAGTAATAAAAGAAAGTTAAAAGTGATGGATCAAACTCGACTTTGGACAGTTTTGATTTATTCCCCAATGGTCACAAATGCATTCAAGGACATCTTCATGTTTTATAGATTTACAGCATGGAAATGTGAAATATTTAACAGACAAAACAAAGACAATACAAAGTACACCATAATGTCAAATGAACACTAAACCAGATCTAAGTCTCTTTTGGGATACTGTTGCACAGCTTGGTGGAACAATTTATTGGTTATTATTCTTGTCAGTATTGTTCATCTGGCCTATAACTGGAACTTGTATAGTGTAGAAAGTTTCTTATACTCCTATTCAGTTCTAATTGGATTCAAATTAATTAATTCAGAAAATAGTATTGGATCTAAAACTGGAATTTGAAGTATTGGAATTAAATTGAACTAAAAATTAAAACTGAATATGTACCCAATAAATATAATTTTTAATGTAGAAAAAGACCCAGTTAACAAAAATATGTTCTAAGAACATTTTATGTTCTCATGAAAATTTAACATTTTTAAATTTCTCTAAATGTTCAAATTTTTAAATGTAAAAAAAAAAAAAGAAAATCATTAAGGGAACACATCATTTCGCAAACATAATTTGAACTTTACTTTTGAATGTTCTCTGAACATTCTCAAAGTATTAACAATTTAAAAAACTAAATGTTTCAGGTAAAAATATTGGGTTCAGAGGCTGGAGGCGGAGCCATGGGATCCTCTGGTTTAGGCGGAGATGGTGGCCTGAAGCACCGAAGTGGATCCACACACTTCAGTGCAGGAGATGAAGAGGGGCAGAGGGTGACCAGAGGAGGCGGGGCTGAGGAACTGGCAGTTAGAGGAGGCGGGAGAGGGAGGGATCACAGGAGATACATGGTTGGACGGAACCAGCGGGGTAACAGGCAGTTAGGGGCTGGACGGAACCAGCAGGGAAACAGGCAGATCAGGGCTGGAGGGAACCAGTGGGGGAAACAGGAGAGTCAGGTCTGGTCGAGACCAGTGGGGACAGGAGAAACAGGGGAATT
The DNA here is from genome assembly GCF_964197995.2 of Scardinius erythrophthalmus. Lineage (NCBI taxonomy): Eukaryota > Metazoa > Chordata > Actinopteri > Cypriniformes > Leuciscidae > Scardinius > Scardinius erythrophthalmus. The sequence goes on along the minus strand of NC_138237.1, from coordinate 25,323,625 downwards.
ACTTCCTCAAACAATAGTCCAAAAAATGTTCCAGCAACTATCCCTGCGATCACGGTGGATGAGCTATCCCATCCACTGTGGTGAGGTTGTGGGCAGGGCTTTCCTCCAAGCCCTCAAACTCCACTAACACTCCCTCTGCAGCACACTATAGCGGGCTCACGCACCTGGTCAGATACACCTTGACGGCTGACGAGATTTCAGAGCAATCCAGGAGACGGCCATGATGGAGGCGATCCACAGCGGTATTGATGGAGGGAGGAGCCAAGGTGGTAATTTGAGCCTGACCGATTGAGGTGATGCAGGGAGATGGTGAGGCCCAGGCGACGTCCAATGGACCGAGAGACCCAGAGACGTCACTGGACCTGGAGACCAAGGCGGAGTACGAGCAACGAGAGGCCGAGGTGGAGCCAGTGGGACGAAGGAATGAGGCGACGCCGGAGTGAGTGAGGACCCCGGTGGAGCCAGAGAGATGGAGGAGCCAGATGGAGCCGTAGAAATGGAGGATGGAGCACAGTCGACACCCTGGAAGTCCTTGGTGATGGTTGAGCAACGACTGACCAGGGAGTAGCCGGTGGAGCCGAGGTGGCGAGGAGCCAGAGCGAAGCCAACTGGACGACGGTCCAAGGTGGAGCTGAGGGCTCAGAGGGACGAGGTGAAGCTAGGGAATCCTCAAGCCATGTCGGAGCTGGTGACTGAGAATCCCAAAACGGATACGAGTTGCATGGTGGAGCCGAATGGCTGAAGGAATCCAGCAAAGGGGGGGCAGAGGCAATGGCTGGCTACAGTGGAGCGAACAGGAGAGGAAGGTTGGGTGTGAGACAGACTTGGGGATGGACAGGGATGATGGCGACAAAGACAACACTATGCTGGACAGAACCAGTGGTGATAAAGAGACGTTAGTGCAGGAGCAGACCAGTGATAGAGAAGGTTCGTTGGTGGGCAGAGTGGGAAGAACTACCGCCATATTCCAGTCTATTATCCATTCTTCCTCATCCAGCTCCACTTAAACTCCCACAGGCAGGAATGAAATGTCCGGCTCACACATCTGGTCAGATGGGACCCTCAGGCATCTCTTTCGGGTTGGACTTTGCAGCTGGCACTGACTCCGTTACGGGCTTAGACTCAGGCATGATGTCCGTGGCAGGTAATGGCTGGGTCTCACGGTCTGTGGTGGGCTCTTGTTTCTTATCCGCGGTGGGCATGGTTGCTGGGTCTGTCTCTGGGGTGATGATGGATGGTACGTGGGGCTGGACGCTGGCGGCGGGATCCTCTTATACCTTGCCTACAGTAAAAAAAGATCAGTAGACCCAGAGGGTGAAGTTGATGTATTGATGAAGTTGAGCAGGAATCTCCCCCTGGCATCACCAGCTGGATCTCGTCGTCCAGTCTGATACAAAACCCCTCCACGAGTGCGATGACATTGCAATGGGCAAGGAAGCTGACGTCAATGAATTCCTCCACATACTTCTCCAAGTCTCTACCTTCATGTAACATACAATTTGTGGCTCCGTTGGGTCTGTTGCAGTTCTCAATTTAAGCGACATTAATGGAGGAAAGATCCATCTTCATTTCTTTTATGGTACAGTAAGTCCGAAAATGAAGAGGAGAGGCAGATAAAATCAAATATAAGTCCTTATATTTAAATAAAGTAAAACAAAGTAAACTCAGGTAATTCAATGGGAAGAAACAGTTACGAGACTGCATGTGAAGAGTTCAGCTGCAAAAGCCTCTAAGTGCCATCTGAAATTTTCTTCTAGAATGATCATTTTTATAAAGCTTGTATATTTAAGTTAAGTAATTTCAATTAAATGACAATTAATAGGTAATTTGCATTGCCATTTTAATGAAATTATTGAACATAAATTTACGAGCTTGATAAAAATTATCATTCTCGAAGAAAATTTCAGATGGCACTTGAGAGGCTTTTGCATCTGAACTCTTCATGTAGAACACAACACATGAACAATATATCGGACACCTGAAAGGAGCACAAAGAGGAACTTAAATACACAGTGATAATGACAATGTAACAAACAGGTGTAATGATTGAATAAGTGTCCATGACAGCTGATGACTGGCGGGAAACTAGGAGCAAAGGAAATACAGGAAACAGGTAACTGATAAATGCAAATTAAAAGTCAATGAAAACAAAACTAAACGCACAGATTGTGACAACTTGGAAAACAACAAAGTGTGCAATACAACACTGAAGTATTTTGCTGAGCATTACTGAGCAAAGCTGAGCAAATCTATTCCATATTTCAGAAAAAATACATCATTTTTTATTTCTATGATTTTTCATGACCTGGAAATCACAATGTTAAAATTCCCTGATATTTCCAGGACCAGTGTATCACTGTATCAATGGTTTGGACGTTTTGACTATTGACTAGAGCACATTACGAGACAGCCGTCATTTGCTCATGTGACAGTCAGTTGCCATCCTGAGACGACAATATGTAATGTGTACAAGCATGTCTGTATCTGTAAAAAATTATTTTACAAAGTTATAAAAAACTTCAGTCTTTTAACTTCAAAATAAATTGGAAAAAATAATAATTCAACATGTAACTTGGTGGTTATTTGTAAAAATAAATAAATAAATAAAATAAACAAGTAATTTCTGAATGAAAATTGTTTATGTGTGTGTTTGTGTACCTCAAGAGACCCATATGCAGACAGAGTCAGTCTGTCTAGAGCATGCTTCTCAAACCTGTCATGGGGACCCCCACCATTGCATATTTTGGATGTCTTCCTCATCAGACAGAGCCAATTCAACTCTTTCAGACTGTACTAATGAGCTGATGAGTTGTTTTAGGTGTGTTAGATGAGGAAGAAATTCAAAATGTGCAGTGGTTATATACAGAGGATATACAGACACGGGTTCCCACAATCTTCAGATATCTATTTGTTTAGCTGTGGCGCCCTCTAGACTCTTACATAGTGCATAACATTTTCAATGTCCTCATTTTACTATTCTATCTAAAGCATCTAGCTAAAATCACACAGCTATTAGGCATTAATGCTATTAGACATAAATTACACTACTGTTGTATGGTGGGTTCTGAAAGTGACCTGTTGATGAACACTGTTCATTTAAGCATCAATGACGGATCATTAAGATTCTCTCATTTATTTTGTATATTGTAATATTATATATTTTAAATGGTACAGAAATATATTTGTGATAATTTCAAGATCTTATTAATTGTCATCATTGATATAACTACCAAAAGTCATGAATATTTTAATAACCATTAATGACTTTTTGCAGTTTGAGGCCTTGTTCTAGATTAGTATGGTGGGCATTGAGTCTAACGGGGCGTGAGTAAGAATTCAAGGTTTTGTGTAGGTGGACAGCTACAGGGTACAGGGTACACTGGACAAATAAAGTCCATTTGAGGCTTTTGAAACTACTTGCAAACATTACAAATTCTAGTAGTACAATTGTGATAGCAGGATTTAATAACATCCTGGAAACTTTGCAATAAATGGTTTGCACTTTAAGGTATTAGATACATATAATTACACAAAACATTATCAAAGTTAGCTGGAAATAATCTATTTATATAAGTTTGTTCATTAAATAATTGTTGTTTGTTCATTTTTCATGGTCAGGGAATTAACAAGTTTTTTAGTGCATTAATTAACAAGTAATTTTGTTTGTTCATTCTTTTTCATATAATTGAAAATAGGATTAATTTGAATATTGTTTATGTCATTTGACACAACCTCATTTAACAAACAACTGAATTATTGTTTGTTCTTTATTTTTATTTTATTTTATTATTATTATTATTATTATTATTATTATTGTGTGATATTACAGTTTTGGATTTCTATCACAAACTGAATAATCTTTATTTTGGTTGTGATTTGGTGGGCTCCTTGACCCAGGATCACATATATTAATATTTACATTTAAAACTAAATGGTGACAGAAGTCAGTGGATGATGAAACATTAACCAGCAGCACAGTGTCTGAGAGCATTCTACTCCAGTCATCTGTTCTGGATCTACATCATTCACTCTCCCTGTATTTATCACCACTTTCCTGTCAAAATCGTTGTAAGTTTATCTTTTTTTTTATAAGTTGTCATTTGCCTAAATTTTTCACCGTCATCTGTGGCTTATTCATAAATAATCTGAAGCACAGGCGTGCACGGTAGAAACAAGTTATGATAAATGTGTAAATCTGTTTTTGCAAATGATCTCAAATCACTTAATTTTAAAATAATAATATATACATTATATGAATTACATCATAAAGTGTCATTTTAAAAAAATGTATATTTTAAGGTGTAGCACGTGTAATCATATGCTTTTTATGTGTTTACATGCAAATATTTTTGAAAACATCTTTTAATTTTATGAAGATAGTCTAAGACAACTGACACTACATTAAACATAAACATTGACACTTTTTAGAATTTTACAAGCAAACTGAAAACATAATATTTTATATTAAAATTATATAGTATTATTTTATAGTATAAATATTATATTATTAAACATTTAGTACACTGCAGTAAATACCAGGATTTCCAGAAGTTACTTGTTAAAATAAAATACTCTTTTTTTTTTTTTACTGTTAAATCTGGCTTAGGCAATTTTCTATTTACTCTTGTGATGTGCTATGTGGGTTTTTGTCTCTGAGAAACTTTTAAAGGGTTGTCAAAAAAACACTTGGCATGCAAATTGATCAATGGTAACAAGGAGCAAAATACGTCATTTGCATCCACATTTATTAATTTCGCAGTGCATGCCGAAAACCTAAATAACTATAAATCTGTAATTACAAGAAATGACTAAATGCACAATGCATAATGTTGCTATTTCACAATAAACATTCATGGTATACAGTTGTTGTTTAGTAAATCTTTTTAAATTCTTTTATATCCTTTTTGTAAAAGGTTAATGTTACATTTCAATGTATGGTGTGAGATCTTTACCTTTGTACATATTTGGCTGTCCCTGGATACTTTGTGTAGAGCTGGAATCACATACAATGATGTTCTAATGTCATACTGTGCAATTGCATGTTACTTATTATTGTGGTGTACAAACATCTGAAGATATCTGATCTGATCTGTTCTGTTCTGTGTCTTCCAGGCCAAAAGTAAGAACATGAAGCACTGTCGTTTAGTGCTTATATTGCTCTGTTTCTTTAGGTTTGGACTGATGGTAAGAAACTCTCTGAGATATTAAATTATTTGCCAAATCTTGCTCATCCCCATTGTTTGTTTCAAAAATTCCGCTCTAGTTCTTTTAAAAAGCACACAGTCTTTTTACAATATTTTCTGGCCCTCTCTTCAATCCAGGCTTCTAATGAGACAGACGTTGACAAAGGGAATTGCAATGATGTCTTAAGCCTGGAGGCTCAACGAGCAGTTGGTGGTGCAGTGGCTAAACTAGGATTGGCACTTTTAGAAAAACTACAGCCTGGGTCTGAGCAACCGAATATAATCATATCACCTCTGAGTATTTCTCTTGCACTTGCTGAGCTTGCTTTAGGTGAGCATACACAAACACAAACAAATCATTGCCAACCATGCAAAGGGTGATTTTATACATTTTATGTTGTTTTTGTGTGTGTGTGTGTGTGTGTGTGTGTGTGTGTGTGTGTGTGTGTGTGTGTGTATGTATTCATTTAATTTTTTTAGGTGCAAGGAACAAGACAGAAGAGAAGTTGTTGGAAATCCTTCAGGCAAAAGAGCTGCCGAATTTTCATGAAACCTTAAGCTGTCTCCAAGAACAACTAACTGCCAAGGCTGTCAAAATGGCTTCTCGTCTCTACCTCAAACCAGGTGAAAAACTGATGGTTTGATCAAGCTAAACCTGACATTACTGGAAGATTATTTTGAGCTTGAGGTTCAGAACAAACCATGTGCTGATGTAATATGTAAGTTTTGTTGGGGTTACTTGTGCTTTTTGTAGATTCTGTAGTTGCTTTTGTCTTTGAAAAGGTTTTAGGGTGAACCAGGACTTTGTGGACAGAGCTTTGAACCTGTACAAATCCGAACCTGCACATCTGACCTCCATTGAAGAAGTCAATCGTTGGGTGGAGGAAGCCACCAAAGGTCACATAACCAACTTTATGTCCAGTCTTCCACCTAATGTTGCTATAATGTTGATTAACGCCATTCATTTTAAAGGTTGGTCTGCATTTAAGCTGTCATAAATAAGATAAAACATAACAGAGGGATCAATAACATAATGCTCATTGTCTGGATTTATTAATTTATTATTATTATTATTATTAGAAATACATTAAAAATAAATACAGTGACTTGAATACACATTTTCTATGATGAGCATGTTTTTAATTTCAGGGTTAAAATTAAAAGTATTTTTTTTGGAGAATGTAAAATATCAGGGTGATACAACTGTCCTGATATCATAATGAAGAAAAGGCCTCTTTAAAATAATGAAATTCTTGAAAAGAAACCTTATAGTAGTTTTATAAAATGATTATTTATTGTTATTATTAATACTTCTCAAAACTTATGATACGTATGAAGTAATACGTCATTGTATAAAATAATACTTTTTAAAATATTTTTTGAAAATAATTAAAATGTGTACACTCACATGTATTCAAGGTGTAAGGAAAACGTCTCGGGTTATGACTATAACCCTTGTTCCCTGAGAAGGGAACGAGAGACTGCGTCGTTGAAAACGACTCTTTGGGGACGCTCCCTTAGCGTGCGCCTCTGAAGTATGAATGAAACTATTCCAATCCTGATAGGTGTTGCGTCATGACGTAACATGTGACGGCATAACCGGATGCATAAAAGTGACGCTGGCACAAACACACATTAGCCTAGCGATGAAGCAAGCCGCTCTGAGGCATTGAGGGGCGTGGCAGGACGACGCAGTGTCTCATTCCCTTCTCAGGGAACAAGGGTTATAGTCATAACCCGAGACGTTCCCTTTCGAGGGAACTTGCACTGCGTCGTTGAAAACGACTCTTTGGGGAACGAATGCCCACTAGGCCACGCACCGAGAAAAGGCCTGCCCTAGAGTGAAACTGATCTCAGGCACCCAGCTGGGACGAAAGCACATGTGCGCCAGGCGTACTAGGGAGGTGCAGACTATAAAACCTGATAAAAGTGTGCGGGGTAGCCCAACCGGCTGCCTCACAGATCTCCTGGAGGGGCACTCCTGAGAGGAGGGCCCTAGAGGACGCCATGCCTCTAGTAGAATGAGCCCTTATGGCCAAAGGTGAAGGCAAATTGCGCACCTTGTAGGCCGAGGAAATAGCCTGAACAATCCAATTACTAATAGTTTGTTTGGACACAGGGAGCCCCTTACTAGGTGACCCAAAACACACTAACAATTGGTCCGACCTCCTCCAAGAAGAGGACCTCTCGAGGTAAACGCTCAGAGCTCAGAGCAGATGGAGCCTCTCTTCTTCCGCCGACACATGAGGTGGAGGATGAAATGCCTGCAGGACCGTAGACCGTGCCGTGTTAGAAGGCACCTTAGGCACATAGCCAGGACTCGGGTGCAGAATGGCCTTAACTCCCCCAGGGGCAAACTCCAAGCAAGCTGGTGTTACTGCCAGAGCTTGAAGATCTCCCACCCTCTTAAGAGAGGTAATAGCTAAGAGAAAAGCCATCTTGAACGTCAAGTCCTTGGGCGAAGCCGACTGAAGGGGTTCGAAGGGGGCCAGGGATAATCCTTCGAGAACCACCACCAGGTCTCAGGCAGGAACCCTGGACCTGGTTGTCGGTCTCATCCTCCATGCACCACGGAGAAAACGAATGACCAGCTGGTGCCTCCCCAGAGGCCCATCACTCAATGGTGCATGGAACGCCGCAATGGCAGCCATGTACACCTTAAGTGTGGAAGGGGAGAGACCCGTAGAGAAACGATCTTGAAGAAACTCCAGAACTGAAGCCACCGGGCAGTTAACTGGATCTAACTCATGTTCTCTACACCAAGTGGAAAACACATTCCACTTGAGGCCATATAATCTCCTAGTAGACGGAGCCCTGGAGCTAAGTATGGTTTCAACCACCCCGGCTGATAGACCAGCATTTAGGTACTGAACCCCCTCAGGGGCCAGACCCACAGTTTCCACAGCTCTGGACGAGGGTGGAATATTGTGCCCTCCGCCTGAGACAACAGATCCCTCCTCAGAGGAATCTGCCACGGCGGAGCTATCAGGAGTGAAATTATGTCTGAAAACCATACTCGGGCCGGCCACAACGGGGCTACCAGAAGAAGACTGATGCCCTCCTGACGGACCCTTTCCAGGACTCCCGGGAGCAGAGCGATTGGGGGAAAAGCATACAGGCGTAGCCTCGGCCAGGCCTGTACCATAGCATCCAACCCCAGTGGGGCTGGATGCGTGAGGGAAAACCAAAGTGGACAGTGGGACGTCTCTCGAGACGCAAACAGATCCACTTCCATTGGTCCAAACCTCTCCCATATCAACTTCACCACCTCTGGGTGAAGTCTCCATTCCCCGGGCCTCAGCCCCTGCCTCGACAGGATGTCTGCTCCCTGATTCTGAACCCCCGGAACGTACATTGCCCTGATAGACAATAGTTTCCCTTGGGACCAAAGGATAATCTGATGCGCCAATCTGGATAGAGGGCGCGATCTGAGTCCCCCTTGTCGGTTCAGATAAGCTACCACTGATGTATTGTCCGATCGTATCAGGACATGGTAACCCTTGACGTCTGGGAGGAAGCTCCTCAGAGCTCTGAACACAGCCAACATCTCCAGGCAATTTATATGCCAAGAATGATGATGGTCCTGCCACAGACCCCTTGCAAAGCGGCCGTCCATGACCGCGCCCCAGCCAGTGAGGGACGCATCTGTCGAAACGGTTTTCCAGCGACATGACGCTCCTAACGCTGGCCCTTGGGACAGGAACCAAGGTTTCTTCCATATTACTAGAGCACGAAGGCATCTGCGCGTTACTCTGATCATACGGAAGGGATTCCCCTTGGGGGAAAACACCTTGGCTTTCAGCCACCACTGAAGGGGCCTCATATGTAGAAGGCCCAAAGGTATAATGTTGGATGCCACTGCCATGAGGCCCAGCAGTCTTTGAAATTGCTTTACAGTGATGGCATGGCCTAGCCTTATCCCGGACACCATCGCCAGAATGGACTCGATACGCGCAGGAGACATCCGTGCCCGCATCGTAACCGAATTCCACACCACGCCCAGAAATGTTGTGCTCTGGAATGGTTCTAACACGCTCTTCTTTGTGTTGAGTCTCAACCCCAAGCACTGAATGTGGCCAAGGACGACATCTCGATGCCGAACTGCCATTTCTCGAGACTGGGCCAAAATGAGCCAGTCGTTGATATAATTCAGTATGCGGATGCCCTGAAGTCTCAGTGGAGCTAGTGCTGCATCCATGCATTTGGTGAACGTGCGGGGAGAGAGTGCTAGGCCGAACGGAAGAACCCGATATTGGTAAGCTTCGCCTCCGAAAGCGAACCTCAGGAACCTCCTGTGACATGGAAGGATGGAGACATGAAAATAAGCGTCTTTTAGATCTATCGTGACAAACCAGTCCTCGGATCTGATTTGATTCACGATGATGGGAATAGTTAGCGTTTTGAACCTGAACCTCCTCAGAGAATGGTTCAAATGTCTTAGATCTAAAATTGGCCTCAGCCCTCCATCCTTTTTTGGAACTATAAAGTACCGGCTGTAAAACCCGGACTCCCTGTCTGAAGGAGGGACATGTTCTATGGCCTCCTTTAACAGCAGAGATTACACTTCTTGTTCCATCACCTGAGCCTGCTCTGGAACCACTGTAGTCTGCACCACCCCAGAGAATTTGCAGTCTGTATCCTAATTTTATTATACGCAGGACCCATGCAGATATGTTGGGAAGATGATACCATGCCTCTACAAAATCTGCTAAGGGAACCAGCCTCTCGAGGCTGGCCTCGGGTGTTCCTAGCACTGTTCTCGACCTCCTGAAGCGAGGGATCAGCAGGATTTAGTCGATACAGTTTTCGTGACCCTAACTGATGCTCGTTTTCTACTTCTTGACACGAACGACACGGTGTGCGTTCGCTGGAAATTGATGCGGCCCGAAGCGTCAGAGACGACAGGAAACTTACATCGATTCCCCGAGGGCTCCGCTGCGAGAACAACCTCGGTTGCTCTGCAGCTGGGGGGGGGGGGGAGCCCTCAGAAGTCCTACTACCCCAGCTAGGACCTCTTTCCCGAAGCCCTCCTAGCCTGAAGGATGTCTCTCAAGTCGCCCTTCTGGCCGAAAGTCTTCTGCTGAGAACGCTTCCTCTGTTGCCAAGCTCCCGAAGGAAGGGCTCTAGAGGCAACGCTCTCTTTTTGTTCCTGGCGGTATGAGGAGCTGGATGACGGCTGGGGCTGATCCCTTTGCCCCACCCTACTCGACTTCAGTTTAGATCGACGGGGGAGGAACTGCTGAAACGCTGCAGATTGTTTCTTCGTCTCCTGAAACCTGTCGACGACAGCTGCAACTGCGTCGCCGAACAGGCCAGAAGACGAGAGCGGCGCATCAAGGAGAAATGATTTATCCTTCTCCTTGATGCCTGACAAATTCAGCCACAGATGTCTCTCCGTGGCTACCATAGCTGCCATAGAGCGGCCGATAGCGCGGGCCGCCTCTTTAGTAGCCCGGAGAGACAAATCTGTGGCTTTACGAAGTTGGACAATATCCTCAGGTGTTGGTCCCTCCCCCTCATCCAAGTCTTTCAGGAGGTTGGCCTGGTATGCCTGCAAAATAGCCATCGAATGCAGACATGAACCAGCACGACCTGCCGCCATATAAGCCCTACCAACCAATGCAGAGGTATCTCTGCATGGTTTACTGGGCAGCGCCGGGGCTTTAAGGGAAGATGCCGCTTCAGGAGAGAGGTATCCAGCGAGTGCCTCCTCCACCTTTGGCATCTTCCCATAACCCATATCCATTGCCCCTAAAACATTACTATAATCGACCACTGCTGGATTATAGATACGGGACGAATGGGGTTTTTCCCACGATCTCGAAATCTCTTTGTGGAGATCGGGAAAAAACGGTAAACCCCGGCGCTGAGGCTGTGACCTGTGCTGCAGGAAATGCTCATCTAATTTACTTTTTATTTGCGTTCCCTGCTCATCTTGTGGCCAGCTAATATTGAGTCTGGCCACAGCACGAGTCACAACCTCAATCAGCTCCTCATACGCATGACCATGAACTGGTGAGCTTTGTTCACGGTCATCCGCCTCGATGCTGAGAACATCCACTTCCTCGGAAGCAGAGAGCTCAAGCATCGGGCCCTGATCATGGGCAGAAGAAGCCGCAGCGCGGGCTTCTGCACCACGAGCAGGAACCTCAGGATCCTCAGATGACGAATGAGAAAGTGCCGCAGCAGTCTCATTCTCATCTGCAAGATCCTTCTGCGATCCCCACGAGCTCAATCGCCGCGCCGCCTCGACTGACGCGGGACAAGACCTGTGGGGAGCGCGAGCCTGATCATGCTCATCAAAACAAGCCAGGCGGGAGCGCAGCACTCTTATTGATAGTGCTTCACAGTCGCTGCAAGCAGCCCCCTCGAGAGCTGCCCGGGCGTGCTGCACTCCCAAACAGATCACACACAGCTGATGTGTGTCCCCACCCGTGATGTATCTAGGGCAGGGGTGCACACATTGCTTGAACTGTTCACTCGTCATCATATAAATATCACTCTTTCACAGACAAACAACACCAAATAGAACGAACAACAACAGAGAGCGCTTGCTGAAGAGCGAAAGCTAATGTGTGTTTGTGCCAGCGTCACTTTTATGCATCCGGTTATGCCGTCACATGTTACATCATGACGCAACACCAATCAGGATTGGAATAGTTTCATTCATACTTCAGAGGCGCACGCTAAGAGAGTGTCCCCAAAGAGTCGTTTTCAACGACGCAGTGCGAGTTCCCTCGAAAGAGAACATGTTCCCTTTTGAGAAAACTTAGACGCTGCGTCATTGCACTGATGCTATGGGAATGCCTTAAGTGTGCACCGGTGTCTGAAGCAAGTGTGAAATCAAACTATTGGCTTACAGAGGTCAGGTGAGAAAGCGTGGCGAACCATCAAAACCATTAAAGGGCAAGTACGTCACGAATGAGAGTCAGACATCTGTGCCCCATGGTTTGGGTTCCATGTTTACAGAAGCAGTGCGGCATCTTTGATCACGAGGATTGCAGGTTGAATTGGTTAAGCTGAGCTTGAGACAGGTGTTCCCCTTTCTTTTGCTCTGTCTTCCAACTCTGTGTCCCATTTTGGATCTGGAAGCTCTGCAAATTCTTCTGATCCAAATAGAGAACTATTAATAAAATGAAAAAATAAATGTAACACGTGTGCCATCATTCCTTTACTATAACATTCGAGGGATGACGCTCACAATGTGTGTGACAAGCAAACAGTTCAGGAGCGATCTGTGAATGACATTTCCCACTGTGTACATATGTGCACTATGGGGAGATTCAGATTCAGCTCCGCTCCCATTTGACTTTCTTCCCGAGGGTGGCTCAAGAGCAGGGGTTTCACTCTTGTGACCATCTGTGAGCCATAAAGGTTAAACGCCAAGCTTGGGAAGGTTGCCGTCGCAGGATTATCACGGTGGATGCCTCTTTTGCAGGATGGGGTGCGGTCTTGGATGGCCATCCAGCTCATGATCTCTGGCAGGGCCACCATCTCATATGACATTTAATTGCCTGGAAGATGAGGGCCATAGCAATGGAATCGCTAGGGATCGATAGGCCATTTCCGAGGGACTACCATGTGTTGTTCCTGTTGGCCCCTGTTCAGGTTGGTGCAGCAGTACCTGCTCTGGACCAAGAACAGACTGCTCTCACTTGGGGAGATTCCAGGGCATTTAAATATAGGAGCAGACATCCTGTCAAGGCATTGGCTGAGGCCCAGGATCGCTCTGCTCCTGAGAGTTCTTGCGAGGATCCGTCTGGATGAGGTACACCTTCTACTAGTCGCACCATTCTGGCCGGCCTAAGTATGGTTTGGGGATTTAGTGTTTCTCCTGGAAAGCTCACCTTGGGAGATTCCAACCAGGAAGGATCTTCTATCCCAGGTTCAGGGGACAATCTTTCACCCCCGGTCAGAGATTTGGAAGCTGTGAGTCTGGACCCTGGGGGATACCAGCTCATAGATTCTGTTCTCTTAACTGAAGTTGTTGATACCATTCTTAATGCTAAGTCTCCCTCTACTAGGTGACTTTATGCTCATAAATGGCATCTCTTTTCATCATGGTGTGAACAGTGTCATCAACCCAGTTTACTGCCCAGTTGGTTCAGTACTGGAGTTTCTCTTCACTGGAGCTCAGTACTGAACTTCTCTGGAGTTCAGTACAAGAGCGTCTCTTAGCAGGACTGACCCCTGCTACCCTAAAGGTGTCTGTGGCCACTATTTTGACTTGGTACATGGTACATTAACATTGATGGGGCTTCGGTGGGGAAGCATGTCCTGGTGTCCGGGTTCCTGTGCGGTGCCAGCGAGATGGGATCTCTCTATTGTATTAGAAGGATTGTTGGATGCTCCCTTTGGTGTCAGCCTCAGAGAAGCTTCTGACTCTTTAGGTGGCTCGGCTAGTAGCTATGACTTATTTTTTAGAGGGTAGGAGATTTGCCTCCTCCTGTCTTGATTCTGCCAATGGGCTGGTCAGCGTGCATATTGCACCCTAGGCTGGACTACATTCCAAAATTGCTTTCATCACTATTTTATCCTATTGTTCTTCAAGCCTTCTCCCCTCCACCATTTCACTCGTCAGAACAGGAGAGATTGAATGTATTGTGTCCATTCCGTCTCCTTATTACTTATGTCCACCGGTCAGGCCAGTTGCGTAAAATTATCAATGGTTTGTCTGCTTTGGGGAGCGGTTTCAGATGTGGATTCTCTCGCCTCTAGGAATCAGAGCCCATTCTACTTGTGTGGCTACCTCAAAGGCAGTGGCAAAAGGTGGTCTTTGCGAGATGTTTGTGCTGTGGCAAACTGGTCCTCTCCGCACACATTCATCAGGTTTTATAGTGTGGATGTGAATGCGACCCCAGGATCTCAAGTCTTTTAGTGCTGATTCTTCCTGTAACGACAGTTTTGTGCTTGTGCACACTTTTCACAACCTGGGGTGCTGGCATCCTCTTACTACACTCTAAGGAAATAAAGTATATAATTGTACCTTTAGGGGTACAATGGCTTGTCACTGGGGCTATACCCTTAAGGGTACAATAGCCGCTTTCCGACCAAGTAGTTACAGGAACTTAGTTATAGGAACTGTCCACTTCTAAACAGTTCTATGTACTACTCTCCCCCAAACTCGGTTTTGCTGTTTGCGTTCTCACTGGCCAAGTGGCCATAGGAACTGGTAGGAGGGGTAAGGGAGTGACGCAAGCACAGCTACTTTTATTTTGACGGAGCAACGGACCTTTATTTTGACGGTGCTGAGAACGCCAGAGCAAACAATGCTCGCATTCTCTGTGTTCATTAGTTAGCGATCTGTCTAACAGTACTGTTTAACATGTTATTAGATAGAATTGTTATAGAAAGTACACAGTAAATGAAAAAAAGTTATTAGCCTATGCCGTGTGGTTGATGTCCAGTGTTGCTAGCTGATCAGAAATACATAATCATGTTTGACTTGTTCCCCTCAAAGTTGCGTTGGATTTTCTCTTCAGCATAAAGGTTTAGAGGCCCATCTATAGCCGCTTTCCGACCAAGTAGTTACAGGAACTTAGTTCTAGGAACTGTCCTCTTCTAAACAGTTCTAAGAACTACTCTCCCCCAAACTCGGTTTTGCTGTTTGCGTTCGCACTGGCCAAGTGTCCATAGGAACTGGTAGGAGGGGTAAGGGAGTGACGCAAGCACGGTGACTTTTATTTTGACGGCGCGACGGACCTTTATTTTGGCGGCGCTGAGAACGCCAGAGCAAACAATGCTTGCATTCTCTGTGTTTATTAGTTAGCGATCTGTCTAACACAGTACTGTTTAATATCTTATTAGATATAACTGTTATAGAAAGTAGACAGTATATGAAAAAAGGTTATTAGCCTAACGTTATGCTGTGTGGTTGATGTCCAGTGTTGCTAGCTGGGCAGATAAACATAATCATGTTTGGCTTGGTCTCCTCAAAGTTTCGTTGGATTTTCTCTTCAGCATAAAGGTTTAGAGACCCATCTATCACTGTTTTCCATGTTTGTATAGTTAGTTTATGGAGTAAATATAGGCTATAATCTGTGTGTTTACATTCTAGCTGTTAAAAATGGCGGGTGCTGGTGTTCCGCGTGCGTTCGGTCAATCAGCGTACACTAACGTCAGGGGTAGTTCCTATAGTACTGGTTTAGACCCTACTCTGAAGTAGGACCTAAATTAGTTCCTACATATAGAGTTCCTAGAACTAAAATCGTTCCTAGTCGGCGTGTTCGCACCGTAGGAACATCCGGGTACTTTAGTCAATAGTTCTAGGAACTGTGAAAAGGTTCCTCCGGTCGGAAAACGGCTTATCACTGTTTTCCATGTTTGTATCTAGTTTCTGAAGTAAATATAATCTGTGTGTTTACATATAGCTGTTTTAAAAATGTCAGGTGCTGGTGTTTTGCGTGCGTTCAGTCATCAGCGTACACTAACGTCACGGGTAGTTCCTATAGTGCTGGTTTAGACCCTACTCTGAAGTAGGAGCTAAATTAGTTCCTCCAAATGGAGTTCCTAGAACTAAAGTCGTTCCTAGTCGGCGTGTTCGCACCGCAGGAACATACGGGTACTTTAGCCAATAGTTCTAGGAACTGTGAAAAGGTTCCTCCGGTCGGAAAGCGGCTAATATTGTAACTTGACCTTTAAAAGAAACGGTACATATATGACCCTCATAAAAAGGTACATATATGTACTTTGATGTCCAATAATAAGCCCTATGGGATACGTTAGTGTAGATTGTACCTTGGGGGACAGAAATGGACTCCTACTGTACCCTATTTCTGACAGTGTATGACGGCACTGGTATTAATGTTCCCAAATCGTAAATGTAATGATGCAGCATCGAAGTTCCCTTTGAAAGGGAATCTAAGGGTATGTAA
The DNA here is from genome assembly GCF_964197995.2 of Scardinius erythrophthalmus. Classification (NCBI taxonomy): domain Eukaryota; kingdom Metazoa; phylum Chordata; class Actinopteri; order Cypriniformes; family Leuciscidae; genus Scardinius; species Scardinius erythrophthalmus. The sequence continues at coordinate 25,307,568 of NC_138237.1, read as the reverse complement.
CCCGATTCCCTGAGATGGGAACGAGACGCTGCATCCTGTTGCCATTTTTCAAATACGCCTGCGTGGCTTATTCAGACAATTAGAATCTGGGGAATCCATGATGTAGATGCGCTTTTATGGTCTTGAACTATGCTTTGTCACCTGACCTCCATCGGTCAATAGGATTTGAATGATTTCAAACATGCTTCAGACCCCGGCTCATGCTGAAGCCGCTCCCATAGTGCCAACGCAATGACACAGTGTCTTGTTCCCATCTCAGGAACCGAACCAGGTTACATTCGTAACACTGAGACATTATTACTTTTTACCTTGATGGTTACACCACATAACATTTTACAGTCATTAAAGTTTTACTTTTTAAAAAAGTTTTTAAAAGCCAAATGAAACAGTGTTTGAGAACTTGACAGATGTTTAATTTAGATTTTTAAAAGATTTTTTATTTTATTTTAAGATACTATTATTATTCATTGACCCCATAAATTAAAAAGAAGTAAGTGGAAATGTAGGAGTAGGAATTCAGCTTCATCCATGTCTTTTCTCTTAGGAGAGTGGCAATCCCGCTTTGATTCCAAGTTCACTGTAAAGGATATCTTTTACATTGACAAAAAAACCTCTGTAAAAGTGGACATGATGATGGGATCCAAATATCCACTCAGTATGTTTGTAGATAGAAAAGACGGCACACAGGTAATCTAGCTGTTTTTTTAATTTTGTATCATAATTGGAATGGATCAGTATTTTGTTTTAAATTTAGCCAAAAGCCTGTAAATAGAGAATTTTGATTTGGTATATTCATACTGCTTTTAGGTTGCAAGGTTTCCTTTTCAAGGAAATATGAGTCTTCTGGTGGTAATGCCAATGCCAGTGCATGGAAATCTGTCAAACGCGGCTGCCAAACTCAACATATCGGGCCTGTATAAACAGTTTCAAAGTGAGAAGTCCATGCATGTGAAACTACCCAAATTCAAACTTGAGTTCAAGCAGGATCTGCAACAAGCACTCACAAGCATGGGTAAGATAAAAAAGAGCTAAATCTACATGTTCTCGATTGAGATTTGGTGAAATCTGCCCTTATAAGGCGATGTCCTTTGGTCTACATGAAGTCGATCAATGTTGTTGTGAAGTGAGGGTTAATAATTCAGTAAAACAGAACTGTCACCCACACTCATCTATTTCATTTAGGTCTGGGTTTGCTGTTTACTGGGCCTGATTTATCCAGAATCTCACCAGGTGCATTAGTGGTTTCGGGAGTACAACATGCCTCAAGCATGGAGCTGAGCGAGGAGGGGGCTGAAGCTTCAGCTGCGACCGCTGTCACTCTAGTACGTACCGTTCCTACATTTGCAGTCAACATGCCGTTCATCTTCGCATTGGTGGATGATGCCTCTTACACGCCTCTCTTCCTGGGTGTTGTTACCAACCCTAACCCTGGAGCGACAACGGAACAAAGTGATGACCCAAAAACTGAAACTGAAAGCAGCATGAAGCCAAGCAAAGTGCCCCTGAGCGATGAGACACTAAATGATGGTCCACATAGGGAAAATATGCTAAGTTACATGCTAAATATGTGGAAGGACACAGTTCCTCAGCAGTTCCTTGGACATCAGGAGATGGAGGATGGGAACTAAATAGAGGACGGATCTGTCCATATTACAGAACATATTTTGACAACTGTAATGTGAAATGCAGAGTGTTGCTGTTCATGGCCTGCTCTATATGATTGATGGATGCCATTTTGAGTTTGAATGAAAAATGTGGCTGTTCAATGGCATCGACCCTGACTAAGGTTTATGTAAGGGATAATGTATAGTCAGTCGGTCACTACTGCAAAATAACCTCAGACAGGGTGATCAGGAGCCCAATATGGGTTCATTTTGCATTAATGATCAATTGACTACATTTTCTCAGGTATTGCATGGCTATTTGCCAAATAAAATAAATATATGGACATGAAAATTTTATTTGAGTTGAAATTATTTTATAGTGTGTTGACGCTGGCAAACGGACATTATTTTGAAATATTTTTCCACTAGTCCACCAATCAGAATCAAGTATTCTAGGGACCTGTGTAAATGCATCTCAACCTGGTATAACCCAATCCCCCTCTAATTATTAAACGTGCAGATAAACAATTATACATATAATTACATTGCTATAAAGCTAAAATATAAAACTATCCGAAATAAATGTAGGCCTAGTAATCGAAGTCTGTTTCTCAGTAGCCTACATTATTTTTTTATAACAAAATGCTAAAAATAAACCAAACAAGAGTTTTTTTTTCTAATGCTAAAGTAAATGGTTCTGTATTATGACCTGTACAAAAGTAATAACTTATTTAACATGCAAAAAAAAAAAAAAAAAAAAAAAAAAAAAAAAAAAAAATTAAAAGAAGAAATCGTTTATGCACTGAAACTGATTTTTTTTTTCGTTGTCACACATGTTGTCAACGATCAGTACGAATCCGAACAAATCTTTTGGTGAACGGAACAGATTCGAGACTCGAGTCAACCTTGCTCAACTGAGACTCGCTTCAGACCACATTCTAGCGTCAGCAAAGGGCGGGATTCTTCACTGAAACAAACACTGCTGATGATCTGCTCGAGCACAGTTGGCGAAGACAGCTGTGAGCTGAGAATCTGCACGAGACAACAGTGAAGTAGAAAAAAGGTCAGACCATTTTAAAAATCAATATGTACGTGTTGTAATCTTAGAAACAGTTATTTCATATAAATTGTAAAATATATTATTATTATTATTATTATTTATTTATTTATTTATTTGTAGCGGCAGAGTTCTCTTCTTTAATAGGACTGTTCTGGTTGTTAATTCAGCATATTGTATTATACTACAAAACATCTCTTTTTTAATCTGCTTTTGGGGATAGGAATCTTCTGTAAGAAAGAGTGTAAAAACTGCTATAGCCTTTAATTTCCATATCTTTCCTCCTTAAGTATTTTTTACTGCATGCAAAGTTTCACAAATATGTCTTTTTCAGATTGTAGGTGTGAAATGTGAAGCTCAGTGGATATGGAGTAAGGCTCAGCTCTTTTACTGCGTGGCAGATGCAGTGAGGGAGCCATTTAGATGAATGTGAAAATATGAGTGTTTGGATTTTTTTTTTCTTCTTTTTTCTATTGATGAACAAGAACTCAGCAAGAACGTTTAATGGCAACCAGATGTGCTGAAGGAACGTGGGAAAGTTTTAGGCCTTGTTGGAAACTGCTGCAGGAACAATTCTTGAACCTGTTCCTAAAAGTTATTATTATTATCAGTGGCGGATTTAGCAAATCGGGGGCCCAAGGCGAAGGTAGGCTATGGGCCCCTACCCATCCAATCTTTAAAAGAGAACGAAAAAAATATGTACCGACTGAATGGTGGATAGGGAGGTAAAGCTAATCTACGGGTAGGTGAAGATTAGAGAGGAGAAAAAACGTCCCCTTTAAACCCTGCATAGGCTACACTTCTTTACTCCTAAACAGAAACATGTTACAATGTTTACATGGTACAATTTCTGGTAAGCTATGTTTTTTTTTTTTTTTTTTTTTTTGCTTGGCAAATTTCACCATTTCGATTCAATTCTTGTGATTTGATTCAATATTGACTCATTTGGATAAATATTAGGTAACGTTTCACAAGACAGGCGTTACTTTTTATAAAAAAAAAAACCCAAAAAACTATCAGCTGGTATAATTTAAGGTTAAAATAAGTAATAGGCCTATAGTACACATATTTAGCCAAATACTCTCTATAGCTCTTTTTTTCTAGCCAATTAAATGGCTTTCCTGAGGTAAATGTTATGTGACGATTGTTCTCCAGCTGTTTTACCTCTTTCCGCGGTTGAAAAACACTTATTGATCGATATTATGAATAAGGAATATACATTTCGGTAAGTTATACGGTATCTTTCAACATTGTTAATTCATGTTTATTTACTATTAGGTAGTTTTTAGAATTAGATCAGTTCACGTGCCGCTATAGGAATCTGTCACATCACATTAAAACGGCAAAACGGTATTATTTGAATTTCGTAATAGAATTGACAGAATCTGAGAGCTGAGATTTTTTTAAATATCATGATTCATAAACTGCTCAGTTTTGTCTGTCGATCTTCTTTGCTTCACGATTTTTCTGTGCGTTGGACGTTGTTGTTCCTGATCTGTATCCCCCACAGTAGCCGTAAAAAAGTTTGTCATCTTTGGCAGCGTTCCCAAATACTTATCAGCATCTTTTCACTTTTTTTCTTTTATTTGAGCCGCTTGGGTAACTTCGAAACTTTAAATTTTCGCGTTTAGACTCGTCTTGCTCTGGGGATCAATTGCTCTATTTCCCAGTTCTCCTGTTACTGCGTGTTGTTTATCTTTAGCGCCGCGCACTTTTTCTGACTTTTTGCTTTCCTCCCGCTTCCTCCTTTTTTCAGCACCGCTTGGGTAGCTAGCTTCGCTTCATTTTTACTCTGTCTACTATGTACACTCTGTCTGTTAATCACTTCTTTTTCTCCGTCAGTTTTTTTGGCACAGCCTTGTCACTTTCACAGATGTGCAGTAAAAGTGAGATAATGGAATAGTCCAATGTAGTGAGGCGGGGGGGCCCCCTCCTGTCTGCGACACTAATGATTGATGCCATTTTTCGCAAATGGAGTTTTAGAAATATATAATTTGAAAAAAAAAAAAAAAAACTTAAGCATAAGTTAATAGGGCATTTTGGGGGCCCCTAGGTAGCTCGGGGCCCAAGGCAATTGCCGACCTTTGCCTAATGGTAAAGTCCGCCCCTGATTATTATTATTATTATTATATATATTTTTTTTGTAGCGGCAGAGTTCTCTTCTTTAATAGGACTCTTCTGGTTGTTTGTTAATTCAGCATATTTTATTATAAACAAAACATCTCGTTTGCTTTTGGGGATAGGAATCTTCTGTAAAAAAGAGTGTAAAAACTGCTATAGCCTATAATTTCTATATCTTTCCTCCTAAAGTTTCCCCCCCCCTCCTAATGATAATTATTTATTTCTTTTTTACTGCATGCAAAGTTTCACAGATATGTCTTTTTCAGATTGTAGGTGTGGAATGTGAAGCTCAGCCCAGTGGATATGGAGTAACGCTCAGCTCTTTTACTTGCGTGGCAGATGCAGTGAGGGAGCCATTTAGATGAATGTGAAAATATTAGTGTTTTTTTTCCATTGATGGACACGAACTCAGCAAGAAAGTTTAATGGCAACCAGATGTGCTGAAGGAACGTGGGAAAGTTTTAGGCCTTGTTGGAAACTGCAGCAGGAACAATTCTTGAACCTGTTCCTAAAGTTAAAAGTTTTATGCAAAGGATGGGGTGTTAACTTATATTTTCCTTTTTTTTGTAAATGTTTGTGGATCATATATCATAAATCATATAGATCATAAAAAATGAATTTAGACCAAACAGTTTTAGGAATAAAGAAATATTATGTTGAATGGATCTATATAGTATTAAGTAGATGATATTTATTATTATTCGGTCATTCTGTTTGATAACACAAATCAGTTTATCTATAAAAATATATATAAAGAGGTTGGTGTCAAGAGTTTTTTTTTTTTTTTTTCAGATGATAAGCAACACGATCTGCAGGTTTTTCATCTGTCACAAAACATGGAGTTGCCATCACTGATTCACAGCTTCTATCTTTGTATTTATCAGGATGAAGAAGGTAGTCCTGCTGTTTGGTTTATGGAGTCTTCTCTCCCTCTCACATGCTCAGTTGGTAAGTACTTCATGAGTCCTCAGATGCTTTTTCTTCTTATGTCATTCCACTGTCTGTAACTGTCCAATCCTGCTACAGACAGACAGAGCGGAGCCTGAAGGTGAGGAAGAGGTGGTTGACCTTTTTACCACACCACGCACCAAGCTGGCTGCTGCAACCTCTGATTTTGGCTACAACCTGTTCCGTCAGCTGGCAGCACGTGACCCCAAGGCCAGCGTCTTCCTGTCCCCCATGAGTATCTCTGCAGCATTCACGCAGCTTTCAATGGGTGAGGCTCTGCTCCACTATGGAAAGTTATGCTTTTCTTGCTGCAGGGCCAATCACCCAATTTTTAAGGCCGGAGTTCAGCAATCTTAAATTTGGTATTATCTGTCATAGGGGCATCTGAACGGGCAGAGAAACAGATTTACAGGGCTCTCCGCTATCACACCCTGCAAGACAGTCAGCTCCATGACACACTGAGAGACCTTCTCTCCTCACTCAGGGCATCTGCCAAGGGCTTCAAGTCAGCAGAACGGATCCTTTTGGCTAGAAGTGGGTGTTTGTCAGTTTGAAATGGGTGTATTTCCGTGTGTTCAAGAGTACGACAGCATTTTAGTGCCATGTAAAAAAAAAAAAAAAAAGAAGATTACGAGAATAAAGTCATAATATTTTGAGAACAAAGTTAAAATTACACAAATAAAGTAATATGGGAATAATATTGTAGCGATACAAGATTAAAGTCATGATATTTTGCAAATTAAGTCATAGCATTGTGAGATTGAAGTTGTAATATTTTGAGTCATAGAAATACAAGAATTGTATTCATGTAAGTCTTAGCAATATGAAATTAAAGTTGTAATATTTTGAGAATAAAGAAAAAATCATAAAAAGTCAAACCAGTGTTAGATTCAAGTCAAAATTACGAGAACAAAGTTAAGTATTTAATTTATTTATTAGGGACTTTATTCTCATAATTTTAACTCTATTCTAAAAAAAATACGACTTTACTCTTGTAATCTTATTTTTTTAATGTGACCCTAAAGTGCTGTTGTACAAGTGATAGAGAGAAGAGCTGTACATGTGTTCTTTCATCCCTGTGTGTTTCAGATCTCCGTCTCAGGCTGGAATACCTCAACAGTGTAGAGAAGCAATATGGGGTCCGGCCTCAAACTCTTGGCGGTGGAGCGCGGGACCTCAAGACTGTTAATGATTGGTTTAAACAGCAGACTGGTGGAAAAGTGGAACAAGTTGTTCCTTCCCCTCTTTCTCGTAAAACAGCTTTGCTGCCTGTGGGAGCAGCCTCCTTCAAAGGTAAATGGACTCTTGATTCTTTCTCCTGCTATTTTATATGTCTCATAGAGTATGTACTTTAACAGAGACAGTATATAGGGAAAGGAGATGGACCACTCATAGCAAAATGAATGTGAGCATGAAAATGCGCAATGCATATTAACTTGGCCAACCTGAAAAAAATGTACTTTTTTAATTGAGAGCTATTGGTTTATTGTGACATTGCTGTGACATTTAAAATGTTATTGAAAATGAATCTTCATTTTCCTCAAGTGTTTGAGATTTATGTCTTTCTCCCAGCAGTGTTATGAGTCCTTTTTATTGACTCTTTTTTTTTTCAGGTAAATGGATAACTAGGTTCAGCAAAGCTAATAAGATGGAGAACTTCCAAAGAGATGGAGAAGCGCCAACTCTCATTCCCATGATGGAGCAGGAGAATTACCCAGTGAAGATGGGTATTGACCCTGACCTTGGCTGCACGGTATCAGTACCTGTTGTATTATACATGTACTATTTGTCAGTTATCAATTATTATTGGTGCTCTATTATTAATTTTGGATTTTATTATTACCAATGTTAATTTATTTATTTATTTTTTGCTGCCTAATATTTTTGTGAAAAACATGATATATTTTTTTTCTTGGATGAATAGAGTAGTTTTTTTTTTATATAAATCTTTTGTAACATTATAAATGTGTTTACTGTTACTATGATCATTTATTGTGCCCTTACTGAATAAAAGTATTTTTTTTCTACAAAAAATCTTAACCTAAACTTTTAAATGGTAATATATCATGGTTTCCGCAAAAATATTAAGTAGTTCTACCCCCCCCCTCTCTCTTTCTATCTCTCTCTCTCTCTATATATATATAGTGTGTATGTATGTATGTGTAATGTATAATAATAACGAATATGTAATATATAATACATATTGAAAGGTAGATGTAGACCAGTACCAATACAGTAAGGTTTCCATACATTCCATACAACTGCACACAGACATCACACAATTGTTTTGTGAACATGCCACATTTGAACATGTGGAAATATGAAAATGATTGTACTGCTGCTAGGGTTGAAGGCAGTATTTCTGGTGGATAACAAGTTAAAAATTGGACTGTTCCTCACAATAAGCTATTGTATGACTTCAGAAGACTTGGAACACAGAGCACAAATAATAGTAACTTTGATAATATCTATTTATAAAGTTCTGTCATGAAACTCTAGATGGCGCAGGCTGATGGGTCCTTAACTCAATCTGCTTGCAATCACATCATTCTCTATAGGGCACAGCTGATTGGTTCCTGCTGTATCAGTAGCCAATGGGCTTGCTGCTCTACCTTCAAATACTGGTCAGCATTTTCTGTAGCAGTTGCAGCGTGCTTTCAGAAATCCTCTGAATTTCATCATCTAAGATAAGTGAACGGTCTTTCTTATGGTATATCGCCATGCATATTGCGTGGTCTGCTTTATTAATTCCTTATGAAGTAACCATACTCAAGGTGTAAAATCATCTATCATTTTAACAGTCCCGTTTTAATGCTTAGAGTGAATTTCTTAGCAAATAAGCAGCCGTCAAAGCATTGCTGGCATGTGAACTTGTAAAGTGAAATACAGCAGCAGCATGTATAGCAAGTTCAAATAGCAATGTTAGCAAATATGTAAGCTACTGGGGTCAGGGGCATAGTGAGGGCCCAAAAATGTATTTTGCCTATGTTACAATATGAGGTAAATCTGTCCCTAATCATTAGTAATGCCCTCATGTTCATTCATTCATTGATCTAATGGCATATTCATTATTGCTAATAATGCCATAATCTAATCTGCAGAATGGAGTGTTTATAGCACTAATATGAATGGTTGTCACAAGCGGTTGCCAGTAATGTGAGGAAAGAATCTGGGTGCAGCAGTAAACAGTCCTTTTATTCAAACAAATCACTAGAAACAAAATACTTTTCTAATAAACAGGATCAGAACAACCGGTTAAAATCCAACGTAAACTGACAATCAACTGAAAGAAACACAGAGTTTAAATACCTAAGCAAACTAATCATAAAACGAGACACACCTGAATCAAACAATGAGAAACCAAGGTAACTGAACAGTACATGAAATTGATTGAAAACAAATACACAGAACTGAAATGCACAACCACTTTTGGTGGTAGATCTTCTGGGGGGAGGACTGAATCATCACCTTTGTCATCTCCTTTGTCATCTCCTTTGTTACCTGGGGATTTTCAATGACATACACTTGGCTTGTATTGTTCAGTATTCATTGTCACCTGCTCAATTGAGGGGTAATTTATGTATGCTGTTTTGTACAGCAGCAGCGTGTCTTGTATGTATGTATTGGCAGAAGCAAGTCCCGTCAGCAGCAGCGATTTAAAAAAAGAAGAAAAAAAAAAAAAAACGAAAACACCCCCCCGCCTGCATCTGCTATATAACTCCTTTTGTGTTCCATTGATTAAAGTCATGCAACATATATGAGAGCACATAATGTCAGAATTGGAAATGGAGTTTCTATTTTTTATGGAATACGGCAGTATTTAAAATATTATGACGATTATCCCTGTACATTACTTTTCAGAATGCCCTTGTAATCTTTTATTTTAGTAACTTTCCCTCCCTCTTGCAACTACCTCTCTTCTCTTGACTTGTTTGCTGGCAAAAGGGTGGGACAACATGTCACTCACAGGAGATCTCAGCAATAGCAATACTCTATTTTTTTCTTGTTCGAGAAGTCAACTAACTAGCTAACCCAATCAGAAATATACACATCCCAGGCCCCTCCCCCCCAAAAAAGTCACTGTTTGGATTTAAATAGGCAAATGCTTAAGAGTCTATGATTGGATCATTATTGGAGTGATTATCATGTTTCTAGCATGTTATGTGTGGGAACAGTTCTTCTAACCCTAATTGATGGAGTACGTAGCTTTTCTTTTCTTAAACAAGCATGTAGCAAGACACATCATGGCCATATTCCAGATATATGAATATATCCAGTAATAATGATCCTGTTAAGTGTTTGCCTATTTTAAATCCAAAAAGTGACTTTTTTGGGGGGGGCAAGTAAGTGTGTCACAATAGGGAAGAAAAGACTATCAAAACTTCTGTTTCATGCCAACTGTGAAGGTGCACGTTTTTGTCAAGTCATCATGAAAAAAAAAGAAGGTCATCATGGAATTACACTGACACCCAGTGGTGTGGAGGCAGCACCATGCAAACGTTATCAGTTACCAATGCAACTGTAGAAATGTGCAGACAATTTTTCTCATTTTGAATTATATATTGGCTATGTAAGTAGGTGTTGCCTTTTTCATTATAAACAGCAGTAAATACTCTTAATGAGTTAAATTGGCTGATACCTTTGCCTTTTTGTAAGCCTAACGAAGGTCAGTTGACCTAAACATAGTAATGAAGCAAGTTTGAGTAGTACTGTATGTGGGATCTATACTTTTTTATTTATTTGCTATGTGCTCATCTCATACAGATAGCCCAGGTTCCTATGGAGGATGGAGTGAGCATGTATTTCTTCTTGCCTGATGAGGTGACTCAGAATCTGACTCTAATAGAGGAAGCACTTACAGCTGAATTTGTCCAGGACCTCTCCAATACCCTCCACGCAGTGCAGGTGCTGCTTACTCTTCCTGTTATCAAACTCAGCTACAGGACAGACCTGCTGCCTTCCCTCTCTGACCTGGGTGAGAGACAACCACCATTCCACTGTTTTTGCTAGCTAATCAGTTTGTTTTCTTATAAAATTGTTACTGTAAATAGTTACTAATCATTTTCCTTTTTTCAGGTCTGTCTGAATGGTTGGCAGAGACAGACCTTATCAAAATCACCAGTCAGCCAGTCAAGTTAAATGGCGTCCAACATAAGGTTGTCATGGAGACGGCTCCAGAGGGTGCAGAGTATGCCAGCACCACCCCCACTGCCAAAGGCCAATCGCTGGCTCTAGCGTATCGCGTGGACCGGCCTTTCCTCTTTCTAGTCAGGGATGAGCCATCAGGGGCACTTCTTTTCATTGGGAAAGTGCTGAACCCAAGTGACTTGAAAAGGGTATGAGAAAGACATACACGTACATTCATAAAAACAAACAAATGAGAGACCAGTGACTTTATATGAGCTAATTTTAGCCCAAATCTATTAACAAGAAATAAATATTTTACATATCTTCACTTACATGGGCATTTGGAGCAAAAACCATCAATACAAACTCAAAACATTAGGGGCTTTCGCACCGGCTAGTTCTAGAAACTTAGTTCTAGGAACTAGTCAAAAGGGTGGTTCCCAGAGAACTAATGGTTCTCTGCTCGACTGAGCCTGAGCTAACAGTGCTCGCACTCTCAGTCTTTTTAGTTTACTATTTGTCTAACAGTCCTGTCTAATACATCATTGGATAGAACGGGTATACAAATAAAGTAGACAGTATATGAAACGGTATTAGCGTATACCGTGTGGTTGATGTCCAGTGTTGCTAGCTGAGCAGAAATACAATATCATGTTTGGCTTGGTCTCCTCAAAGCTGCGTTGGATTTTCTCCTTAGCGTAAAGGTTAAGAGTTCCATCTATCACTGTTTTCCATGTTCGTGGAGTTAGTTTTTGGAGTAAATACATAGGCTATAATCTGTGTGTTTACACTGCTTTTTAAAAAAAATAGCGTGTGCTGGTGTTTCGCGTGCGTTCGGCCAGTGTACATTAACATCACTGGTAGTTTTAGACCCTAAGTTACCACTCTAAAGTAGGAGCTAAATTTGTTCTTCCAAAAGAAGTTCCTAGAACTAAAATCGTTCCTAGTTCCTGCGGTGCGAACGTGACAAAATCTGGGTACTTCCGCCAATAGTTCTAGGAACTATGAAAGGTTTCTCCGGTGCGAAAACCCTTATTATGTGTATAAAATTTACAGTCAAGCTATAGTTATGATGTTATGGTCCATTTGTGCTTTTCATTAAGGATATTTTATCGATAGACTCAGATGTTCTGAATCTTAGTCATGCAATCTAAATTTGTTTTGACACATAAGGACTGACACTCATAAATCTGACAAACTTTTCACACGTTAGCAAAAAATCCCTCGGGTATTAACAGCTGCTATGTTGTTATGACATTGAGTATGCATCTTAAAAGCATGTTGTAATGGCAATCATCTTTTGTATAACATTTTATTTGAGTGTTCGATACATTATGACTTATGATTTTAATTATCAGTCCCTCAGCAATATTTAAATTAACCTCAAATTAAGTTTTTGACATTCCTATATGTACATTTACTACCAGCAAGATTATTCTCAATGTGTATAGTATGTTGGCTAAAATAAAGTAAATAATAATAATAAAAAAAAACACTTGCAATCAGTATCTTCTTGTCTCTTGAATTTTGTTTATTCAAATGCTTGAACAAGTGAAATAGATAGATAGATAGATAGATAGATAGATAGATAGATAGGTAGATAGGTAGATAGATAGATAGATAGATAGATAGATAGATAGATAGATAGATAGATAGATAGATAGATAGATAGATAGATAGATAGATAGATAGATAGATAGATAGATAGATAGATAGATAGATAGATAGATAGATAGATAGATAGATAGATAGATAGAAAAACTGCAAACACTGTTTCTTTGTAACTATTTGGTTTGAATTTAAATAATCCAGCTCTAAGTTCAGGTTTTTTGTTCATGTGAGCATTCAAACCACTGAAGGCAAGGCCAATGAACTTCAGTGCAGCTGCTGACTGTCACTCCCTGTATTTTCAATGGAGCCACTGTTGGCATGACAACCTTAATACAGATAATCTTCTTCTGGCTTCACGCTAAAAAGATGTTGAACTGTGATTTGAATTGGAAAGACTGAAAGAGGAACTTACTGATTTGCAGCCACCACAATTTTTTAAAAGGTTTTCTTAAGGGTTCAACCTTGCATGTCAGCTTCATTTTGAAGACTTAAAAGTTAATTGAAAGACAGTTCAGTAAATAATGACATACAGTATCGATTTCAACAACAGTTGTTAACATTAGGAAACTACATCAGGTAACATGCTAACAATAAAAAAAAATACTTCTAATGCATTTATTAATCATAGTTAATGTTAATTTCCATATTTTATTAACACATTCAGAGGCTGTTTACACAACACCATTTTCAACTAAAAACGTAAAACTTTTGGAAAGAGTTTTGTTCTGAAAAGGCACATTTTTAACAATGGGATTCAAAGTTCAAGTTTTTGAAAACGATATCGTCTCCATGTAAACTACAAAAACCTGAATTGGTGAAAACGATGACGTCATGCGCATACCAACTACTCGCCAACTACTGGCCTGGTAGTGTAATACAACGTTTTTAATCGTTTTCACGGATTTGTTTGAACGAGGATTAGTTTGACAACGTTGTTGTCTGTCCACAAAAAAAACGCAAAGTAAAAACATTTCTGTTTTGAGAATATCACTGTCTTGTAAATGTACCCTCAGTCTTAGTTTTCATTGTCACCTTTTGTCACCTTGAGTTCTAGTCATTTATTAGTTGTCATGGTTTATTACTATGCTAATTCGTTCTCACCTGTTCTCTCTTCTGTTAATCATCATCCTCCTGTGTATTGAAGTTTCTTCAGTTCATTGTCTTGTGTTTATATTACATTGTATATAAAGTATTCTTGTTCGCTGTGTATTAAATATATTGTTCATTCTGCATGATGCATCATCCTTTGGATTTTACTACATGCCACCCTGTGACAGTGTTGGTCATTAGTTAATATATGTTAATTCATTAACTCAGGGGTTCTCAACCTTTTGCAAGCTGGGCCCCCCCAAAGCTGGTTCATTGCAGTTCCAGACTTCTAATGTGAGCTTGCAGGCATTATTATTATTATTATTATTATTATGAGTAGTAGTAGGCCTATCATAGGCTATTGCTATATAATTATATGAGGTTATACGCTTTATTGTTATTATTATTATTATTATTATTATTATTATTATTATTATTATTATTATTATTATTATTATTATTATCAGTAGGCCTATTATCATTACTAGGCTAATTGCTATAATTGGGAATTGGCACCAGACCGCTGATATGAATTTATGCTTTATTATTGTTATTATTACTAGGCCTAATATTAGGCATCTGCATTTTTTACAGAAGCTTGCAGGTAGGCAATGTTAATGTGAGACCTGAGCCTGCTTTGCCTTGCAAAGATCCTCAATTCTTGGCGCAATGTCTGATAAACATAGCCTCAAATCATCCTCGATTTGTGCACGATTGCGGTATTTCGTTTTGAGTGCAGTCATTTTTGAGAATCCTGCCTCACACAGAGCACATTAACATTATCTTGTGGCACGAATGTACCAATACAAATAAATAAAACATCTCCAGTTAACTAGCAGAGCATTCATTTAGTTTGTTTGTTAAATAAGATGTGTTCACTAGTTCACACTTACAAATAAGTCAGATAGAATAAATGCGTATTTGGCGTGCTGTCCGAGGAGAGGGCTCCGGGCTCGGTATTCGGCCCGAACCCAGAGTACTCCCCCCGTATTCCTGGCTGTGAAAGAACAAGCCAAGAGTGAGGAGTTGGGGTGGTGGAGGGATGCTGAAAACTGTCAAGGAAGTTAGGTGAGTTGACAGAGTGAATATATATACACATGCTTCCTCTCATGCTGATAGGGTAGACATGGTAATTGTTTGATGAGTTGATTGATTAATTATTTGAACGTGCTCCTCCCGAACTTTGTTTATAAAACATCATATCTAGAGCTGAAATGTGTTGTTTTTGAAATCAAGTGATCAAAGTGCTCGTTGCCGCTGCAATCAGTGGCGCACATATTGTGTTCTCTTGTGGCTCACGCTGTCTTCACTCGGACGCACGCTTTAATCCGTTGTGGAGACTCTAATTGTTCCGGTGAAGTTACAAAACAAACTGCACACAAACGTTCCCTTTCGTCCTGGGAACTCCAACATGTCGTCGGGGGAGTTCCCCTGACGAATTGGGATCACGCTAGGGAGACCAATTGCCTTCGAGTGAATTAAAGGAGACATATCATGCTTTTAAATCGTTCCTTTTTACATATAAATCATACATTTGTAGTCTATATAAAGCGGAACTGCAATGCTTGGGTCTGAATTCCTCATTATTATAGCTCCACAGGCCCCTTTTCTACCACTTTTCTGATGTGCGTCTGAGAGCAACTCGTTTTGGTGCGGTCTCTTTAAATGCAATTGAGACACTTCATACCCCGCCCCCTCTCCAGGATGCATAGGTGACACTCGGTTCAACTCCACCCCGTTCGTCCATTTTTGTAGTTTGATGGCAGAGATACGATTATCTAGCGGCACAGAAACGTTTTATTCACACGTTATTAACAAAATGTCAACAACGGAAGACTTGTCCAGCCAGCCTTACATGTTCGAGTCGGAGCCGGAGCCGGAGCGAGATGAAAATGAAGACGACGAACCTGCAGAACAACGTCTTCATATGGATGTATCGCAATGGTGTGTTTACACATGAAACTTTGGTATTTCGACCTTTTACCACCGTGTCGATTTATTTTGATTAATATGTGCGAGGGAGAGAGAGCAAGAGAGCGTCTAGTTTGGAGACGGAGAAGTTTTGTTTACACTTTCGCCTGGCTCCGAAGAGAGAGAGTGCGCGCGCGCGCGCGACTGGGGTCTCTCTCTGCTCGTTCTTTCAGCGCCCTGTCCTATTTTTTACAGTCTATGGCCCTGTCACAAGCGCGGCAGTTCATCTACATTAGACGGTGTAATGAAGCGTGAGGGTTACTACATCCAACAACCGAACATTTTAACTTACCCTCTCGTAACTTCTGCCTCCTTTAGCTTGGACTACAAAATTGCAGCGAGAAATAAAAATGGCGGATTGCTCGAAGTGGTGGGCCGGAAGTCAATGTCCTTATTTGGCAGTTCCGCTGCAAATACTGTGACGTATTAGTTCAAAAAACGTCATAGAGAACAGAAAAATCGGAACAGGTTGAAAAATATGACCATAACAGAATATAAAGATATCAACGAAGCACCTAAAGAGAATAATTTCAACTTTTCTGTACTTCTAAACACTTCAAATATACAACAAAATGAATTTAAGGGCTAAAAAAGTTAATTTAGCATGATATGTCCCCTTTAAAACGAGCCAATGAAAATCGGCATGCGAGATGTGCATTCCGCGCGGGTATAAAAGGCGGAGGAAACGCATACACAATGCTTTTAGCTTCGGAGCCGACCGATTGTGTCCTCTCTGAGTGTATGAGCTTTAAGATTGTATCTTTCTTACGCTCTACGAGTCTGCTGTTTCGGGAGGGGATCTCTCTGTGTTGGTGAGATGGTGTTTCAGCGACTGTGCGGGTTCCTGTCTGCAGGCTGCGTCTACACGCTGTTAATTCAAAAGCTGTTTTCACAGCTGGTAAACGGTTGAGTGTGCACAGCGGGCTTGCAGTTTCCCCGCTGTGTTGCCGCGTTGGGTCCCTGTGTGCTTCAGCACAATAAAGAGAGTACTTTCTTCCTGAAAGAGCAACACGAGTGAAGATCGCGTCCTTTTCAGGATGACGTTTGACTCGTGTGTTTCTGGATGCGATCGTTTCCTGTCCTCATTTGACGGCCACATTCATTGTTTCACATGCCTAATCAGTGTGTGAGACTACGTTCGTGGGTGGTTCATGTTCTCTCAGGAGTGCATGACCACGTCGGCACGTTGTTCGTCTCCCCTTTTTAAAGGCTCGAGCTGCTCAGCGTGTCGTGTGCCGCCGAGTGCCGGTTGAAGGCGCGGGTTGTCACGGCAACTAGGGATGCACCGATACCACTTTTTTGGAAAACGAGTACGAGTACGAGTACTTGCATTTCAGTACTCGCCGATACCGAGTACTTAATAAAAAAAACATGATTTAAATTTACAGGTAACAGCTTTAGTCATATAATTTAACAAAAAAACAAGGGACTAGTTTGGAATTAAGAACATTTATTTAAAATGAAAAGCATGTTGTATGCAACATATTACAGAATAAATAATTATAAAAAAAAATGTAAACAGTGACAGTGCAACTCAAGTATTTTTTTCAGTTTGTTGTAAACTCTGCCGCTTTGGACGACACAAGGGGCATTAATAAACATCTTTGCTATTTAGTGCACAATATTTGAATAAACTAACAACATCCACCAACATAGAACTGTGGCAGTCAGTGCAACTGAGGTAGGTATTAACATCAAGTCTAAGACGACTCACTTAATGGAGCCTATTTAGAAAAAGTGAGTGGCAGGTTTTTTTTTAAGAAAATTAGCTTTTCTGCATTATCAGCAGTCAGCCTGTTTCTGTTTTCATCTATAATGTGTGAAACTGAGCTAAAAAGCCTTTCACTTTCCACACTGCTACATGGGGCTGAGAGGTATTTATGGGCCATTTTAGCCAAAGTGGGGAACCTGATTTTGTTGACACCCCAGTACTTCAGAGGACTGTCTTCACGAGGGCTTGGGGCCTCTCCGAGGTATGTGTCGAGCTCAATGGCAGCACCTGCTGCCAGCGGCTGTGCTGCCTGGGGCTGCTCCTTAGCGATTTCTTCAAATACAGTGTCCAGACTGCTGCTAGTGCTGGCCTGGGCCTTGAGGAACAGTTTAGCAGGAGGTTCTGCAGCTTCTGCCCGACTCCCCTCTGCCTCAGCTCTGGACATCATCTGCAGCTCCTGCTTCAGGTGCAGCTTGGCCTCCGGAGCATTGTTGGAGAAGAAGCGATCTTTATACCTGAACAAAATTCATGAATGTATTAATATGTGGAAAAATAGGACAGATTTTAGTTTCCCCTAAACCACTGTCACAAATGCCAGCCATTTGGCTTTCTGGTAGTAATAAGGGAAATATATTTCATATTATATATATTGCATACATTTGTATTTGTTTTAGTTACAAAAATATAATATAATATTTCAGATGGAAATTAATCTTACATTTAGTACTGTAGTTTATCATTGAATACCTATAGCACACAGACTTTACCTTGGGTCAAGTATGGTGGAGATGAAGTACAGTGGGTTGGTCTCGACGTCACTGAAGCGCTTCTTGACAGCTGCCAGTAAGGTTGCTTTCATTGTCTTGACGCCGTGGTCCTCGTCTGTTTCTCTGTTTAGAAGTCTCACTAGCACAGTCACAGCTGGGATGACATCAGAGGCTAGTGCGTCGTAGCTGCTCACTTTTTTAGTTAGTTCCTCAAAGGGGGCAAGGATGGCAACAGTCTTCTCCATAAGAGCCCATTGGTGAGCGGTGAGATAGTCAGGGAGTTCATGCTCGGACACATACACCCCCAGCACTCGCTTTTGCTCAATGAGGGACTGGAGCATGTGATACGTGCTGTTCCAGCGCGTCTGTACGTCCTGCTGCAGTCTCTTTATTGGCTGGTTGAGCTGTCCCTGAATGTCCTCGAGGCGGGAGTAGGCTAAGGCGGAATGTTTAAAATGCCCAATTATTTTCCGCCCCACTGCTATAGCATCTGCTATGCTCCTCTGTGCTAATAAGCCCTCGTGAACAGCCAGTTGGAGCGTGTGCGCGACACACGGCAGACTTGGGAGCCCTGCGTCATTCATGGCTTTAATCATGTTTTTGGCATTATCTCGAAGCACAACATGTACTGATGTTTTAGGTATACCCCATGTCTGGAGCATTTCCTCAAACACATGCGCTATAGCCTGGCTGGTGTGCGAGCCGCGGAATTGTTTCGCATGTAATATGGCTCGTTGCGGCATGAAACTCTCGTCAATCCACTGGGAGGTTAGGCTAATTAGCGACACGGGGCTAACACTGCTTGTCCAAATATCCGTGGTGAAACTAAACGTAGAGGAGGCTTGCAGTAGGCTGTGGATATGTTTTTTCACGGAGTCGTGTAGTTTAGGCAGCTCCGTGTCAGTCATGTAGCGGCGGCTTGGGACATCATATCTGGGCTCCAGAACATGGAGGAGACGCAGGAATCCCACATTTTCTACCTCCGAGAGTGGCTGGTCACTCAATGCAATGTACTCGATAATTGCCTGTGTTATTTTCACAGCACGTGGATTGTCTCTGGACATTTTCTCTTGTCTTGAAAGAGTTTGCTGCAGCGTGGGTTGTGTTGATTTAGAAGCGTGGGTAAACTCTTTGTACTCGTTGTCATGTTGGGATTTTAGGTGCTTGATTAAATTACTTGTGTTAAATGCGCTACCTTTTGAGCCTCCTCTGGACAATTTCGCTGAGCACAATTTGCAGTCCGCCTTTGTTTTGTCGTCTTCATTCACTTTGAAATAGTTCCACACGGCTGACATGTTTCGTCTCGCCTCGCCTTCTCCCCGCTCTGAGCTGCGGGGGCGTGCCTGGAGGCGGGCACTCGGCGCCTGTGATTAACCCCTTACACGCCGCTCAAACATAGACATTTCTCAGACCGTGGTATCGGTCCCCAGTATCGAGGGACTTTTAACGAGTACGAGTACTTTAGAAAATGTGGTATCGAGGCCGATACCAGATACCGGTATCGGTATCGGTGCATCCCTAACGGCAACCCAGCGCGCGTCATTCGGCGCTCAAGATGCGCGGTCAAGATCAAGACTCGCGTGCCTCTATGAGGTGAGTCCCTTTGCTTATTTCCCGATCTAGTTTCTACTAGGGCTACTTTGGCGAATAACATTGGTGATCTGAGGGTTACAGTGAGCACGAACCACTCACTCCTCTAGCGCATCGCAAACATGCTGAGACTGTGTTTGTGGGTGGTTTGTGTTGTCTGAGAGCATGACCACGTCGGCGCGTTGTTCGCCTTGCCTGAAGGCTTGAGCGCCCAGCGTGCCATGTGTCATCGAGGTGATGGCCACGTTCACTGTCTTGCATGCCTGGTTGATGGCCACGATCACTGTTTCACATGCCTAATCAGCGTGTTGAGACTGCGTTCGTGGGTGGTTCATGTTCTTTCATGAGTGCATGACCACGTCGGCACGTTGTTTGTCTTCTCTTTCTCGTAAGGACTTGAGCTGCTCAGCGTGCCGTGTGCTGTCGAGGCTTTCGGATGGGATTCTGGTCCTTCTCATGAGGGACCAAGCATTTCATTCGGGGCTCCAGGGGAGGACAGATGTTGATCACTACATCGGAGAAAGGGCTGTTATACTCTGAAAATGATGCTGAGTTCCTACTATAATGGTATGTTCTCAAGCTGAAGATTCAGACTTGACAGCCACACTTTCCAGGGCTATTCTAAAGTGCCTGTATGGGTGTGAAAAAATTTGGCAGTATGGAAGTATTTTGGTGCCAATATGGCAAGCCAAACATGCCTAAATCTGCAGAAGTTTTTCCTCTCTCACTATCCCTGCACATTCAGTGCACGTGGGTAGTTCTGACTCGGGGTGGAGCTGCGCTTAGTGACTGACCGTGATTAGTCACAACACTGGCCCTCGGTCAGACGATGTCCACACTGGTGGTCCAAAAGCGCCTCAAACCAGCCCGCTCGGAGTTCGTTTCCCCCCAGCAAAAGGAAGGGAAATGACCCTGAGAGGAGCGACCCAGCGTATGTGATGATCTGCTCTTCTGGAGTGCGTGTCATCACCACTCCTTCCCCCGGGGGAGGGCCCGGCGGAGAATTTTGTTTCTGTTCCGCTGCTGGTCATCCAGTCATCCCATCCAGTCTTGCGGATAGCAGTGACGCAGCCTCGGCTGCGTTGCTCCGGTCTGCAGCTGGGCCCGAAGGCGCAGAGACCAGGACACGAGGAGTCAGGGCCTCGTTCCTTGTCTCTCCCCCTCCCTTCGCCACTGGGCAGCCCGCAGCAGAATGCCCACGGGCCTTCTCTGCTGTCTGTCCCCCGGTGGAAGCAGGTTGGTGTCAAGTTAAAACGCCCAGTCCCCACTCTCGGTCGCTACAACTCCACCAGAGCCGGGTCCCTGTCTTCCACCTCGCTGCCCCTCCGCGGGTACACCGGTGGATCGGGTTGGCTCGTTGGGACGGTCTCTAGAAGCCTGGCTAGCGCTTCCGGGTCTGTCCCGATGGCTTATCCACGCCATCCGGTTCGGCTATGCAATTCAGTTTGCACGCCACCCCCCCCACAAGTTCAGAGGCATCCACTTCACCTGTGTGCGGTCAGTGGATGCCCCTGTCTTGCAGAAAGAGATCTGCGTCCTGCTGGCGAAGGACGCGGTCGAGCCGGTCCTGCCGAGATGAGGTCCGGGTTTTACAGTCCCTACTTCATTGTACCCAACAAAGGCGGTGGGTTACGGCCAATCCTGGACCTGCGAGTTTAGATTCGGGCCCTGCACAAACTCCCGTTCAAAATGCTCACGCAGAAGCGCATTTTCGAATGCATCCGTCCCCAGGATTGGTTTGCAGCGATCGACCTTAAGGACGCGTACTTTCACGTCTCGACTCTTCCTCGACACAGACCATTTCTACGGTTTGCGTTCGAGGGTCGAGCGTATCAGTACAAGGTCCTACCCTTCGGACTGGCCCTGTCGCCCCGCGTCTTCACGAAAGTCGCGGAGGCGGCCATTCCCATGAGAGAACAAGGCGTTTGCATTCTCAACTATCTCGACGACTGGCTCTTTCTAGCTCACTCGCGAGATGTGTTGTGCGATCACAGGGACATGGGGCTTCGGCATCTCAGCCGGTTGGGGCTTCAGGTCAACTGGGACAAGAGCAAACTCTGCCCCGTGCAGAGGATCTCTTATCTCGGTATGGAACTGGACTCGGTCACCCAGACTGCGCGCCTCACGGAGGAACGCGTCCAGTCAGTGCTCACCTGCCTCAGGTCATTTCGAGGCAGGACAGCGGTCCCACTGAAACAATTTCAGAGGCTCCTGGGGCATATGGCAGCCGCAGTAACGGCGCTCGGCTTGTTACATATGAAACCGCTTCAGCGCTGGCTTCATGATCGAGTCCCAATGTGGGCGTGGCAGAGTGGCACGTTCCGGGTTAAAGTGACCCTGCACTGTCACCAAACCTTCTTCCCGTGGGCGGATCCTGCGTTTCTTCGGGCTGGAGTGCCCTTAGTCCAGGTTTCCAGTCATGCTGTGGTTTTCACAGATGCCTCTGCCATGGGTTGGGGGGCCACGTACAAAGGGCATGCAGTCTCGGGTCTGTGGACGGGGCCCCAGCTGCATTGGCACATCAACTGCCTAGAGTTGCAAGCAGTACGCTTAGCCTTGTGTCGCCTCAAGGGGCTTCTCAAACACAAGCACGTACTGGTCCATACGGACAGCACTGCGACCATTGCGTACATCAACCGACAAGGTGGTCTACGCTCCCGTCGTATGTCGCGACTCGCCTCCCACCTCCTCCTATGGAGTCAGAAGTATCTGAGGTCACTTCGTGCCGTTCATGTTCCAGGCGAGCTTAATCGTGTGGCCGACGAGCTTTCACGGCTGCCTCCCCTGCCAGGAGAATGGCCACTCCATCCCCAGGTGGTCCAGCTGAATTGGCGAATTTTCGGAGCTGCACAGGTAGACCTGTTTGCCTCTCCGGACACAACCCATTGCCAGTGGTATTACTCCCTGACCGAAGGAACTCTCGGCACGGGTGCCCTGGCGCACAGCTGGCCCCGAGATTTACGCAAATATGCGTTTCCCCCAGTGAGCCTTCTTGCACAGACTCTGTGCAAGGTCAGGGAGGACGAGGAGCAGGTCCTTTTGGTGGCCCCGTATTGGCCAACCCGGACTTGGTTCCCAGAACTCATGATCCTCGCGACATCCCCTCCTTGGCCGATTCCTCTGAGGAAGGACCTCCTTTCTCAGAGATGGGGCACTCTATGGCACCCGCGTCCAGACCTCTGGAAACTCCATGTCTGGTCCCTCGACGGGACGCGGAGGTTCTAGATGGCCTGCCCCTCTACGAGGCGCCTCTACGCTCTGAAGTGGAACCTGTTCGTCGACTGGTGTTCTTCCCACGGGGAGAACCCACAAACTTGCCCGATCAGAGTTGTGCTTCCTTCCTGCAAGATGGGTTGGAGCGAAGGCTGTCTCCCTCCACCCTCAAAGTGTATGTTGCCACAATAGCCGCACATCACGATGTAGTTGAAGGTAAGTCCGTGGGAAGCACAACCTGGTCATCAGATTCCTCAAGGGTGCTAGGAGGCAAAATCCACCTCGTGATTTGTACCCTGTACCCTCTTGAGACTTAACTTTAGTGCTTAGAGCACTCCAAAGTCCTCCTTTTGAGCCTTTGCCGACAGTAGAGCTTAATTTTCTGTCCATTAAGACAGCGCTCCTGTTAGCATTGGCTTCCTTCAAGAGGGTAGGGGATCTGCAGGCATTTCGGTCGACGAATCGTGCCTAGAGTTCGGGCCTGGCCTTTCTCATGTTATATTGAGACCCCGGCTCGGATATGTGCCCAAGGTTCCCACCACTCCCTTCGCGGACCAGGTAGTGAACCTGCAAGCGCTGCCCCAGGAGGAGGCAGACCCAGCGCTAGCTTTTCTCTGTCCTGTCCGCGTCCTGCGGGTTTATATTGACAGAACGCAAAGCTTCAGGACCTCAGATCAGCTCTTTGTTTGTTACGGAGGCCAGCAGAAGGGGAAGGCTGTCTCCAAGCAGAGGTTAGCCCACTGGCTAGTGGATGCTATCACCAGGGCTTATGAGTCACAGGGTGAGCCTTGTCCTCCCAGGTTGCGCGCTCACTCTACTAGAGGTGTTGCCGCTTCCTGGGCTGTGGCTCAAGGCGCCTTACTGACAGACATCTGTAGAGCTGCGGGCTGGGCGACACCGAACACGTTCGTTAGATTCTATAGCCTACGTGCAGGGTTGGGGAGTAACGGAATACATGTAACGGCGTTATGTAATCAGGATACAAAAATCCAATAACTGTAATCCGTTACAGTTACGTCAAAAAACGTTGTAATCAGATTATAGTTACATTTTGAAAAAAGGGGGAATACTTTCAGGATTACAATGGTTTCATTTGAAACTAAATAAATAAGTATTTTGGCATAATAACACTATATTAAGCGCTGCTTGATTATACAGTAGTTCCTGGTTCTGTTGCCAGTAATGACTCACGTGTGCCACGCGCTGGTGCATGTGCAAATAACAGCTTTCTACAATCTCCTCAGACGCAGATTGAATCACTGCTGCTAGTAGAAACGATGCTGCCTGCGGGTAAAATCGCTTTTAATTCATGGAAATTCTTTTTTTTTTGTAGAAATTAGGAGAGTAGCTTTTTTAGTACCCAAAATGTCCTTTCTTAATCTTTTCTCACGTAACGTGATGTTCGCTGTCTAGGTAACGTAGTGGAACTCCCACTGCCAACACCCCAAGTTCAGTCAGGCAAATTAAGAAAGATCACGGCTTTAGTCAACATGTAGGCCTATTTTAAAATAAACTGTTTTACACAACTAAATGTTGTGTTTTTATTTTTTTGTTAAAAATTTGTTAAAAATAAAACAAAATAATCTGTAATACCATTCATCAGCCACTAGATGTCTGTATAGCCCTTTACATAAATATATATATTCAGGCCTGTGTGTATATTTTGCAAATATTGTACACTGGACCAAATTTTTAATAAATAAAAGTTTTTTTTATTTATTTTTGTATATTATTTCTTCTTGCTTGACTTTATTTATATACGTGACCTTGAAGTAATTCAAAAGTTTTTTAGGAAGTAATTTGTAACTGTAACGGAATACATTTTTAAAGTAACCCTCCCAAGCCTGCCTACGTGTGGAACCTGTTTCCTCCCGAGTATTCGCTACAGCCAGTAATTAGAGGGAATAGGTGTGTCGGCTTGCAACGCCATTCCGTGAGCAGATACGTGCGTCTTTTTGCTCTGTTGGTTACCCAGCAAACGGCTAACCCCTCCGGTGCCAGGTGTTGCTGACCGCCGGCACCAGGTCTGCTACCTTCAGTAAGGAGTAGACTGGGTGCCTTTTCCAGTGGTCCCTGCAGCGACCCATGATTGCCACGTGCAGTTCAGCCGTGTCTTCCCCTTGACAGACTCATTCTGTCGTCCCTGTTGAGTACGCTCCTCACTCCTCCGGATTGGGACTACCTTCAAGGACTGCCATATGTTTCACTACCCTACGTGGTTAGTACATGTGTGTATTTGTGGGCCTTCCTCTAGGCGGCCTCAGCTTCCGCAGCGTCCCCCCCTCCTTATTATTTTCTTTGGAGTCGGGCACGCTTTCCCAGTGTTATCCAATATCCACCTGACGACACGTTGGAGTTCCCAGGATTAAAGGAAAGTCTCGGTTACGTATGTAACCCTCGTTCCCTTAGTACAGGGAACGGAGACGTGTCGTCCCTTCGCCATGTTGCTGTACCTTCGCGGAGGACTGGACACTGTTCGGCTCCTCAGCGAAAAGCATTGTGTATACGTTGCTTCTGCCTTTTATACCCGCGCTGGTAGGCGGGCTGTGGAATGCAAATCTCGCATGCCATTTTTCATTGGCTCGTTTTAATTCACTCGAAAGCAGTTGGTCTCCCTAGCGTGATCCCAATTCGTCAGGGGAACTCCCCCGATGACACGTCTCCGTTCCCTGTACTCAGGGAACGAGGGTTACATAAGTAACCGAGACGTTTCCCTGCCTGATATAGGGACATCCCGCGTGACGTCACGCCATTTGAAGCAGCCATCTTGACGGAATAGAAAATGCTAAACAGCCGGTGATACTCATAGACAGTATATAAACTACAGTGATACTACAGCTCGTCGCGAAATATTCCTATCATGCCCGAGCGATGCTGTGCAGTTGGATGCGATCAGATACGTGATCATACAAAAGGAATATCTTAATACCGTATCCCAAAAGAAACAAAACGGAGAAACAAGTGGTTGGCGGCAATAAACAGGCAAAACGCTGATGGTGGTGTTTGGCTTCCAACTATTTGTGATATAAGGTACAAGAAGTAAAATGTAAACAAATTATAAAAGTGCATGTAAAATATACAATAAAGTTTAGATGAAATTATACAAGGTTACTTGACTTTTTACGTCTATTTAGTTTTTGTAACATGTCCATGACAACCGATTTTTGTATGCTTTTAATGAAGCTCCGGTGTAGTGTGATGTGAAGTGAATAAGGTAGCTGTAAATGTCACCGAACTCAATGTCAGGAAGTTTTTCTACACATTAAATGCCTGTAAAAAGAACTTGTGGTGCTTCATATGGATCTATGATTCCTAATTCCTTTATCTTCCTCTATACTCGTGTATATATCTTTTTGTGATGCTAATAAGTGCGATGACATGACGTGAAGAGTTAGCTGACAGCCGCTGCGCTAGTAATAGTGGTGGGGGAAAAATCGATTCTGTTCAGTATCGAGATATTTTGCGCACACAATTATATCAATACTGTAGCGCAAAGTATTGCAATATTTAAAAAATATTGCGATATCTTCATTTTTTTTTTTTTTTTCATCCTGTAGCCTACTTGCGCCCCTCCCGGGAGAGTGTCCGCGCCCCACCGGTTGAGAAACCACTGCATTAACTAATGTTAGTGTAGCTAACCTTAATGTAAAGTGTTACCGAAATTTCTGTAGGGTGCATTTCAAACACTGATCATTAATATCATCTAATGTTTCTGGGGGGAAACAAGACAAGAAGAAAATGTCTTAAAGGAGGTACAGCTGTCTTAAATGGATGTAAAATGCCTTACATTCTTCCCTGCTTTAGAGCAAAACCTGGAGGATCTTTCCCCAGAACTCTCTGGACAGTCTTTTACAGGCTTGTGGAATGGTGGGAACAATGAGTTCATTCATCAAAGATATATTTAACTGAACTGCCCTAACTTGTAATATACAAGCAAAGCTCAACATCCACTTTATCTAGTTTGGAACAAACTCTTGGTCCTTTTCCCTTTCTACCTATTCCTACAAGTCATTCTGTATTTTCCTTGATCTTATAAATGCATATTTGGTCTCACAGTCTACTGCACAGTGTCCATTCATGCATGATTTTGAGTTAAAAAACACATGCAGCCTGTGCATCAGAGCACACATTTGCACGATTGTAGATCCTCTAGAGTAATGACATTGAAACACATGTACTGAGATGAATTCTAAGAGTTTCTGAGAAGAAACCTGCCTGAATGCATTTTAACAGACTTTATAACAGTGGTTCCAAAACCTGGTCCTCAAGAACATAAGAGAATGGGCCAGGGCTTGCTGTTTAGCCTGTATTACATTTCTTTAGAGCCATGTCCGTAATGCCTTTTACAACCAATGGATGGCGCCATAAGCAAGGTGATCATAAAACTTTCAGACAAAACCAATAAGTTATAAATTAAATTAATTAAATAGCTGTTTTAGTCTATATATAAATATAGTTAGTGAAACAATTTTTTGCATTATGTACTTTAAGAATATTTTTTTGTTATTTTTTTTTTTTACTGTTTTTCAACTTTATACTTTACCATTGCATTGTGCATAAATATTATTTGTTTACACATACAAATAAATCAGTAAAGATATAGGCTGTCTATATATGTCATTCTAACAGCCCATACATATTTTTAAGTTAAGGAATATAATTCATAGCAAGAAAGAGTCACAATTTGTTTTCACCCTCTTGACATGAACATTTTTGTTTTGACCTTGAAATGTCTTTGTTACAAAGAAACATTCTGTTTCTTTATTTCCTTAACAGGAAACACAGGAAACTCCTCGTGAACTCTTTCACAACAGGATTAAAGAAGGAAATGGTCTGGATAGCTTAGTTAAAGCTGTGTTCCAAAAATAAAATCAGTCAACAAGAGAGCTTATCTAATTTACTGGTTTTAAAAGAAAAGTGGTAAACCAACTTCACCAGAAAGACCATGCTGGTAGGAACAATGATTATGCTGTTTTTTTAAGCAGGGATTTTATTTTTTATATTTGGGATAAATCAACCCATGAATGGTTACCTGGGATAGAAGAAGAGGAAGAAAACACTTTATCATTAAGGAAGTGATCAGAGCTAAATTACTTTTAAGTATTTGGCATGGGTCCAATCTTATGTAAGTCACCAGAAGTAAAACTGCATGCATGAGATTTCCAGGGAAAATGTCAGCTTTCCCTTTCTTGCTGAGCAAGTAATGGACAGCAGTGCTTTTTCACTTTTCTCTTTAATCTGTCTGAAGTTCCTCTTGTTTTCTGGGTGAAAGGGAGCTGACACACTTTTTCCATTTAAGCATAAATCCCGGATTTACCATAAAACCTGCCATGTTAATGAACAAGAAGTTCACTGAGTTGTGTCAGTGTTTTTGTGTCATATGTGCAGCATACTGTAGTGTAGCCTAACCAAAGGAAATTCTGACCAAATTACTGTTTTCAAAGTGGTTTCTGAACCCTCCTCCATTGGTTAAACAAATATAGTCTCGCGCGCAAAATCACGACATTGGTTGAGCCAATGTTGCTAAATTCAGAGAAATGTATTTGCACGTTTATCTGCCAGTCGTGGGTCTTTCATGCAGAGACTCTCCATATGTGCTTGTAATATGAATATAATGATGCATTTAAAAGTTAATGGCTAAACGTATCTTTACAAAAGTTCACAATGCATCTGCAGATGCAATATAATGTAGACAACATTCAATAAATGCATTTTCGTCAGGTTAGATACTGATAATTAATCACTCAAACCCCTTTATCTAAACCTCTCTATACATAACCGCCAGACTCGCGCGTCCTCCATGTCTGTAGTTTTTTTTTAACACTTTTCACTCGTGTTTGTAGTTCTAACCGAATCCTCGTCCAACGCGCGATGGGTTGTGGGCAATATAAGTCGTTAGAGTGAGATAGGTCTGACTGCAGAACCGCAGAACCATACGTCATAGCAGTGTGAGGACGACAGCGCCAGCCTAACAGTCTGATGCCGGAACTGCATACCATACATATCCACCTTACATATACCATACCTAAACCTACCCATCTCCACCCCCTGACCACTAAACCTACCCATCTCCACCCCCTGATCCCTAAACCCACCCCTAAACCTACCCATCTCCACATCTTAGATGCTTTTACCCCGCCCACTTCCGGCATCAGACTGTTAGGCTGGTGCTGTCATCCTCACACTGCTATGACGTATGGTTCTGCGGTTCTGCAGTTGGTTAATATTGGTTAGAGTGCGCATCGATCTGCACTTCGGATTCTGACCGGAAATAGTAGACCATCCGGGTATCTCTGAAACACTCATTTCAACATACTACGATTTGGGATGTACTAATTCTATTTTCGAATACTATTTAGGACGGATAGTATGCGAATTGGGACGCACCAACAGTCTTTCCATTGTCTGACAGAAAATATGTAAAAGAGAACAGCTTTATTGGACATTCCATGTGTGAGCACGGATTAGGCTTTAGTTACTTTCCATTGAAAACAGTTGGCAACACTGTTGGTCAGGATGCTAAAAGCCAAGTAGGTCAAGTCAAGTCACCTTTATTTATATAGTGTTTTATACAATACAGAATGTTTCAAAGAAGCTTTACAGTGATAACAGGAAAATGATTAAATGGTGCATACAGAGTTCTTTTCGGCTGTACAGCCGCTCTAAAATAATATATATAGTGTCATTGTTCAGCTGAATTCAGTTCAGTGTTGATTCAATTCCGTTGTAAAGAGCATCAATTATTAAATTAGTTAATTTCTGCAGAAGACAGTGATGTCATAATCCAGATCCATTCTATTCTCGTCCAATAGTCTCATTGCAGTCAAACCAATAATGCTGAATATGGAAAAACATGTTGTTTCCAGATGGTGTAGCTACGAAACCTTCAAAATTGGGACATACTAAACAGCAGGCTTGCCAAGTCTTTGAATCTTTGAAACAAAACTGTCTGTTTTTATAAAGGAGCTAAAAGGCTCTACACCAGTGCCTCTCCCTCACAAAACTCATCATCCAGCACAGTTTTATATTGGTAAAATATAAATGGGTAAAATATTTCAAATCAAGCATTTCAGTCAAATACTATTCAGACCTTTAAACAGAAGAACAAAAACCAACCCACAGCAACAGTTTAAATTCACAGTGAAATCAAAACAATTCTTGTTTTTAATGGGATATTGCAATATTTATAATAAGTGATTTATCTACACATATATATTTTTTTTAAATCAACATGCCTTCATAATTTTGCCCTCGACATCTCCTCTCTTCTCTGATGACGTGTTTACTGGCGTGAGGGCGGGACAATATGTCACTTACATGATATCACAGCAATAGCAAACCAATAGACTATAAAAAAACAATATGACGTAGTGTCCGTGACGTCACCCATAGGTTTTTATGAAGAGCATTTTTGTAGCCCAAAGTGGGCGGAGCCGCCCGTTGCCATTTTGGCAACGCATCACCGCATGTCACTCCCGGATAACCAAAAATGGGCAAAGAGGCAGGATTAGGCCCTAGTGGTAAATTGTTGAGTAATGAAAAAGAAGAAGAATAAAGTTTGAGTGTTAGTTGTACACTGCATGGAGTGTGTTCTGTGAAAGGGAGAAAACACCACAGCTGTAAACATGTTTTTTTTTTCATGTCCAATTCCCGATGGACAAAAAGAAAGTCCCGCTCTACATTTTTTTCTTGTTCGAAAAAAACCTTTTTCACTCGGATATATACATCTTAATAGGGAAGAGAGAACTATTGCAACTTCCGCTTCAAGCAATTCTGTGAGTAAAACAGAGGACTTGACAACCCTGCTAACCAGCCAATCCTTGATCCCTCAAATAAACAGAGAAATGTGAAAGAGCAACAGATTCACAGTGTTTACCCATTTTAAACGTTTTAGCCCACAAATGTTTTCCTTATGGTTGCCTCTGCATATTAAGCTCATATAGCCTATGTATTTTAACATTGAAAATATTACACACATAACCTTAAACCAGGAAAATAGGTAGGCAAATTGACACTAAAAGTCACAAGTAGATTACATTTATTAAAAACACACTACTATTTAGGAAGAAAGGAAGGCTTCATTTGGGGTCATTTGACACATTGTTTTCGTGTTTTGTCTGACATTCTTACATGAATTTAAAGATGAATGCCAGACAATTTTAGGCAAACAGATAAAACATGCATTCCATTCTAATCGGGCAAAGATCTCAATATATTTTCTATCTACATGTTGTCTTTCTTGTTTTCTGGCTTAATGTCTAGGTTTCAACTTGTTTTAGTCATACAGGTATCTGTGCTGATAGCCATAGGTGATAAGTATGCAGCAGACTCAGATGCTGAACAAAAGAAATTAAGATAAATAGCATAGGTGGGACTCTGGAGCAAGGCACACATGTTCAAGTCTCAAGCAAGTCTCAAGTCACAGTGCACACAAACCAAGCAAGTCAAGTCAAGTCAGTGGTTCACCTCATGCAAGTCAAGTCCTGCAAGGGTTCTAGTCAGGTCAAGTTAAGTTACAATACCAAACAGAAACAAGAAGAGTTTATATTGGCCTTGATCCCTCAGAAATGATTAACTTTGTTAATTATACATTTATACCGTAATATTATTAATAATAATCATATAATTTATTATAGTACATATTTATAATGAATACAATTTTGAATTATTATTATAATTATAAAAAAATGTTGAAGATAAAACAATTGAAGGTAAATTCAAAAGTGCGATTCATTAATTATATTGGTTTTACAATAAATGTCATGTTTAACTTTGATTATCACCGGTAGAAAATTTCTACCCCACTATCCCATTAATGGGAAACTCAAAGCTTGCACACGTGGGTCCGTCATGCTGCCCACAAAAGAAACGGTCAGAAAATCCGAACATACGGATTCCACTTATGCCTAAAACACAACTTGTGATGTCAGAAGTAGCCTAGTGCATCATGGCGTAGCGTAAATATCAGCAGTACGTCGCATTACTCGCACAAGTTTTTGGGTGAACTATCTCTTTTATGGGATATGCGCATTACTCGCATATCCCATTAAAGGGATAGTTCACCCAAAAATGAAAATTAGCCCATGATTTACTCACCCTCAAGTCATCCTAGGTGTATATCACATTCTTCTTTCAGACAAATACAATTGGAGTTATATTAAAAATGTCCTGGCTCTTCCAAGCTTTATTTTTTCAATATGAATTTTTATTGGTTTTATGACAACAACAACAACATAACAACGAAAAAAAAAAAAAGGGCCAGAGTACATTAAAAATGACATAAGTGCCTAAAATAATTACAAAGGAAAAAGATCAAACACATACAAAAAGGGGATATAATCAGCATTCAAATCACAGTATTATAAATGTGTCAAAGTCCATTACATGCTACTGTTATTAAGCTGATGGAGGAAGGGACTCCAGATCTTAGAAAACTTATTAAGAGACTTTGCTTCATTAAACCTCATTTTCTCAAGATGAATGACAAAGGCCATTTCAGCAAACCATTTCTGAAAACATGGGGGAACAGTGGATTTCCACTCCCTTAATATAATTCTCTTATCCACCATCATGCCCAGCATTAATGCCAATTGCACATAATAAGGAAAAGATGAAACTGTGCCAGAGTAGCCAAAGATGGCCAATTCTACTTCAGGCAAAACAGCCAGGTTATATGCCGCAGAGTACCAAGAAAATATATCCTGCCAATACCTATGGAGTTTTGGGCAGAACCAAAAAGAATGAGATAAAGTTCCCTCTGTGCCCTGACATCGATCACAAACTGGAGACACTTCTGGGTAGATCTTGTGGAGTTTAACTTTAGAATAATGCAGTCTATGTACAATTTTGAACTGAATTAACTGAAGTCTTGCATTAATAGATCTTCCAAGCTTTATAATGTGAATGGCCGTTTCTGTTTTGAAGTCCATAAAAGTGCATCTATCCATCATAAAAGTGCCCCACACGGCTCCGGGGGGTAAATAAAGGCCTTCTGAAGTGAAGTGATGAGTTTGTGTAAGAGAAATATCCATATTTCAAACTTTATAAAGTAAAATACCTAGCTTCCGGCCAAACGAACATACAGATTCCACTTAAGTGTAAAGCGCAACTTATGCGAGTAATGTGGCGTACTGCTGATATTTACGCTACGCCATTAAGCACTAGGCTACTTCAGAAG
This sequence comes from Scardinius erythrophthalmus, assembly GCF_964197995.2. Classification (NCBI taxonomy): domain Eukaryota; kingdom Metazoa; phylum Chordata; class Actinopteri; order Cypriniformes; family Leuciscidae; genus Scardinius; species Scardinius erythrophthalmus. The sequence continues at coordinate 25,274,582 of NC_138237.1, read as the reverse complement.
TCACAAGTTGTGTTTTAGGCGTAAGTGTATGTTCGGATTTTCTGACCATTTCTTTTGTGGGCAGCATGACGACCCCACGTGTGCAAGCTTTGAGTAAAGTCAAGCAGCGCCAATGTCATGGCGTGAAAGTGGCGTCCGCGGTGAGCATGGAAGACTGTTGCCTAGCTGCAGGAGAGATTGTGGGGCATGAAAACATCATGTCGGCCTCCAGAATGAATAGCTCTTTTGAAAAGGCAAATGAGTTTGTTGAGAGTGGAATAGTCATTGATAATAGTTTTAGTCCTGTCCTCCCACTTTCCATGCCATCCAAAAAAGTGCTGCTGTCTAATATTCCGTCTTTCATAAATGATGAAACTAGTGAGAATTTTGTCCCGATATAGTAAATTAGTGTCACCTATTAAAATTATACCAATTGGTAGTGGATCTCATCTTTTAGAACATGTGGTTTCGTTTAGGTGATTAGTTTACATGATCCTAAAAGATGATGAGGATCTAGATCTGTCACTGCATCTCAAAAGTTGATGATGATGTTATTTATGCTACAACGGGACCAGATAAAATGTTTCAGTAGTGGGGAGGTGGGTCATTTAATTTGTGCTTGTCCTGGTAAGAATAAGGAAAATGACTCGGCGGCTGATGACATTGTTGATAATGTTGAGTACACCTAGATGTTCTGAAGAAGTATTAAAGAAGAATTTAATATTAAGTACAGGATTACTTCTAATTCTAGCGTCAGTCTCTCTCAGAGTGACTCCTCTAGCTGCAGTTATGAAGTGGATGACATTAAACTCTTCATAAAAGCTATTAAAAACAGGAGAGGGGTGCATGCAAATGAGTATTTTTCTGATACAAAACAGTTTGTTGATAAAACCAAGCTTTTTATGTCGGAATGTTTGTTTACAAGCAAGGAGGTATATCAATTAAAAAAGAAAAACTCAATTCTGACAATGCCAATGAAGGTAGTGAGAAAGCCTAATAGTCTAGCTATCAATGTGGTTGGTGTGTGTGGAGTGCTGCTATGTTTCTTAGTCTCTTTCCTTTCTCCAAACATGAGTAAAGTGAATATTGCGACTTTGAATGCAAATGGAGTAAGAAAAATGAGAAAAAGAGCAGAAGCGTTTGAGGTGGTTAAACAAAAAAGTAAAGATGTTGTAATTTTGCAAGAAACAAATAGCGACTTAAAGGTGGGATCAGTATTTAAAAAAAAAAAAAACACCTTTGAAAACTGTGATGGACTGACTACCAAAACAAACTTGTAACCAATCAGCAGTAAGGGGTGTATCTACTAATGATGGGGAGGAGAGAGTGCTCAGTGCACACAGCACAGACATTAGCCGAACGACTACAGAAAGAGAGATGGCAGATAAAAAACAAAAGAGGAAAATGTCTGTGGAACTTAAATTTAAAAAGAAGGCTTAAGATCAGGCAAGAGGTAATTAACCCTCTGATGGTCTTCGTTTAGCAGTCACACTGGGGGCCTTCCCGGTCATAAATGACCGGACACCTAAAAATGAAACTTCCTCCATCCCAGTAAAAACCAATGCAATTTATTTTTGTTCTATAATATTTATTCTTTTTAATTTAGAATTTTGAGACAATTTGATTGAACTTATTAATATTTATGCAATATTTATTGTCCATTTTTTGCCATTGAAAATAATGTTTTTTTTTTTTTTTTTTTTTTTTTTTTTTTTTAAATTCTATGCAGTATTTTCGGGTAAAATAGAGACTAGGCTTTCAGAAAAAAAATAAAATAAAAAAAAATTCATCAATTTATTAATCATAAAATTAAATAAAACATGTTATTGCATGGGTTTACCACTAGATGCCTGTATAGCTCTAAATGGAGATGTTTGTGAATTCTAGTTGTTTTTGGACCAAATTACTTACTTTTAAGATGTGGATTGAATGTATTTTTTTAGAAATTCTCAAATAATACTTTTTGCCAAGGTTTATAACATTTTATTAATTATTATTTTAATAATTTTAATAATTATTATATTAATTATATATACATATATTAATTATAATTATTAATTATGTTATGTTTTTCACTCTTGATGTTTTAGAGCTTCACCCCTTCATTGCTGAGCATTTTTTTTCTGCATCGTGGCTGATTTTTAGAGAATTTTTGTGTTTTTGTCAATTTCCCATTCATTTCCTATGGGGGTAATTTTGACCGAAGACCAAAATCATAACTAATTTTTTTACGACCACTTAGCATGCTCGGATCATGAACTCAATTTTTTTGTGTGTTCACATACCTAATGCCAGAAAAGTCACCAAGTTTCGTAACATTCTGATGAAGCTGTGATTTTTAAAAATTCAAAACAGATTTTTGTAATCTGAATTTATTGGTGTGTATGTGTATAAACGTGTGTTTGTATGTGTGTGTGTGTGGGTGGGTGTGAATTTTTTGCACTCTTGATGTTGTAGAGTGTCACCCCTTTACTGCGGTGTACTTTTTTTTAGAATCGTGTCCGATTTGTAGATTGTACAGACAAAAATTCAGAGAATTTTTGTGTTTTTGTAAATTTCCCATTCATTTCCTATGGGTCGGTCATTTTTGACCGAAGACCACGAGTGTGACTATTTTTTTTACGACCACTTAGCATGCTCGGATCATGACCTCAATTTTTTTTTGTATTCACATACCTAATCCCAGAAAAGTCACCAAGTTTCATAGCCTTCCGATGAAGCTGTGATTTTTAAAATTTCAAAACAGAAAATTATTCGGTCAGAAATGACCGAGGACCATCAGAGGGTTAATATTGGAGAAGCTTACCAGCGTTGGAGAGAACTCAAGGAGCTGAAGGCCTAACATCGGACGCCGAGTTTGCTTTATTTGCTTTTTACAGAACTAATATACTGGCCATTGCTTGAATATGCTCGTGTGTAATCTTTGCTTGTTTTTTTTCATTTGCAATATTATTGTCGTTCGATTCAGCTATGAAAAATACACATTTAAGCCTGGTGCGTTTAAACCTCCTCTGTCTGTTTCAAGCGTCGGCTCCCAAAGTGTGTCTGAAAAGTAAGATAATATATAGGCTACTCCTAATGTTTGTTTCCTTTGGTTCCTCATTTAGTGATCGATATACCCCCTAATCTTGTTATATAACAATATTGTTGTAATATATTCGTTACTATGACTGTCGTGCTCATACTATCAAGTTGATCATGATAACTTTGTGGGTGTTGAGCGTCTCCCACGTGAAACAGAGCTGAACCATTGACGCGTTAAAACCACTGATCTATAGACCTTATGTAGCCCCACCCCTTTTCAGCGCTGTGCTCGTTGTCTTTTGACTCGATCTTACATATTTATGAATGAACGGCTCGTTTTAAAATCTTCCTGGTCTACTGACATTTGTTAAGAGATCTGCTTTAAACATTACAATCCTCATGATAACTTTCGTTAACTTTATATTAAGTAAATACACAAAATCTAATTACTCCTGGACAGCAATGCCATAGAAATATACAGAGCGACTGCAAAAACGGAAGGTCAAAGACAATATTCTAAAGATGGCGGCACCCTCGTTTCTCTGGCGCATAAGGTCTATGGAATGACTGGATAGCTCATGACGTCATAAACAGTGAAGCCACCGCACCGCCATATTGGTATTCCCTAGTGAGCTCACACGTTCTTTTGAATCAATAGGACATTTTATGATTTGACTGAGAAAACAGACACCGTTTTAAAATCTAAAGTCTCCCTGTACATTCTTACAACGCAAACATATTTAAATGGGTATTTTATTAAAGTCGGAAATTTTTCCTGCTTATTAAAAAATAAAAAAACAGCAATTTCTTTGCAAAAGGAATAAAAAGCTGTACGAGAACACTAGTCGGCCTTCACTGAAGAGCTATCTTCACAGGTAAGAAAAACAGTTTGATACTATTAATTAAATAGTGAATGCTAAAGACCTATATTTTTGTGAATTGGTGAATATTCAGGTGAATATTATTTTGTGGCCACGAATTAATAATAGGCTACCTCAGCACGCTTTACTAATTTGTTCCCTCGTTTTACTGGTCCTCACTGCAGAACACGAAATCCAGGGTGAGGAGTTGGATCCAGATCCAACTCCTCCCACCTTACATATACCTATACCTACCCATCTCCACCCCCTGATCCCTAAACCCACACCTAAACCTATCAATCTCCACCCCTTATATCTGGATCCAACTCTGCACCCTGGATCTTGTGTACTGCAGTGAGGTGCTACTGCTATATTGTGGCCACGTTGTAATTCGTTAAATTAAAATGAGGGATGGAATTAGTTAAACGTGTCCACGATTTATTGAAACGAGGGAACAAATAAGTCGTCGTAACAACAAATTTAGATCAGTGGACAGGGCGCATAAGAACGAGCAGTGAGAGAGAGAGACCCGGCCGCGATTTATAGATCAGTAGTTTGTTCAAATAAAATTAGTTCAAATTTGATTAGTTAGCAAGTACATGTTCAGGAAATGTAAAATACAAATTGTATGGGTTAATGTAAGTAGGCCTAATGGTAAACAGACTCTGCACGTAACTCTTTTGAAGCTATCAAATGGTGTCGCTATTGGACACTTAATTGTAATTATTGCTGCTCTGAGGTTTCTTATAGGGTACTGTTGACTTGTTTTATCTTTTTTTTTTTTGAAGAAGCATACTCTTGCCTTGGAGAAAACAACACGGGAATAGCGACAATTGTGCATATAAATTACTACTTACAGGGCTTGAATTACAACCTGTGGGCAGTTTTTCTACATTCTTTGTGAACATCGTTTTACACTTGTATGCTGCACAGCGAATCATCTTAAAAGTCCCGCCGGAGCTACCAATCTCTGTATAACGGCCGTTGGAGCCCTCTGCTGGTAGGGAATCGTAAGAATCATAAGAGTTTAGAACGTCATGAGCTATCCAGTCATTATATAGATCAGTGGTTAAAACACACATTACTACTTAAACACATTCGACATGGATTACCATAGTAACACATTGCTTTCACTTACCCTCGGCCGGCAGCATAGACAGTAAAAGAAATGGACACAGCGACCCCATTGGATTCAACGGAGAAGTCAATTAGTCAATTAGAAGCACTCACTTCCTGATGACTGAACGTACTGCGCAGCCTCAAACTGAGCTTGACGACGTAGATGTGACGTGAGCAACCTGTCTGTCTTCTAGCTGTGCCAAGAGAAATCTGAATCATTCTCTTCCGAAACTTGCAGAGACAGAGAGCGTGAGTAGGAGGTGTCCATGAGCTAGGAGCTGGAGCAACTTTTGCTAAGTATTCTGATTAATTACTTTGTCATTTTGCCTCCACGTCCCCTCGATTGCCTGCGAGCTTCTCCTCCTGTCTATACGGTAATTTCTCTACTGTGCGACAGAGAGTCGTGGTTATGGTTATGGTTATGTGGTTATGACGCAATCGTTAGCCCATTTTTACAAAAACTGCTTCCACGGGGCCTTAATGTAAGAAACAAGGCAATGGAGCCTTTTATACTTTTTTGTGTTTCTTTAGAAATAAATAATGGACAAATGGAGTCTCAGACTAAACGTCTCAGATGTAAAGTTATTCGCTGTCAAATTGATGCCAAAATGAATGGGAGTCAATGGAATGCTAACAGCAGATGATGGTCTGCTAATCAATCGCGGCCCCTGGGGAAGCTTCAATTTCCGGCTGATAGATTACCCCCCTGGCCGGCAGGTACAGCAGATTCCCCCATAGTCGTTGCCTGGGTTACGGTCATGTACGTAAGTGTGGGGTGGAGCTATCAAATTAGGGGCGAGATCATTTTGGGGTAGGGACGTGTTTGTTTTGGTGATTTCAAATATCAGCATTGGCCAAAAGTGTTTTGCAAAAACTACTGATCCCACCTTTAAGGAATGCTGCTGATTGGGCTGAGGAGTGGGATGGGGTCTCTGTTTTGAGCCACAACACCTCACTTAAAAGAGGGGTTGCTATTCTTTTTGCTAAGAGTTTCAGTCCAACTTCTTATCAGATGGATGAAGTAGTTAAAGGTAGGCTTTTAAAAGTAAGAGCTAATTTGGGGAATTTTAATTTTGTTTTTATTTGTGTGTACATTCCAACTGCACCAATAGAAAGAATGTTGTTTTTAAATACTCTTTGTTCTGTTTTGCAAAAATGCTATGTAGAAGAATATTTATTCTTGGGTGGTGATTTTAACTGTACAGTGTTGAACTTGGATAGAAATCATATTGAACCTCACTTGCCCTCTCGTAATCGGTTAATCTAGCTTGTCAAAACATGAGTTATGTGATGTTTGGAGACAGTTTATGAGAAACAAAAGCAATATACTTGGACTCGTTTTCATGACAGTGTGATTTCGCTGGCAAGATTGGACTGGTTCTATGTTTTTAAGCATCACTGTAACGTTGTAAGAAGATGTTTAATTACATTAAGTTTATCGGACCACAATATGGTGCAGTGTTCTGTGTTTTTAAACTCCTTTAAACCAAGGAATGCATACTGGTAATTAAACACTACTTTGTTAAGTGACAGGTATTTTAAAAAATAGCCTATTTTTAAACTGTTTTGGGATGAATTCAGGATAACAAGGGTATCTTTTAAGTCACGACAGTGGTGGGATTTTGGGAAAGCCCAAATAAAGCGATTCTGTTTACAGTATAAACGTCACTAGAGAGACAACTTTGAGTATGAACATCTTGGAGACCGACATTTCACAACTTCAAGAATTGGCTGAGTCAACTGGTGCCCAGGGTAATTTAGATTCTGTCAAATAAAAGAACAGAGTTGGCTAATTTTGTCATGATCACCTGCTGGAGTAGCCACCAGATGGCACTCCTCACCAAACTATTGCCACACCATCTTGGACTACATTACCCATAACTCACTGCCAAGACTTATCAACCATGATTGTTTACAGCTGTGTCTCATTAGCTCATTAACTCACCCTATATAAGCCTTTTATCTCAGTCATTCATTACAAAGTCTAATCTAGTGTAACACTTCAATTCTGAGCATTCTCCTGGTTTTAATTTATCTTGGGTTTTTTTATTTAAATTTTTTATTTAAATCTTCTGCCTGTTTTTTTTTTTTTTTTTTTTTTTTTTTTGATTTTCTCTGTTTTTGTCTGTACCCCTGTGACCCTGTTATTGTTTGGACTGGTAACCTGGTGTTCATGACATTTGCCTGTTTTTGACTATGATTGTGGATTACCCTTTCAATTAAACTGCATTTGGATCCTCAGCCTTTGTGTCTCTGTGCAGTCTTTTTTTTTTTTTTCAGATGTACTGGGTATTAAAACACAGGGGGCTTTGGTCAGGTTGAGGTTCCAGAGTGTAAACCAGATGGATGATCCATCCAGGTTCTTTTTCAACTTGGAGCCATCCATGCTCTGCATTCTGAGTCTGGAGGACTATGTGGACATTTGTAAGAGAGCAGTTTTTTTTTTTTTTATGACAACTTGAATAAAAATTTACTTGGGGCGGATGACAGTGAATTTTTCAACGACTTACCCCAGGTGTCTGAGGAAGTCAATGCCGAGATCTCTGGTGCTTTGAGCATGGGTGAACTTTACAAGGCCCTCCAAGGAATGGAGTCTGGAAAGACAGCGGACATTGACTGCCAGCCAGTAGACTTTTATTAGTCTTTCTGGTCAGAATTGAAAGAGGACCTGCTGGAGGCATTGAACGAAAGCTTGGCTGAAGGCCAGCTGTCTCTGAGCTGCCATAGAGCAGTGTTAACCCTCCTGCCCAAGAAAGGCGACTTTACAGACATAAAGTACTGGTGGCCCGTACCACTAAAAACTGCTCTTGAAACCCCTGGCTAACAGGCTAGCAAGAGTGATGGATTGTCATCCATCCTGACCAGACCTTTTGTGTTCCTGGTAGGTCAATATTTGACAATATTTCATTGGTTTGTGATGTTTTAGAGGTCTCCAAAATGTTGAATTTAGATTGTGGGTTAATCTCATTGGATCAGGGCAAAGCATTTGACCATGTTGAGCATTGCTATTTGTGGAGAGTTTTAGAGGCCTTTGGCTTTTGCCAAAATATCATAAATCATATTAAAGTTTTTAACAGTGGCGTTGAGAGTATTCTTAAGGTCAGCATGGTTTGTGTGCTCTTTTTAAAGCTCACAGAGGTGTTAGGCATAGGGTGCTCATTGTCTGGTATTCTCTACTCTTTGGCAATAGAGCCACTTTTACAACAAATAAGGGTAAAACTTGTCAGCGTATGCCGATAATTAGCAGGCAAAGTGACATACAGGTTTTGTTAAGTTTACTTAAAACTTTTAAATCTTCTGCGAGTGTAAACTGGAGAAAAAGTGAAACATTATTATTATGTAAATGGACAGGTGAGAAACCAGATAACTGAAGGTTCAGGTTTGGGAAAATTAGGTTTTAAATACTTGTGTATCTTGGTAATGATTTTACTGTGCAAAACTGGGAAGGAATCATTGAAAAAGTTAAAGGTCGTCTGGATAAACAAAGATGTTTAATTCCAATGATATCATACAGAGGGCGTATTTTAATTATAAATAACTTAGTTGCTTCTTCATTATGGCACAGGTTTGCTTATTGATCCTCCCTCACATCTTTTAGTGAAAATACAGGCTATTTAGTGGATTTTTTCTGGGATAAATTGCATTGGGTCCCACAGAATGTGTTGTTCTTGCCTATGGAGGAGGGTGGACATGGCCTAATACATCTTCACAGTAGAATATCAACCTTTTGGTTGCAATTCGTACAAAGTCTACTATTTGGTTCAGTTGAATTTAAATGGTGTGCTGTTGCGTATGTGATTTTACATAAGCTTGAGAATCTGGGACAGGATAAAACTCTTTCTACTGGACCCTACGAAATTGAACACTTCTGGTCAGTTTTTTATAGGAACCTCTTTAAGATGTGGAGTCTCTTTGTTTTTAAAAAGCAGAGAGTTCACAGTCTCTTCATTCACTGTAAAAAGTTTAACTATTATTTACTCAATTTTATTGGTGAAACATTTTTACACTCAAAAAAATTGAGTAAATTTTAAAGCTGTGAAATCAATGAAATATACTGTATGAATTGAGTAAATGCAAGTAAAAAAATTAAGTAAATCTGAGTAACTGCATCTGGTACATTAACAAATAAAATTGAGTAGAAATAATTTAACATTTAAACATTAAAAAAAACAATATTTATGAGTAATATTAACTGTTTTTATTAATGAGTAATATTAACTTTTTTATTTTCTCTAAACCTTTGTAAAATAGTACTCCAGACAACCACCAGTATACATTACATTGGCCTTTATTTTCAATGAGTACAGCAATACAGCACATTTTAGACTGTTTTTTCATGTATACAATATTGCCTGCATTTAAACTTATTTAACAAGTAAAAATGAAATATTTAAACATTCAGGTAGCCTAATTCAAGTGTAATCAACCACTCTGTTATCCAATATCCACCCAATCTGCGCTGGTCCTCGTGCCGGAGACAGACTCGCGCTCTGCGGGTGAACTTTGAACTTCATACCGCCGTCCTGCGTTTCACTCACAGTCACTGAGGCACAGCCGAAAGATACTGCGAGCGACTGACATAACCTGCCAATAAACAAAAAGTGATAGTTCTGAGGACATTTTATCATCCAAATGATAATAATTATATTCATTATCATTATGAAAGTCATGTGTTTATGCAAAGCGTTTCAATCACGCAAAAAGACAAACGCGGCTCTCGTCTCGTTTAGGTGTCGAATTACGCCCCTGTATGTTGTTTTGCATTAAATATGATTTAAAGCACAGTAATGATTTTATAGATAAAATAAAACATACACCAACCTGAATTTCACAGTGAAAATGCACCAAATCTGCGACGCTGAGAAGAGAGCTGTTGTTCTGGAGACTGGAGTTCAAACAGCCAGGCTCACTCCAACCGTCGAGTTTTCGTCACGTCAGAGGGTGGGGGAGGGGTGCATTGTTTTAATTGAGTAAACTTACTCAATTTTAAGAGCGTGTTAAATATATTAATAATATTGATTTGAATTAAGTAATTTTTTGTTTCTTGAAACAGATCAGTTTAATTAAACATTCTCAAATATTTTGATAGAAATTTCACATATATATTAAGTATATTATAAAGAAATAATTGGTTAGTCAAATACTAAATTATTTTATTTAAAAAAACTTAAATATATCTGTAAATTTTAGATAAAATTAACTGTTGGATTTTTACTCAATTATTTTGGTATGTTTAACTCAAACAATCAAGTAAACGATATACAGAGATTTTATTAAGTTAATAAAGTTAAAAATTTCTGTAATATTTAAGCCACAGAATAATTTTTTACAGTGTTGGCTATCAGAAGTGGGTGTCACTTGTTACGATCCGTTTCAGATCTAGGGGCAGGAAAGGAAGGTAACAAAAGTTGCAAGGAGAGAGTGAGAGAACTCCCATCTCCGGGTCCCAGGACAAGCACAAATTACAAGGACACCAGTTTGAAATGTAAAAAGATTTCACAAGTTTTATTTTTACATAATCAGTGGGATATTAGGACTTCAGGAGGGGAAACGGCCAAAATAACAAACCAAATAAATTCTTACTAAAGGTTTTTAGAAATAACTTACCTTGCTTCAAAATAAAATAAATCAAAAGACAAACACTTCCGTTCCACTAATTCTCAAATAAAATGGCATATGCCTCCCTACAAATGATCCCAATAAAGAAACAACCAAACAGTATATTAACTTAAAAGAAAAACACTCCAGTAAGATGATGTTAACTAAAAACACAAGGTTACCACAAAGTCACATAGAAGTTAGCACACAGCATACCTTCTTTTAATGTTCACTTAATCACTAAAACTGACACCACAAACACAATGAAATCAACAAGTGCTGGGACCGGAAGATAACAGTCTCTCAGAGGAAAGCCTCAGTCTCTCTCTTGGGTTGGAACTCTCTTGGTTCTTATATACACTGCTCCACTCACATCTTAATGAGCTGGAACACAAATCATTTGGCACTCCCGAACCTTTAGTTCATGGAGCACACTAGATGTGTCCGCCAGTGGACTTTTCCCAGGACTTAACAAGACATTGATAGTAAAGTCACTACCGTGGGCCAATTACCGGAAATATCAGGAAGACTTGATTTCAAGAATAAAAAAGCAACGGCTCAATGTCTGGGAATCAGATCAACCCGTCTTTGCACAGCTATTAATGAAATGGCAGATAGTAATACAACGAAAAGAACTTTGTACTTTTGTACTGAGTATTGTGTTGGTCTTTGTAAACCAAATCTTGAAGGTTGCTCTCAATACTTATGCATATTGCAATTTAAATATACTATGAATTGTATTTGTAATAAAGGTTTGTTAAAAAACTGTAGTATAAGCAGAATAATTGACTACAGGTTATTGAATTATTTAAAAATAATGCACATCCGAGGTGTAACGCCACTCTGCGAATTACCACTTTGGGTGTGCATTATTTTTCTATAATTCAACAACCCAGCATCAATTATTCCTTTATAAATAATGTTATTAGACTAATGATTTATATATATATATATATATATATATATATATATATATATATATATATATATATATATATATATATATATATATTATATAGAACAAACTTGAAAAATAATAAATTAATTTTATTATGAAATTACCAAATCACTGTCTTAATGAATGAGTCACAGAAGCATTCATTAAACTGATTCGCTCAAAATCACTAAACCGCTATGTTCAAACCCCCGGATTCCGTTTAGTGACTGACGAAACACCACCGTATGGGCTGAAATATGTGCCAGAAACTGAATTTGAATCAATTATATTTGAATTTGAATTGTAAACTTGAATAATTGCATTGAAAAACTGAATTTGAATCACATAATTTGAAATTGTATTGTTTAATTTGAATAATTGCATTGAAAAACTGAATTTGAATTGTATAATTTGAAATTGAATTTATGTGTTTGGAACTGAAGTCCAATACAATTTGATCCTCACTGAAAATTCAACTCTCTATATATCCTCACATTCCGTTCTCACAATTCAGATTCAGATCACCAAAATCAATTTCAAGTTTCTGTGACAGACATCCGGGTAGTTGGAGGATGAAGGAAGAGCAATCGAGCGCAGATCGATAGATAGAGTTATCCCTTATATATATATATATCTGCCTGAATCAGCCTGAAGCCTATAACTATATATAACTATATATATATATATATATATATATATATATATATATATATATATATATATATATATATATATATATATATATATCATAGGCGTAATTTGCGGGTGGGACGGGTGGGACATGTCCCCACCACTTTTTGCTAAGGTCGATATTGTCCCCACCACTTTTGAAACATCTCGCGGCACGAATGTACCAATACAAATAAATAAAACATCTCCAGTTAACTAGCAGAGCATTCATTTATTTCGTTTGTAAGAGGCGATCTAGCACTGAAATGTGTTGTTTTTGAAATCAAGTGATCAAAGTGCTCGTTGCCGCTGCGATCAGATACAGACACAGGCGCGGATACTGTGTCTTCACTCGGACTCGTGCTTCAATCTGTTGTGGAGACTCTTTTCGTTCCGGTGAAATTACAAAACAAAATACATACAAACGTATGCTTGCCTGATATACAACCACTGATAAACATAATCGGTTTTAATGAGAAAAAAAAAAACCTATACGAGTGCGGATTAGAACCCACAACCTCTGACACGCTTGGCAAAAGTTCTACCACTGGACCATTTCAATACACAATTTTACAATGGATTTACCCACACCAACATATATCAAACCTCATTAAACGACAAATTAAACCCATGCACTATTTCAATCGATTGCTGGACATCGTAATGTTATGTACATACATCGATTTATGATTTAGCATTCATAACCCCCCCCCCCCCCGTTTAAAAAAAAAAAAACCGCCCCACCCACTTTTCACAACAAAGTTACGCCACTGATATATATATATATATATATATATATATATATATATATATATATATATATATATATATATATATATATATATATATATATATATAAGGGATAATGTATATAGCGAGGCGGTTGTTATAGCTAATAACAACCCCGACAGGTCTTGAATCAGCCTGAAGGTGTTGTTATTTGCTATAACAACCGCCTCGCTATACATTATCCCGCTTATTACATGGCTACCTACAAAATAAATAAATAATTTGACACAAATTATTGATTTAACTTGTTTATTGATTTAAAAAGATTGTATTGCTTCTAAGCAAAAGATTGTAAAAAATAGTCCGTTCCGCGTCCATAGCAACGATTTGTTTTTCATGGCAACGGTGTGATATACTTCGCAGCGGTCTGTTATCAAGAAATAACAGACCGCATTCTACATTGGAATTCAACCAAGCCATGTAATAAGTATATCACACCGTTGCCATGAAAAACAGAGCGTTGCTATGGACGCGGAACAGACTATTTTCTTCAGCAAAAGAAAACTTCCTCCAGCAGCGTTTTGGCTCCCAGGAAGCGGGCAGTAAGTCTCTAGATCCTGCAGCCGCAGACGAACTCTGCTGCCCCGCTGTAGTTTCTCTCCGTCCGCCGGCCACCGGCAAAGGCAGTGGAACTTCCCGCCGAAATATACATACTCCCGATCACCACTATGTCTTTGGCCGGTCCCATCTGGATCAGCGGGGACCGGTGCAGCAGCGAGGTGAAGCTGTGTTCCTGCCCGGGAGAAGAGACGCTGCGCACCTGTGAAATGTTATCCCTTGCTGTTATTTTTTATTTTTATTTTTTTCCATTTCTTTCGTTCTAACATCCATAAGCAGCACAACAGTCTGGCATATTAGTGCTGAGTGATGATCCTGCGACACTGAACTCTATCTATCGATATCGATCTGCGCTCGATTGCTCTTCCTTCATCCTCCAACTACCCGGATGTCTGTCACAGAAACTTGAAATTGAATTTGGTGATCTGAATCTGAATTGTGAGAACTGAATGTGAGGATATATAGAGAGTTGAATTTTCAGTGAGGACCAAATTGTATTGGACTTCAGTTCCAAACAAATACATTCAATTTCAAATTATACAATTCAGATTCAGTTTTTCAATGCAATTATTCAAAATAAACAATACAATTTCAAATTATGTGATTTAAATTCAGTTTTCCAATACAATTATTCAAGTTTAGCAATTCAAATTCAAATATAAATTATTCAAATTCAGTTTCTGGTGGCACATATTTCAGCCCATACCACCGTGGCTCTCTTGCCACAGAGATGCGTAACTCTTTTGTTGTGGCTTGTTTGGAAATATTGCTGTTGGAGAAACAGAGAATATTGACAACATTATGTCTAAAATGTCACTTATCACAATATTCACTCTTTGATTAGCTACTGAACTGTTTTATAATATCAACATAACATTTGCGATCACGCTAATATTCTGGAAATATTGGTTAATATCATTATGTTATAAATATAAAAATAACTCATAGGCTAATAGGGCAATTTTTGCCACCATATCTTGAATTTTGAGTGTATTTTATTAATTCTGGTGACATTTTGCCCCAACCTCCTGATTTCTGAGCCTGCTTCAAGAGAAACATTGATAAAACATAACAAAACATCATTAAAAGTTTTCAGAGGTGGACAGTAACAAAGTACATTTACTTGAGTAAGTACACATTTTGAGTATGTGGACTTTACTTTTGTATACATTTTTCTGGAATTTTTTTACTTTAACTTCACTACATTTGACAGACAAATGTCATACTTTTTACTCCACTATATTTCTGTCAATGTTCTTGAGTAGAAAGTAGTAACGTCAGTCAGGAGATGATTTTTTTTTTCTAAAACGTGATTGAATTTTTGCAGTTGACAGATATAGCCTATCAGTAATCACTCTTGTAGGGTCACGTGTCGTGAAGTTCAGCGATTTCCCATAATTTTCTTTGAACACTAATGAACTGGTCGCAAAATAGTCGAAGACAGATCCTCGGCGCAGAGCGCGCATCCATGGCAAATAGGTCTTTCTGTTTTGCAGTTTGTTAAATAATTATTGCTGTTGGGCAGTTATACAGCTATGGTTGTGTTGCTGGGCTTTAAACAAGGTTGGATTTTTATAGACCACTTGATTCAAATGTGCATGAATGGATACATATAGATGTGTACTTCTTTTGTCGGGGTGGTAAGAGTGTGAAATAAAAACAAAAATGAAGATTATTATGGCTGTCTTTTTTGTCAATTCAGTTGTTTAATTTCTATAGATTTTATAACATTCTAAAAGCTCTTAATTCCACAGATACTACTAACTGGTAGGTGTATTCACTAGGTTGCTTCAGAGGCATAATGTACTGTAAGTATTACAACAATGCAACAATAATAAAAAAATGCATTGATATTTACTTTTTACTTTTGATACTTTTAAAAACAAGCACTTCTGTACTTTTACTTAAGTAAAAATCAGTCTTTACAACTTTTACTTGTAACGGAGTAATGACCAGTAGTATCTGTACTTTCACTCAAGTAAGGAAGTTGTGTACTTTGTCCACCTCTGACAGTTTTGTATATTGTTTTCTATCATTGGAAAGAGACATACTTGTCATTGAAGCTCTATGATTTGAAGGAAATTGTGGCAAATGTCAGTGAATTTACATCATGTGACGTTAATTACAAAACATGCCATCATTAATTATCATTTTAATCTTTTGGCAGCCTTAAAGGGATACTCCACTTTAAAATGAAAATTGTATCATCATATACTCACCCTCATGTTGTTTCAATCCTTTATGAATTTCTTTCTTCTGCTGAGCAGAAAGGAAGATATTTAGAAGAATATCAGTAACCAGACAGTTTCTGGTCTCATTGCCTTCCATAGTATATTTTTTTCCTACTATGGAAGTCAATGAGACCAGAAACGGTCTAAATTGTCGTAAACAAAAAGATCTGGAGACTGTAATCCATGCTCTTATAACATAACGCCTTGACTTCTGTAATTCCAACTGTGGCCTGCTTCAAACTGCGATCTCTCGCCTGCAAATGATCCAAAATGCTGCTGCGAAACTTCTTACTGGAACGTGAAGGTGTCGAAAGGTGAACGACAGATGCCATTAGGGGTGTATAAACAAACATGTTTTATCTTCCAGGTTGAGTCCTGCAGTTGCATTCCTCCGGAAGTATTGTATCACCATGAAGCCACTGATGAAAGCTTCAAACATCCTCCAATCAGAGTCCAGTATCTACATGGGATGGCTGCTGCTAGTAATCCACCAGCTTCAACAGGTTAGAGACATCAAGCAAGACCTGCATGTCACTCATCAGAGCCCTGCAAAATGGCCTGCAGAAGTGTTTCGGACAGAAGATGGAGGATGCAGAATGTTATAGAGCAGATGTTATAGAGGCTGGTAATTTCAAATTTAAATGATCTCATTTGTCTTGCTATAACTGCATGCCTGTATAACCATGTATACCTTGTTACAGGCCTAAAAGTTTGTTATTAAAGTATCATTTGTTGTGATTTAGCTAATGTAAGTGTCGGTATTCAAAAATGCTCATATAATCGAAGTGACTGTGTTCAAATTACAGCCTTGACATACTTGAAACAACATCTTAAAAACTACGGAGCATGAGAATGTACACCAAAGAGAGTCATCTGATGACGACGTTTTTTTCTCCAGACCACTCTCCAAAATGTTGCAAAGTCCAGTTGAGCTTGATGGTTACCTTGCATGTGCCTCAGACAACATGAGCTGCTTCACTCCTTCCCAGCCATCAAGAAGCTGTCTATGAAGTTAAACACAGCCTGCCTCAGCTGCATGTGAATGGCCTTTTTGCTGTACTGGTCTACTTTTTATATCCAAACGAAGACGGATAGACTCTGTGAACTTTGAAAATCAGCTTCTGCTGAAACTGAACAAAAGGTTCTGAAAGTGAACTGTCCAAGAGTTTAAGGCCCTTGCCCAGCTGTTTGCAGTGAAAAAATTATACTGTTTATACAGATTCAAATCATTTAACATTCTTCAAACAGACAAAATTCCTGTTCTATGTGTTTATTTGTTTAAAACACAAATTGCCTATGTTTGTGAATATCCATTCATATTTCAGATTTTATTCAGTGGTTTCAATGTTTATTCATGAAATATCACCGGCTAAAAAGTAACTTGTACTCTGAATAGTTTTTGAGAGGGGTACTTTGTACTTTTACTTAAGCACATTTTTAACACCAGTACTTTTGCTTGTAATTGAGCATTATTTCAGCAATGAAAGAAACAACCTTAGAGTGGAATAAACCGGCTTGTAGTGTGATTGTTTAAAGTGTAATGTCTTCACTAATGGGTTGGTTATCAGCTACTGTGATGTTTGTGGATGGTACATATGGAATCGTGGGAATGCGTAGCTTCTGAACCAGCTAATTATTAATTAAGTTGATTGCAGAACCGGAATCGAATAGCGCTGCAACACATTGCGAGACATTAGCATATGTTATAGTGATGGGTAATGTTAAATATTGGGTTAACATCCTTGGAAAAAATATACTCACTTAAGCTTGGGGTGCTTTGTTGGGGCACATACTGCATTGATGGTCTGGTTGCCTAGCATCTGGCGAGTTTTTTCAAAAGTGTGAAGAAGAAGTAGAAGTGGTAAATGCCTCACTTCTCTCTGGGTGTATACTTTGACAATTTTCAATCTAGTTTCCGACCACATCACAGCACAGAGATAAAGATAATAAATTATATTCGCTTAAATACTGAGACAGGCAAATTATCGGTGCTGGTACTACTCGACCTCAATGCTGCATTTGACACTGTTGATCACAACATACTTCTTGACAGGCTGGAAAACTGGGTCAGGCTTTCTGGGATAGTCCTAAAATGGTTCAGGTCATACTTAGAAGGGAGAGGTTATTATGTGAGTATAGGAGACCATACATCTGAGTGGACATCCATGACATCTGGAGTCCCTCAAGTCTCAATTCTTGTACAACTCCTATTCAACCTGTATATGCTCCCACTGAGCAAAATAATGAGAAAGAACCAAATTACTAACCACAGCTACGACAGTACCACAGTTACGACACGCCGATCTACTTAGCCCTGTCGCCTAACGATTACAGCCCCATTGACTCCCTGTGCCAATGCATTGATGAAGTCAACAGTTGAATGTGCCAAAACTTTCTTCAGCTAAACAAAGAGAAAACTGAAGTCATTGCGTTTGGAAATAAAGAATAAGTTCTCAAGGTGAGCGCATAACTTGACGCTAGGGTTGAAACAACTAAAAATCAAGTCAGGAATCTCGTGTGATTCTGGAGTCAACACCTACGTTTCAGTAGTCATGTCAAAGAAATAACTAAATCAGCATACTATCATCTGAAAAATATTGCAAGAATTAGATGCTTTGTTTCCAGTCAAGACTTAGAGAAACTTGTGCATGCTTTTATCACCAGCAGGGTGGATTATTGTAATGGAATCCTCACTGGCCTTCCCAAAAAGACCATAAGACAGTTGCAGCTCATACAGAACGCTGCTGCCAAGATTCTGAGCAGAACCAGAAAATATCACACCAGTCCTCAGTCTTTACACTGGCTCCCAGTTACATTTAGGATTGGTTTTAAAGTACTATTACTGGTATATAAATCACTCAATGGCCTAGGACCTAAATACATTGCAGATATGCTCACTAAATATAAACCTAACAGATCACTCAGATCATTAGGATCATGTCAGCTAGAAATTCCAAGGGTTCATTCAAGGCATGGTGAGTCTGCTTTTAGCTATTATGCCAGCCACAGCTGGAACCAGCTTCCAGAGGAGATCAGACGTGCTCCTACAGTAGTCACATTCAAATCCAGACTAAAAACATATGTGTTTAGCTGTGCATTTAATGAATGAGCATTATGCCACTGTTCATCCGACTGGTTGCACTGTATTTTATTTCCTTTTTATTCTAAACTGTTCTTATTTCTTTTTATTATTTTAATTACTTCTATGTAAAGCACTTTGAATTACCATTGTAATTACCAAATGTGCTATATAAATAAACTTGTCTTGCCTTGCCTTGCCTTGCATAGGGAGCCTCGAGCCGGCCGTTTAACAGGGGTCTCACAGTCTCGTCAGTGTTGATCACTAGACAAAGGTAAATGACTAATACCATTGATGTCCGCTTTCATGCTTGCTCTTTCTAAAAGTAATTTGAATCCCCATAGATCTGTTTACACTTGAATAAAGTAACACTATGTCTAGTCAGAGGTCATGACCACACCAGATATACAGTGAGGAAAATAAGTATTTGAACACCTGCTATTTTGCAAGTTCTCCCACTTAGAAATCATGGAGGGGTCTGAAATTGTCATCGTAGGTGCATGTCCACTGTGAGAGACATAATCTAAAAAAAAAAAATCCAGAAATCACAATGTATGATTTTTTAACTATTTATTTGTATGATACAGCTGCAAATAAGTATTTGAACACCTGAGAAAATCAATGTTAATATTTGGTACAGTAGCCTTTGTTTGCAATTACAGAGGTCAAACGTTTCCTGTAGTTTTTCACCAGGTTTGCACACACTGCAGGAGGGATTTTGGCCCACTCCTCCACATAGATCTTTTCTAGATCAGTCAGGTTTCTGGGCTGTCGCTGAGAAACACGGAGTTTGAGCTCCCTCCAAAGATTCTCTATTGGGTTTAGGTCTGGAGACTGGCTAGGCCACGCCAGAACCTTGATATGCTTCTTACAGAGCCACTCCTTGGTTATCCTGGCTGTGTGCTTCGGGTCATTGTCATGTTGGAAGACCCAGCCTCGACCCATCTTCAATGCTCTAACTGAGGGAAGGAGGTTGTTCCCCAAAATCTCGCAATACATGGCCCTGGTCATCCTCTCCTTAATACAGTGCAGTCGCCCTGTCCCATGTGCAGAAAAACACCCCCAAAGCATGATGCTACCACCCCCATGCTTCACAGTAGGGATGGTGTTCTTGGGATGGTACTCATCATTCTTCTTCCTCCAAACACGTTTAGTGGAATTATGACCAAAAAGTTCTATTTCAGTCTCATCTGACCACATGACTTTCTCCCATGACTCCTCTGGATCATCCAAATGGTCATTGGCAAACTTAAGACAGGCCTTGACATGTGCTGGTTTAAGCAGGGGAACCTTCCGTGCCATGCATGATTTCAAACCATGACGTCTTAGTGTATTACCAACAGTAACCTTGGAAATGGTGGTCCCAGCTCTTTTCAGGTCATTGACCAGCTCCTCCCCTGTAGTTCTGGGCTGATTTCTCACCTTTCTTAGGATCATTGAGACCCCACGAGGTGAGATCTTGCATGGAGCCCCAGTCCGAGGGAGACTGACAGTCATGTTTAGCTTCTTCCATTTTCTAATGATTGCTCCAACAGTGGACCTTTTTTCACCAAGCTGCTTGGCAATTTCCCCGTAGCAACATTCCTTAGCGTAAATTCCCCTTTTAGCCTTTACAGTCAAAGTACACTTGAACCAGTGCCAAGTGTTAGCTGGAGCTATACAATTTCAGTTGGTGCTCCACTCAAAACTGGACTTTAGTCTATTACTAACCTGACACAGATTTGTGTTAACATAGGCCCTCACTTAATCTACTTGAGAAAATAATTTTAGAGTAAGTCAGAATAAATTCAAACGTAATAATTTATTATCCAGGTAATTGAAATAATAAAGATTCAAATCCAGTTCAGACAATAGAAAACATTAATCAATCAAATCAAACATTCAATAATACAAATGAGAATTTGGAAGCATTTACCTGGCAATGAGAACTACACACAATGATCGTGCGGGAGATCTGTCTACAGATTCCATGAACCCTTTGCCACCTTCCTTTAAATATCCAAATAATTCATGGATATACCAAATGGTATTGTATTATAATAAACATTTGGGCATTTCACTCAGTGGGTTGTAAGTGAGGATTTGCTCAAATTTCTAGATCTTAACTGTGTTTTTTTTTTCCCTATGGTTACGGGAATGAGACCTTTTTACCAGGCGCACAGAAACATTTAAAATGATACCAAACATGGATTATCCCACTTTTGTTCATCTTGATTGAAACATTTGCTTTTAGGTGAGTTTTGGAGTGTCCTGAGTTTAGGAGATAAGGAGGAGGAGAGAGAGTTAGAGTGAGTAAAGAAACAGATATTGGCAATCAATAGTGAGGTGTGGCTTCTGTTGTAACTCAGTGGGGTGAGCTGTCTTTGATTTGGATGTTAACATCCTGCGAATGTGTTCAGATGTTGATTCTCGTGAGAATTATTTGTTTTCTCAGTGAGTGGCCCTCTCAATTGGTTCAGACATCTTTGTACCAGCCTTACAGTAGTTATTGATTAGCAAATGATAAACTACCACATTCAACTGAGCACTACTACTATCACTTACTAATTTAATAATCAGAGTTCTCTTTCGAGAGGTCTCGTATTGCATAAGTAGCTTACGCTATGGGAAAAACTCCTTTTCTCGAAAATATTGAAGCCCAATTTTTAAAACGCAGTGCAGCTGCACAGTAGACACATTGCTGAGTGTCTAGTGCAGTCAAGTCAAGTCATCTTCATTTATATAGCGCTTTTAACAATGTAGATTATTTCAAAGCAGCTTTACAGAGATAAATGTATAATTTAAGGTAACTGTTTTGGCTTTATAATAGTTATTTTCCAGCTAAAGTTAGTTTTGATTGATTCGCTTCCGTTGCAACGATCATTTGTTATTAAATTAGGGGCCGCTAAAACGACACCATTCTTTCTACACAGACTTTGTGCATTAAGAATGGGTTCTATAGATATGTGCGTTTGAATATATGTGCGCAGGTTTGTAATTCCCTACAAACCAAGCCTAAACAAAGTACTGGTCTTTTCTTATAAATTTTGATACAGAATTTTATTTTATTTTGTCATTTTCCCGACAACGCTTTATCTGTAGAGTGGTAAAGGGATCCTCCATAGGGAGAGACTAGTTGGCACTTCAGCACTGCGTTGTCATCGGGTCCAGGCGAAGGTCAGATCTAGATACAGCCTGGATTCGGCAGGCTGTGGGAAAACCCCAGGATAAACAAAGATACTAAAATTAGCGTAGATGCCATTCTTCTTATGATGAAACGAGTACATCAGGATTTATGGGAAGTGTTCGAGGTTCCGGCTGACCTAATCTATGCAGCCTAACATTGAATTATAGAAGTCTATAATGTATTATGTGAATGCTAGGTCAAAGAGATGTGTCTTTAATCTATGAACTGACAGAGTGTGTGTGCTTCCCAGACAATGTTAGGAAGACTGTTCCAAAGTTTTGGTGCTAAATAGAAAAAGGATCTACCGCCAGCAATCGATTTTGATTTTCTAGGTATTATTAACTGGCCGGAATTTTGAGATCACAATAGACGTGAAGGACTATAATGCGTTAAGAGCTCGCTTAAGTACTGCGGAGCTAAACCATTTAGTGCTTTGTAAGTAATCAACAATATTTTAAAATTTATGCGGTTTAATAGGCAGCCAATGTAGTGTTGACAGAACCGGGCAAATATGGTCATACTTCCTGGTTCTAGTAAGAACTCGAGTTGCTGCGTTTTGGACCAGCTGTAGTTTGTTTATTAAGCATGCAGGGAAACCACCCAGTAGAGCATTACAATAATCTAGCCTTGAGGTCATGAACACATGAACTAATTGTTCCGCATTTGTCAATAAGAGCATATGACGTAATTTAGATATATTTTTAAGATGGAAAAATGTGGTTTTACAAATTGGCCTTGCTGGGGCAACTGCACGAACCTGTGACTGGCGGCTCAGGAGCGCAAACCAATCAGGCCGCTTAGTGCCCAGACGAGTCAGAGCCCGCCAGAATGGGCGTGGTTTATAGCGTGGCCCCAGATTTCATTCAGCCCATGCTGGAGGTGTTCTAAACGTAGGTGGTGTGCCCACTACAAAGTGTGCACCCCTGCATATGAGCACTGA
Organism: Scardinius erythrophthalmus; assembly: GCF_964197995.2. Taxonomy (NCBI): domain Eukaryota; kingdom Metazoa; phylum Chordata; class Actinopteri; order Cypriniformes; family Leuciscidae; genus Scardinius; species Scardinius erythrophthalmus. The sequence goes on along the minus strand of NC_138237.1, from coordinate 25,251,633 downwards.
TTCCACAGTAACACAAGCGCAAAGCAGCTGGGCGGCAGGGTCCCTATCACAAAGCGACCCGTCCCCAGATTCCATTCAGTTCCTCTAGTTCACGCTGGAGATGTTCTAAATGTAGGCCGCGTGCCCACTATGAAGTATGCACCCCTGCACATAGGTACTGTCTCTCTGCCCGCTCTCCCCCCCCCAGTTCATGTGGGAGAGGGTCTAAATGTAGTTTGTGTGCCCACAATAAAGGATGCACCCCTGCACAAAAACACTTTTCCTCAGTATGTTCCCCTCTAGCTCGCGCTGGAAATGTCTAAATGTAGATCGTGTGCCCACTATAAAGTATGCACCCCTGCACATAAGCACTGTTCACACAGTATCACAAACCCAAAACAGCCCGGTGATGGTTCCTATGAAAAAGCGACCCAGAAGTGTTGAAACTGTTAGCAAAAGGGGCTGTAGAGCCAGTCCTTCTATCACAAAGCGAGTCAGGCTTTTGCAGTCGCTACTTCCTCGTTCCAAAGAAGGATGGCAACCTCAGGCCCATCTTTGATCTCAGACACCTGAACAAAGCACTTATGATACGCCCGTTCAGGATGCTGACAACCAAACAAATCCTTGCGCAGATTCGCCCAGGGGATTGGTTTTTCTCAGTGGATCTGAAAGATGCTTAATTTTTTACATTCAGATAACGCCGCATCACAAGCCATTCCTGAGATTCGCTTTCGAGGGGCAGGCTTATCAGTACACGGTTCTATCGTTTGGTCTATCTCTAGCACCCCGTACATTTACGAAGTGCATGGACGCAGCTATCACCCCCTGAGACAACAGGGAGTGCGAGTGTTGAACTACTTCGATGATTAGCTGATTATAGCTCAATCGAAGGCGCAGTTAATAACTCACAGATCCTGGCTCCTCAGCCATCTAGCATGCCTAGGTCTCAAGATCAATGCTTTCAAAAGCGAGTTGTCTCCCAGTCCGAGCATTTCCTTCCTGGGAACAGTCATAATCTCTATACAAATTAGAGATAAGTAATAATCACCATTCAACGCCTAGCCGCGTCGTACAGAGAGGGCACTTGCGCGCCTCTCAAGAAATTTCAGAGGATGTTAGGTCTCATGGCCTCGGCATCATCAGTACTCCAGCTGGGTCTACTGTACATACGTCCTCTTCAGCGCTGGTTAAAACCCTGTGTACTGGCTCACACATGGCGATCTGGCCAGTTACGCATCAAAGTGAACCACGTATCAGAGCCCTGGTTCCTTGGAAAGCAGCCGGCTGGTACCAAACCGGCGTGAGTATGGGCGTGATTTCAAAGAGGAAAGTTATCTTAACAGACGCCTTTAACCTAGGTTGGGGGGCCCTTTACGAGGGCAGGCCCATCTCCAGCCTATGGTCGAGCCCAGAGAAGCGCTTTCACTTAAAGGGACACTTCACCCATTTGCATTAAGCTTTGCATTGTTAGAAACCCAGTCATACTATTGAATGGTCATGCAACATTTTTTCATTTTCCCCCGAGACGAGAGAAATCTGTATTTACCTCTTTACACTTCCTCCTACAATGACGCAAAAATCGTCATTTTGCGTCATTGTAGGAGGAAGTGTAAGAGGGGGGATTTCTGTTAAGACTACAAGCACTAGATCCACCCTTTCAAACCCGCCCATAGGGGGTTGGACCTAATGCGCTAACAGACCTATCACAGATCAGTGCGAGTGCGTTTGATTTCAACGGCAGAAACCTGCAGAAAACAGGGACGTAGAAAGCTGAGTAGTAGGGGTTACCATACTCTATTTCCCGGACATGTCCGGCCGTCGAGATCGACAAAAATGTCCGGGATTCAGCTTTTGCTTTCTGCGGTCGCCATCCATTGTTTACATGCTCACCTTTTGTTTCAATCTAAATGAATTCACCCCGATTGGTGAATCTGAATGTAATGTTTACATGAATGCTAAACAAGTGATCGGTTGATTTGCGTTTTAACATTGCTAAGAAAATACCCGCACCTCCGTGAGAGATAGCCCATGAGACCGGTGCATCTCACAGGCGCGCTCATCAGTAATCACAGTAATACAGGGAGCAGGACGAGGCTAGCGCCGCGGGAGAAAGACGCGAGGCCGGTGGCGTGATCGGTTGAAAGACGCGAGGCCGGTGGCGTGATCGGTTGAAAGACGCGAGGCCGGTGGCGTGATCGGTTGATGTGTGTTTTACCATTGCTAAGAAAATACCTGCTCCTCCGTGCGAGATACGAGAACAGTGCCTCACAGGTGTCGGTCGTCAGTAATCACGCCACCGACCTCGCGCCGTTCTCCCGCGCCCCTCAGCCTCGTCCTGCTCGCCACAGTAAACATGATGAATGGCGACTGTAGAACGCAAAAGCCGAATCCCGGACATTTTGGGCAAACTCGTCACGGAGACTCACTCGTAGCCTAGCCTTGCCTTGATGTTTTTGTTTTCAACTGCGCTGTCTTACCGGTAGGCGTGGCTTGGGAGTGGCCTTGTAGGGCAGCGAAGCAAGTGCATTCTGGGAGTTGTTGTCTTTCATCCACATAAGCCAAAAATACATTTTCTGGCTTTTCTCAGTCTAGAAAGCTCCAAATTCAAAAATAATTTCACATTTCTTCTACATAAATGACCCACTTTCAATACACATTCATGTCTCCACGGGTGAAATGACCCTTTAAACTGTCTAGAGATGAGAGCGGTCGCACTATCGCTGCAAGCTTTCCTCCTATGCCTTAAAGGACACCACGTCTTGGTCCGGACGGACAACATGTCTGTGGTGTCCTATATAAATCGCCAAGGTGGACTCGGGTCAAACAACCTGCACACCATGGGCAAAAACCTCATTATATGGGCTCACCACCACCTGCGCTCGCTGAGAGTGCGCACGTGCCAGGCATTCTGAGCCAGGGTGCGGATATGCTATCTAGAGTCAATGTTCCCCCAGGGGAATGGTCGCTTCACCCACAAATGGTTCAGCTCATATGGAGCATCTTCGGCGAGGCAGGAGATCGACCTCTTCGCCTCAGAAGACAACGCCCGTTGCCAAGCATTTTTCTCCAAGCACAGGGACGCGCTAGCCCACGATGGGCCAAGCCGCCCGCTGTATGCATTCCCTCTGGTCACAATGCTACCTCAGGTCATTGAATGGATCAGGGAGGCCTATGATCATCTTCGACGAGGCAGAGGTCAACCTTTTCGCCTCAGAAGACAACTCTCGTTGCCAAGCATTTTTCTCTAAGCACAGGGACGCGCTAGCCCACAATGGGCCAAGCCACCCGCTGTATGCATTCCCTCCGGTCACGATGCTACCTCAGGTCATTGAACGGATGGTTCTCCAAGTTGACTCAGCTGCTGGAAACAGCCACATGGCCGATTCCACTGAGACCTCCTCACGCAGGCGAATGGGATGATCTGACACCCCCATCCCAACTTGTGGGCCCTCCATGTATGGCCCCTCAATGGGTATCCGGGTATCTCCCAGAAGGTGTGCTGAAAACCATCACTGAAGCGAGAGCGCCTTCATCTAGGCGCCTTTATGCTCTAAAATGGTCAGTGTTCTACGGCTGGTGTACAGCACAGAGCCTGGACCCCACCCATGCGGAGTGCCAAATGTGCTCTCCTGTTTACAGTTTTTGGACGCGGGTCGTTCCCCCTCCACGCTCAAAGTATAAGTAGCGGCCATAGCAGCATCTCACACTCATGTGGCCGGGTAATCATTGGGAAGGAGTGACCTGGTCGTGCACCGGAAGGCTGAACCCGCCTTGACCCCCCTCTGTGCCTATTTGGGACCTCTCCGCGGTCCTGGAAGATAGAACTGAAGTCTCTCTCGCTCAAAACTGCTCTCTTGCTGGCACTGGCTTCAATCAAGTAGGTGAATTTGTCTGGTATGAAAGATAGAGACAGATCTGTTCTTCTGGACGCTCCACTTTCGCCTTCGGGTCTATTCGGCAACTCTGTAAATACGGTTGTCGATAGATTCCAGGAGGAGAAGAAGCAATCAGCGGCATTCCAGAAGTTTCTTCCTCGCCGATCTAATGTCCCCAAGACTGCTTGGGCGGTAGCAGTCTCAGCCGTCTTCAAGCTCCTCGCAGCACAGAGTGGAGCAAAAGTGAAGTTTCGCCACTTGGGCTCCTCCACAGTCAGGGGGGCCTGGGTGGCGGTCACAGTTGAAGCAGGTTAGAGGCAGGCAAGATCTGAGGACTGTCATTGTCTCTAAGAAGGCTTTGACAAAGAAGATGTTCTGACGCCGAGGCTATCAGACTTCTGAGGGTGGTCCCCTCTGGGGAAAGACGGGTGCCCGTTTCTCCTCAGCGCCCTCTGGGGGGCGACTCTCTAAGTCGCAGCGCTACCAGTTTGGTTGTTCCTAGCCGGTTTCGCCGCTTCAGGGGACAGAGGTGTCAGTGTCCCAAAACGATCCTCCGAGGAGGTTAGTAAAGCATTCAGTTCGGTTGTTCCCTGCTGGTTCGCCGCTTCAGGACGCCGATGTGCCTGTACATCTCAACGATCCTCCAAGGAGGGTCGTAGAACAGTCAGTTCGGTTGTTCCCTGCCGGTTCACCGTTACAACGTTAGTGACCAACACCAGAGGCCAGTCTCGAGAGACTGGTTCCCCTTAGTAGATTTTCTGTCAGCCTTCAGCTTTGGCTGTCCGGGCCCATTCTACCAGGAGTATGGCTGCCTCAAAGGCTTTATTATCCAGGTTCCGAAAACCAGTTAGTATCACGCAGTGCAACATATCTCCTATGCATAGAGTTGATCAGGTTGTTGAATGTAGTCTGTGGAATCCACTCCTGCAAAGTTTCTGGATATTGGCAGTACCTTGAACACGCTGTTGTATACGCCGATCCAGAGCATCACAAACATGCTCAATGGATGACATGTCCGGTGACTATGCTAGCCATGCAAGAACTGGGAAGTTTTCAGCTTCCAGGAATTGTGTACAGATCCCAGCAACATGGGGCCATGCATTATCATGCGGCAACATTAAGGGTTTGGTCGTGGATGAATGGCACAACAATGGGCCTCAGGATCTTGTCACAGTATCTCTGTGCATTCAAAATGCCATCAATAATATGCACCTGTGTTCGTTGTCCATAACATACGCCTGCCCATACAATAACCCCACTACCACCATGGGCCACTCGATCCACAACGTTGATATCAGCAAACTGCTCACCCACACAATGCCATACATGCTGTCTGCCATCTGCTCTGTTCAGTGAAAACCGGGATTCATCCGTGAAGTGAGCATCCATTGAACTGCAGTCAGGTCGAGACCCCTATGAGGACGATGAGCATGCAGATGAGCTTCCCTGAGACGGTTTCTGACAGTTTGTGCAGAAATTCTTTAGTTATGCAAATCGATTGTTGCAGCAGCTGTCCGGATGGCTAGTCTCAGACGATCTTGGAGGTGAAGATGCTGGATGTGGAGGTCCTGGGCTGGTGTGGTTACATGTGGTCTGCGGTTGTGAGGCCGGTTGGATGTACTGCCAAATTCTCTGAAACGCCTTTGGAGACGGCTTATGGTAGAGAAATGAACATTCAATTCATGGGCAACAGCTGTGGTGGACATTCCTGCAGTCAGCATGCCAATTGCACGCTCCCTCAAAACTTGCGACATCTGTGGCATTGTGCTGTGTGATAAAACTGCACATTTTAGAGTGGCCTTTTATTGTGGCCAGCCTAAGGCACACCTGTGCAATAATCATGCTGTCTAATCAGCATCTTGATATGCCACACATGTGAGGTCGATGGATTATCTCGGCAAAGGAGAAGTGCTCACTAACACAGATCTAGACAGATTTGTGAACAATAGTTGAGAGAAATAGGCCTTTTGTGTACATAGAAAAGTCTTTGAGTTCAGCTCATGAAAAATGGGGGCAAAAATAAAACGTTTACGTTTATTATTTTGTTCAGTGTATATCGATCAAAATAGACAGTCAATGTTTATTTATAGTTACAAAATATTTCTATTTAGTACATGCTTTAACCCTCATGTGGTGTTCAAAACCCTATAACACCTGTGGTCTTCCCGGGTCAAAATGACCCGACTATAAAAAAATAGCTTATAAATCACTCATTATACCATATTTTCACACAATCTTGGATTCAGTCTTTTTGTCAACTTGTTCTCTTTCAATTAGGACTGGTTTTACATTTCTATTTGCATCTAATTAATCGTAGGCCTCATTTATTTGACAGTAGAGATCTAATTTTTTGAGTAAAAAAAACATTATTTTTGAATATTTTTGAATAATTTTGGAAATATTAAATGAAATCTAAAGAAAATTGGCACTGTTTATCACACTAGTCTACTTAAATTTTTCACCAGGAATTTTGTTTTGAAAAACTTTTATTTTGTACAAAATGGCACATTGTCACACTTGTGGTCTTCCCGGGTCAAAATGACCCGACTATAAAAAATAGCTTATAAATCACTCATTATACCATATTTTCACCCAATCTTGGATTCAATCTTTTTGTCAACTTGTTCTCTTTCAATTAGGACTGGTTTTATATTTCTATTTGCATCTAATTAATCGTAGGCCTCATTTATTTGACAGTAGGGATCTCATTTGTTGAGTAAAAAAAACATTATTTTTGAATAATTTTGGAAATATTAAATGAAATCTGAAGAAAATTGGCACTGTTTATCACACTAGTCTACTTTAATATTTCACCAGGAATTTTATTTTGAAAAACTTTTATTTTGTACAAAATGGCACATTGTCACACTTGTGGTCTTCCCGGGTCAAAATGACCCGCCTATAAAAAATAGCTTATAAATCACTCATTATACCATATTTTCACCCAATCTTGGATTCAATGTTTTTGTCAACTTGTTCTCTTTCAATTAGGACTGGTTTTATATTTCTATTTTCATCTGATTAACCGTAGGCCTCATTTATTTGAGAGTAGGCATCTCATTTTTTGAGTAAAAAAAAAATATTTTTGAATAATTTTGGAAATATTAAATAAAATCTGAAGAAAATTGGTACTGTTGATCACACTAGTGTACTTTAATTTTTCACCAGGAATTTTGTTTTGAAAAACTTTTATTTTGTACAAAATGGCACAGAATTACACTTGCGGTGTTCCACTGGGCCATTGAGGGCCATTGTTTCAATGGGCCATTGAAAGTGAATGGGAGAGACTGAAACATTTTCAGGAGCATGTTCATTGTTTATGTACACATATGAGCATGTGATGGATTATGGTGAGTTTGGGCTCTTTTTAATCTTAACAATCTCATGTAAATAATGATGTGCCATTTTCCACAATTTATGCATGCTTCATTGAGTTACGAGTTAAAACGCGACATAAGTGCTAGGCTACATCTATATTCAAAGCTCTGTGAGCGCCTGTGGGGGTTTGTGTGTTACACCTCCATTAGGAATATCTTTAGATCCGAGTGATGGATTGTGCTGTGTTTGGGCTCTTTTTAATTGTGATAGTCTACTGAAAATAATGATGTACATTTTTCTACGATCTGTGCATGCTTCATGAAGTTATGAGCAAAAACCAAACGTGAGAGCTTCATGAGTATATACTTGGCTAGGTGCGTCTGTGGTATTTTTTGTGTTAGAGCGCCATGAGGAATATCTTTAGATCTTGTTTATGGAATATATTGAGTTTGGGCTCTTATTATTCGTGAGCTCCTGCTGTAAATAACGATGTGTCATTTTCCATGATCGATGTATGTTTCATGAAGTTACGAGTAAAAAGGCCAAGTCTAAGCTACCTTGCTTGGCCATGTGAGTCTGTGTGTCTGTAGTATTTTTTTGTGTTAGAACTCCATGAGGAATATCTTTAGTTCTGAGTGATGGATTATGTTGAGTTTGGACTCATTTTAATTGTAAGCATCTGCTGTAAATAATGATGTGTCATTTTCCACAATCGGAGCATGTTTCATGAAGTTACGAGTGGAAATGTGTCTAAACTTCCATCATCCATGTATGGTTTACACATGGGTCTCTTGAAGGGCTTCTTTTACAAAAATCTCACTCAAGTTTAGAAAAAAGCCTGAAACAATTATGCTTGCTGTATTCTACTAATTGAGACCTTTCAAATGACATATGACACAGGACTATCTGAGCTGTATGATGTATTTGACATATTGCTGAATGTAGTAAAAAAGTAGTTTATAAATTATGAATTTGTTTTTTTTTTCTATTTATCAGCAAATAACTCAGCACTACTTAGGAGTTTATCAAACTGGCTACATTCATTGTAAGTTTCAGACTCTAAGCTTTCAAATGACACCTATTTTAAGTTGATCAAGGTAACAGTTTTGAAAAATATTATGATTATTTATTTCGCAGCTAGGTGGCGCCTGCGGGGGAACACTCTTGTTTTAGAGTGATAACTCAGCTCTCGTTAGGAGTTGATCAAAGTGATTAGATGCATTAAAAAGCTGAGATTCTAAGCTTTAAAATGATACCTATTTTGTGTTGTTCCATTCATTGTTTGCATTGGTCTCTCCCATTAACTTTCAATGGCCCATTGAAACAATGGCCCACAATGGCCCTCAATGGCCCAGTGGAACACCACAAGTGTAACTCTGTACCATATTGTACACAAGTAAAGTTTTTCAAAACAAAATTCCTGGTGAAAAATTAAAGTACACTAGTGTGATCAACAGTGCCAATTTTCTTCAGATTTTATTTTATTTTTCCAAAAATTATTCAAAAATATATTTTTTTTACTCAAAAAATGAGATACCTACTCTCAGATAAATGAGGCCCACGATTAATCAGATGCAAATGGAAATACAAAACCAGTCCTAATTAAAAGAGAACAAGTTGACAAAAAGATTGAATCCAAGATTGGGTGAAAATATGGTATAATGAGTGATTTATAAGTATTTTTTATAGGCGGGTCATTTTGACCCGGGAAGACCACAAGTGTGACTATGTACCATTTTTTACAAAATAAAAGTTTTTAAAAATAAAATTCCTAGTGAAATATTAAAGTAGACTAGTGTGATAAACAGTGCCAATTTTCTTCAGATTTCATTTAATATTTCCAAAATTATTCAAAAATAATGTTTTTTTTACTCAAAAAATTAGATCCCTACTGTCAAATAAATGAGGCCTACGATTAATTAGATGCAAATATAAATATAAAACCAGTCCTAATTGAAAGAGAACAAGTTGACAAAAAGATTGAATCCAAGATTGGGTGAAAATATGGTATAATGAGTGATTTATAAGCTATTTTTTATAGGCGGGTCATTTTGACCCGGGAAGACCACAAGTGTAACAAGGTATCAAAACCCCCGCAAAAAAAGTACGAAAATTTTCAAAAAACATTTGAGAAGTAGTTATACCCTTTGGGAACAGAGTCACTAAGTTTCAGTCCAATGCGATAACATTAACTAGTATTTTTGGGAAAAAGAAAATCTTCTCCGGGTCAAAATGACCCGAAGACCACATGAGGGTTAATACATTTAATTGAATAAATGCAAATAAATGCAGTTCATTGAACTTTCTATTTATCAAAGAATCATGAAAAAAATGTATCACCATTTCCCCAAAAATGTTAAGCAGCACAACTGTTTTCAACATTGATAATAATAATAAGAAATGTTACCTGAGCACCAAATCAGCAAATAAGAATGATTTCTGAAGTATGTGATATCTGATTCTGATCAATTTAAATTAATATTTAAATCATTGATATAACTGATTATCCCTTAACTGATCTACATTATAGAAGAACTATCAATCAGGAATCAGGAGCTTATTAGTCGGAGGTTGGAGATGTTTGTTGCACCCCCCCCCCCCAAATATGTGTCTGATTTGTCTCAATCGTTACATGATATTCTGAGCACAGCCGTATTTAAAGCCTTGTTCCATGTGCCACCTTTATATTTTGAGTACCTGCCTGTCCAAAGGTCGCATAAACAAATGCTTTTTGCTTCGGAGCCGACCGGTTGTGTCCTCTCTGAGTGAATGAGCTTTAAGATTGTATCTTTCTTACGCTCTACGAGTCTGCTGTTTCGGGAGGGGATCTCTCTGTGTTGGTGAGACGGCGTTTCAGTGACCACGCGATTCCTGTCTCCTGGCTGCGTCTACACGCTGTTAATTAAAAAGCTGTTTTCACAGCTGGTAAACGGTTGGGTGCGCACAGCGGGCTTGCAGTTTCCCCGCTGTGTTGCCGCGTTGGATCCTTGTGTGCTTCAGCACAATAAAGAGAGTACTTTCTTCCTGAAAGAGCAACACGAGTGAAGATCGCGTCCTTTTCAGGATGACGTTTCACTCGTGTGTTTCTGGATGCGATCGTTTCCGGTCCTCATTGACGGCCGCGATCGCTGTTTCACATGCCTAATCAGTGTGTTGAAGCTGCGTTTGTGGGTGGTTCATGTTCTCTCATGAGTGCATGACCACGTCGGCACGTTGTTCGTCTCTCCCTTTTCGTAAGGGCTTGAGCCGTTCAGCGTGCCGTGTGCCGTCGAGCTGCCGATTGACATTCGGCGCTCAAGATGCGCGGTCATGATCAAGACTCGCGAGCCTCTATGAGGTGAGTAAATAACATTGGTGATCTGAGGGTTACAGTGAGCACGAACCACTCACTCCTCTAGCGCATCGCAAACATGCTGAGACTGTGTTCGTGGGTGGTTTATGCTTTCTTATGAGAGCATGACCACGTCGGCACGTTGTGCGCCTTGCCTGCAGGCTTGAGCGCCCAGCGTGCCGTGTGTCATCGAGGCGATGGCCACGTTCACTGTCTTGCATGCCTGGTTGACGGCCACGATCACTGTTTCATATGCCTAATCAGTGTGTTGAGACTGTGTTCGTGGGTGGTTCATGTTCTCTCATGAGTGCATGACCACGTCGGCACGTTGTTCGGCTCCTCTTTCTCGTAAAGACTTGAGCCGCTCAGCGTGCCGTGTGCCGTCGAGGCTTTCGGATGGGGTTCTGGTCCTTCTCATGAGGGACCGAGCATTTCATTCGGGGCTCCAGGGGAGGACAGATGTCGATTGCTACATCGGAGAGATGGCTGTTATACTCTGAAAATTATGCTGAGTTCCTACTATAATGGTGTGTTCTCATGCTGAAGATTCAGACTTGACAGCCACACTTTCCTGGGCTATTCTAAAGTGCCTGGATGTGTGTGAAATTTTTTTTGGCAGTATGGAAGCTTTTTGGTGCCAATATGGCAAGCCAAACATGCCTAAATCTGCAGAAGTTTTTCCTCTCTCACTACCCCTGCACTTTCACTGCACGTGGGGAGTTCTGACTCGGGGTGGAGCTGCGCTTAGTGACTGACCGTGATTAGTCACAACGCTGGCCCTCGGTCAGGCGATGTCCACACTGGTGGTCCAGAAGCGCCTCAAAACCAGCCCGCTCAGAGTCCGTTTCCCCCCAGCAAAAGGAAGGGAAATGACCCTGAGAGAAGCGACCCAGAGTATGTGACGTTCTGCTCTTCGGGAGTGCGTGTCATCACCACTCCTTCCCCCGGGAGGGCCGGGTGGAGAATTTTGTTTCTGTTCCGCCGCTGGTCATCCAGTCAGCGGTACCCAAAGTTTGAGCAGTCCACTTCCTCTAAGTCGCTCACGGGCCCCAGCGCTCAGATGGCAGTGAAGCCTTCGGCCTCGTCACTCTCGTCTCTCGCTGGGTGAGGCGGAAACCAGGACTCGATGCCCCCGGGCCTCGCTCCTCGTTTCCCCTCACGGTCGAGACTGGCAGTAAAATAAGACCAGTCTCCTCCGTCCGAGAGGGTCAGAATGGCAGTGCGCGCCGCCCCCGAGCTGCGCCGCTCTCGTTCCCCTCTCCCCAGCTCTCAGATAGCAGTGGCGCCACCCCGGTCACGTCACTCCTGTCTGCCGCTGGGCGGGAAGGTACGGAGACCAGCAGTCTTCACCCGTGTGCGTCCAGTGGATGCTCCTATCTTGTGGAAAGAGATCGACGCCCTGCTGGCGAAGGACGCGATCGAGCCGGGCCCTCCAGCCGATATGAGGTCAGGGTTTTACAGCCCTTACTTCATTGTACCTAAGAAAGGCGGTGGGTTATGGTCAATCCTGGACCTGCGAGTATTGAATCGGGCCCTGCACAAGCTCCCGTTCAAAATGCTCACGCAGAAACGCATTTTCGAATGCATTCGTCCCCGGGATTGGTTTGCAGCGATCGACCTGAAGGACGCGTACTTTCATGTCTCGATTCTTCCCCGACACAGACCATTTCTTCGGTTTGCTTTCGAGGGTCGAGCATATCAGTACAAGGTCCTACCCTTCGGGCTGGCTCTGTTGCCCGTGTCTTCACGAAAGTCGCGGAGGCGGCCATTGTTCCCATGAGAGAACAAGGCATTCGCATTCTCAACTATCTCGACGACTGGCTCGTTCTGGCGCACTCGCGAGATGTGTTGTGCGATCACATGGACATGGTGCTCCGGCACCTCAGTCAGTTGGGGCTTCAGGTCAACTGGGACAAGAGCAAACTCTCCCCTGTGCAGAGGATCTCTTATCTCGGTATGGAACTGGACTCGGTCACCCAGACTGCGCGCCTCACGGAGGAACACGTCCAGTCAGTGCTCAACTGCCTCAAATCTTTTCGAGGCAAGTTAGTGGTCCCACTGAAACAGTTTCAGAGGCTCCTGGGCCATATGGCAGCCACAGCCGCAGTAACGCCGCTCGGCCTGTTGCATTTGAGACCGCTCCAGCACTGGCTTCACGATCGAGTCCCGAGGTGGGTGTGGCAGAGCGGCACATTCCGGGTCAAAGTCACCCTGCACTGTCGCCAAACCTTCACCCCTTGGTCGGATCCTGTGTTTCTACGGGCCGGAGTGCCCCTAGTCCAGGTTTCCAGGCATGCTGTGGTATTCACAGATGCTTCTACAAAGGGCTGGGGGGCCACGTACAAAGGGCATGCAGTCTCGGGTCTGTGGACGGGGCCCCAACTGCATTGGCACATCAACTGCCTAGAGTTGCAAGCAGTACGCTTAGCCTTGTGTCGCCTCAAGGGCCTTCTCAAACACAAGCACGTACTGGACAGCACTGCGACCGTTGCGTACATCAACCGACAAGGTGGTCTACGCTCCCGTCGTATGTCGCGACTCGCCTCCCACCTTCTCTTATGGAGTCAGAAGCATCTGAGGTCGCTTCGTGCCGTTCATGTCCCTGGGGAGCTCAATCATGTGGCCGACGAGCTTTCACGTCAGCCTCCCCTTCCGGGAGAATGGCGACTCCATCCCCAGGTGGTTCAGCTGATTTGGTGAATCTTCGGAGCCGCACAGGTAGACCTGTTTGCCTCTCCGGACACGACCCATTGCCAGTGGTATTACTCCCTGACCAAAGGAACTCTCGGCACGGATGCCCTGGCACACAGCTGGCCCCGGGACCTACGCAAATATGCGTTTCCCCCAGTGAGCCTTCTTGCACAGAACCTGTGCAAGGTCAGGGAGGACGAGGAGCAGGTCCTTTTGGTGGCCCCGTATTGGCCAACCCGGACTTGGTTCCCAGAACTCATGCTCCTCGCGACAGCCCCTCCTTGGCCGATTCCTCTGAGGAGGGACTTACTTTCTCAGAGAAGGGGCACCCTAGTGCACCCGCGTCCAGACCTTTGGAAACTCCATATCTGGTCCCTGGACGGGACGCGGAGGTTCTAGATGGCCTGCCACAGGCAGTGGTAGATACCATCTCTTCAGCTAGAGCCCCCTCTACGAGGCGCCTCTACGCTCTGAAGTGGAACCTGTTCGTCGGCTGGTGTTCTTCCCACGGGGAGAACCCACGAACTTGCCCGGTCAGAGTCGTGCTCTCCTTCCTACAAGAGGGGTTGGAGCGAAGGCTGTCTCCCTCCACTCTCAAAGTGTATGTTGCCGTAATAGCCGCACATCATGATGTAGTTGACGGTAAGTCCGTGGGGAAGCACGACCTGGTCATCAGATTCCTCCAATTCCAGATTTGCACCCTGTACCCTCTTGGGGCGTAACTTTAGTGCTTAGAGCGCTCCAAAGTCCTCCTTTTGAGCCTTTGACGACGGTTGAGCTTAATATCCTGTCCATTAAGACAGCGCTCCTGTTAGCATTGGTTTCTTTCAAGAGGGTAGGGGATCTGCAGGCTTTTTCGGTCGACGAATCGTGCCTAGAGTTCGGGCCTGGCCTTTCTCATGTTATAATGAGACCCCGGCTCGGATATGTGCCCAAGGTTCCTACCACTCCCTTCGCGGACCAGGTAGTGAACCTGCAAGCGCTGCCCCAGTTTAAAGGGAGAAGGTTACATAATAAACATACTTTTTAACATCAGACAATACATTTAGATGTTAAACCCACTATTGTTTTATACAGAATTTGTTCTAGTTTATACCAGTGGTTCTTATGGAATTAGTTTCACTCAACACTAAGCAGGATAATGCACCCTGCCACACTGCTGTAATGGTTATGTTCTGTTTAGTTCAGTTTCTGTCATGTCTGTATTAGTCGTTAGTTACTATGGTGTCTGATTGGTTTATCTATGTCTAGCTGTGCCTGCTTAGTGTCCACATTTGATATGTGCATTATACTCCCTGTTCTGTTCAGTCCTTGTCGGTTATTGTTTGTGTTGAACGTGTTTGTGACACACATTTGAGTTTGCTACTTCATTAAAGACTGTATTTCAAATCATCTTCTTCGTCATGCGCGTTCTACAGCCACAGATGTGTGACAACTGCAAAAATTGTTCAGGAATGGTCAACATAAATCAATGTATGTGGCATGTAATGCAGAAAAGCTAAAAGAAAATCCAGCAAAAAAATAAAAAAAATCTTTTTAAAAGGGTCATAACCAAACACATAAACCCCTTTGTTTCGAATTGTACCATCTGGATGAAAATTTTTAGCATGGTAATGGATATGACAAAGTTAATGTCTTTTGTTTAGGCAGAGCTGCTACACTGCTGCTGTTGATTATTTCTGTTGTTGGTGCTTATTGCTGCTGCTGCTGCAGAGCAAGCACAGGAACTTGGCTACTGCCAACAAACATGGACATGCTGCTGCAGCACAAATACCATATATAAAATTACTCATTGTAGATCTATATTGGTGGAGCAGAGAAACAGTATTTTAATTCAGTTAGAACACATTACACAAGCCATTTGTGAAACTTGAAATGTGTATTTTCATTTCAGCCTTATAGTATATAATGTATAAAAATGATATAAAAACTTGATTAAACACATGTACAGTATATTTATGTGAAGGTATATCCCATATATGATTATGTGATATATATCATGTATATATATATAAAATCAGATGAAAAAACAACAAAACAAATATAGCACATTTTACATAAATTGTGCCAAAAACAAAATGTGATAATGTGCGTTCAAAAATGACCAAAGAGCTTGTTATAAACGCATCACAGTAGAAGAAAAAAGCACCACAACAACATATTTTTTTTTCTTATATATAGACATACTTGGCTCTTTGTCTACACTAAGTAATGAGTTCATATTACACTACTCAGATTTTCACATTGTTAGCATATAAAATGTGTAAAGTACAACTGAGTGCTCACAAACAAAGTATATAAACTCAAAGGAAAAGCAAGGAAAATATTTTAGGCTTACTGCCAGAGATAATACAGAAACAATAACATGTGTTTTAAAGTGGACTTTGTTTCTTATCATTATTATCATGAATGATCACAGCTGTTTGTAGAAATGAGTGTGTTCACAGTCTGGTGTCGTCTTGTGTCAGAAACTTGGCCTGTTTGAGTAGTTGCATTATGGCAATCTGAGAATCTCCACATTTACTCGGTATTCACCTTCTGTCTTTACTCTCTAAGGACCATTTGTGTGTTGCAGGGTCCACTTGAGTTGCTAACCATCTGTTTGGCATCTTTCATTTCTTGGGAACTTTCACTTTTGATCTGGTTGTTCATTTTCTCATTCTGTTTCTGGGTTGATTTTATCCTACGAAGCACCATAAAAGACAGGAAGAAACAGACGAAGCCACCGAATATAAAGAATATCTGGAGTCCCAGGAATCTGTGAACCAAAAAGTATTAACAATTGTAAGTTTACCTTGCTAAAAAAACAGCTTAAGTTGGTGTGATGATATATTAACCGAATAAGGCTGGTCTAGTTTAATGGGGCACAAACTGGGCAGGCAGATAGACAATTGTCCAGCCTCAGCCAGACTGGGAGTCTAGATAGACCAGCACAAACTTTATATAAATATAAATATATATATATATAAATAAAATAAAAGCCATACTAATAACTACAGTATCAGGCTCATTACTTTTCATAGCAGTGTAATTGTAAATTTTACCTGTGTCTGAAAAGGTCTAAATCGTAGTAATGACATGATGTTGTCTTATTGCATTTATTTCCCCACAGAATGCACGCGGTATCGATTGCGCGGCCATACAAAACTGGTGCTGGGAGAAATGCTGTCAGGAAATAAAATTTAATTGTTAATATATACTTGCAATTAATATAACAGTATATAATAAATAATCAAATATAATCACTGTGACAGTCTTTACCATACACACATTCATGACTAAAAAACTAAAATATTGTCTTAACACACCTCTTCCTGTTAATGATATGTTGGCTGTTGAGTTATTAGGCTACACTTTTTTTTTTTAAGATATCACTGCAACTTTCACAATACTGGGAAAACTTGTTATATAAACAAAGACAGATAACACTAAGCTAAACAGGGCAGGTCTGAATATGCCCATAAAAAATGTATGTCGAAAAACATCACTTTTTATGTTATCATAGTAGATAGTGTTTGTGCAGTCCAGACTTAAACCTGTATTAACTTCATAAGCACAATGGCTTAACACACTTGTGAACTGCTGCACCAAGGCTCTGATTACTACTTGTTGCTTTTGTTCACTTAAACTCAGAGCGCCATAACAAAAAATATGACATGTCTGTTCTGCATGATTGACTTTTCTTTCTTACCGAGTACTCTAAACAGCATGAATTGAATTCCCAAGGCAAAAGACTTGTCTTCGGGAGTCACAGTCCTGAACAAAAGCCAACAAACCATATTTAGTCAAAACATCAGTTAATAACACTTTATTTAATTAGTCCACTTCAGAAATCCTACTTACTTTGCAACTACAGTACATGTCAACTTGCAGTCATTACAATTAGTAGTAAGTATTAGTAGACTGTCTGCTTAATATCTGCCAACACTTTATTTTGATGGTCCCCAAATGGACATTCACGAGTTCACACTTACAAATAAGTCAGATAAAATAACAGGTATATGTATTTGGCATGCTGTCCGAGGAGAGGGCTCTGAACTCGGTATTTGGCCCAAACCCAGAGTACTCCCCCCGAATATCCTGGCTGTGGTAGAAGCTTCGTCCCATGCGGATAGACGTGGTAATTAGTGATGATGAGTTGATTGGATAGATTATTTGAACAAGCTCCTCCCGAACTTTGTTAATGAAACATCATTTATATTGACTATAAGCAACTTTGCTAGAACATACATTTATTCTACTAAGAATTACAAAACCCTCCATAAGGATTACAATTTAGCATTGTAAGACTAATCGTCATTGAGTCCTTTGATCTCCAAGATTTACTAACAGCTTGCGCCAGTGCAAACCCTCTTTTTGCAGTAAAAACTACTGTCAGGATTTACTAAAAACATGCAGTGAAAAATTTGCATTAAAAAGGCGGCGACAGGGTTATTTTTGCAGCTGACTTTATTGCATATGCATTTGTTTTCCTTGTATTTGCGACATTATTTACTGCCCCAAAAAAGCATGTCTTAAACCAGACGCTAATTTGTGCTGCTCTTGGTAGATTGTGTTGTTCATTATGGAAATAATTCGGCTGCATCTGTGTTCTTTAATTTGTGGGTCTTTAGTAGATCACATGCAGAACATTCCAGTCCCATCTGTGCTTTTTTGGAATTGCGCTCCCACGCTAGTTTGCCGTTTAGTAAATATGGCCGCAAAATCTGAGTGGGACTAAAAAGTGTTTGAACAAAAACATCTGGGTCTAACCTCTAGAGTGGTTACAGAATCCCTCAAATAGTCTGCGATGTAAAACCAGGGTGCCGGCTGACGGAGTCCCTGGACAAGGCAAATGGCCTTTTTGAAAAAAGACAGTAATAATTCCTAATGGCTGTACACCTCTTTAACTCTCATGTTCCTTACCCTAGGCCCAAGGCCCAGATAGGTTAATCTTCTAGACAGGCGGTATGATATAGTCATGCGTCGGAATCTGCCCTTTCCTTTGACTCCCTACTTCAAACTTCTCTA
Source organism: Scardinius erythrophthalmus (assembly GCF_964197995.2). Taxonomy (NCBI): domain Eukaryota; kingdom Metazoa; phylum Chordata; class Actinopteri; order Cypriniformes; family Leuciscidae; genus Scardinius; species Scardinius erythrophthalmus. The sequence goes on along the minus strand of NC_138237.1, from coordinate 25,233,429 downwards.
GATGGGTTCTAGGTTGGGGGAGCTGTTGTAATTTTCCCAAACCTAACCTAACAGTCTAAAGGGAGTTAGTTGACATGTAGTTACCAATTAATGAGAGTAAGTTGACATGTTGTTGCAAGTTACTTATAGTTAGTCGAATGTCTAAAGTGGACTACTGAATTAAAGTGTAACCCATCAGTTTATACATAAATTTACAACATTTTGCATATGAATATGTGACCCTGGATCACAAAACCAGTCACAAGTCGCACGGGTATATTTGTGGCAATTGCCAACAATACATTGTATGGGTCAAAATGATCATGTTCCATGAAGATATTTTGTAAATTTCCTACCGTAAATATATAAAACATTTATTTTTGTGAGTGAATGCAGCACAATCGAGCACATAAATGGACAACTTTAAAGACGATTTTTTTAATGTTTTGATTTTTTTGCACCCTCAGATTCCAGATCTTTAAATAATTGTATCTCGGCCAAATATTGTCCTTTCCTAACAAACCATATATCAATTGAAAGCTTATTTATTCAGCTTTCAGATTATGGATACATCTCAATTTAAAAAAAAATAACCCATGTTTGTGGTCCAGGGTCACATATGACGTCACTTCCATTTCATGAATACCAGAGTATGAGCTATTTGAAATCTTCTTTAACATATCCATTGAGGCTTTTTCTGAAAGTAAGGGCTGTTAAAGAGCCTGAAGTCTGTTACTACGCTGATGGCAGTTTTTCGTGATGCTGGCAGGGCCTGCACAGGCAGGTTTTCACTATGCTAGAATGATACTATGACGTATTATAGCTGAAGGGCAGAGGTGCATGATAAATGATGTATCTGCCTTTAAAAAACAAAATTAATGAACACATTAGTCATTGCAGAGATTAAAAGGTCAAACAAAGTTTTGATTAAGTGCTCACAACTTCATTTTGATTGAAAAGATTCTGTATTTTAGAAACTTACACTATTCTTACAGTTTTTTTTTTTTTGCAATGAAAAACAACAACAACAACAACTTCAGTTAATGTGAATTGCAATTTTGATTTCATGCATAATTATTGCACTAAATGAAATAATGTTAATAAATTGCAGTTAATGGAGTTCATTGCTCTAATAGAATTTCAATAAAAGCATTACTAGCTTTATAGAATATTTTTTTTTTAGTATGCCGTAGCCTGTAGGTAGCAACTATGCAAGTATTGCACTACAACAAGCTACAACCTGTTAAGCGAGTTCACCTCGTCACTCTTCCTTTTAAACAAAACATGTGCCACCATGTATGTTGCCATTCATTTTTGAAAGTAGCAACATTAATTCCATTAATGTTCCTCACATAAATGTATTTTTATTTGATTTTCTAAATTTAAATGACATGACATTATCACTCACTACACCTAAAACTACCTGTCTTAAGACTATATTGCAATTCTTCATGAAGAGTATCAATATAAAACATATTATACTTAAACATACATATAAAACAATATAAAACATATCAGTACAATGTTATAACCAAACACTCTTGGAAAGTCAGACCTGATTCTCATATTTTAAATAATTTTAAGTAATTGTCCTCATATTTTTTGTAACACACCATTGATATGTCAACAAAAATGTTTTGGATTTTTAGACATTTTTTCTCACTATGTCTTTGTCAGATATTGATGATGCATATAGGTTAATCCTATTTTTCAACCCTTTTTTTATAATCATGAAGATTCACCTCTTTTTCAAATAAGCAAATATTTCAACATAAAGTGATGCTAGATGTTAACTTTCAATACTGATCATATTTACATGCTTACATGAAAATAAAGGGAAATACCTGAGGATCATCATAAAGGATGTAGTATGTGAAAGTGAAGCCACAAAGCATGTGATGGAGGACAGGATCATGAAGGGAATTAGGCGATTAATACAACTATTTTCACATGGTCCTGGCAACGCAAAGCCTGGAGGACCAGTTGCTGCCACACATCCACAATCTGTGTAGTTCTGTGGGAGATATTAGAAGATTCAATGTCAGATATTGAAAAGTGAAATTTAGTAGTTTTACTAGGTTACTGATGCCATTGATTTAGAACTATTGTAACCATTTCTGTTATTCTCATATTTGCAGGGAACTTTGGAACAAAGTTAGTTAGTAAAGTCATAAAGTAATAAACAGGCAGCTTTGTTTCTGCTGCATTATAAATGTGACACAGATGTTAAACAGATTTCAACCTATAAATCCAGCAACACTATCAAAGGAGGTTTGCCGTAAAACATTTATCTAAAGCCTATATCCAGGCTTGTGAGTTATCAGGAGGAAACTTTGTTTGTTTTGAGAGCAATTAAAAGGAGAACGTATGCAGGAAGTGTTTGGGCTTTTTCATTCTATTTAAAAAAATATGTCATGAAACTCTTTGCCACACACATTCTTAAAGGGATACTTCACCTCTGGGAAGATGAATGTGTATTTAAAATAGGTCATTTAAGTAGAAGAAATGTGAAGAAATTTTTGAATTTGGAGCTTTCTAGACTGAGAAAAGCCAGAAAATGTATTTTTGGCTTATGTGGATGAAAGACAACAACTCCCAGAATGCACTTGCTTTGCTGCCTTAGGAGGCCACGCCTACCGGTAAGAGTGCGTCAGTGCGGCGAGTGCGCAGTTGAAAACAACAAGGCTAGCTAGCCTACGTGAGGAGTTTGCCAGGGATTTACATATCGCCCAAAATGTCCGGGATTCGGCTTTTGCGTTCTACAGTCGCCATTCTTTCATTATGTTTACTGTGGCGAGCAGGACGAGGCTGACGGCCGCGGGAGAACGGCGCGAAGCCGGTGGCGTCATCACTGAGACGCGCTGGGTCTCCCATCTCTCACGGAGGAGCGGGAATTTTCTTAGCAATGGTAAAACACACATCAACCGATCACTTGTTTAGCGTTCATGTAAACACTACATTCAGATTCACCAATCAGAATGAATTCAGTTAGATTGTAACAAAAGGTGTGCATGTAAACAATGAATGGCGACCGCAGAAAGCAAATCCCGAATCCCGGACATTTTGAACGGTCTCGCCCGCCAGACAAGTCCGGGAAAAGGAGGACGGATACTTACTCAGCTTTCTCCTAATATTCAGCCTTTTCCATAGAACAAGAGCCTGCTAGCTTAGCTTCCAAAGAAAGACGGCTGACACTGTGTACATTCTGTGAGTGAGATCCCACCCTCTATGGGCGGGCTGAAAACATGCGGAACAACGCCATCTACTGGCTGTAGTCTTTAGCCTCTGGACAGAAAATCCTCCGAAGACGCAAAATGACGATTTTTGCGTCATCGGAGGATTTTTTCCAGACAAAAAATACATAAATCTCTTGTCTCAGGGGGATATGAGGGTGGAAAGCATGGTAATTCGAAAATACTACAGGTTTTCTACTAATACAAAGCTTAATGCTAAATCCTGAAGTATCCCTTTAAGTAAACATTTTACAGATTGAAAATGTCCAACAATTTGATCCAAACATGATATTTTTGAGACACAGAGGTAGATTGTTTAAGGATTCTTCTGTGTTTTCCAAAAGCAAAACACGAATATAATCTAATGGTGTGTACGCTAATATTAGTCTCTCTGTTTATCCCGAAGTTTCCCGCTGTTTGCGCAGAGAGAACTTAAGGGTTTTCTGTTAGAACGGTGTCATGTTAGCGTTCCCTAAGTTAATAGCTAATGATTGTTGCGACGGAAGTGAATCAATCAAAACTAACTTTAGCTGGACAATACCTTTATTCTAGAGCTGCTTTAAAGCCAAAACAATCTCTGTTACTTTAATTTTCTATTCTCACTGTAATCTATATTGTTAAAAGCGCTATATAAATGAAGGTGACTTGACTTGACTAATGACCATCCTGTTATGATCTGGACACATATTCCTATATAAACACTGTCCCTTTTTCTGGCTGCTACTGTCACGATCCCACACACGAGAAACAGGGAGATCCAATAACGGTAAGTATTTATTAAAGGGAAATCCAAAATCCGTAGTCAAGTCCAGGCATGGGTCAAAATCCGAATAGGCAATCCAAAACGAGACACAAACAAGAACAGGCAGGAAACAGAATACCGAAGTGGCTGTGAAAAATACAAGGACTCCGTGACACATACTAAAACAGACAGGGTTATATACACAGGGAAACTAACAATGAAACAGGGAACAGCTGAAACAATGATGACGGAGAGCTGAGTGTAATTAACAGTGATTGGTACAGACAAGGATTGTGGGGAATGTAGTTCAATATGTGGATGACACCGTGGGGAAGAGGACCTCAAGTGGATACCAGAAAAACACAAACCAGACACTGTGACATAACCCCCACTCTACGGAGCGGCTACCAGACGCTCCAAGACAAAAAAGACAAAACAAGAGTCCAGGCGGGAGGTGGAATGGTGGAGGCTCAGGGGGAGGGATGGGGGGCCAGGTCCATGAAGGGGAACAGGAACAGTGAGTGACAGTTTAACCGACAACCAGAGTGAAACAGACAGTCCATCGGGCGGCCAGGGCGGAGCAGACAGTCCATCGGGAGGCCAGGGTGGAGACCTCCCCTCAGGTGGCCACGGCAGAGACGACCCCTCGGGCAGCCAGGGCGGAGACTTTCCCTCGGGCGGCCACGGCGGAGACGACCCTTCGGGCGGCCACGGCGGAGACGACCCTTCGGGCGGCCTCGGCGGAGACGACCCCTCGGGCGGCCTCGGCGGAGACGACCCCTCGGGCGGCCTCGGCGGAGACGACCCCTCGGGCGGCCACGCCGGTGAAAACCCCTCGGGCGGCCACGGCGGAGAAGACCCTTCGGGCGGCCACGGCGGAGACGACCCTTCGGCCTGCCACGGCGGAGACGACCCTTCGGGCGGCCACGGCGGAGACGACCCTTCGGGCGGCCACGGCGGAGAAGACCCCTCGGGCGGCCATGGCACAGGAACAGACACCGACTCAGGAACTGGAACAGACTTCACCGGCTCAGGAACAGAAACAGACACCACCGGCTCTGGAGCAGGCACCACCGGCTCAGGAACACACTCCACCGGCTCAGGAACAGAAACAGACACCACCGGCTCTGGAACTGGAGCAGGCACCACCGGTTCAGACACCACCGGCTCAGGAACACACTCCACCGGCTCAGGAACACACTCCACCGGCTCAGGAACAGACACCACCGGCTCAGGAACAGACACCACCGGCTCAGGAACAGACACCACCGGCTCAGGAACAGACACCACCGGCTCAGGAACAGACACCACCGGCTCAGGAACAGACACCACCGGCTCAGGAACTGGCTCCACCGGATCAGGAACTGGCTCCACCGGATCAGGAACTGGCTCCACCGGATCAGGAACTGGCTCCACCGGATCAGGAACTGGCTCCACCGGCTCAGGAACAGACTCCACCGGCTCAGACACCACCGGCTCAGGAACACACTCCACCGGCTCAGGAACAGACACCACCGGCTCAGGAACTGGCTCCACCGGCTCAGGAACAGACACCACCGGCTCAGGAACAGACACCACCGGCTCAGGAACAGACTCCACCGGCTCAGCGGTGGCCATCTTGTCCGAACACACAGGTTTGGCAGACGTGACGTGAACAGACTCGGCGATGACCATTTTATCCGCAGACTCTGGATCCGTCTCGGCGGTGGCCATCCTGTCCGAAGACAAAGGCTCGGCAGACGTGACGTGAACAGGCTCGGCGGCAGGAATCTTGTCCAAAGACACAGGTTCGGCAGACATGACGTGAACAGTCTCTGTGGCGGCCATCTTGTCTGAAGACACAGGCTCGGCAGACGTGACGTGAAGATTCCTGGGTGTTTCTAGGATGTTAAATAGCGTTGAAAAATAATCAAACAACGTTTTAGTGGCCATCTCTTCAGGGGACACAGGCTCTGCGGCGGCCATCTTGTCCGAAGACACAGGCTCGGCAGACGTGACATGACCGGTCTCTGGATCGGCAGACGTGACGCGAACAGTCTCTGGATCGGCAGACGTGTTCTTCCTCCCCCTTCTCCGTCCGTGACGGTGAGATGGTGGTTCCGGTCCGTCCCTCACGAGCCCAGGGTCGAATGGGGGCCATGGTGGAGAGTGATGTTGGGCCTCCACTCGACCACCTCCTCCTCTGCGACCTCCCCGGGTCCCACGAAAAATGACAAGGTGGGTTCCCTTAAAATACTCTCTCCTCTCCAGTTCAGTGGCTGGGGAAAAAAAGTTAGAACTCACACCGCTGGATCTCTGCATGACGGAGTCCTTCTGTCACGATCCCACACACGAGAAACAGGGAGATCCAATAACGGTAAGTATTTATTAAAGGGAAATCCAAAATCAGTAGTCAAGTCCAGGCATGGGTCAAAATCCGAATAGGCAATCCAAAACGAGACACAAACAAGAACAGGCAGGAAACAGAATACCGAAGTGGCTGTGAAAAATACAAGGACTCCGTGACACATACTAAAACAGACAGGGTTATATACACAGGGAAACTAACAATGAAACAGGGAACAGCTGAAACAATGATGACGGAGAGCTGAGTGTAATTAACAGTGATTGGTACAGACAAGGATTGTGGGGAATGTAGTTCAATATGTGGATGACACCGTGGGGAAGAGGACCTCAAGTGGATACCAGAAAAACACAAACCAGACACTGTGACAGCTACCCAGGGCTGGACTGGCCATAGGGCATACCGGGCATTTGCCCGGTGGGCCGACGTGCTTTTTGGGCCGGCCACCGATACATCTCATACTCATACAAATTATTATTATTATTATTATTTTTTTTTTTAAACGGCCCATAAAATGTGTACATCGGCGGCCCATTCGTTTTGTTTTGTTTTGCTTAATTGGTGGCGCTGGGTTTGTGCCGGTGTGTAATGCATTGGTCCAAAAAAAAATCAGTGTTAAGTTTTTTTTTCTTACAGACAAGCCCACGAAACGCGTAGATCAGCGGCCCATTGGTTCTTTTCTTGAGTGACACTGGGCTGGCCCAATCACAACTCTAAACAAGTGAGCGAGCGTGCAGCAGTGTCAGTGTGTATCTGTCAAAATAGTCAGCAAGATGGAGAAGAAACGCAAGGAATGTGCAGAGAAATAGTGTGAAAACAATAGAAACAGGCCCTTAAAGCAGACGCTTTATGTGTCAAAATATATGTTTTCTGACCTTCCTGTGCTGTGATGATGATAGTGAGGACGGAGGATCAGGAGAGAGATGAGTGAGTGTAGAATCCGCGGTAAGCAGAACTACTTTCAAAACACTTAAGCTATGCCATGATCAAGTGTAGGAACCCATAACCCAGTTACAGATTATTTCCACATCTGCATAATTAACGATTACCGCAATTCACTAGAAATTTTATGAGAGGCGTTTGTAAACCATGTTTTCCGCCAAAATAAAAGCTTGATGCAATTTGCGTCAAAATAAAAGATCATGTGCTTATCTCTTTCAAGTATAGAAATTGGTAGAAAACTAATTATGAAAGTTTCCTTTATTTTTTTAGTGCATTTGTTTTACAAAATATGGCTATTACTGTCATTGGATTAATATTATAACGTCTCGGTTACGTATGTAACCCTCGTTCCCTGAGTAGGGAACGGAGACGTTACGTCGGATGACGACGAATGGGGTTTCGCTTAGAAATCCTATCATCTTCGAGTATTAAAACACGAGCCAATGGCAATGAAATGCCATGGGTCTGCGGAATTTGCATAGCGTAACTCCGCCCCATGCAGGGGGTATATAAGGAAGTGCGCGAGCAACATGCAGACTATGTCTTCGCTGAGGAGCCGAGACTGAACTCAGGCGTTCCAGCGGTACAGCGGAAGTGGCAGGGAGACGTAACGTCTCCGTTCCCTACTCAGGGAACGAGGGTTACATACGTAACCGAGACGTTCCCTTTCGTTGTCACTCCGAGTTACGTCGGATGACGACGAATGGGGTTCCCAGTGTAATCACGCCACCTCTCGACTGTCTTCCAGTGCCCTGCGTAAGTCTGAGCTCCCTGTCGTGAGACTAGCACGGACGAAGGACTCCTACTTAACACAGGAATACCAAGGTACACTGGGAAGCATATCCAGTAGAAATATGCAATCATGCCCAGCCCGAAGGGGGGGACTTAAGAATACACATATGACCCGAAGGAACTGCATAAGGAGAATCACTGTGGTGTCCAGCCGCAGGTGGAATATTTCAACCCCAGGTGTGGCAAGGTGGCTTGCCAAGGGAAAGACACATGCTCAAGGAGGCTTACAGTGGAATACACATGTGGGGGTCGCCCGGAGGGGAACCATGCACATGGAGGCACCTAGCCAACGCGAAAGCTGCCGGTGGCATAACTCTGGCGTTGACGTCGTCAGTGCTGGAGGAGACTCAGGGCTTATTAGGCTCACCTGAGGAAATATCGCACGTATCCCGTCCGTGGAGAGGAATGGCGAGCAAGCGAAGACACCTGAGCAGAATCTAGTACCGGCTAGTTGAAGCGAGTACATGAGAAGAAACTGGCTCTACTCGGAGATAGTAAAATCTCGCAAATGTGTTAGGTGTCGCCCAGCCTGCAGCTCTGCAGATGTCTGATAGCGAGGCGCCATGCGCTAGAGCCCAAGAGGATGCCACACTCCGAGTGGAGTGGGCCGTCACACCAAGGGGGCACGGTCGACCTTGCTGCTGGTAAGCCAAAGCAATGGCGTCCACTATCCTAGTGAGACAACCTTTGTTTGGAGAGAGCCTTTCCCTTCAGCTTCCCACCATGACAGACAAAGAGCTGGTCTGAGGTCCTGAAAACACTGCGTTCTGTCTACATAAGCACGAAGGGCGCGTACTGGACAGAGCAGTGCCAAGGCTGGGTCTGCCTCCTCCAAGGGCAGCGCTTGCAGGTTCACTACCTGATCTCGAAAGGGTGTGGTAGGAACCTTGGGCACATATCCAAGCCGGGGTCTCAGGATCACGTGAGAGTTAGCCGGCCCGAATTCCAGGCACGCTTCGTCAACCGAAAATGCCTGCAGGTCCCCTACCCTCTTGATGGAGGCCAATGCAACCAGGAGCGCTGTCTTCATTGACAGGAACTTAAGCTCCACTGATTGCAAAGGCTCAAATGGAGCACTCTGCAGGGCAGTCAGAACCACTGAGAGGTCCCAAGAGGGTACGAGGGGAGGGCGAGGAGGATTTAGTCTCCTCGCTCCCCTCAGGAACCTGATGATCAGGTCATGCTTCCCCAGAGACTTACCTTCAACTGCATCGTGATGTGCGGCAATGGCGGCAACATACACTTTCAGGGTGGAGGGAGACAGCCTTCGCTCCAACCCTTCTTGCAGGAAGGAAAGCACGACACTGATCGGGCATTTCGTGGGTTCTTGCTGTTTGGAAGAACACCAGTTGACGAAGAGGTTCCACTTCAACGCATAGGCATGTCTCGTGGACGATGCTCTAGCGGAAGTGATGGTAGCCACCACCGCTGGTGGTAGGGTACTCAAACCTGCCTCGTCCCGTCCAGAAGCCACACGTGGAGGTTCCAAAGACCGGGACGAGGGTGCCAAAGGGTGCCCCGTCCCTGAGAAAGGAGGTCCTTCCTCAGAGGAATTGGCCAGGGAGGTGCTGTCGCAAGGAGTATGAGTTCTGAGAACCAGGTGTGGCTGGGCCAGTATGGGGCAACCAATATAACCTGCTCCTTGTCCTCCCTGATCTTGCGCAGGGTCCGCGCAAGAAGGCTCACTGGGGGAAACGCATACTTGCGTAGGCCCCTCGGCCAGCTGTGCGCCAGTGCATCCGTGCCGAGCGTGCCCTCGGTCAGGGAATAAAACAGGTCGCAATGGGACGAGTCGTGGGAGGCAAACAGGTCTACCTGTGCGTCGCCGAACTGATCCCAAATCAGCTGAACCGTCCGGGGATGGAGTCGCCATTCTCCAGCGAGAGGCTGAACTCGAGACAGCTCGTCGGCCGCCTGGTTCAGGTGTCCCGGGATATAAATGGCTCGAAGCGACCTCAGATGCTTCTGACTCCATATAAGGAGGTGGCGGGCGAGTTGCGACATACGGCGGGAGAGTAGACCACCTTGATGGTTGATGTACGCTACTGTTGCGGTATTGTCTGATCGGATTAGTACGTGCTGACCCCTGAGCAACGCATGGAAACGGTGCAGGGCGAGACGTACAGCCAGCAACTCGAGGCAATTGACATGCCAAAGGCGCTGGGGTCCTGTCCAGGAGCCCGCGGCAGCATGTCCATTGCACATGGCGCCCCAGCCCGTGGTGGAGGCATCTGTTGAGACAACAACATGCCGGGAAACTCGTTCCAGGGGCACTCCGGCCCGTAGAAAGCTGAGGTTCGACCACGGGGTGAAGGTCTGACGGCAGGCCGGAGTCACTGGGACCCGGAGCTTGCCGTGTTGCCATGCCCACCTCGGGACTCGATCGCGAAGCCAAAGCTGAAGCGGTCTCATATGAAGCAATCCGAGCGGCGTTACTGCGGCTGCGGATGGCATATGCCCCAGGAGCCTCTGAAAAAGTTTCAGTGGGACCGCACTCTTGCCCTCGAACTGGCGAAGACAAGTCAGCAGTGACTGCGCGCGCTCGCTCGTAAGCTGCGCGCACATGGCGACCGAGTCGATTTCCATACCGAGAAAAGAGATCCTCTGCACTGGGCAGAGTTTGCTCTTCTCCCAGTTGACCCGAAGGCCCAGACGAGCCAGGTGCCGGAGCACAAGATCCCTGTGTTCGCAAACCTGGTCTCGAGAGTGAGCTAGGATCAGCCAGTCGTCGAGATAGTTCAGGATGCGAACCCCGTGTTCCCGGAGGGGAACAAGGGCTGCCTCGACGACCTTCGTGAAGACGCGAGGAGACAGGGCTAGCCCGAAAGGGAGAACCGCGTACTGTATGCCTGTCCCTCGAAAGCAAACCGTAGAAACGGTCTGTGTCGAGGAAAAATGGAGACATGGGAGTAGGCGTCCTTCAGGTCGATCGCTGCAAACCAATCCTGCGGCCGCACGCATTCGAAAATGCGTTTGGCCGTGAGCAACTTGAACGGCATCCTCTTTTTTGAAGGGAGCGGTTCAAGACGCGCAGGTCCAGGATTGGTCGTAACCCACCGGATTCTTCGGTACAATAAAGTAGGGGCTGTAAAACCCAGACTTCATTTCGGCTGGAGGGACAGTCTCGATCGCACCCTTCGCCAGTAGGGTAGCGACCTCCGCTCTCATGACAGGGGCATAGCCACCGGCCATAGTGAGTGGATTCCCCTGAGGTGGGGAGGAGACCACGCGAACTGAATCACGTAGCCGAGCCTGATGGTTCTCCGACCCGGCGGGACAGTCCGGAAAGCTCTAGCCAGGCCTCCAGAAACTGCGCCAGCGGGGTTATTCGAACCACAGACGTACCGTCGGGGGTGCAGCGAGGCGGAATGACCGGCCCAGGCGTGGGTGGCATAGCGGCCCGGTGCGGGGGCACGGCCATAAACCGCGTCCTGCCAGAGGAGGCCAGGGGAGGACCAGCGTCCCACGGGGGCGTGCTCTGGCAGGGGTCTGGCGACAGAGGGGGATGAGAGGAGCGTGGCCCGTGGGCGGCGCGTGCTGTCATCCACAGCCTCTTGGGGCTCAGAGAAAGAGCATTAGTTCTTTTGTAGAGATCTTCACCCAGCCCTCAAGTGGGGGAAGGAGTGGTCCTGCTACCAGCTCCTGAAGAACTGAGCCCTAACTCCAAGCTGCCTGTCTCAGGTTTTGTGCTGCTCAGCCAGGTGTTAGCCGGCTAAGGGGCAGAGACAGGCGGTGCCAGCCTCCAGCGACCCCCTTGTGCTCAGGCCAGTGAAGGCTCGAGGGGAGGAGCCGCAAGGAGGCGGCGTCGGCGGGAAGCAGACTAAGCAGACCACACCGACAGATGACCGTCAGTGCAGAAGCCTCAGTCTGCTTGTGGATTGATCGAAGACTGTTGGGCGCAGTCCTCAACCACCCCGCCGACCAGGCAGCCCGCCTCAAGGTGCTGCTTAGGCTGGCGTGGCAGTCTAAGGGGCGGAGACGGGCAGCACCGCCCTCCTGCGGCTTCCTCCTGCTCAGGTCCGTTTGCAGGCCAGAGGGGAGCAGCCGCATGGATGGGGGCTTGGCGGGAAGCAGACTGAGGAGGCCGCACGGATGGATGACCATCGGTGCCGGACCCGAGTCTGCTTCAGGTGGTCGAAGCCACACCGCCAAAGAGCTCAGCCTGGGACATGGGGGAGCTGAGAAAATGAATTCTCAGACCCTGCCACATCAACCTGGCTAAGCCCATGTCTGGACCACATAGTGGACATCACCTGACCCAGGATCACGCAGGTACCGATGTCGCCCGAGAGCGAGGTCAGTAGTGTGCGTGGCGGAACAACCAGGCCGGGCATGGGAGGCATAGCGTCCCAGCATAGGGGCGTGGTTAGAATTTCCGCGTTCTGCCAGGGTTGGCCAGGGAAGGACTAGCGTTCCACTGCGGCCGGTTCGACAGAACTCCCGGGACAGCACTGCATCGAAGGCGCAGGCGACACACAGCACTGCATGACCGTGCCACTATAGTGACAGGGAACATACAGACCATGATCGCCGTGCGATCGAAGCAGCGAAGGCGGAGGACACCCGCGGGCCGCGAAAGTCACGTGGAGTTTCGCGCAGCGCAGGTGTCCTGATGCACGTCCGGGAGAAGCTTACAGCGCTCGGGGGGAGGGCGGGGCCACTCCAGCCGATGCTTTCAGCTGCCCGGGAAAGCATGGCTGACAGCTCTGGATCGGTCCCGGCAACGATGGCACTCCCGTGGGAGGCAACGCAGTCGAAACTTCATTTCCAGAGGAATCAAGCCCGCCTTGTGATGCTGTGAGTGCATGGTCTGCGATGTGGAGGGGGGTGTGGCCCGAGGAATTGACTCGTCGGTTGTTGTGCCACACCAAACCCTCAGATCACCCTGGCCACCAGCCAAAGTATCCCTTCTCGAGGAAGAGATAAATTGGGGTGTGGCAGAGGGGACTCTACTCACATGGAGATCATTGAGTCTTGATCTATAAACATCGCGATGGTCATGTTCCCGCAATGAAAACATGACTCATCAACGAGCGCTGCCAAGCGTGATTAAGCCCAACACGCAAAACAGCGCTCGCGACCGTTAGGCAGATGACTGACGCACACACATCCAGAAAATACACGGGCGAACCGTCTTGAAAAAGACGTGCCGCGTGCAGCTCTTTTAGAGAGTGGAAAAGCTCAGCAGAGTGCTGAAGCACCCAGGGAGAAACACACTCACTGTCGGCAGATTACTGCACAAATCAGCAGCAGGAAATGCGATCTCGCTGGAAGCGCCGTCACACCAACACACTGAAGAGCCGCTCGTCTCGAAGAGATTTGAGATGACACTCAAAAGGCTTGTGGAGTGAAGTACTGAACTTGGCTCCGAAGCGAAAACATAGTCTGCATGTTGCTCGCGCACTTCCTTATATACCCCCTGCATGGGGCGGAGTTACGCTATGCAAATTCCGCAGACCCATGGCATTTCATTGCCATTGGCTCGTGTTTTAATACTCGAAGATGATAGGATTTCTAAGCGAAACCCCATTCGTCGTCATCCGACGTAACTCGGAGTGACAACGAAAGGGAACTATTATTATGTAGGCTAGTAGGTGTAATGTAAATAGACACTGTAACTAAAAGAGGTTTCAGTTTTCTTTGTTTAATTTGCACACTGAATATGGGTTGGAGCTTTTCATTTTGAACTCTCAAAGTGCACCAGATTGATGAATTTAACATTAAAATGCACAAAATTTTCTCACGGGGGGGCATGCCCCCGAACCCCCCTACAAGGACCGAGGTCTACCCACCACAGTTTTACCAAAAATCCTGTAAGAAACACTTGTATTGCTATGCCAATGCAGCTTATAGCATGTTTTAGGATTCACCACTGTGGAGTAGGCTATAGTTCAACTGTATTAATAAATGTCACATTTTTACTTGTTTCTATACTCACTCATTCCATGGCATTAGTATTTTTAAGGAATAGGAGTTGGTATGCATATATTTAAGGGCGTGCAAAGATGGATGGTGTTTATGATCATATAGTGGGCTGGGCCGGTCTGGGCCAAAATGCCCGGGCCGATTTTTTGTCCCAGTCCAGCCCTGCTGCTACCATGTTATTTTTATTGTGGATCTATTTTCTCAGTGGGCAGAGGCTGTTACTTAACTTGTATAGAGGTTGCTGATCATGTTTTCGGAAGGCTGAGACAGTTATTTCCCCACTGTGTTGTTTATAGTAATGTATCTGCATCCTCATCTCTGCAGTCTGCCGGCGTGTTCTACATTCACTTCCAACAGAGTTGTCGGTATGCACTTAAAATTGGTTGGTCTGGCCTGTCTAAATGTTTAAAGTGTTGTAGGTCTGGGGATGTTTTTTTTTTGTGTGTGTATACTGGATTACAGACTGACAGACTGATGCTACAATCATTTTGGTTGATGAAAATTATGTAATATTCATCTCAATGGCAAAAAGTGTTCCAATCTACCTTTTCTTTTATGGTTTCATGACATATGTTTTTTGATCTAATATATAGGAAACCTCCTGTATGGCATCAACTTCAGATACATTCACTCCTACGTTTTACACATCAATCTTTTTGAACATTTAAAACCATTAAATAGTTCCTCCTACTGTAATTCTTAACCCTTATTTTGGTTGTAATTCACTCCCATAATGACATATGTGGTCCTGTCAGTGGCATTTATAATGTGTTCCAAAGAAGAAAAAAAAACAAACACGTTTGTAACAAAATGAGTTTAAATATAAATGACGACAGAATGTTCTTTTTTGGGGATCATGTTAAACCTCCATTGGGTTCAGTAATTTATTACTAAAACTATTTCACTTCCTTAAATGAGTTCAGGACATGCACTGTTTTTTCAGAGCTCCTGCTATCAGCCCCCCTTTTGTGCTATTAAGAAAGTACCATGCAGTTCCAGGAATGGAAGTAAAAACAACTTACCAAAACTTTATTTGTATTGGATAATACTATCTTACATCCTGCATGACAGGGAGAGCGAAACTCCACTCCGTTTGAGCCACACACGGGATTGAAGGCTTCTTTAGAACAGGAACATGCATTGCTGCACGGCTCAGAGTCAAATCTGGGGGAAAAAGGAAGCATAATAAAGCACAAATATAATGGATTTAACAGGGTGCCTTTCCACAGGATGTTAAGCATTTGAAGAGCATTAACATTTGCACATGAAGAAACAAAAATACTGCTGTAAATCCATTAAGGAATGTATGAGAAAGTGACAATGCAGATTTTAACCTGCAGTGCAGAACTTTGTAATGGCAAACAGCTGTCAGAGGGTTTACACAGATAAAGATGCTGAAGTCATGCTATTTAAACAGGAATCAAAGGGCTTAATCACTTAGACTTTGGCAACCGCTAATCAGATATCTTATCCATTTGTTCAAATATGTATGCAATAAGAAAATGTAGAAGAAAATTCTATTGCTCAATAGTTTTCTACTTAATTCGTAGCTAGGGTTCTATCAAATTTGACTGAAGTATCAACTTTGTCTAATAAATATTTACTATGTTTCCTTAGGAGAAATAAAAACAGAAATAGACCATTGATGGCAATATATAGTAAGCGTACAGAGCTGTAATATGAATGCTGATGGCATAGCTCTGATTTCTCTTTCATACAGTGAAAGAGTTATTTAATTGAGTTATGGCATAATAGCACTAAAAATGCATAATATTTAAAGCATGTAAGGACCAAACACAACTCACACATTGATTCCAGAAATGTTTTGTGTGGGGCAGCCAATGAACAGAAGAGGAATTGCAAACATAATGCTAACGAAAACTGCTACCGTACACATCGCTGCTGAGGACCTGACATTCAGACCCAACCTGCGTAGTATAACCCCTCCAGCCATTATGCCTAACATGGCTGAAGGAATATTTATGCCACCTGTGAAAAAAAACAAAAAAAAAACAACGTATGAAACATTTTATGCATAAAGATTTTCTTTTAAAATATTAAAATATATTTATTATGTGGCATGCACATAAGCGAGTAATATTCATTGATGTTTTTCTCTATGTAATGCTTCAGGATTGACTGAGAGTTTAGGTGGGTCCCTGGTATGGTACAGGTTGAAAAACTTTGCACTAAGGTACAATAAGGTCAGGCATTCCAATAATAATCCCACTGAACAATAAATAGTGAAAGATGTTACTCTCAGACAAAAAGCTTCAATCTTCCCTTGCTTATTTCCCTGGACTTTGCCTTTGAATCAGAATTTGTTAGAGTGACATATTGTATTGTGTGTGGATTAGTAGCAGTAAAGGTTTTGAATGAGTAATTTGTACCTTTGAACAATACGATATGCTTTCACTGGCCTCAAACACACACCACATAATGATATATGGTTTTGGGTGGAGCAAAATATTTTTTTCTTGCGTGAACACCTTAAAAAAAGGTGTGCTAAATTTCTTTCAATAACTTACCCATCATAATATTAGAAAAGGAGGCAGTTTGTGCAAACTGCTTCTCTACGAATTTGCCCATGAAAGTGGCAAGTCCCGCAACCATGGCAGCAAGATTCACCTGAGCCAACACTACCAACAAATAAATTGGGTTCCGCAGAGTCCTCCTGATGATTTTGGGGAAGCCTGAGGAAAGATAAGAGACACCAAACTGTTTGAAAGTATCTGAAGAACATTTCTACATTAAAGCACAAAAAGAACATCCATGAAGACAAAAACATTATATTTTGGTAGATAAATGAAACAGCATGGTTTCATGAAAACAGTATCCAAGAATCTTTAATATTTTGATAAGTCAGTGGTTGTGATTTGGCTTTGTTTTAGAACCCATTTTTACATTGGACATCAAGTGAAGTCAGCATAATTTATCCTACAGTAATCTCCTTAAAAATCAAACACTAAAATTACAATATTAATATTACCAGGAAAGTTATTTTCAGACATATTACACAAGTTCCAAAATATTGTAGAGTTTGATTGGACGCACAACTTTTAACAATAAAACATTATGGAACAGTTTTTTTGTGTGCAGCCCACCCATTGAGAAGAAATGTGCTACGTTCATGATATACAATTGTTACAGGAACAGAACATTTGAATTATTAATTTGTAGATGAGGTTTCACTTGATGGTCTCTTTAATACATTCTGTTGACTATAAGTAACGTTACACCTACATGTCTACTAACACTCATAAGAGTGTCAGTAGAGTATTAGTACTGTAGACTGGTAGGGTTAGAATAAGTTGACATGTACTTCCAAAGTTACTTATAGTCAGTATAATGTCTGTAATGGGACCATCACAATAAAGATTTAGCAGACAGTCTACTAATGCTCTAATGAGAGTTAGTTGACATGTAGTTGCAAAGTTACTTATCAACAGAATGTTCAAAAGGGACCATCAAAATAAAGTGTTACAGTAGTTGAGAGTCATAATCTGGCTTCTAACATCTGGTTCTGAGTAAGTAGGTCAAAGTGCATAGCATAAAGTTTATTTGCTTCACTTAGCGTGTTCTAAAGTAGGCCATAAACCTGCATCTTACTCACTAACCACTTAGAATCCAGTTTGACCAGATGCTGAATATGATGAGATTTTGTGGGTGAGTTGTGGAATTATCTCTGAACTGGCTGTTAAAACAATGCAGACAGCATGCAAATAAACAACATTACCAGCAAGCGCAATTTAATTTCCCCAGGTTGATTTTTGTTATTTGAACTTGGAAGTACTTCATTTGTGACTAATAAAATCGCTGACAGGTAAAATGGCAAACACACTTTTTAGGAACTCAGTGAGAGAAACCTCTTCCATCGTGTCAGTTCCAGGCTTCTTGTCTTCCATAATTTTCTCTGTTGATGGCTCTGCAGGAGTTTCTTCGATTTCCTGAGGAGATAGAAATCTAAATTTGCCTTTGAAATACCAACTGATATGATCAAGACTGTAGTGAAAAACTCTGGAATATGAAGTAGCGATGCACATACTGCAAACTGGTTTACACAAGCAAACCATCTTAACCTGTTTAAGATTTTATGAAGCCTGTTTATAAATATTTTAAAATTTGAGGTTTTGCTTCCAATATTAGAACATGCTCATTTACAGAGTTCAGAAAAAGAGCATTTAGTGCAAGAACATTCCTGTTGAACACACACTTTGTTTTTTATGCGAGGTTAGCATGTTGAGCAAGAGGGGCAAGAACAGGCTGAGACAAGCTCCTTTTGTACTCAAGTTTCTTTCCTTGTTTGTATTTTTTTTATATACACATGCTCTTTGAGACCCTAGTCGGCTTCAGGAACAAAGGCAGAATCTTAAATTACAGCAGAAACACTCACATTCATCTGCTTTATATCAGAATTTACAAAATAATTTCCAGAATCAAAAAGGCCAAAGATGGGATTTGTGATATACGTCACCTCTCTGGATATCTTCTTAGGGAAAAACAGATATGGCAAAGAAGTCAGGAGAAGGAGGGTGGCAGCTATCAAGAATCCCAACCACCAAGCTCCAACCCATCTGGGGTCATCATTTTTCATAAGTATTTTATCTGAAAAGTGGAAATAACAGCTGATTCATCATAGATTTCCCACATACGAGAGACATGAAGCCAAACTTACAATGATACATCAAGCAACACTGCTAAAGATGTTTAATCTTGAGGTCAAACTTTCTTTTTAAAATCAGTATAGCTTGTCAAAAGGCACTCGTCTAAACATGTTTAGTACAGTTGCTAAAGTATTTAATTATAATGACATCTAATGCTGTTTAAGTGCAGTAAAGTGTGTAAATGTGACTTTACATTTATGAAAGTGTAGACATGGCATATTAGACTCACCTGAAGAAATCTTCTCAACATCAACAAAGAAACGAAGGAGGACAGATGACATCAAGTAGCCAAATGCCGGCCCGATCACAGTAACTGCGAAAAGTATGCCTGTAAAAAAAGATAAAGTTGGATTATTTCTTGAATGAAACAGTGTATTTTGGGAATTGATGATTAAACAAAACTCAATATTTAATCAAACCAAGGTAGAAGGGTGAACTCCTCTTTTCTGCATAATCATCTATGTAGGAAATCCCAAAAGGTTGTATGGGGACACCGCCAATGCCCAGCAGTAACTGGCCCAGTAAAAATATTGGATACACTACAGTGTCAGTCTTGTTTGTATAGCATTTCTGATTAGATTCTTCGTCAGGGGAAGTGTTCTGTGATTGGCAAAGACCCGAGCTGTTGTCTTTGGTGTCTGTGCAACAAATACAAACAGGTTAAATACAATCAGTTATTAAGTACATCCAGTTGTTAACTACAAAAATGGCTAATTTAAAAGAAAAATGTTTACTCACTGCTATTAAAGCCTGTGTAATTGTACTCTCCACCAATGAAGTGAGGTAGTGCTATAAGGAACACCCCCATGCTAGCGATCATTGCTCCGATTCCAATACATCTCGGCCGATGTACGCGACTCCCAAAGAAACTCACAAACACGATGAGAACCGTGTTCCCCACCTTTGCTTAAAAACAACAAAACTTACATTGCATGATCTGATATAACAGTTAAAAATTATAGTTATAATATTAGTCCTTGCAGATGCAGTACCATTTCATATTAAGACTTTGTGCCTGAACTTGTAACTTTAAAAATGAAATAATTGCTAACCAGGTGCTAACAGATGTCAGAAACAACTTGAAAAGAAGGTATTTGCCTTCAGGCCATTCATGATATCGTGTTAGCACCATTGAAATATAACATTTTATCCTTGCCTCATTGAAGGCTGCTAGTAGTCCTGACATCTGACTGGAAAATCCATATCGTCTCTCAATAGTGGTTATGGAGCCCTTCAGATAACCAGACACCAGGAGCTGAGCAAGCTGTAGCATCCCATGACACAGTACAAAAAACTGACACACAAAGAAAAAAAGTGATACAAATGTAAATTCCTTTGGTATGCATTCTGTAAATATAAAAATAAATCCAAAAACAGCACAAACATTTCGGAGTCACTAAGCAAAGTATCAATATAGTTTTTTGGCTATGTTAGTGTCGTTATTTATATGACTTTTAGCCATTTAATAATCATCACTCTGATTGTTGAACAGCTATTTCAGAGCATTTGGTAATGGGATAAACATAAGAAGAAGAAGAAGAAAAAAAGAACAATATAAGGATGTGCAGTGAATATAAGGAAATTAATATCGTCCAGGCCAAATCTATGAAGACTAGTAAAGCCAGGAAACTTAACTCAGCTACGCCTCTAATAAAATAGCGCATTGTAAAAAGAAGCTTCCATTGCTACATCTTGCTACAACATTTCCAATATCTAATACTGCTGAACTTCTAACAGTGTTTACATTGTTTTTAAAACACTTCCAGAAACAAACTACCGAACCTGTAGACAGGCAAATCATATCACAGTGCAGGTAGATGCCCAGCGTCATGTTAAATTAATTGATTGTCACCAGTGTTTGGGGTAATGCATCACAAAGTAGCATGAGTTACTTAATCAGATTACTTTTTTCAAGTAACTAGTAAAATAAAACACTACTTAAATTACAAACAAGAGATCCGAGTAACTTTTTTCAAATAGTAACACAAGTTACTTTGTTTCCCCATTTCTTGTCCCCATTTTGAAAGAAATCGAGAGTAAGTGCAGAGGCGATGTGTGAGCTGTGTGAACATGATTCTTATTGTAGTTCTTGACTGAATGTGAGCATTTACTCATTTCACTTGCACAAAATGTTTCAGTATTTCTAAAAATGAATAAAAACAATGAAACGCAAACTCAGTATACACACATATACACACACACATACATATATATGTGTGTATATACTGTATATACAGTGTATATACAGTATATACACACACAAATATTTACTGCTGACCTTCAATGATCCAATTCAACCATACTAATAAGCACAAATAATTTTAGATAAACCACATTTGTGGGTTTTTTTTTTTTTTCGAAAGCAAGAGTGTTGAACTTTCTTCTCCTGCGTTCTATTCTACTGCGATCCTGAATGGCAGCACAGCTGAAAGGTTTGTTTGGAAACACCGTTGTCGTGTAAATTAACGACCAGAACGCATTAAAAGTTTTCTGTTTTCAGTTGAAAACGGTGTCGTGTAAGCGGCCCCTAAGTTAATAACAAATGATTTTTACAATGGAAATGAATCAATCAAAAACTTACTTAAGATAGAAAGAGCTGCTGTACAGCCAAAACAATATTTGTTGCATTAATTTCCTATTATCACTGTAAAGCTGCTTTGAAACAATCTGTATTGTAAAAAGCGCTATTAAAGTGAAGGTGACTTGACTTGACTTGAGCTGCACCATCTAATGTACAAGCGCAAATATACGTGTAAACATAAGGCATTACTTTCCATCAAAGTAACTAATAAACTAAAGTAATTAAATCGATTTTGCCGCACTGACCAACAGAAAGCTGCTTGGTTTGACAGTGTGAGCTGTGCTTCATACATCGCTAAACTATTGTCGATAGTCATTAGACAACGGACGTTTTTGCCTGCCAAATTTCACTGAAATTATGCTAATTTGACCGCACTTTTAGAGGGTGCTGTTTTCTTCATGAATAAAATATCATATGTTAAATATGGTTATCAAAAGATGTGTCAGTGGGTAGACTAAGCTGTAGCCTTTTTTTCCCTTAAAGGGTTAGTTCACCCAAAAAATTTTATTCTGTCAGTAATTTGTTCCAACCCCGTAAGACTTTCGTTCATCTTCGGAACACAAATTAAGATATTTTTGATGAAATGGTAAGGCTCTTTTACGTTTTCTCGTGGGTTTCTCACGATTCGGACATCCAGGAAATGCACAATTTAGAACCATTTTAAACACTAGCCTACATCGAGACCCATCTTCTCAGTTCTTGCGCATGCATCGTGACGCTCTGGTGAACTCACTCAGAGGCCCACACAGAAGAAAATGAATAGCTTAATAAAGTTGTTATGTTTGGGATTTTTTGTGCACAAAAAGTATTCTTGTCGCTTGATAAACTTATGGTTGAGCCACTGTAGTCACTTGGACTATTTTAACAATGTCTTTACTAACTTTTCTGCGCTGGCAGATGCAATTACCTTGCAGCCTATATATGAAGGAGTGAGAGAGCTCTCAGATTTCATCAAATATATCTTAATTTGTGTTCCGAAGATGAACGAAAGTCTTACGGGGTTGGAACAACATGAGGGTGAGTAACTACTGACAGAATTACATTTTTTTGGGTGAACTATCCCTTTAAATCATATTGGTCTGGTTAATATTATCTTTTCCTAAGGTGGGGCAAGTTGTGTCACTGGACACCTTTATTTTAGAAGTCATATTTGTATGTAATTAGGGATATTTACATTTTGAATCTTACCTTGATATTGTTAAAGAGACCCATTGATCTGCGACGTCTCGTTGTCTCGACAGCTGTCATTTCGTGTTTTTACAAGATACAACACATTCTGGAGAAATAAAACCATAACTATTAAAGGTATATTTTGCCTTCCTTAGCAAAACAAATATGGATTTCTTTACAACTTGATTTTTTATCTCTCATTTTAATCTAGAAATGTGGAAAGTTACAATCAGTTACAAGTTGTTTTCCGCAAGCTATTTAAAATGAACAGGAAATGCTTGTGTAACCTAACTTGGTACATGTAGTTGATGCTGTTTTTTTTTTTGTTTTTTTTTATGTTTCAGACAGCTGCTCACAAGAAAGCAGCCGTTTTGTCCCCGTTTTTTTCTTGGGAACTTGGTGAGCAGAACTTCATATGATGTCACTGTTGCGCAAGACTTAGGCTACTCCAAGTACTTGGCAGTTAGTGCTTTGTGCTGGTTTTAATTTAGCACTTTCAATTCAGCTCCAGAACAGAAGTATTGAGGAGAGTGTGCCTAATATCATCCATACTTGTTCTATTACATTATACACATTATTGAATATACTCAGGATAAGAATATATGAACTGAGATTAATTGATTAAATTTAAAGAATACTTTAATTTCTACTGTAAGTATAAAAACAAATATCTATAGCAAAATAATATATATTTAATTTATATCCTCAACATTTCTATGTCCACATCTTGATAAGTCTGACTAAGAGTTGTCCTTTACTGCCCCAGAGTTCATGAATTAATGAAAGTGTACTTACAGCTTGCTGAGACTGAAGAGTTGGAGATATAGTCTAGCTACTTTCACTTTAGGACGTTAAGTGGGCTACAAGAAGTTGCTGAGCTGGGCGGGCTTTCAGGATTGTGAAATCTCAAAAAGCATTTGGACGTGATTTCATGTGAAGTGTAAAAAGAAGGTGAAAGAAAGAAAGAAAGAAAGAAAGAAAGAAAGAAAGAAAGAAAGAAAGAAAGAAAGAAAGAAAGAAAGAAAGAAAGAAAGAAAGAAAGAAAGAAAGAAAGAAAGAAAGAAAGAACAAATAATGACAAGACAAACCTCTCAAACGAGCATCGATCACGCATTGATCAGATGACGATTGTTAACCGACAACATGCGGTAGCTAGCATAGACAGTATAAGAAGCTAGTCATATTAGGTAGCTAGTCGTTCTGTCCGTATTCCTAACTTTTTTCTTGAATTTCCTAACATAACCAGCAGATGGAGACAAAGTACACTTTTAAAACCAAACTCACTTTTATGAAATAACCCCATTTACAACAAAATACCAAACTACCTGTTCGATTTTAGATCATATTTAGGCCTGGATTTTCTTCTGATATTGGTGGAAATTCTGGAAACAGTCTACATATGAGATCAGCTGATTTTATTGCTCACTCTACATAATTTGTTCCTAAAAATATGAAAGACAAGACAATTGGTAATACGAGACCAGTTTTAACTGGTCATTCAAATTAGTGTGGGGAATTGTGTTATTTTAGGAACGGTTCATATATATTTTTGCAACTGGTGTTTTTTTACTTGCTAGGACCCCACTGAATACAAAACAACCTGTTTCCAATTTTTTTCTTCATTTTTAGTGCCAAAATTCAAGATGGCAGACAATATATGCAGAAAAATCACAGAAAATATAAAATACATAATCTTTTCACTTCTATGAAGGCTTTAAAATGGTAAACTTTTTGATGAATGTATTCCTAATAAGGCAGACAAGTGAGACCCAGACTATTTTAAAAATATGAATTGGATCATTTGCCAAAAAAATGGGCAAAAAAAAAGAAAAAAAAGGAAAAAATTAAGAAAAAAATGAAATTTTCAAAATTGGTGCATGTCTTCTCAGTATGGCAAGCCGTTTTAACTTTTATTCATTTCCAGGATATGAATTCTTGATATCAACAATTAAATTTTCACTAGTTAAAACAATAGTTATTGATATCAGAAATTAGATTTCTACTAGTAACAATGGCAATTTTTGATATCAGGAATTAAATTTCCACTAGTAACAATGCTAATTCTTGATATCAGCATTTACATTTTCACTAGTTAATAACCCCTCTGGGCTTCTTCGGTCAAAAACGGATGAAAACTTTTACATTTTGAATTTTGAATTTTAAATTTTTTTTTTTTGTTGTATTAGCTATGTGAACACACAAAAAAATCATGGACATGATTCGGATATGTTAAAGGGTCGTAAAAAAAAAAAGTCACACTTAGCTTCCTCCCGGTCAAAAATGACAGACATAGCAAATGAATGGGAATTACGAAAAAATACGAAAACTCAGAGAAACTTTTGGTGGTACAAACTACAAATCAGCCACTGTGCAGAAAAAAAGTGCACAGCAATAAAGGGGTGACACTCTAAAACATCAAGAGTGCAAATATGACACCCCCCCCCACACACACACACACACAAACACACACACCCACACCCACACACACAAACACACAACAAATTATGCTCCAAACTATATAAAAACTATATAATCATAACTCCAAAACTGTAGCAAGGAGAGTCAAAAGGTAGGTATCATTTGAAAGAACTCTTTTGAATTTTTTTGAAAATATAAATTAGATTACATTTGGACATTGTCCTGCCGAGAAACGGCTGATAAAATACAAATATATATATATAATTTTTATTATGATTTTGCATATCTTTCTTATTTGTCATGGAATAATTTAGGAAGGAAATAAGGTAGGAGGAAAATTATTTTTTAGTGAAGTCCCCTTACATGTTAGCTGCATCTGGATAAAAAATAAATAATTTTTGGATAAAGGAATCAAAAGTTACAGCATTTGGAAAAGAGATAGCCTTTTTGTAGGCTTTTTGTCTTTGACACCCCCTCATGGGCAATTTTTTTCTCCATGAAGAATATCTTGTCATAAAAGCAAAAGATTATGTTAATTTTGGGCTCATTTTAATTGTAATAATATGCTGTAAAAATGAAGTGCCATTTTCAATGATCTGTGAATGTTTCATGAGCTGTATGATGTTTTTGACACATTGCAGTACATTATTTTATAGATTATGAAAAAAAAAAGAAATTCTATTTATCAGCAAATAACTCAGCATACTTAAGAGTTTTTCAAAGTGGATAATTCACTGTAAAGTCCAGACTCTAAGTTTTCAAATGACATCAACTTTGTGTTAATCAAGGCAAGATTTTTGAAAAATATGGTATGAATATTTTCGCAGCTAGGTGGCGCCTGCTGGCGGTATACACTCGGTTTTAGAGGGATTACTCAGCACTCGTTAGGAGTTAATAAATGTAATTAGATGCATTAAAAAGCTGAGATCCTAAGCTTTAAAATGATGAATTATGAATATAATAGAAATATAATTTTTGATATCAAGAATTCCATTGTTACTAGTAAAAATGGCAATTACTGATATCAATAATTAAATTGTCACTAGTTGAAATGTCTATTCTTGATATTAACAATTGAATTGCTACTAGTAAAAATTTTCATTTTTGATATCTGAAAATGTATTTCTGATATCAATATAATTTCAGATATCTAAAATGGCTTTCTTACTAGTAACAATCACATTCATGATATCAGAATTTAACATTGTCACTAGTGACAATGGAATTATTGATATCAAAAATGAACATTGTTACTAGTAGCAATTCAAATGTTGATATCAAGAATAGACATTTCAACTAGTGACAATTGAATTCTTGATATCAAGAATCGAGAAGCACGCGTCAGAGAGAGCTTAAAAGTGATTGATGTTGGTCTCGGGTCGGGTTCGGGCTGAAAAAATTGCAGGCGTTGTCGGGCTGGGGTCGGGTAGGCCTTGAACACCACGGGCCAGGGCCGGGTTAGGGCTGGAGTTTTTGGCCCGTGCAGGGCTCTAGGCCTGTGGTATCGCAACCTGTGAGTGCATGGAACCCTGGTAATGCTACTGCACGCTCTGGGCCAAGAGCCATGTAAATAGGTTGGAGTTGTATCTTTCGTCGACGATCTCCAGTGCCCATATTAATGAGACTGTCTTTGTTGAGGTCTGGTACCCTGCTTAGAGCAAGCACCAAGACATCTGTGTCACATGTGTAGATATGTGGGGTTTTGCCTAAATTGCCTAAAACTTACTGCTACTGCATACATGATCAGTAGAGTGTCTGCCTCTTCTTGTGAGCTCCTCATGCAGAAAAAAGCATGGCAGAAAAAAGCCAACCTCATTCTCTACCTTGCTCATAAAGCTGTTGAACTATGTAAACTGTCAATTACAGTTCACACACACAAAGGTGTTATGGCCTCAAAAGTTAACATGGTGAGCATGAGGAGCTCACAAGAAGAGGCGGACACTCTACTGATCATGTACGCAGTAGCATTACCAGGGTTCCATGCACTCACAGGTTGCGATACCACAGGCCATATCCGTGGGAAAAGAAAAGGTTTCGGTGGAACATGTTTAAAACTCTAAAACCCAACCAGGGAGTGGGAAAACTATGTCCCACTTCAGGAGCAGTTACAGAGCACATTCTGAGAGCACACTGGCAAGCAAATGTTTAGGCACAAGATACAGTGCCTGCTCCAAAGATTCTTGATGCACTATCACTGGGATGGAGGCAAATTGATGATGGGCAATGGGCTCCTGTCCTGTCAAAACTTCCACCAGCACCAGAGGCTGTTGTGGAGCTTGTGAAGTGCCCTTGTCTTGCCAGTCAATGCAGTAGAAGGTGTTCTTGCAAGAGCAACAACTTACCATGCACGCAACTTTGCAGGTGTGAGGGCTCTGAGGAGACATGCATCAATATTGAAAAGTCAGACAGTGACAGTGACAGTGATGAGGATAAATACTTGAGTGACAATGGCTGACTGTTTTGTTGAACTCTTCAATAATGAAACAAAATGCAGATTTTTTTTTTAATTTTTTCCAATTTTGCTATTTTTTTCACCCAATTTTTTGGCAAATGATCCAATAAATATTTTGAAAATAGTCTGTCTCACTTGTCTGCCTTATTAGGAATACATTCATCAAAAGTTTACCATTTTAAAGCCTTCATAGAAGGGAAAAGATTATATATTTTATTTTATTGTCTGCATATTGTCTGCCATCTTGAATTTTGGCACTAAAAATGAAGAAAAAAATTGGAAACAGGTTGTTTTGTATTCAGTGGGGTCCTAGCAAGTAAAAAAACACCAGTTGCCCAGGCTGGAAAAATAATTTCCCTCTTCCTGCAAAAGCTCAAAAGTTTCATTTTGTTTATCGTTTCCTAGTAACAAAGGCTGGCTATCTTTCCCATCTTTCCCATTGGCTTCATGTAATCCATTCTCCCCAATAATTTTCCATGTCATCTGATTGTTAACAGAATTATTGTGGTGAGCGCAGAACATTATTTTAATTAAAATGATTATTAGGTTATATGAAGGAAACTTTTAATCAGTCAATGCGTTTTTCCGGGTATAAATAGCATAATGGTGGTTACACCCATCATTGGTTGATAATCATGATAATTCATGTTACCCATGGTCATATTTATTACCCAAGTTAATTAGAAAATGTATGTATATAATGATATAACTAACATATATCCATTTGAAATGTTTAAAAAGGCGATTATTTGCAATTTTTGGTGATATATCCGCCATCTTGGATTTTGGGCCTGTGCAGCCCGGGAAAAAATCGGAAACAGGTAGTTTTGCAAACTATAGGGTCTGAAGAAGTAAAAAAACATAATTTGCAAAAATCTATATGAAATGTTCCAAACACTTTATTTTGCTACATATGGCCCTGCACTAAATGGCATGATTACAGAAAAGTCTTTCAGGAGCTATATTACTTCTAAAGGCATCTATTAGAATGCTGCATATTTGTTTAAGGTATTGCCATACATTTTTTTCTAGCTATCTAGAACTAGGCCTACATGTTATTTTATCATGTTCATCACAAAAAAAAAAAAAATAATAATATTAAGATTAACTTTACTATACCAGTTATTCAACTGTATTCATGGTTTATATATACAGGGTTATATACTTGCTTTCTCTCTCTTTTTATAGTTGCATGGTATTATGTAACCAAAGAACATGGGAGCAAGGACAGAAATTAACCAGGGAAGTGACCAAATAGGTACGCATATTTAAATTGTGGTGGCAGAAAAATGCTCTCATTTGATATGCATTTCATAATATTCTGTTAGTGCTATTTGTTTAGTGCATCTACACAGGTATCTACACGGGAACTGTCCCAAATGGCTTCATTTGAGTCCGCACTTTCGTGACATAATGCTAATTTGACTGTCGGGCAAGTGTACTTCGGAGTTCGCTTCAGTGCGGGCTCGGAAAAAGTGAGCATCGAGGGCGCATATCACCGCAAAGAGGGTGCTCGCAATCACCCTTCTGAAACTTAAAATGAGAAATGGGACAGGCTTGGCTGAAGCCCTCCTAAAAAGGGCCAAGTGACGCCTTTGTGACGAGCTGCTCATAACATTTACCACAAAGCACAACGCATGATGGGCAGTCAAAACCATATGCAGAGATTAAAGTTGATTCAGCCACTTACTCTTAATTTTTCGCTGCCACACCAGCTGCCCGTACCCGGTACGTACGTTTTAACAGCTAGTGAAGTGATATCGAAGAACCATAGCAAAGAACACATTCTTAACCTACCAGAGAAATGGTACAGCCCAATGGGGAGTGAGGGTTTGAAAATCGTATTTCATTAGATTAGGCTATTTCCTGAATTGTTGGTATGTGATGGTAATACTGCATTTAAAT
Source organism: Scardinius erythrophthalmus (assembly GCF_964197995.2). Lineage (NCBI taxonomy): Eukaryota > Metazoa > Chordata > Actinopteri > Cypriniformes > Leuciscidae > Scardinius > Scardinius erythrophthalmus. Next base: position 25,204,282 of record NC_138237.1, on the reverse strand, counting down.
ACATACAATTTTGGATAGTTTTTTCATCAGTAGTACCCCCCAAACTATTTTTTTCATCCCTTTTGGGAGGGTGCAAGTCTCATCTAGGGGGGTCAGAGACTTGCGGAGACTGGAGATGTTATGACTTGATGTTTAATACTTGATTTATCTTCATTAATCCGTAATTTCAATTGACGTGATTATTTTCCAATATAAATCTTTTGTCAAGGACATTTTAGCATGGATCACATTGCGAGTAGTACAGGTGATAGCCTACAATATTTAAATTTAAAAAAAAAAAAAAAAAAAAAAAAAAAATAATTGATACAATTTTTTCAAATTCTGGCACGCTTGGGAAACTAGCCTTGTATAAAAGAAGACTTTTTTTTTAACAACAACCGAATTTGTCAACATATCTGATCTCTTAAAGGTAAATAATGGGCGATATTGACATCATTTAATGATTCATCAGATTATAGTAAAAGGCAATGTTTAATTATTTATAATATTTCTATTACATATCCTTTCAACATTTCATCTGAATATCAATTGTTCACTACCTGTCTAGCGATTGTGTTTATGTTGACATAATAAATAAAGGTTTTTTTTTTTTTTTTTTTTATCTTCTAGCGTGTGTCATTATATATTGAGTTGGCTCGTGTGTTTATGTTTCACGAATCGGGAATGTGACATCATTCATTTCTGTTAAGGGAGCATAGTGAGCATCAATGCTCCCTGGTTTTTGTGGTGCAATGTGGGATTTTTCAGGGAGTGAATATTTCAGTGCACTGAAAGAATGTTGTGATTGAGACAGCTCTTAAAATGGCCAACTCCCTGATCAGTGCCCTGACCACTGAACTAGCAGAGTGAGATGCACCAGTCCAGATGTTTTCATGTTTCCTATGCAGTATGGAACTTTTGTCTCTGTCACCATCTGTGGTTGAAACATAAAATTGCAAGTGGCTTGGAGGATTTTTTACATTTTTTTTTTAATTTGGAACAAAATCTTTCATAGTGCACCTTTAAACAACTGGCTTGTATGTGACGTACTAAAGCCTAAACAAATTATTAAAATATTATTTAAAATATTATTAATGTTATCTTTATTATTTATTTATACAATAAGTGTATTTATGTTGAGCTTCTCACAATAATATAGTTCCACATGTACATAATGATTATGAAAACCCGTCAACGTAAACCCTACCCCTAAACCTAAACCTATACCCATCACAGAAAACTTTCTTCATTTTGACATTTGGAAAAATATATGTGTATCTCATTAAGCATGATTTATAAGCTGTTTTCCTCAAGGGGACCAAAAATATTTTGGGGATATACTATCCTTGTGGGGACATTTGGTCCACACAATAGGTTTACCATGACCACACACTATATATACATTTTTTAAACCCAACATGTACAACCCAGAGGTTAAAGCAGGAGATGGATTATTTTATTGGATACGTGCATCAATATAACATGTTATATTTAACAACTCTTTACAGCTCCACAATTTTTATTTCATTTTCTTTAATAAAACAAATTCTTATTTGAACATTTAAAGAAAAAAATATCCTGGGAACAAGTAGAAAAAAGTTGTTTACTAATTACTAAGACTTGATTTTCCTGCGTAGAAAGTAACGTCTCGGTTACGGATGTAACCCTCGTTCCCTGAGTGGGAACGGAGACGTTACGTCGGATGACGACGATTGGGGTTTCACTTAGAAGCCTATCACCTTCGAATATATAAAACGAGCCAATGGCAATGAAATGCCATGGGTCTGCGGAATTTGCATAGCGTAACTCCGCCCGCCGCAGGGGGTATATAAGGAAGTACGCTGGCAGAATGCAGATATGTCTTCGCTGAGGAGTCGAGACTGGACCCAGGCGTTTTTCAGCGATACAGCGGAAGTGGCAGGAAGACGTAACGTCTCCGTTCCCACTCAGGGAACGAGGGTTACATCCGTAACCGAGACGTTCCCTTTCGTGGTCACTCCAAGTTACGTCGGATGACGACGATTGGGGTTCCAGTCTAATCACGCCACCTCGGCTGTCTTCTAGTGCCCTGCGTAAGTCTGAGCTCCCTGTTGTGAGACTAGCACAAATGAAGGAGTCCTACTTAGCACAGGGATACCAAGGTACACTGGGAAGCATATCTCAGAGAGAGAGATATGCAATCATGCCCAGCCATTGATGGGGGGGACTTAGAATACACATATGACCCGGAGGGAAGCATATGGAATAACACTGGGGTGTCCAGCCGCAGGTGGAATATTTAAACCCCAGGGGGGGCAAGGTGGCTTGCCAAGGGAAAGACACACGCTCCCAAGAGACTTACAGTGGAATACACATGTGGGGGTCGCCCAGAGGGGGACCATGCACATGGAGGCACCTAGTCAAGCGCAAAAGCTGCATTATGGCAAAATGGCATAAGTCAGGCGTTGACGTAACCAGTGCTGGAGGAACTCAGAGCTTATCAGACTCACCTGAGAAGAAAGTCGCACGTATCCCGTCCGTGGAGAGGAATGGCGAGCAAGCGAAGACACCTGAGCAGAATCTAGCACCGGCTGGTTGAAGCGAGTACATGAGAAGAAACTGGCTCTACTCGGAGATTATAGAATCTCGCGAATGTGTTGGGTGTCGCCCAGCCTGCAGCTCTACAAATGTCTGTTAGCGAGGCGCCATGCGCTAGAGCCCAAGAGGAAGCCACACTACGAGTGGAGTGGGCTTTCACACCAAGGGGGCATTGACAACCTTGCTGCTGGTATGCCAAAGCAATGGTATCCACTATCCAGTGAGATAGCCTTTGCTTTGAGAGAGCCTTTCCCTTCAGCTTCCCACCATAACAGACAAAGAGCTGGTCTGAGGTCCTGAAACACCGCGTCCTGTCTACGTAAGCACGAAGGGCGCGTAGTGGACAGAGCAGTGCCAAGGCTGGGTCTGCCTCCTCCAAGGGCAGCGCTTGCAGGTTCACTACCTGGTCTCGAAAGGGTGTGGTAGGAACCTTGGGCACATATCCAAGCCGGGGTCTCAGGATCACGTGAGAGTTAGCCGGCCCGAATTCCAGGCACGCTTCGTCAACCGAAAATGCCTGCAGGTCCCCTACCCTCTTGATGGAGGCCAGTGCAACCAGGAGCGCTGTCTTCATAGACAGGAACTTAAGCTCTACTGATTGCAAAGGCTCAAATGGAGCACTCTGCAGGGCAGTTAGAACCACTGAGAGGTCCCAAGAGGGTACGAGGGGAGGACGAGGAGGATTCAGTCTTCTCGCTCCCCTCAGGAACCTGACGATCAGGTCGTGCTTCCCCAGAGACTTACCATCAACTGCTTCGTGATGTGCGCCAATGGCGGCAACATACACCTTCAGGGTGGAGGGAGACAGCCTTCGCTCCAACCCATCTTGCAGGAAGGAAAGCACGACACTGATGGGGCATTTCGTGGGTTCTTGATGTTTAGAAGAACACCAGTTGACGAAGAGGTTCCACTTCAACGCATAGAGATGTCTCGTGGACGATGCTCTAGCGGAAGTGATGGTAGCCACCACCGCAGGTGGTAGGGTACTCAAACCTGCCTCGTCCCATCCAGGAGCCACACATGGAGGTTCCAAAGATCGGGACGAGGGTGCCAAAGGGTGCCCCGTCCCTGAGAAAGGAGGTCCTTCCTCAGAGGAATTGGCCAGGGAGGTGCTGTCGCGAGGAGTACTAGTTCGGAGAACCAGGTCCGGTTGTGCCAATACGGGGCAACCAAAATGACCTGCTCCTCGTCCTCCCTGATCTTGCGCAAAGTCTGCGCAAGAAGGCTCACTGGGGGAAACGCATACTTGCGTAGGCCCCGCGGCCAGCTGTGCGCCAGTGCATCCGTGCCGAGCGTGCCCTCGGTCAGGGAATAATACAGGTCGCAATGGGACGAGTCGCGGGAGGCAAACAGGTCTACCTGTGCGTCGCCAAACTGATCCCAAATCAGCTGGACCATCTGGGGATGGAGTCTCGAGACAGCTCGTCGGCCGCCTGGTTCAGGTGTCCCGGGATATAAATGGCTCGAAGCAACCTCAGATGCTTCTGACTCCATATGAGGAGGTGGCGAGCTCCTCATATGGAGGTACATATGAGGATACATGTGATACATGTGCAGCAGAGAAAATGTCTGAGACAGAGGCTGCGAATTCTAATCTCTATCCCCCGCCGAAAACAAAGTTAAAATCTGCAGTGTGGGAATACTTTGGTTGTTTGAAAAACGAACGCGGGATTTTCCTTGAAGATGGATATCCAGTCGTGTCCAGAAATATGGACGAAGAGTGGCTGCAAAAGGAGGAAATATGTCGAACATGTTCTCCCTATTATTCGCGAACACCATCCCTCCCTGCAGATAAATTTATAAATGGTAAATTTACCATTTATAACTTAAGGCCATATTATTTCCGTGTTGCTGAGGAAATTTACAATATAACAGATGTCACGTAAAATGCTCGATTTAATAGATAGATGAATACATCTAAAATATAGCTGCGCAATTAATCAAATCGCTATATGAGTGTGTCTATTAATATACAGCGGAAAAAAACTGCTATACTGTAAAACTATATTCTGCTTGTTCTGCGTGTCTGTGTGAATGAGCAGCGCCATTTTGCCTAGTACACTCAAGTATGGGTGACGCTCATGGTGTTTAAAGCGTCTGCCGTCTCACTCACTATATGAGGACGTGAACACATGAACATATCCAGAGCTGCTCTGCTTTTATTTAAAAGAATCATCATCAAATACACTCTGACTGAAACTCATAGGTGTTTAGTACAACCTGTCAAAATAAAAGTTCGATTTAGCTGAAAGAAATATGTTACTATTGTACAATATAATAACTTAAACTAGCTTAAAGTTATAACAACAATAATAATAAAGTTTATTTAAACATTAAGAAATACAGTGTTTTATCTGTTTTAATTTAGTAAACAGTGTTGTGCAGAGTATGCAGACAAACAAAAGTTGTTACATTTCATCTGATTGCATTTTCAATAATATATTTGTATTAAATCATAGAATCCAGACAAATTATATCAGACAAGTTACCCAGAATTTCTGAAGAAATAAAATACATTTCATAAGACTCTACTATCTTATAATTATCTTAAATAATAATTAATAAATTAAGAATAAAAATAAGTTAAGGTTTTATGAAATCAATTGATTAGACGTGTTTGTTCAAATGGGAATTTATTTTTTCTTTTTTTCTTATTTTTTCAAAAGGTAGACTCATACAAAAAAGTTTTTTGTTTTTTTTATTAAAAAGTTTGTTTTAATAAACCATATGTTCAACCAAAAAAACCCTATCTGTTTTCATTCATTTAAGGGCCATTGTAGCAGATGATTAAAATAATAATAATGATTGTTTATTACCGTATATCATGAAACCGTGATATTTTCTGAGACGATTATCATACCGTGAAAATCTCATACCGTTACAACCCTAGACAGGGCTAGCCCGAAAGGGAGAACCGCGTACTGGTATGCCTGCCCCTCGAAAGCAAACCGTAGGAACGGTCTGTGTCGAGGTAAAATGGAGACATGGAAGTAGGCGTCCTTCAGGTCGATCGCTGCAAACCAATCCTGCGGCCGTACACACTGGAGGATGTGTTTGGCCGTTAGCATCTTGAACGGCAGCCTGTGAAGGGAGCGGTTCAAGACACGCAGGTCGAAGATTGGCCGTAACCCACCGGACTTCTTGGGTACAATGAAGTAAGGGCTGTAGAAGCCGGACTCCATCTCGGCTGGAGGGACAATCTCGATTGCACCCTTCGCCAGTAGGGTGGCGACCTCCGCTCTCATGACAGGGGCATTGCCACCGACCATAGTGAAGCGGACTCCCCTGAAGCGGGGAGGAGATATCGCGAACTGAATCGCGTAGCCGAGTCTGATGGTTCTCGCGACCCAGCGGGACAGTCTGGGAAGCTCTAGCCAGGCCTCCAGAAAGTGCACCAGCGGGGTCATACGAACCACAGACGTACCGTCGGTGGGGCAGCGAGGCGGAATGACCGGCACCGGCGAGGGTGGCATAGCGGCCCTGTGCGGGGGCACGGTCATTAACCGCATCCTGCCAGAGGAGGCCAGGGGAGGGCGCGCGTCCCACGGGGGCGTGCTCTGGCAGGGGTCTGGCGACAGAGGGGGATGAGAGGAGCGTGGCCCGTGGGCGGCGCGTGCTGTCATCCCGCACCTCTGGAACAGAGGAGGGCGGCAGTGGCGGGACCCGAGGGTGGCGCACACTGTGGCCCTCGGGCTCTGTTGGCTCAGGATTGGGGGATTCGATTCTGTCTTTAACCACATTAGGGTACTGCTCGTTGTTGGACGAGCAGCGGGGAGTGGAGAACAAAAGATTCTCCCCCGGCCCTCCACCGGGGGAAGGAGTGGCCCTGCTATCAGCTCCTGAACAGAAAAGAATGCCAATCCTGAGCTGCCCGTCTCAGGAGCGCCGCTTAGCCTGGCGTTTAGCGGGCTGCGGGGCTGGAGAGGGCTGTGGCGCCTTCCTTCGGCTTCCTCCACGACGCAGCCCAGATGAAGGCTGCTGCTGGGGACGTGCCGGAGGGGCGGGTGCCGCGGGAGGGCGCCCTCCGCGGCGAGCAGGCTGAGGATTCTGTGCCGACGGCTGAGCAGCGGAGCGTCGGGGCAGAATGTGCTTAATCGCCTCAGTCTGCTTCTGGGCAGTCGAGAACTGTTGGGCAAAGTCCTCGACTGCACCGCCGAAAAGGCCGGCCTGGGATATGGGAGCGTCAAGCAGACGAGTCCGCTCGGGCTCACGCATATCGGCCAGGTTCAGCCAGAGATGTCGCTCCTGGACCACAGCTGTGGACATCACCAAACCCAGGGAGCGCGCGGTCACCTTCGTCGCCCGGAGAGCGAGGTCGGTGGCGGCACGCAGCTCATCGAAGAGCCCTGGGTCTGTCCTACCCTCGTGCATGTCACGAAGCATCTTGGCCTGGTAGACCTGTAAGATGGCCATGACATGCAAAGAGGCAGCTGCCTGTCCCGCCGCTCTATAGGATTTCGCCACCATGGTAGACGAGAATCTACAGGCTTTGGACGGGTGCTTAGGATCACCACGTGATGAAGCGCTTGCCGGACACAGCTGCATCGCGACAGAACGTTCAACCGTGGGAATCCCAGTGTACCCACAAGCATCAGCTCTATCGAGGGGAGGAAAGGCGGAGAAAGCCGACGAACGATCGCGGGAGGACATGGGAGCCTTCCAGGACCGCGTGACTTCCTCATGCACTTCCGGGAAGAATGGTATTGGGGTTGGGCGGCGACGGGTGTCAGCGGCCGCTCCCAAAAACCAATCATCCAGCCGCGAGCGCACTGGATCGGGTGGCGGGGACCACTCTAATCCAATGGCCGCGGCTGCCCGGGAAAGCATGGCAGTCAGCTCGGGATCAGACTCGGGCAATGCCGAATCCTCACTTCCCGAGGACTCACGCCCACCTTGTGATGCAGCGATCGACATCGTATCCTCTTCTGGAGCGCCAAACGAATAGCGCGGGGCCTCCGTAGAGGGACCAGCGGTTTCGGTTTGGACACTCGCGGGTACCGATGCTGAAGAGGGGTGTGTGGACCGTGGACGTGTCGGCGGTATGTCCCACACAGTCACCCTCAGGTCACCCTGGCCACCAGCCGAAGTACAGCCTCTCGGGGAGACCGTAGATCGGGGTGTGGATGAGGGGACTCTCGCTCTGACAAGCTCATTAAATCTCGACCGCAGCATGGAGATGGTCATGTTCCCGCAATGGGAACATGAGTCATCCACAAATGCTGCTTTAGCGTGATCGACGCCCAAACACGCTAAACAGAGATTGTACACATCAGAAAAGAATATGTCGCGACCGCAACCAGAAGTGCACGGGCGAGGCATCTTTAAAAAGACGTGCCGCGTGCAATGCTCTTTTTGTGAGAGGAAAAACTCTGCGGATGTTGAAGCGAACAGGGAGAAACACACTATCTGTCAGATCACTGAGCAGATCAGCAGGGTAGTGAGCACTCGCTGAAATCGCCGTCACACCAACACCGGAGAGTTCGCTCGTCTCGAAGGGAATGAGAAGATTAACTCAGAATATTTGGCTTGCAGGAGTGGAGAAGTTCTCGGCTCCGAAGCGAAAACATATCTGCATTCTGCCAGCGTACTTCCTTATATACCCCCTGCGGCGGGCGGAGTTACGCTATGCAAATTCCGCAGACCCATGGCATTTCATTGCCATTGGCTCGTTTTATATACTCGAAGGTGATAGGCTTCTAAGCAAAACCCCAATCGTCGTCATCCGACGTAACTCGGAGTGACCACGAAAGGGAACTACTTGCACATTATCAATATGATGCAACACTTGAGGATGGTTGTATAGCACCAGAAAGCATCAACACCTGCCAAGGCAACTGTGATCGATGGGAACTGTGAAATAAACATTTTAGGATGACAAAGGTCAATGTAAAACTTCAATATATAATGTGTTCGTTATTTTCAAGAAAAAAATATATATATATAAATAAATTATAAAATGAATATATTTGAGTAGTTAATAATCAAAAACAAAACATTACTGCTACTCCACTCCTGACTAGACTTGTACACTGTAAAAAGATGGATGCAAATGTTACTGGGAGCTGGATGACAGGAAGTTAACATGTTTACAGTATTATTACAGAATTTTCATGTATTTGTACTGAGTTTAGCTTCGTTTATACTTGAACAAAATATATTTTCTACCTGTAAGACAACACACTCACGTACTTTTATTTTTGAGTAAATTCACTTTAATTATTGTTTGAATCATTCAGATCCCTTAATAGTCTCACTTTATATTATGTGTCTTTAACTTTAACTAACATTTAAATTAATAATTTGATATTGCACTTATTGTGTACATACATGTTTTACATTGTACTTATATTTAAACAAATAAATAAAAAAATAAATACCTGCATGTAGTTACAGCTGTAATTAATTTCTGTAATTAAGGTGATGTGGTATGACAACTGATTTCCCCATTGACAGAAAGATGCTTGCCTTTCTAAGAGTCATGTTGTGAACAATGTTTGTTGATACAAAGTAATTGGAGCACCTTCAGGACTATAGTTGCATCACCCGGAACCAATTGTTATTGTCCACATTACACAGTATATTGTTGAAACAGATGAAGATTATGTCTTAATTAGACAATAGTTGTATTGAATCCACAGAGGGGCAATGAAACTGTTGCATTTCCGTTAATGAGCTCTAAAATAGTTTGCTTTTAAGGGACATATTGAAATGTCAAATAATAATTAATCCTCTGGGAGCTAATTGACAAGCCAATAAATGTTTATCACACAAATCTGCTAATGAAGCAAGCTGATAATGAAGTCCCGAGACGTTCCAGATTCCTCATGGCTCTAATTCATAATGGGGCAGTTTATTATTCTTTCCCTTCCAAAACAGCTCCAAATAAATTATGCAACACCTGAATATCGGCCTCTGTTTGATTTTTCATTATGAAACATTGCCTTCAACATCAATATTAAATAATTGTCAATACATATAATTGAAAGTTGTATGCCTTGAATATAGTATAAAAATAAGCACAATTACATTTATAATTACATTGTTGACCCTTCCCTTAACCCTTAACTCACCCTTAAACCTAACCAGACCACCAAACATGTCCCTACCTTACCCGTATCCCATCTCAACAGCAGCAACAGTGTTTTGCAATAAAATGTAAACAATAAGTACATTCTTATTTTTTGTAAGAAATGTACTTTAATGTACATTACTTGCAATGGTATACAATTTTGTGAATGCCTTCTCAGTGATTAAAACCTTTCCGGAATTCACACCTGTCCTTGTTATGATTTTTATTATAAATGAAATGCAGAACATTAGTTCTACCAGAAAGACTCGGGAGAATTAATACTGTGACAATGAACATTTATTTAAGAGCTCAGCAAACAATCAAATTCTTTTGGCGTAGAATTCTTTGGTCCGTAACTCGCATTCCGAGGGTACGGAATCTGCATATCCTGCCTGAAGACGAAGGCAGGGGCGCAGCCAACCCCCTGCGAAGTAAGGAAGGGGGCCATCTGGTGGTGGTGGGGTGGAAGGAGGAAGAGGACATCCTGGCGTCTTCAGGATGGAGGGGAGAGCCCGTCTGGAGGTGTTGGGGAGGATGGAGGGGAGGACCCAACATGGTGGTGTTGGGGGGGATGGAGGAAAGGTCCCATCTTAGTGGTGGTTGGGGAGGATGGAGGTGGTTGAAGCGATAGCATCTGCGAACTCAGACCTGAGTAAGTACCACCCTTTTATACTGGGCTATTAAGATATGATTGGATAGATGAGAAGGTAATAAGTGACGAGAACGATTGAGTCTTCCTGGCAGAACTTGCGCTAGGCTTCATTTATCTTAAGTGTGAATCGTATGTATTATTAGGCCTACTGTATATTCAAAGATGTTCCTTATACCTCTATAGGAAAACACCTGTAGACAGACTTTGGGTGATTCAGATCCAAAGTATAAATCATTCAAGAATCAGTGGTCATAAGTTTCAATGATTTGGAAACTGTAATCTGGACCTCTAAGTTTTGAAAAGTTCAATTCATATTACTGACTCGTATTAATGAAAATGTAATTAAAGTGATGTATCTGTCAGCTGATTACCTCATAGACAAAAAGATGCTCGCCTTTCTAAGGTTCATGTTGTAAACAATGTTAGTTTGTTAAACCTTCAGGACTGTTACATAACCCCGAACCAATTGTTATTGTTCACATTACACAGTTTATTGTTAAAAACAGATGATCAACAGAGTTAGAAAATATATTTGGGATACTTTTTTTGAGTTAGGGTTAAAAACAGTGTAACAATAATTACAATAACTTGTAATGGTTCATCACATGAATTCGGCCATGAAGTTACCCACCTCATGACACTATCACAAATGTAAATATAATGCTACATCATGTGTTGGTTGTGCCTAAAGTGTCAAATATTTATTTAAGGTGACCCATGAAATGTGACCCAATTCCGATTTTTTGCTCACGTGACACAGATCGGACTGTGTTCTATGACTGTGTAAACAGGAAAAAAAACACATGCATTCGGATATTTCGAGATCGGTTTCAGGTCTCATTCATATGTGGAAATAAATCATATAGGCCTATAAATCAGATATGTTCCATTGTGACTGTGATGTAAACAGGCAGATCGGATTTTCTGAGGCATTAGGCAAACGTTGACACAACATATCAAAGGTTGGCTTGCTCATCCTAAAATTTCGGACCAACTGCTCCTCGTTAAAGCCAATATTTAAACAGAATATGCTTCCACCAATCCTGGGATCTCTCTCGCACACAATAACTGAAGAATATGCGCAGGCTGCAATGATGGCACTTTTCGGAGAATCATGGTGATTTGGCTAGCATCAAGCATATTTCAAGTTCGTCCATCTGTGCAAGAGAATTTAATCCTTTAAGAATGCGCGATGTTTCAGATAGTATGACAAATGTAAACACATGAATCGGATACAGTTGAACGTGTAAACGGACGGTAAATTGGGCATCAAGACCTGCAGTGTATACAAGGTCTTATTTTCAGAACAATAACAATTTAACTTTTTACCACTCTCCGTGCCTCCCCTGGCATGCTCTGGCGACATCCCACACTTTGAAAACCCCTACATTAAAGGGATGGTTTGGAGTAAAATCAACCTAGGGTCCTTTGCACCATGACCTCGAGCCAAACTTCTGTAAAATCTACCAAAAGTTAATGAAGATTAATATGCAGAACTGATATGTCCCTTAACAAAAGTCGAACTTTGCAATGCTTTGCAGAGTTTGAAGAATGTATGGAAGTAAAATAATGTCAAATGTTTTTGAAATAAAAAAGCCTGTTGAATTGCACTACTTGAAAAAAAGAGGCATTGCATTAACCATGCTTGCATTTTAATGCATTGTAGATTTTTAGGGCTTGCATTTTTATGGGCTGAAATTCAACATGGTGGAATATTTGTGCTGTGAATATTTCAATTAAAAACATTTCAAACACATTTTCATTATTAAAAATTCAATAATCCATATTCACCTTTCATATTTCACTTCCAAAATATTCAAACTGTTTAAAAATACAACCTATAATATTCAACAGGCAATTTTCGTTCCATTTTATTTCGCTTTGCAAAATCGCTTCCACAAATTCAGTGGTTCAAATTCGACAGTAAATTCAACATTGACATCCAGGAACTGCAGGAAAAGCAGTAGATTGCCGAGCATACTCTCCATCTGCTGTTAGTCAACCTCACCAGCAGGAGGTGCAAAAGCGTGTGTTGTTGACGAAGACCAGAGCAACAGTTAGAGCAAGCCATTCATTCATAAAACTCATTTATAGCAATGTAAGTGTATTTGTGATTATTATGACGGCGGTTTTATGTTAAATTCAGTGTCTTCACGGTTACTTTTCCTGTGTAGCCTACATGCATCTTTCTCTACCGTGAACAAGATTATAATGTTATTCCCTGATGCGGATAGGTCTACAGATCCTATGTTACATTTTTGAGGTTGACATATATTTCTCTTGGTTGTTTAGTTGCCTTAACTTTATATTGCATGCAGGCTATTAGGGTTTCCCTCAATAGGCTACTTCGGGATTCCCCTGCTGAACATATAAAACGCTTAATGTAGCTTAATGGACTAATTACAGTGATATAAAAGACCAAACTCGCAGGCAAGCAGATGGACTCAGAATAACGCGCAAAGCTTAATGCTGAGCGTTTCCCAGTGATAGACTGGGACTGGCATAAAGTTGGCTTGACGTTGGACATTCGCACATTTAGGGACCGTCTCTAAAGTGTATACGACATTGGTATACACGTTTCTAACTTCGATAGCATTTGAATATAACGACTTACAGTCATAAAACCAACTAGAAAGTGTTCATGTAGTGTCAGGCATAATGCGCACCCTTTGGATTTTTGATATTTATTCAAATATAAGTGTGCTATTGAAGTTAGAAACGTGTATGCCAATGTTGTATGCAACTTTAGAGACGGTCCCTAAATGTGCGAATGTCCAATGTCAAGTCAATTTTACATTTAGTCATTTGACTTCAGTCAATATTAGGTAGTTATCATGTTTTTCACTTTAGAATACTGATCCAAATAATTAGTAGTACCTTTAGAATGATGTAGTAATACTTGAGTCATTACCAGTGTTGGGAGTAACGCGTTACAAAAGTAATGTATTACAGTAACTTATTACTTTTTGTTGTAACGCAGTAGTGTAAGGCATTACTAATCAATTTTCAGTAATATTTTACTCTGTACATGTTCAGTAACGCTTGCATTACAACACACTTTTAGGCCAAAATTTAATTGTTCAAAAAAAAAAAAAAAAAAAAAAAAACGGGGGAAAAAACAGCCAGACCGCGAGACATTAACGAATGAAAAATGCCTATAAGTTATTACATGTTCGTGGTCAGTCAATAGCCGCGTGTGGTGTCCAAGTTTGTAAATAACGACTAAATGACAGCTTCTGATATTTACTCGCTTTATTTCATTCATCTCCCTCTTGCTGGTGTACCTTTGTATTGTGTGACAAAGTCCAGTAAAAGCGTGTTTAGGACAGGTTTAGCAGGAGTGCCGCGAGGCATGATTTCAGTCTCTGTGCTCGCGCTGGCCAGTGGAAAAGTGGCTAATGAGAATATGGTAGAAGAAGACTGTACATTCGCGAGATGGACGTATGCGCATTACTCTGTTTGTTCTGTGTTTTCTTTCTAACCAGAGAGCAGTATGTTTTCTTTCGTTTTGAATTGTTCTGTTTAAAAGTAGACATGTCTGACTGTGAGGCAAGTGCGCTGAGTTTCGGTTCATTTATGAGACACGCTTCAGTTCACGTGCCCTGATTATCTCGTCTACTATATTTACTTCTTTTCTTATTTATTAAATCCAAGCAATTGGTTGATGAAACATTGATTAAAATTAAGATACAATTAATACAAAACGAAATTCACTTTAAAGAAAGGCTTTGTTCTTTCTGTTTGAGGTCTCTGTGAAAGCTTTAAAGCAGTCTTTTAGTGCCGCTTTCAGAGCGCTCACGTCCATAACTGAGAACTGACACGACCATTGTTTTTTCCTCATAAATGCGAACACGAAAAATAAAATAAAATAAAATGAATATATTATGTTCTGTGGAGAGCCAACCCTTCTTCATCCGGTGGGTAGTATTAATTTTGGTTTGCTTAGCGTAATTCACAGAATTACTAAAAAATATTTTGCTACCTAAAAGTTAAAGATTTTTTTGTGTCACGCATGCATGCATGTCTATTTCCCTCATATTAAATATAAAATGCATGTGTGTAGATTTATATTTTTCTAATATCTGGTCTCCTTTATTAAGGGAGTAGCCTATGGATATATAAACAGTCATTTCAATATATTGGTATTAAATGCATTTTCTGAGAATTTATATTTCACATTTTTACAGCAAATGTCACGTCCATCCATAACGCTGGAATTGCTCAATTTTAAAGAATTTATTCTCAACTAGTTTTTTGGTGTAGGTCCGTATTTTATAATGTTAATTTCAAATAATACTAATAGTAATTCAAAGATGTGGTAGCTTTGGATCTGGACGGGAAGGATAACTCTGGGAATTGGAAGGGGATGTTCTGCCTTCTCACACCGCGCACCGTGACACAGGTTCGTGCATCTGAGTGTCGCGGTTTCATATCGCATATCTTTACAGCCCTAGTCATTTTAGAATGTTAAGTTCTACTTCTGTAGTTGTTTTGGTGAAAGTAACTCAAAAGTAATACAGGAGTAATGTAACGCATTACAATTCTGAGACAGTAATATTGTAAGGTAAAGAATTACTTTTAAATAACAGTAACAAGTAATGTATAATGTATTACAGTTTGGAAGTAACTTGCACAACACTGGTCATTACTAGTGAGTTACCATTACCTTTTATTATAAATTATGCATTATTCATGTTAATTATGAACCTGTAGATAGTAGTTCTCTGGGAGGTATGAAAAAAATAGTAGTTATTGATTAGCTAATAGTGAACTACTACATTCATCTGAGCGCTATTACTTACTAATTTGTTAATCAGAGTTTCTTGTTAGTTAATAGTAGTTACTAGAATGTTAATAATTCGTTACTCGTTTGTTCCTGTGTAATTATTCATTAATGAAGGAACAGTATTCTAAAGTGTTACCGTATTTGTTATTATGCATGTCTGAGCGTTTCTGGTTATCCTTGCCTACCCGTGTCTCTGACCCTTGCTATCTCTAACTCTCTCTGATTGTCTGCAGACTACCAATTGACCCTGTTTCTGGATTCTGATTGTTCTGCTGCCTGCCTAGTGACCCAAAGCCTGTCTCTGGATTCTAATTGTTCTGCTGCCTGCCTAGTGACCCAAAGCCTGTTTCTGGATTCTGATTGTTCTGCTGCCTGCCTAGTGACCCAAAGCCTGTTTCTGGATTCTGATTGTTCTGCTGCCTGCCTACTGACCCAAAGCCTGTTTCTGGAATCTGATTGTTCTGCTGCCTGCCTACTGACCCAAAGCCTGTTTCTGGATTCTGATTGTTCTGCTGCCTGCCTAGTGACCCAAAGCCTGTTTCTGGATTCTGATTGTTCTGCTGCCTGCCTACTGACCCAAAGCCTGTTTCTGGAATCTGATTGTTCTGCTGCCTGCCTACTGACCCAAAGCCC
Organism: Scardinius erythrophthalmus; assembly: GCF_964197995.2. Taxonomy (NCBI): domain Eukaryota; kingdom Metazoa; phylum Chordata; class Actinopteri; order Cypriniformes; family Leuciscidae; genus Scardinius; species Scardinius erythrophthalmus. The sequence goes on along the minus strand of NC_138237.1, from coordinate 25,188,586 downwards.
GTTTCTGGAATCTGATTGTTCTGCTGCCTGCCTACTGACCCAAAGCCTGTTTCTGGATTCTGATTGTTCTGCTGCCTGCCTAGTGACCCAAAGCCTGTTTCTGGATTCTGATTGTTCTGCTGCCTGCCTAGTGACCCAAAGCCTGTTTCTTGATTCCGTTGCCTGCTGCCTGCCTACTGACACAAAGCCTGTTTCTAGATTCTGATTGTTCTGCTGCCTGCCTAGTGACCCAAAGCCTGTTTCTGGATTCTGATTGTTCTGCTGCCTGCCTACTGACCCAAAGCCTGTTTCTGGAATCTGATTGTTCTGCTGCCTGCCTACTGACCCAAAGCCTGTTTCTGGATTCTGATTGTTCTGCTGCCTGCCTAGTGACCCAAAGCCTGTTTCTGGATTCTGATTGTTCTGCTGCCTGCCTAGTGACCCAAAGCCTGTTTCTTGATTCCGTTGCCTGCTGCCTGCCTACTGACACAAAGCCTGTTTCTAGATTCTGATTGTTCTGCTGCCTGCCTAGTGACCCAAAGCCTGTTTCTGGATTCTGATTGTTCTGCTTCCTGCCTACTGACCCAAAGCCTGTTTCTGGATTCTGATTGTTCTGCTGTCTGCCTAGTGACCCAAAGCCTGTTTCTGGATTCTGATTGTTCTGCTGCCTGCCTACTGACCCAAATCCTGTTTCTGGATTCTGATTGTTCTGCTGCCTGCCTACTGACCCAAAGACTGTTTCTGGATTCCGCTGCCTGCTGCCTGCCTCTGACCTCCAGCCTGGTTCTCGACTCGCCTCTGTTTGATCCCTGAAACTGTCTATGCAGATACTGACCTTTGCCTGGAGTTTCTGTTTAATAAATTGTTGCAAATGGATCTGTCTCTGCCTTCTGATTCACAACAGATTTATTATATATGGATTAGAGCTACTTTTGTTTGTTTTGTGCATATTAAATCTGCAGATGCGCTGTGAGTAGTGACTGGCTTTCTATTTGGACTGGTAGATCACACTGATAAATCTAAAATTAGATCTTTGTTCAAAAATGATTGGGCTCCCCTGACCTAGAAGTTCCTGCCCTACAGGCTAGACTGTTATCAGTCTAAACGAAATATCTGCAGTTCTGCTCGACTCAGTTCCAACCAGACTGCGTATTATGCTTTAGCATTCTTGTACAGAGTGGACTGTGCTCAGTCCAGTTGTCATTCTACAGTTCAGGCTGACTAAGGTATATCCTGACTGTTATACTGTGTTAAGCACCTATTCATTCTACAGTTCAGGCTGACTAAGGTCTATCCTGACTGTTATACTGTGTTAAGTACCTATTCGTTCATTAGGCAACTATGCTGCCTTCTGTTATTCTCATTAGGCCCACTTCTTGTCGGCCTTGATATTACCCACCTATCATGTGTGTAAATGTAAATTAATACAAAATTAAGGATAATTTTTGGCTTCAGTATTCTCGAGAAAAGGGATTTTCCCGTAGCGTAAGCTATCTTACGCAACACTCGTTCCCTCTTCTAGAGAGAAACGAGGTTACGTTAGTAACCGAGACGATTCTATTTATTTTGCGTTGGCATGAAGCTGCAGCTTCACAATACATGAATTAAACTTAAGAATAACAGTAAAATGCTGCAAATATTTTTTTCTTACACTTGAAAGGCGATTTACACCTTTACAAATCTTCTCTTGTGCATGCAAATTGAATTTACGCTTGCAATCTTATGTACATTTTCACAAATCTTACCCTGCGCATGCGATTCTTTATGACATCATATTACCTTCATAAAACACACCAAATTATAAAGTTTCACTCTATGATGGTTAAATTCACATGTGTGCCGAACTGTGGGGCCTGGTCCTTACAGATCACGGATCAACTGCGATCCGTTCTACCCCTAAGTCCAAGTATAAAATGGTTTGGACCAACCTGTTGACTTTTATTTGTTTAGTCCTCGTCTAGTTTACTGTGTGTGTGTCCCAGCACTCTCAGTGCTGGGTTGTGTCAGGAAGGGCATCTGATGTAAAACCTGAGGCAAATCGTGTGTGTGTGTGTGTGTGTGTTCTCGTCTACCTAAGTGGGGACCTTGGTGTCGTTACACACTCACCAACAGGGGACCGCTGAGCCAAGTGGGGACATTTTTCAAGTCCCCTGTTGGTCATGCTTTTAAACATGTTGAAATCAGCTAAAAAACACTCTGGTGAATTGTTTACATTTTTGACCAAGTGGTGACCTACGTGTGTGTGTTTAAGTCCTTACTCAGCAGCGCTCCTGTAGGCTGGAGCAGGAACTGCAATGGCCCATTAAAAAACGTCGTTCACACTTCTCTATTGTTTGAATGGCTTGCTGTCCTAGAGAGGCTCTGAGACTGTAGAGCTGCTGTTTAACTGGCTGCTTAGTTGAAGAACTTTCAGTAACAATAACTCCACGCTATTAATCATTAGTTAAGCATTAGTAAACAGTTAATTAATTCATAAAGCATTAATAGACATTACTAATCAGTTTATAAATACAGCTATAAATGCTTTATTCTTATTTTAAAAGCATATCTATAATGTGTTTAATAATTGTATTTTCATACTTTATTAATGAACAATTTATCATTTCTAAATGAAATATAGCATTATTTACAAACCAGTTGTTTAGGAGTTGTCAGTGGTTCATAAGATCACTTAGAAAGTGTAAGTAAATGATTAATAAACTATTTCAATGTACCTTCATACATCTTATTATTCAGACTATAGTAATAGTTACTTAATGTGTTACTAAATGGTTTATTAACATGTATTTATACTGTAATTCATGATTAATTCAGGTAGTTATAAAGCATTTAGTAGTGGTCAGTTAACTATTTTTGTAAGCTCATCTAAAGTGAGGACTAGTTATGTATTGTAAAGCATTTATAAAGGAGATTTAAAGGGTCAGTTAAAATATTTGTATGTTCTGTATCACTGTGTTGTGTTTGTTTCCTTTTTCTGTTTAGAAGATAGCTGAGTCATTAAATCTCCTTTATAAATGCTTTACAAGGCATAACTAGTCCTCACTTTAGATGAGCTCACAAAAAAGGGGTAACTGACCACTACTAAATGCTTTATAACTACCTGAATTTACTACATTTAAAGTACGAAAACACAATTATTAAACACATTAAAGATATGCTTCTAAACAAAGAATAAATAAAGTATTTGAAGAGTTCAGATGCAAATGCCTCTAAGTGCCATCTGAAATTTTCTTCTAGAATGATCATTTTTTATCAAGCTCGTATATTTAAGTTCAGTAATTTAACTTAAATGACAACTAATAGGTAATTTTCATTGCCATTTAAGTGAAATTACTGAACTTAAATATATGAGCTTGATAAAAATTATTATTTTAGAAGAAAATTTCAGATGGTACTTAGAGGCTTTTGCATCTGAACTCTTCATTTATACAAGAATAAAGCATTTATAGCTTTATCTATAAACTGCTTATTAATGTCTATGCTTTATAAATTACGAATTAACTGTTTATTAATGCTTAACTAATGATTAATAGCATGCAGTTATTATAAAGTGTTACTGAACTTTCAAGTATTTTCAAACATGCCCAAACATATATATATATATATATATATATATATATATATATATATATATATATATATATATATATATATATATATATATATATATATATATATGCAACAGTTCAAAAGCATGTCATTCATGAAAATCATCCATAATATAATTTTTCTTAATTAACACTCTCTCTTCATAGATACTTTCTATGCTTGGTAATGCAGTCCCTAACAATTTACTTGCCATTGTTATGTGCCATTGCACACACACACATACATGTCTTTATTACTAACAGAGCACTATCGCTCTACACTGGCCAAAAGGGAACTCTCTGACCGATGTCTACCTATCCAACAGGGGACTCCCATCAAGGTTATTGTAGTCTGGCATTTTTAAATTAGTTTTTATTTTAATATCATTTTCAAATTTCCAAAGTTTAGTTTTAGTTAGTTTCATTAATGGTTTTGTTAGTTTTAGTTTAGTTTTTATTTTGTGAACACATAATTTTATATATTTAGTTTCAGTCTTAGCTTTAGTAGTTTAGCAGAGTTAACAGAACACTTCCAGTTAAAGACAATTAATTTCAGCAAAGTTTAATGTTTGCAGTTTACAGTTAACTCTTGTGAAAACCTCTTAATAATAAAAATAAAATAATAGTTTGAGGATGAACAAAAAACCAAACATATGCAACTAAAAAGTACAAATTATTCATTCATACTCATTCATATTAAAAATTAAATCTTGTTAAACATGGTGTATAAGAAAAGGGAGGAAAAAATATGCGTATGATTATTATGATTATTCTTTAAGGTTATTTCTATGATTAATCCTTTCAAACATTATTCTTGTATTGATACATTTATGCTTTTTGTCTATTGCATCGTTTAAAATCATATACTCATAGTTATACTCATATTCAAATGTTCTATTCAGACCAGACATTTAGTATAGGCCTACTTCTACTCTGACAAATGTAGCCTACGTCTATTTCTGGGCTAGAAATGCTATTTGTTTTTTCCGTTTTCTGCTCAGTGTGGTATCTAATCTAATATGTGTGGTTTAGTTTCACATGAGATGGTTATCTTACCTGGAATTAATGTACAGCTGTATTTGCATAAAGTCTAGTCATGATAGAAATATTTAATTGGCTATTTCTGCTTCTTAGGGCTGGTTCACACAGAAAGCGGTTTTGCTTGGAAAAACGAAAAAGACGCGGGCAGTGGAATGGGAAAAAAGTGCAAGGTCTCGAGACATGCCTTTTAAAAGTTTAACTTATTTTAACTTGTGCCGTGTTTTTAGAACGTTGTGTCATGCGCGAAACGATGCAAAAGACGCGAGACTCGAGCGCAACGGTCATACACTGAAAAATAAAGGGTAACACTTTATTTTGATAGTCCGTTTGTTGAGACTTTACTAGTTATTAGTAGCCATTCAGTAGCTTGTCAACAGTGCATCAGTTGACATTCAACAACACTGTTTCAACTGACAAGTAACATCAGGGCCGGCCCGCGGCATAGGCGGTATAGGCAAATGCTAAGGGCGCCACTCATAGGGGCGCCAGAATGAGTGAACGAGTGAATTTTTTTTTTTTTTTTACTTTTTTTTTTTAATAATAGGCTACTATTGTAAAACCATTAATTCGAAATACTACCAAATAAAGCAAAAAAAAAAAAAAAAAAAAAAAAAAGTCCGGCTCTTCAATCTTCCCCCGCCCATCGAGTGCTTGAAGTGCGTCAGAAACAGAGCGCGCGCGCGATCAGTTGTTGGTAATTTGTTGTGTAGCAGTGCCCGACGCCGCATCCAATGTAGACAGCACTGCTTTTGTTAACACACAGCTCGTAGAAACGGGCCTGGCAGCTCGCGCCAGTTCTAGACACGGTGAAAGTTTCCTGATTGTGACGGAATTTACATGACACATTATAAATGAGCATAGTCTGCGATAGATACAGTGCCAAAAAGAAGAGAAGAGGATAAAGACAGAGGTAAAGTGATGTAGTGAATGAACAATTTATTGCATAGGAGTAAGATACTATAATTTCATGGCAGTTATTTTTACCTTAAACTAAATGTTAGCAGTTGTTCTGAGTTCTGAGTCCCCAGACTGTGATTTTGTAACAATCATGTCAGTTTTAAGACGCTTTTTTTATTATCACTTTTTTATTAATGTTTTACTCTACAGTTGTGCAGTTTTGGGGGGATACACTACAGGCCAAAAGTTTGGACACATCGTCCCCTTGGAATTATAAGGTTCTATCTGCGTTCTGAGCAGTTTTGAGATATTGAGCTTCAAAGATTTTGCATTACATATAGGAAAATGTATATGAGGAACAAGTTTCTTTCAAACATGAAAATAACAGGGACCCTAAATGTATTCTAAATATACAATATCAAAATCCTCTCAAATTTGTAAATGAGGATTTTTGGAATGGGTCAAATGCAGATAGAACCTTCTAATTCTAAAAAAACACCTTTTGCTTAGAATTATAAGGTTCTATCTGCCAAAACATTATTTGAACACTAAATATAAAATTATTAATGTTGTAACAATGTCTCAACATGTGTTAGAAAGTAAAATTTGATCCTTTCTATGACATTTATTTCATATTTTTAGCACTTCCATGTATTTAGGACATTTCAAATTAAGCAAGGTAGGTCTAAATATTTTGTCCAGTGCAGATAAACTGTCACCGTCCCGTATACGGGACGCCTAAGTTTACTTCACTATATTACTATTAAATCCTAATTTAATCATGACAAACTATATATTGTTGGAAAGGTCTAAGACTCCTTAATAGATATTTCAGCACTGTTTTTTGTTACAATTTATGCAGGAACAGTAATAAATGAATTTATGACAAGAGCGCACCTCAAAAAATCTTCATCATAACAGGAGTTTTGACCATTATAACAAAAAGTCAACGCACACACTTTTAATAATTGAAACTTTGGTTTTCATGCTAAAAGTTTATAATAAAACATTTAAACTAGTATTTGTCAATAAAAAAAATATAAAATAATATTATCTTCTAAAAAGTATAATATATATATTATCCTCTAAAATATAATATTATCTTTTTTTAATCGCCTTTTTTTATTACATTACATATTTTAGTAGTTATCATAAATTAGGTATCATTTGAAAGCTTACGATCTCAGAATTCATCCTGTGAAAACTGTTTTGAGATTGGACCTTGTGTTACCATAGAAACGGTACTCTAAATTATTTTATCAGGCTCCTCCCCTTTTGGGCATCATTATGTTTCATAATTTATGATCAAAATATTTTCTAATCTTGACAAAACACATATTGTCAGAAAGGTCTGAGTCTCAAGGTTCCATATTTTGTGACAGAAGTGATATTTGGACAGAAATGTATTATTTTGTTATGGTAGAATGCATACAGTAAAATTCAAAGGAATTCAATGGCACCCGGTGGCTATTTTTGGTAATACGCCTAAACAAAATCTCATGGGAACTTCAATTTTTGTGATATCAACTTCGAATTTGGAACACAACTTGGTTAGATATATGACTTTGATTTTATAGTAATTTTTTTGTAAAAAATATTTTATAAAATATATATTTTATATAAAATAAAAATATAAAATAAATTATATTTGATTTAATGTAAATTTAAACTTCCATAACTTTTTCATACTTTAATTTTTTAAGTGCTTTCACTTCAGCAATAATCTGCTATTTTTTTCCTTTACAACAAGACCAAACTTAGGTATATACTACAAAGCATTCTTGAATTACAAACATTTAAGCTTGAATAGTGCATTTTAATGTCCATTTTCAAAAAGGGGGGTGACAGTTAAGGGGTTAATTTTTGGTACCAATTTGGTGGGTAATTAAACACATTATTGCAGAAATTGTTACTTTAATCTTTCTTTTGTTTAGACAAAAAGCAGCTACTGTAATACATCTGAGCAGGACTTTATTCCACCTAAAGTGGGCCAGGTAAAATGGCTTTCTCTCTAGACATCAGTATGGCTGAAATAACATACTAACGTTTATTGTTGTAATTAAGACCCCATCAATTAAATTGTTGACTATTTCACCTTTAAGGCTTAATATTGTAAAAATTAAGACATTTTAAGACTTTAAAAACTGCAAGAAAACAGACATGCATCAGCAAATTAATTCATAAAGTTTAATAATCATTGAAAAATGATTCACTGACTATATAATCACAAAAAAGGTCTCATTTTTTCATTTTTTCAAGGTCTCAAATAAATTTTTAAAACACAGAACTATAATACTCTCTGTGAATAATTTTTTAAAACACAGACTTATACTCTCTATGACTCATTTTTTGATTGGTCCTCTTCTGTCCATTCGAAGTGCTAATTGGCTCACGCAGATAGAACCTTATAGAGCCAAGTTAGAGTTCGACTTTGTAGATAGAACCTTTTTGTTTTTTCAATAAAAAGTCCCAAAATGTACACAACTTTAAAAAAAACATCACATAATGTAAATAAGTTGTCACAGAATAAGAATATGTGAATAACTCAATTTTGACAAAAATGTCAGATAGAACCTTATTCCAAGGGGACGACATTACTATTTTTAATGTTTTTGAAAGAAGTTTCTTCTGCTCATCAAGCCTGCATTTATTTGATCAAAAATACAGAAAAAAATGTAATATTGTGATATATTATTACAATTTAAAATAATTTGTTTTCAATTTATTATACTTTAAATTATCATTTATTTCTGTGATGCAAAGCTGAACTTTCAGGACCATTACTCCACAGTCTTCAGTGTCACATGTGACATCCGGTCTATCACATGATCCTTTAGAAATCATTCTAATATGATGATTTATTATGAGTGTTGGAAACAGTTCTGCTGTAATGTGTGTGTGTGTGTGTGTGTGTGTGTGTGTTTATATATATATATATATATATATATATATATATATGCTAAATCATGAACACAATGACAGGGTGAAATGGGCTGTGATGCATGGGGCGCCAGGTAAAATCTTGCCTAGGGCAGCAAATTGGTCAGGGCCGGCCCTGAGTAACATACGTTCAACTGACTGCCTATAGACTATAAGGTACAATTCAAGTGTTAATCTACAGATTTTACAACAAAGTGCCTGTTGACTGTCAATATTATTTTGCAACAGGTTATTAACCAATTGTCGACTAACTTTCAATTGTCAACTTACTTTCTGTAGATTGAGTACCAACAACTCAAGATCAATCTGTCAGTTAAATGTCAACAGTCATGTCAGCATATGAAGTATATGATACTGTATATCCAACTCAAGGGGTCTCATGTGCATCAAATTAATGATTATTTTAGCTGATTTAAAGCTGTTTTAAAAGTTGTTAACCATTTGTAGATAATCTGTTGATAGTCAACTAAAGATTACATCTGTTGCTTGTCAACAAATAAATTGTTTATGATCAGTAGACTATTAATAGACATTCTCAACTAAGCGTTAGTAGATATATTTTAGAACTATCTAATTAAAGTGAAAAACAGTTTATATCAGTAGAAAATCTATAACCTATCAACAGATTAATATATTGATTATGATCAGTTGACTATTAGACATTATCCACTAAGTGTTAGTAGATATCTTTTAGGACTATCTAATTAAAGTGAAAAACAGTTGATATCAGTAGAAAGTCTATAACCTATCAACAGATTAATATACAGTGACGTGCGGTCTGGGTAGGCAAACTAGGCACTGCCTACCCTGCCAAAATTCAAAAATAAAATTGTTTATTAAATAATAAACTTGTATTTGTATTTTTACTGTTTATTCTTGTGATTTATATATGCAATATGTGTGTTATGATGACAAATGTAGCAGTTACGCATAATCAAATAAAAAACAAATCGTAGAATAAGCAGTGCTTTTACTGTCCATTCATTGCAGACGGCAAGCGAAAAACCCATGTTGCGCATGCGCACTTCGATCCTGTATTCTTTAACATGTACGTAAAAAAGCACAACTCTGCTGTGCCTTTGGACGTAAATATGGTATGCCCGTAACATCTCCGTAACATATCAGACATGGACCAATTAAAATCGAGATATTACTGGACATTTGCGCAGCTAACGTCATTAACGTTACACCACAGCTAGCCTACATGCCTAATCCCCGCGCCAAATTCAAAGCCAAAATGACAGCACCGGAGTTAAAAGGCCGTCATCACAGAGTTTAATGTTTTAAATTGAGAACCAGAGACTTTGCAAACTGAAGGCCCGTAAAGACGAGTTTTACAAAGCTGTGATCGACGTCTTCACGAGGAAAGGGCGGCGGATGAATTTTATGTAGGCTACAAATAATCTACCGATTGGTGAGTCAAAAACTATTTTGGGCTTAATATTGAATTGATAAATATGGTTGAATTAATGCAAGCCATTTGCCTTCATATTCAATTGAGCAGTGTGTGATTTTACTTTTACTTTTGGCCGTTGTGCAACAATAAGGATTAATAATGGTTGCATTCTAATGCTGGAGTGGACATAAACTACTGTTACCGTGTGTGCCTGTGTGCTGCGCTTGTGTGTGTGTGACGTGCGTGTATGTGTGTGTGTGTGTGTGTGTGTGTGAGACGTGTGTGTGTGTGACAGAGAGAGAGAGAGAGATACATCCTGATTTGTACATTTCTTGATATGCCGCGCTTGTGCGTAACGTTTACTGTTATTATGTATTATTAGCCTAAACAATAAATCAGGTAATCTGGCTTTCATAACTCAGTGCCTAGCCTCTTTAAGACATCACCGCACATCACTGTTAATATATTGTTTATAATCAGTTGACTATTAATAGACATATCCATTAAGTGTTAGTAGATATCTTTTAGGACTATCTAATTAAAATGAAAGACAGTTTATATCAGTAGAAAGTCTATAACCTATCAACAGATTGTAAACATACTTTTTTTTGTACGTTTGGATAGATGCTGAAACGTATGATACAGACGTGTCTGCAACGTAGAATTATTACGAATTCACAGCTACAAAACGTTTACGAATCATAAAGATATCTGTATCATTTCCCTTATACTGTTTTATAGATAAATGTAAGTTCCCTTAACCCTACTCCTAAACCTAAATATAATTTACTCATTTTATACAGAATATAAAAAGAATAAAACACTTTATGGACAGAGATGTGTAGGAAAATGCCAGTTTTATTTATAGCATTAAAATATATTTTGAGCCACTAACATTAATCCTACTCCTGCCCCTAAACCTACCCATAACCATTTCTTAAAACTATGCAGGCTAAAATTATGAAGAAAAACAACAGATGAGTAATCATAATAATTTATTGCGAAAATGTAAATTGGTACCAAAAGTCGCTCAAATGACGATGTGTTGCAGTCCTCTCTGGCAGTATATAATAGTTTTGTATAAGAGACAGAGCAGAATTTAAGTTATTAATCCATGAAAATGTTAACCCAGCTTCCCTCTGCGTGAAGACGGCGCGCGCGCACACGCTTCTGCATTTCAATGTTGTTTCAACTGAAACACGGCATGCTGCAATCTGTGACGAAGCAGGCGAGAGCCAATGAGCGTTTGATATCACTGCCGTAAAACATGTCGTAACGCTTCTTTAGGGCGCAATTTTTGATTTTAAATTCATCACGAGCGCGGGATTTGACATTTACGGTCGCTGCTGAGAATGGAAATGGAGATGGAGATCGCTGGATGTGGATGAAGGGCTGAATTTGGATCTGTTTCTTGCTTGCGTATGGATTATAAAGATTTGGATTACATCTAACGTTATGTTAGCTAATAAAAATTATTTATTTTGTTAATTTATATTGTGTTTTGGTGTATTATGGTTCTATAGGAGAAAACGCCTTTTGTGTCTCACCGTAACGTTAAATAAACTAAATGTTACAAAATGGTTAAACGATTAAAGAAGGTATTGTTAAGGGTTTAAAGTTAAACTATAGTCTTGTCTGTTAATCCTCCGAAGCGAGTTTGCAGCAGGAACAGAGATTATTTCTTAAATGAGTAACTGTTAGGCCTATAACGCTAAACTGCATTTAATAAATGCGATTTTCTGTAAAACTTACTGTCATGAAAGGCTAAATGTATTAATTAATAATTATTGTTATTTGTTGTTTATAACTTTTGATCTTGGCCTCTGGCATTTGAAATGATGTAGACTATTGAGAGTTTTCTCATTTGGAATGCTCAATATAATTTTTTTTCACATAATCAGATGGTTCAGATGTGATCGTGATATCCTAGTAAATAATGGGTTGTATTATTTTTTTATTATTTTATTTTTATTTAATAAAAGTGATTTTTTTCTCTGATGTGCTGGCCATAGTGTTTGTTCTACTTCAGTCAGGTTAGGTATGCAATCTGTTGATAGGTTATAGACTTTCTACTGATATAAACTGTCTTTCACTTTAATTAGATAGTCCTAAAAGATATCTACTAACACTTAGTGGATAATGTCTATTAATAGTCAACTGATCATAAACAATATATTAATCTGTTGATAGGTTATAGACTTTCTACTGATATAATCTGTTTTTCACTTTAATTAGATAGTCCTAAAATATATCTACTAACGCTTAGTTGAGAATGTCTATTAATAGTCTACTGATCATAAACAATTTATTTGTTGACAAGCAACAGATCTAATCTTTAGTTGACTATCAACAGATTATCTACAAATGGTTAACAATTTTTAAAACAGCTTTAAATCAGCTAAAATAATCATTAGTTTGATGCACATCAGACCCCTTGAGTAGGATATACAGTATCATATACTTCATATGCTGACATGACTGTTGACATTTAACTGACAGATTGATCTTGAGTTGTTGGTACTCGATCTACAGAAAGTTAGTTGACAATTGAAAGTTAGTTGACAATTGGTTAATAACCTGTAGCAAAATAATATTGACAGTCAACAGGCACTTTGTTGTAAAATCTGTAGATTAACACTTGAATTGTACCTTATAGTCTATTGGCAGTCAGTTGAACGTATGTTTCTTGTCAGTTGAAACAGTGTTGTTGAATGTCAACTGATGCACTGTTGACAAGCTACTGAATGGCTACTAATAACTAGTAAAGTCTCAACAAACGGACTATCAAAATAAAGTGTTACCAAATAAAGTAACGCAGTGGAATGGAAAAAAGCGATTGTCCGGTAGGCTACAGGATGAGAGCTTCTTACGAATATGATTATTTAATTTTTCTAATTAAGTTGGCTTGAGAAAGCCAACTTACTGAAATCCTATTTAAACTTATTAAGTTGGCTTGAGAAAGCCAACTTACTGAAATCCTATTTAAACTTATTAAGTTGGCTTGAGAAAGCCAACTTACTGAAATCCTATTTAAACTTATTAAGTTGGCTTGAGAGAGCCAACTTACTGAAATCCTATTTAAACTTATTAAGTTGGCTTGAGAGAGCCAACTTACTGAAATCCTATTTAAACTTATTATTAAGTTGGCTTGAGAGAGCCAACATATTGAAATCCTATTTAAACTTATTATTATTAATGGTGCTTGCCAAAGGCAAGGCATCATTAGTGTTCTCTTGCATACTTATTAGTGGTGCTTTTTTGAAAGCATCACTATTGTTATTGCTCATACTTATTATTCTTTTTATTATTATTCTTCCACACAAAAGTTTGGCGCGTAATGCGCCCCGCACCGTTTGTCACAGACCCCTGAGTGAGGTGTCAAATCGACCGGCTCAAAACATTTTTTTATTTTTTTTATATTTTTTAAAGCAATTTTACTCTCGTGGCCTTGCGATATCGCTCCATGCTTGTGCCTATTCGGCCATAGGCACGAGGCCGCAGGCCTCGTGCCGTACTGAAGGCACTCGTTATTAAAGATTTTAATAACTCTATAAAAACTCCATAGTAACCATATTTGACAACTACCAACCACCTAGTAACACCATAGCAACTAACAAAAACACCTTAGCAACCACCCTGAACACCCTAGCAACGTCTAGAAATGCTCTAGTAACCACAAAAAACTCTAGCAAGCACCCAGAACACCCTAGCAACTGCCTAGCAACCACCTAGAACACCTAGCAACTGCCTAGCAACCACCCAGAACACCTAGCAACCACCCAGAACACCCTAGCAACTGCCTAGCAATGCCCTAGTATCCACCCAGAATACCATAGCAACTGCCTAGCAACACCATAGCAACCACCCAGAACACCCTAGCAACCACCTAGCAACGCCCTAGCAACCACCAAGAATACCCTAGCAACTGCCTAGCAACCACCAAGAATACCCTAGCAACTGCCTAGCAACCACCCAGAACACCTTAGCAACTGCCTAGCAACACCATAGCAACCACCCAGAACACCCTAGCAACCACCTGGCAACAGCATCTTGCTAAAAACATAATGGCAACATGCTAATCAAGCTAGCATCATGCTAGCAACATGCTAATCAAGCTAGCATCATGCTAGCAACATGCTAATCATGCTAGCATTATGCTACCAACATGCTAATAAGGCTAGCATCATGCTAACAACATGCTAATCAAGCTAGCATAATGTTAGCATCATGCTAATCAAGCTAGCATCATGCTAGCAACATGCTAATAATGCTAGCATTATGCTAGTAACATGCTAATCAAGCTAGCATAATGCGAATCAAGCTAGCATCATGCTAGCAACATGCTAATCATGCTAGCATTAGGCTACCAACATGCTAATAAAGCTAGCATCATGCTAACAACATGCTAATCAAGCTAGCATAATGCTAGCATCATGCTAACCAAGCTAGCATCATGCTAGCAACATGCTAATCATGCTAGCAACATGTTAATCATGTTAGCATCTAGCTAAAAACATGCTAGCAACATGCTAATCATGCTAGCATCTTGTTAAAAGCATGGTAGCAACATGCTAATCATGCTAGCATCATCCAACCAACATGCTAATCATGCTAACAACATGCTAATCCTGCTAGCATCATTCTAACAACATGTTAATCATAGTAAATCATGCTGGAATGTGTTAAATCGTAATAAATCATCTTAGAAACATGGTAAATCGTGGTAAATAATGCTAAAATGTTGTATATCATGGTATCACAACATGTCAATTGTGTTAGCATCTGCCCAGTGGCGAATTTTGCCACTGCAAGCACCACTTCACATTTTCTTCAGGAAATGTACATTCTAGTTAATGGTGCTTGCTGAAAGCAAGGCATCATTAGTGTTCTCTTGCATACTTATTATTCTTCTTATTATTATTCTGGACAAAGTTTGGCGCGAAACTCGCCCCGCACCGTTTGTCTCAGACCCCTGAGTGAGGTGTCAAATCGACCGGCTCATTAAGGAGAGGTGTGCTATGACTTTTATAAGTGATCGGGGGTGCGGTGTTCGCCCCAGGGGCGAAAAAGCGGCCAAAAAAGTCCCATTGACTTAACATTGCGACGAACTTTGACCACACGTAGCTCTGAGCGAGGATTTCGCAGAAACGTGTGATTTGCCACATTTGAAGAGGCTGACAGGCTCTGTAAGAACATACCTCACAATGGGGTAAAAGTTGCACCCCTGGGGGGCAGGAGCGTCCCAAAGTTGCCCCATTGACTTACTATGGGGAAGGAATGTCCCGTGAAACACACATGCTTTTCCTACTATGGTAAATTGCATAGGGATTTTGTATTGAACGTAGCTCTGGATCACAGTGTCAGAGAGACAAGGGGGCGGGCTCATTTTACTCAGACGGCCAATCAGTCTCTAAGGATCATTGTGAAGCTATCAAGCCACGCCCTAGCAACCATTTAGAGCCCCTTAGCAACAAGTCCCATAGACTTACATTGAAAGAGATCAAAGGGATATCTCTGGACTGAATTGTCATAGAAACATGGGGGTGGTCTCAGTTGACTCGGGGCAGCAAACAGCCAATCATGAATCACCTCAACACTTCCTAGCCCCTCCCTAGCAACCATTGTCGAGCACCTTAGCAACCAAAATCCAAAGAGGGATATCTTCCATTCTGAATGTCACAGAGGCATGGGAGTTGGTTTATATCATTCATAGTGACAAGCAGCCTTTGCAGTTTCATCATTGGCAGCTGCCAAGCAACTCCATAGCAACCAAACAGAGTACCCTAGCAACCATTTTACAAGACCTGTATCTCTGCATCAGAACATCATAAAGAGATGGGGTTAAGACAAGTTTGACTCAGGGCAGCAAACAGCCATTCATGAGACACCACAACACTTGCTAGCCCCGTCCTAGCAACCATTGTCAAGCACCTTAGCAACCAAAATCCATAGAGGGATATCTTTCATTCTGAATGTCACAGAGGAATGGAAGTTGGTTTATATCATTCATACTGACAAGCAGCCTTTAGAGTTTCATGATTGGCAGCTGCCAAGCCACTCCCTAGCAACCAAACAAAGTACCTTAGCAACCATTTTGCAAGACCTATTTCTCTGCATCAGAACATCGTATAGAGATGGGGCTTGGCTCTTTTGACTCATGCTAGCAAAGAGGAATTCCAACATGCTACACATGCTAGCTGTGAATAGCTACATGCTAATAGCAATTAG
The DNA here is from genome assembly GCF_964197995.2 of Scardinius erythrophthalmus. Lineage (NCBI taxonomy): Eukaryota > Metazoa > Chordata > Actinopteri > Cypriniformes > Leuciscidae > Scardinius > Scardinius erythrophthalmus. Next base: position 25,172,518 of record NC_138237.1, on the reverse strand, counting down.
GTAAGTGCTAATCATGCCAAGAAAATGCTAAGAACTCCAATAGTAATCATCTGTGACAACTACCAACCACTTAGTAACACCATAGTAACCACCCATAATACCTTAGCAACCACCCTGAACACCCTAGCAACTGCATAGCAACTCCCTAGCAACCACCTAAAATACCCTACTAACCATCTAGCAACACCATAGCAACCACCCAGAACACCCTAGCAACTGCCTAGCAACGCCCTAGCAACCACCCAGAATACCCTAGCAACTGCCTAGCAACGCCCTAGCAACCACCAAGAATACCCTAGCAACCGCCTAGCAACCACCCAGAATACCCTAGCAACCGCCTAGCAACACCAAAGCAAACACCCAGAATACCCTAGCAACTGCCTAGCAACACCCTAGCAACCGCCTAGCAACACCATAGCAACCACCCAGAACACCCTAGCAACTACCCAGAATACCCTAGCAACCGCCTAGCAACACCATAGCAACCCCCCAGAATACCCTAGCAACTGCCTAGAAACGCCCTAGCAACCACCCAGAATACCCTAGCAACGCCCTAGCAACCACCCAGAATACCCTAGCAACCGCCTAGCAACGCCATAGCAACCCACCAGAATACCCTAGTAACGCCCTAGCAACCACCCAGAACACCCTAGAAACTGCCTAGCAACGCCATAGCAACCACCCAGAAAACCCTAGCAACTGCCTAGCAACGCCCTAGCAACCACCCAGAATACCCTAGCAACCGCCTAGCAACACCATAGCAACCCCCCAGAATACCCTAGCAACTGCCTAGCAACGCCCTAGCAACCACCAATAATACCCTAGCAACCACCCAGAATACCCTAGCAACCGCCTAGCAACACCATAGCAACCACCCAGAATACCCTAGCAACTGCCTAGCAACGCCCTAGCAACCACCAATAATACCCTAGCAACCACCCATAATACCCTAGCAACCGCCTAGCAACACCATAGCAACCCCCCAGAATACCCTAGCAACACCCTAGCAACCACCTGAACAACACGAATAAGCCTTATCTCAGCACCAGAACATCGTACAGACATGTTTGTTGGCTCGTATGCAATCATGTACCACATTCTATCAACCGAGTGGCCAGTTTTGCCACTGCAAGCACCATTTCACATTTTCTTCAGGAAATGTACATTCTAGTTATTATTCTTATTTTTATTCTGGACAAAGTTTGGCGCGAAACTCGCCCCGCACCGTTTGTCTCAGACCCCTGAGTGAGGTGTCAAATCGACCGGCTCATTGAGGAGAGGTGTGCTATGACTTTTCTAAGCGATCGGGTGTACGATGTTCGCACAGCGGACGAAAAAGCGGCCAAAAAAGTCCCATTGACTTTACATTGGGCATTCTAAAAATATTTGAATCCCAACCGACGTTTTCACACACACAGACTCCAAAGGGCCTGACACCCCTGCGTCTCTCCCTCTCTCTCTCTCCCTCAAAGGATTTATATTATCAAGCAGCCAATAAGTAATGACCTAAAATCTTCATAGCCACACCATAGCAACCAGTTTCAGCACCCTAGCAACCACTAAGAGCTCCCTAGCAACCACCCTAAACCAAAAAAAATTTTTTTTTTACATTTTTTTGTATTTTTTAACGCGATATTACACTCGTGGCCTTGCGATATTGCTCCATGCTTGTGCCTATTCGGCCATAGGCACGAGGCCGCAGGCCGAGTGCCGTACTGAAGGCACTCGTTATTAAAGATTTTAATAACTCTATAAAAACTCCATAGTAACCATCTTTGACAACTACCAACCACCTAGTAACACCATAGCAACTAAAAAAAATACCTTAGCAACCATCCTGAACACCCTAGCAACATCTAGAAACGCTCTAGTAACCACCAAAAATACCGTAGCAACTACCCAGAACACCTTAGCAACTGCCTAGCAACGCCCTAGCATCCACCCAAAATACCATAGCAACTGCCTAGCAACACCATAGCAACCACCCAGAAAACCCTAGCAACCACCTAGCAACGCCCTAGCAACAACCAAGAATACCCTAGGAACCACCTAGCAACCACCTAGCAACCACCTAGCAACCACCCAGAATACCCTAGCAACCGCCTAGCAACACCATAGCAACCACCCAGAATACCCTAGCAACCGCCTAGCAACACCATAGCAACCACCCAGAATACCCTAGCAACTGCCTAGCAACGCCCTAGCAACTACCAAGAATACCCTAGCAACCGCCAAGCACCACCATAGCAACCACCCAGAATACCCTAGCAACTGCCTAGCAACGCCCTAGCAACCACCAAGAATACCCTAGCAACCGCCTAGCAACAACATAGCAACCACCCAGAATACCCTAGCAACGGCCTAGCAAGTCCATAGCAACCACCCAGAATACCCTAGCAACTGCCTAGCAACCACCCAGAATACCCTAGCAACTGCCTAGCAACGCCCTAGCAACCACCAAGAATACCCTAGCAACCGCCTAGCAACACCATAGCAACCACCCAGAATACCCTAGCAACTGCCTAGCAACGCCCTAGCAACCACCCAGAATACCCTAGCAACCGCCTAGCAACAACATAGCAACCACCCAGAATACCCTAGCAACGGCCTAGCAAGTCCATAGCAACCACCCAGAACACCCTAGCAACTGCCTAGCAACGCCCTAGCAACCACCCAGAACACCCTAGCAACTGCCTAGCAATGCCCTAGCAAGCACCCAGAATACCCTAGCAACCGCCTAGCAACACCATAGCAACCACCCAGAATACCCTAGCAACGCCCTAGCAACCACCCAGAATACCCTAGCAACCGCCTAGCAACAACATAGCAACCACCCAGAATACCCTAGCAACGGCCTAGCAAGTCCATAGCAACCACCCAGAACACCCTAGCAACTGCCTAGCAATGCCCTAGCAACCACCCAGAATACCCTAGCAACTGCCTAGCAACGCCCTAGCATCCACCCAGAATGCCCTAGCAACCACCTAGCAACACCCTAGCAACCACCAAGAATACCCTAGCAACCACCTAGCAACTGCCTAGCAACCACCAAGAATACCCTAGCAACTGCCTAGCAACCACCCAGAACACCCTAGCAACTGCCTAGCAACGCCCTAGCAACCACCCAGAATACCATAGCAACTGCCTAGCAACCACCCAGAACACCCTAGCAACTGCCTAGCAACGCCCTAGCAACCACCCAGAATACCCTAGCAACCGCCTAGCAACACCATAGCAACCACCCAGAACACCCTAGCAACCACCTAGCAACACCCTAGCAACCACCAAGAATACCTTAGCAACCGCCTACCAACCAACCAGAACACCTTAGCAACTGCTTAGCAACACCATAGCAACCGCCCAGAACACCCTAGCAACCACCTAGCAACTGCATAGCAACCACCCGGAACACCCTAGCAACCGTTTAGAGCCACATATAAACCATATTGCAACATATAGAAGCTATATTTCAGCTCCACAACATCGTACAGACATGGTTGTTGGCTCGTATGCAATCATGTACAACACCCTAGCAACCGAGTGGAGAGTTTTGCCACTGCAAGCACCATTTCACATTTTCTTCAGGAAATGTACATTCTAGTTATTATTATTATTATTATTCTTCTGACCGTAAAAATTTACAACTCAAACTCCTCCTAGAGCTTTAACTCCACATACTCCAAACTCGGCACAGACACTCAAACTGATCTGACTCGCGTTGCTATATCTTTTCAGACTGATCCGACTTACGGTTTTCCTAAAAATGACGATCAAAACTCGAAAAAACTCATTCAAAAACTCCCATTGACTTACATTGGGGAGTTCTAAAAAATTCAAACCGACAAAATTTAAATCAAAATACCTTGAAGACTAAACCAAACTGTCATTCTATATACTATATGAGCCATTGAGACTCATTTAAACTAATAAACTCTAAACTCATACACTTATAAACTAATTAACTTATAAACTTATGAATTCATAGACTTATGAACTCTTAAACTCATAAATTAATAAACTCTGAACTCTTAAACTCATTTAAACTTATAAACTTTAAACTCATTAAAACTTATAAACTCTAAACTCATTTAAAACTTATAAACTCTAAACTCAAAAACTCTTACACTTATAAACTCATCAATTTATACACTTATAAACTCTAAACTCATAAACTCTGAGTGTGTGTGTGTGTGTGTGTGTGTGTGTGTGAACACACACACACACACACACACACACTAAACTCATTTAAACTTAAACTCTAAACTCATTTAAACTTATAAACTCAAAACTCAAAAACTCGTAAACTACTTTAAACTTCAAACCACTTCTTAAGTTTAAAGCTTCCAGCTCCCAAGCAACTCCATAGCAACCAAACTTGAGTACCCTAGCAACCGTTTTGCAAGACCTATATCTCTGTATCAGAACATCGTATAGAGATGAGGTTTTGCTCTTTTGACTCATGCTAGCAAACAGCACTTCCAACATGCTACACATGCTAGCACTGAATAGCTACATGCTAATAACGATTAGTTAAGTGCTATATCATGCCAAGATCATGCTAAGAACTCTATAAAGACTCCATAGTAACCATCTGTGACAACTACCAACCACCTAGCAACACCATAGCAACCGCCCAGAACACCCTAGCAACCGCCTAGTAACCGCCTAGCAACACCATAGCAACCACCCAGAACACCCTAGCAACCGCCTAGCAACCACCCAGAATACCTTAGTAACCGCCTAGCAACACCATAGCAACCACCAAAACACCCTAGCAACCGCCTAGCAACACCCTAGCAACCACCTAGAATACCCTAGCAACCACCTAGCAACACCCTAGCAACCACCAAGCATACCCTAGCAGCTGCCTAGCAACACCATAGCAACCACCCAAACACCCTAGCAACCGCCTAGCAACATCATAGCAACCACCTAGAACACCCTAGCAACCGCCTAGCAACACCCTAACAACCCCCAGAATACCCTAGCAACCGCCTAGCAACAGCATAGCAACACCTAGCAACACCATAGCAACCAACCAGAATACCCTAGCAACTGCCTAGCAACACCATAGCAACCACCAAAACACCCTAGCAACCGCCTAGCAACATCATAGCAACCACCTAGAACACCCTGGCAACCGCCTAGCAACACCCTAGCAACCCCCCATAATACCCTAGCAACAGCATAGCAACCACCAAAACACCATAGCAACCGCCTAGCAACAGCATAGCAACCACCAAAACACCCTAGCAACCGCCTAGCAACAGCATAGCAACCACCCAGAACACCCTAGCAACAGTATAGCAACCACCCAAAACACCCTAGTAACCGCCTAGCAACCACCCAGAATACCCTAGCAACCGCCTAGCAACAGCATAGCAACCACCCAGAACACCCTAGCAACCGCCTAGCAACCACCCAGAATACCTTAGCAACCGCCTAGCAACACCATAGCAACTACCCAGAACACCCTAGCAACCGCCTAACAACCACCCAGAACACCCTAGCAACCACCTAGCAACAGCATAACAACCACCCAGAACACCCTAGCAACCGCCTAGCAACACCATAGCAACCACTCAGAATACCCTAGCAACCGCCTAGCAACACCATAGCAACCACCCAGAACACCCTAGCAACCGCCTAGCAACACCATAGCGACCACCCATAACATCCTAGCAACCGCCTAGCAAAAAACGTTCTGGTCCGAACTTTCTCAAGCCAACTTCAAAGTTTGTCTCGACGAACTTTTGCATCTAGTTAATGGTGCTTGCTGAAAGCAAGGCATCATTAGTGTTCTCTTGCATACTTATTATTAGTGGTGCTTGCTGAAAGCAAGGCATCACTATTGTTATTGCTCATACTTATTATTCTTATTATTAATGGTGCTTGCTGAAAGCAAGGCATCATTAGTGTTCTCTTGCATACTTATTATTCTTCTTATTATTATTCTGGACAAAGTTTGGCGCGAAACTCGCCCCGCACCGTTTGTCTCAGACCCCTGAGTGAGGTGTCAAATCGACCGGCTCATTAAGGAGAGGTGTGCTATGACTTTTATAAGCGATCGGGGGTGCGGTGTTCGCCCCAGGGGCGAAAAAGCGGCCAAAAAAGTCCCATTGACTTAACATTGCGACGAACTTTGACCACACGTAGCTCTGAGCGAGGATTTCGCAGAAACGTGTGATTTGCCACATTTGAAGAGGCTGACAGGCTCAGTAAGAACATACCTCACAATGGGGTAAAAGTTGCACCCCTGGGGGGCAGGAGCGTCCCAAAGTTGCCCCATTGACTTACTATGGGGAAGGAATGTCCCGTGAAACACACATGCTTTTCCTACTATGGTAAATTGCATAGGGATTTTGTATTGAACATAGCTCTGGATCACAGTGTCATAGAGACAAGGGGGCGGGCTCATTTTACTCAGACGACCAATCAGTCTCTCAGGATCATTGTGAATCTATCAAGCCACGCCCTAGCAACCATTTAGAACACCTTAGCAACAGGTCCCATAGACTTCCATTGAAAGAGATCAAATGGATATCTCTGGACTGAATTGTCATAGAAACATGGGGGTGGTCTCATTTGACTTGGGGAAGCAAACAGCCAATCATGAATCACCTCAACACTTCCTAGCCCCTCCCTAGCAACCATTGTCGAACACCTTAGCAACCAAAATCCAAAGAGGGATATCTTCCATTCTGAATGTCACAGAGGCATGGGAGTTGGTTTATATCATTTATAGTGACAAGAAGCCTTTGCAGTTTCATCATTGGCAGCTGCCAAGCAACTCCATAGCAACCAAACAGAGTACCCTAGCAACCATTTTACAAGATCTATATCTCTGCACCAGAACATCATAAAGAGATGGGGTTAAGACAAGTTTGACTCAGGGCAGCAAACAGCCATTCATGAGACACCACAACACTTGCTAGCCCCGCCCTAGCAACCATTGTCAAGCACCTTAGCAACCAAAATCCATAGAGGGATGTCTTTCATTCTGAATGTCACAGAGGAATGGGAGTTGGTTTATATCATTCATACTGACAAGCAGCCTTTAGAGTTTCATGATTGGCAGCTGCCAAGCCATTCCCTAGCAACCAAACAAAGTACCTTAGCAACCATTTTGCAAGACCTATTTCTCTGCATCAGAACATCGTATAGAGATGGGGGTTGGCTCTTTTGACTCATACTAGAAAAGAGGAATTCCAACATGCTACACATGCTAGCTGTGAATAGCTACATGCTAATAGCGATTAGGTAAGTGCTAAATCATGCCAAGAAAATGCTAAGAACTGCAATAGTAATCATCAGTGACAACTACCAACCACTTAGTAACACCATAGTAACCACCCATAATACCTTAGCAACCACCCTGAACACCCTAGCAACTGCCTAGCAACCGCCTAGCAACCACCCAAAATACCCTACCAAACACCTAGCAACACCATAGGAACCACCCAGAACACCCTAGCAACTGCCTAGCAACGCCCTAGCAACCACCCAGAATACCCTAGCAACCGCCTAGCAACACCATAGCAACCACCCAGAACACCCTAGCAACCACCTAGCAACACCCTAGCAACCACCCAGAACACCCTAGCAACTGCCTAGCAACGCCTAGCAACCACCCAAAATACCCTAGCAACCACCTAGCAACACCATAGCAACCACCCAGAACAACCTAGAAACTGCCTAGCAACACCCTAGCAACCACCAGAACACCCTAGCAACTGCCTAGCAACACCCTAGCAACCACCCAGAACACCCTAGCAACTGCCTAGCAACCACTCAGAATACCCTAGCAACCGCCTAGCAACACCATAGCAACCACCCAGAACACCCTAGCAACTGCCTAGCAACGCCCTAGTAACCACCCAGAATACCCTAGCAACCGCCTTGCAACACCATAGCAACCACCCAGAACACCCTAGCAACCACCTAGCAACGCCCTAGCAACCACCAAGTATACCCTAGCAACCGCCTAGCAACTACCCAGAATACCCTAGCAACTGCCTAGTAACATCATAGCAACCACCCAGAACACCCTAGCAACTGCCTAGCAATGCCCTAGCATCCACCCAGAATACCATAGCAACTGCCTAGCAACACCATAGCAACCACCCAGAACACCCTAGCAACCACCTAGCAACGCCCTAGCAACCACCAAGTATACCCTAGCAACCGCCTAGCAACTACCCAGAATACCCTAGCAACTGCCTAGCAACATCATAGCAACCACCCAGAATACCCTAGCAACCGCCTAGCAACACCATAGCAACCACTCAGAATACCCTAGCAACTACCTAGCAACCGCCTAGCAACACCATAGCAACCACCCAGAACACCCTAGCAACTGCTTAGCAATGCCCTAGCAACCACCCAGAATACCCTTGCAACCACCTAGCAACACCATAGCAACCACCTAGAATACCCTAGCAACCACCTAGCAACGCCGTAGCAACCACCCTGAATACCCTAGCAACCGCCTAGCAACGCCCTAGCAACCACCCAGAATACCCTAGCAACCGCCTAGCAACACCATAGCAACCACCTAGCAACGCCCTAGCAACCACACAGAACACCCTAGCAACACCCTAGCAACCACCTGAACAACATGAATAAGCCATATCTCAGCACCAGAACATCGTACAGACATGTTTGTTGGCTCGTATGCAATCATGTACCACATTCTAGCAACCGAGTGGCGAGTTTTGCCACTGCAAGCACCATTTCACATTTTCTTCAGGAAATGTACATTCTAGTTATTATTATTATTATTCTGGACAAAGTTTGGCGCGTAACTCGCCCCGCACTGTTTGTCACAGACCCATGAATGAGGTGTCAAATCGACCGGCTCATTGAGGAGAGGTGTGCTATGACTTTTATCGGGGATCGGGGGTGCGGTGTTCACCCCAGGGGCGAAAAAGCGGCCCAAAAAGTTCCATTGACTTAACATTGCGACGAAATTTGAGCACTCATAGCTCTGAGCGAGGATTTCGCAGAAACGTGTGATTTGCCACATTTGAAGAGGCTGACAGGCTCTGTAAGAACATACCTCACAATGGGGTAAAAGTTGCACCCCTGGGGGGCAGGAGCGTCCCAAAGTTGCCCCATTGACTTACTATGGGGAAGGAATGTCCCGTGAAACACACATGCTTTTCCTACTATGGTAAATTGCATAGGGATTTTGTAATGAACGTAGCTCTGGATCACAGTGTCATAGAGACAAGGGGGTGGGCTCATTTTACTCAGACGACCAATCAGTCTCTTAGGATCATTGTGAAGCTATCAAGCCACGCCCTAGCAACCATTTAGAGCACCTTAGCAACAAGTCCCATAGACTTCCATTGAAAGAGTTCAAAGGGATATCTCCGGACTGAATTGTCATAGAAACTAGAGGGTGGTCTCGTTTGACTTGGGGCACCAAACAGCCAATCATGAATCACCTCAACTCTTCCTAGCCCCTCCCTAGCAACCATTGTCGAGCACCTTAGCAACCAAAATCCGAGAGGGATATCTTACATTCTGAAAGTCACAGAGGCATGGGAGTTGGTTTATATCATTCATAGTGACAAGAAGCCTTTGGAGTTTCATCATTGGCAGCTGCCAAGCCACTCCCTAGCAACCAAACAGAGTACCCTAGCAACCAAAATTCAAAGAGGGATATCTTCCATTCTGAATGTCACAGAGAAATGGGAGTTGGTTTATATCATTCATAGTGACAAGAAGCCTTTGCAGTTTCGTCATTGGCAGCTGCCAAGCCACTCCATAGCAACCAAACAGAGTACCCTAGCAACCAAAATCCAAAGAGGGATGTCTGCCATTCTGAATGTCACAGAGAAATGGGAGTTGGTTTATATCATTCATAGTGACACAAAGCCTTTTCAGTTTCATCATTGGCAGCTGCCAAGCAAATCCATAGCAACCAAACAGAGAACCCTAGCAACCAAAATCCAAAGAGGGATGTCTTCCATTCTGAATGTCACAGAGGCATGGGAGTTGGATTATATCATTCATAGTGACAAGACGCCTTTGCAGTTTCATCATTGGCAGCTGCCAAGCCACTCCTTAGCAACCATTGTCGAGCACCTTAGCAACCAAAACCATAGAGGGATATCTTCCATTCTGAATGTCACAGAGGCATGGGAGTTGGTTTATATCATTCATTCTGACAAGCAGACTTTGCAGTTTCATCATTGGCAGCTGTCAAGCAAATCCATAGCAACCAAACAGAGAACCCTAGCAACCAAAATCCAAAGAGGGATATCTTCCATTCTGAATGTCACAGAGGCATGGGAGTTGGTTTATATCCTTCACAGTGACAAGAAGCCTTTGCAGTTTCATCATTGGCAGCTGCCAAGCAACTCCATGGCAACCAAACAGAGTACCCTAGCAACCAAAATCCAAAGAGGGATATCTTCCATTCTGAATGTCACAGAGGCATGGGATTTGGTTTGAATCATTCATACTGACAAGCAGCCTTTGGAGTTTCATGATTGGCAGCTGACAAGCCACTCCTTAGCAACCAAACAGAGGACCCTAACAACCGTTTATCAAGACCCATGTCTCTGCATCAGAACATCGTATAGAGATGGGGGTTGGCTGTTTTGTTTTGGTTGGGAAACAGTCTGTAACTATCACCATGGTAACTGAATTCACACCCTAGCAACCGTTTAGAGCCTCCTAGCAACCATATTGCAACATATAGAAGCCATATTTCAGCTCCACAACATCGTACAGACATAGTTGTTGGCTCGAATGCAATCATGTACAACACCCTAGCAACCAAGTGGAGAGTTTTGCCACTGCAAGCACCACTTCACATTTTCTTCAGGAAATGTACATTCTAGTTAATGGTGCTTGCTGAAAGCAAGGCATCATTAGTGTTCTCTTGCATACTTATTATTCTTCTTATTATTATTCTGGACAAAGTTTGGCGCGAAACTCGCCCCGCACCGTTTGTCTCAGACCCCTGAGTGAGGTGTCAAATCGACCGGCTCATTAAGGAGAGGTGTGCTATGACTTTTATAAGTGATCGGGGGTGCGGTGTTCGCCCCAGGGGCGAAAAAGCGGCCAAAAAAGTCCCATTGACTTAACATTGCGACGAACTTTGACCACACGTAGCTCTGAGCGAGGATTTCGCAGAAACGTGTGATTTGCCACATTTGAAGAGGCTGACAGGCTCTGTAAGAACATACCTCACAATGGGGTAAAAGTTGCACCCCTGGGGGGCAGGAGCGTCCCAAAGTTGCCCCATTGACTTACTATGGGGAAGGAATGTCCCGTGAAACACACATGCTTTTCCTACTATGGTAAATTGCATAGGGATTTTGTATTGAACGTAGCTCTGGATCACAGTGTCAGAGAGACAAGGGGGCGGGCTCATTTTACTCAGACGGCCAATCAGTCTCTAAGGATCATTGTGAAGCTATCAAGCCACGCCCTAGCAACCATTTAGAGCCCCTTAGCAACAAGTCCCATAGACTTACATTGAAAGAGATCAAAGGGATATCTCTGGACTGAATTGTCATAGAAACATGGGGGTGGTCTCAGTTGACTCGGGGCAGCAAACAGCCAATCATGAATCACCTCAACACTTCCTAGCCCCTCCCTAGCAACCATTGTCGAGCACCTTAGCAACCAAAATCCAAAGAGGGATATCTTCCATTCTGAATGTCACAGAGGCATGGGAGTTGGTTTATATCATTCATAGTGACAAGCAGCCTTTGCAGTTTCATCATTGGCAGCTGCCAAGCAACTCCATAGCAACCAAACAGAGTACCCTAGCAACCATTTTACAAGACCTGTATCTCTGCATCAGAACATCATAAAGAGATGGGGTTAAGACAAGTTTGACTCAGGGCAGCAAACAGCCATTCATGAGACACCACAACACTTGCTAGCCCCGTCCTAGCAACCATTGTCAAGCACCTTAGCAACCAAAATCCATAGAGGGATATCTTTCATTCTGAATGTCACAGAGGAATGGAAGTTGGTTTATATCATTCATACTGACAAGCAGCCTTTAGAGTTTCATGATTGGCAGCTGCCAAGCCACTCCCTAGCAACCAAACAAAGTACCTTAGCAACCATTTTGCAAGACCTATTTCTCTGCATCAGAACATCGTATAGAGATGGGGCTTGGCTCTTTTGACTCATGCTAGCAAAGAGGAATTCCAACATGCTACACATGCTAGCTGTGAATAGCTACATGCTAATAGCAATTAGGTAAGTGCTAATCATGCCAAGAAAATGCTAAGAACTCCAATAGTAATCATCTGTGACAACTACCAACCACTTAGTAACACCATAGTAACCACCCATAATACCTTAGCAACCACCCTGAACACCCTAGCAACTGCATAGCAACTCCCTAGCAACCACCTAAAATACCCTACTAACCATCTAGCAACACCATAGCAACCACCCAGAACACCCTAGCAACTGCCTAGCAACGCCCTAGCAACCACCCAGAATACCCTAGCAACTGCCTAGCAACGCCCTAGCAACCACCAAGAATACCCTAGCAACCGCCTAGCAACCACCCAGAATACCCTAGCAACCGCCTAGCAACACCAAAGCAAACACCCAGAATACCCTAGCAACTGCCTAGCAACACCCTAGCAACCGCCTAGCAACACCATAGCAACCACCCAGAACACCCTAGCAACTGCCTAGCAACGCCATAGCAACCACCCAGAACACCCTAGCAACTACCCAGAATACCCTAGCAACCGCCTAGCAACACCATAGCAACCCCCCAGAATACCCTAGCAACTGCCTAGAAACGCCCTAGCAACCACCCAGAATACCCTAGCAACGCCCTAGCAACCACCCAGAATACCCTAGCAACCGCCTAGCAACGCCATAGCAACCCACCAGAATACCCTAGTAACGCCCTAGCAACCACCCAGAACACCCTAGAAACTGCCTAGCAACGCCATAGCAACCACCCAGAAAACCCTAGCAACTGCCTAGCAACGCCCTAGCAACCACCCAGAATACCCTAGCAACCGCCTAGCAACACCATAGCAACCCCCCAGAATACCCTAGCAACTGCCTAGCAACGCCCTAGCAACCACCAATAATACCCTAGCAACCACCCAGAATACCCTAGCAACCGCCTAGCAACACCATAGCAACCACCCAGAATACCCTAGCAACTGCCTAGCAACGCCCTAGCAACCACCAATAATACCCTAGCAACCACCCATAATACCCTAGCAACCGCCTAGCAACACCATAGCAACCCCCCAGAATACCCTAGCAACACCCTAGCAACCACCTGAACAACACGAATAAGCCTTATCTCAGCACCAGAACATCGTACAGACATGTTTGTTGGCTCGTATGCAATCATGTACCACATTCTATCAACCGAGTGGCCAGTTTTGCCACTGCAAGCACCATTTCACATTTTCTTCAGGAAATGTACATTCTAGTTATTCTTATTATTATTCTGGACAAAGTTTGGCGCGTAATGCGCCCCGCACCGTTTGTCACAGACCCCTGAGTGAGGTGTCAAATCGACCGGCTCATTGAGGAGAGGTGTGCTATGACTTTTCTAAGCGATCGGGTGTACGATGTTCGCACAGCGGACGAAAAAGCGGCCAAAAAAGTCCCATTGACTTAACATTGGGCATTCTAAAAATATTTGAATCCCAACTGCCGTTTTCACACACACAGACTCCAAAGGGCCTGACAGCCCTGCATCTCTCCCTCTCTCTCTCCCTCAGAGGATTTATATTATCAAGCAGCCAATAAGTAATGGCCTAAAATCTTCATAGCCATACCCTAGCAACCAGTTTCAGCACCCTAGCAACCACTAAGAGCTCCCTAGCAACCACCCTAAACCAAAAAAAAATGTTTTTTAAATTTTTTTGTATTTTTTAACGCAATATTACACTCGTGGCCTTGCGATATTGCTCCATGCTTGTGCCTATTAGGCACGAGGCCGCAGGCCGAGTGCCGTACTGAAGGTACTCGTTATTAAAGATTTTAATAACTCTATAAAAACTCCATGGTAACCATCTTTGACAACTACCAACCACCTAGTAACACCATAGCAACTAAAAAAAATACCTTAGCAACCATCCTGAACACCCTAGCAACGTCTAGAAACGCTCTAGTAACCACCAAAAATACCGTAGCAACCACCCAGAACACCCTAGCAACTGTCTAGCAACCCCCCAGAACACCTAGCAACTGCCTAGCAACCACCCAGAACACCCTAGCAACTGCCTAGCAACGCCCTAGCATCCACCCAAAATACCATAGCAACTGCCTAGCAACACCATAGCAACCACCCAGAACACCCTAGCAACCACCTAGCAATGCCCTAGCAACCACACAGAATACCCTAGCAACCGCCTAGCAACCACCCAGAACACCCTAGCAACGCCCTAGCAATCACCCAGAATACCCTAGCAACCGCCTAGCAACACCATAGCAACCACCCAGAACACCCTAGCAACGCCCTAGCAACCACCCAGTACACCCAGGCAACTGCCTAGCAACGCCCTAGCAACCACCAAGAATTCCCTAGCAACCACCCAGAATACCCTAGCAACTGCCTAGCAACGCCCTATTCACCACCCAGAATACCCTAGCAACCGCCTAGCAACACCATAGCAACAACCCAGAACACCCTAGCAACCGCCTAGCAACGCCCTAGCAACCACCCAGAACACCCTAGCAACCACCCAGAATACCCTAGCAACTGCCTAGCAACCACCCAGAACACCCTAGCAGCGGCCTAGCAACACCCTAGCAACCACCCAAAACACCCTAGCAACTGCCTAGGAACACCATAGCAACCACCCAGAATACCCTAGCAACGACCCAGAATACCCTAGCAACCGCCGAGCAACACCATAGCAACCACCAAGAATACCCTAGCAACCGCCTAGCAACCACATAGAATACCCTAGCAACCGCCTAGCAACACCATAGCAACCACCCAGAACACCCTAGCAACTGCCTAGCAACGCCCTAGCAACCACCCAGAATACCCTAGCAACCGCCTAGCAACACCATAGCAACCACCCAGAACAGCCTAGCAACCACCTAGCAACGCCCTTGCAACCACCAAGAATACCCTAGCAACCGCCTAGCAACCACCCAGAATACCCTAGCAACCGCCTAGCAACACCATAGCAACCACCAAGAATACCCTAGCAACCGCCTAGCAACCACCCAGTATACCCTAGCAACCGCCTAGCAACACCATAGCAACCACCCAGAACACCCTAGCAACTGCCTAGCAACACCATAGCAACCACCCAGAATACCCTAGCAATGCCCTAGCAACCACCCAGAATACCCTAGCAACCGCCTAGCAACACCATAGCAACCACCCAGAATACCTTAGCAACCACCTAGCAACGCCCTAGCAACCACCAAGAATACCCTAGCAACCGCCTAGCAACCACCCAGAATACCCTAGCAACCGCCTAGCAACGCCCTAGCAACCGTTTAGAGCCACATATAAACCATATTGCAACATATAGAAGCTATATTTCAGCTCCACAACATCGTACAGACATGGTTGTTGGCTCGTATGCAATCATGTACAACACCCTAGCAACCGAGTGGAGAGTTTTGCCACTGCAAGCACCATTTCACATTTTCTTCAGGAAATGTACATTCTAGTTATTATTCTTCTTCTTATTCTTCTGACCCAAAATTTATCAATTCTAACTCCTCCTAGAGCTTTAACTCTACAAACTCCAAACTCGGGTCAGACCTTCAGACTGTTCTGACTTGAGTTGCTATATCTTTTCAGACTGATTTGACTTTCAGTTTTCTTAAAAATTAATATTAAAAACCATAAAAATCCCATAGACTTACATTGCAGAGTGCTCATATTGAGCCAAGACTACGGTGGCCCATTAGTGTACAAGCCAAAAACTCAAATCTAAACTCCCTGAAGCCCTAGACTCAATTAAACTACCATTCTATGGACTAATAAATCTATCTATCTATCTTCAAACTTTATCTATCTATCTATCTATCTATCTATCTATCTATCTATCTATCTTCAAACCTTTTCTATCTATCTATCTATCTATCTATCTATCTATCTATCTATCTATCTTCAAACATTTTCTATCTATCTATCTATCTATCTATCTATCTATCTATCTATCTATCTATCTATCTATCTATCTATCTATCTATCTATCTATCTTCAAACCTTTTCTATCTATCTATCTATCTATCTATCTATCTATCTATCTATCTATCTATCTATCTATCTATCTATCTTCAAAACTTTTCTATCTATCTATCTATCTATCTATCTATCTATCTATCTATCTATCTATCTATCTATGCTACAATCAGTAAATCATACTTGAACATGGTAAATCATGGTATACTATAGTAAATCATAGTAAACTATATTAAATCGTGGTAAATCATGGTAAACTATGGTAAATCATGGTAAAACTATGATAAATCATGCTAGAATCAGTAAATCATACTTGAACATGGTAAATCATAGTATACTATAGTAAATCATGGTAAACTATGGTAAATCGTGGTAAATCATGGTAAACTATGGTAAATCATGCTAGAATCAGTAAATCATACTTGAACATGGTAAATCATGGTATACTATAGTAAATCATGGTAAACTATGGTAAATCGTGGTAAATAATGGTGAACTATGGTAAATCATGCTAGAATCAGTAAATCATACTTGAACATGGTAAATCATGGTATATTATAGTAAATCATGGTAAACTATGATAAATTGTGGTAAATAATGGTAAACTATGGTAAATCATGGTAAACTATGGTAAATCATGCTAGAATCAGTAAATCATACTTGAACATGGTAAATCATGGTATACTATAGTAAATCATGGTAAACTATGGTAAATCGTGGTAAATCATGGTAAACTATGGTAAATCATGCTAGAATCAGTAAATTATACTTGAACATGGTAAATTGTGGTATACTATAGTAAATCATGGTAAACTATGGTAAATCATGGTAAATCATGGTAAACTATGCTAAATCATGCTAGAATCAGTAAATCATACTTGAACATGGTAAATCGTGGTATACTATAGTAAATCATGGTAAACTATGGTAAATCGTGGTAAATCGTGGTAAATCATGGTAAACTATGGTAAATCATGGTAATCTATGATAAATCATGCTAGAATCAGTAAATCATACTTGAACATGGTAAATCCTAGTATACTATAGTAAATCATGGTAAACTATGGTAAATCGTGGTAAATCATGGTAAACTATGGTAAATCATGGTAATCTATGATAAATCATGCTAGAATCAGTAAATCATACTTGAACATGGTAAATCATGGTATACTATAGTAAATCATGGTAAACTATGGTAAATCGTGGTAAATCATGGTATACTATAGTAAATCATGGTAAACTATGGTAAATCGTGGTAAATCATGGTAAACTATAGTAAATCATGGTAAACCATGCTAGCAACATCGTAAAAAAAATTCTAGCATCATGCTAGCAACATGATAATCATGCTAGCATGGTAAACTATGGTAAATCATGGTAAACTATGGTAAATCGTGGTAAACTATGGTAAATCATGCTAGAATCATAGTAAATCATACTTGAACATGGTAAATCATGGTATACTATAGTAAATAATGGTAAACTATGGTAAATCATGGTAAATCATGGTAAACTATGGTAAATCATGGTAAACTATGATAAATCATGCTAGAATCAGTAAATCATACTTGAACATGGTAAATCATGGTATACTATAGTAAATAATGGTAAACTATGGTAAATCGTGGTAAATCGTGGTAAATCATGGTAAACTATGGTAAATCATGGTAAACTATGATAAATCATGCTAGAATCAGTAAATCATACTTGAACATGGTAAATCCTAGTATACTATAGTAAATCATGGTAAACTATGGTAAATCGTGGTAAATCATGGTAAACTATGCTAAATCATGCTAGAATCAGTAAATTATACTTGAACATGGTAAATTGTGGTATACTATAGTAAATCATGGTAAACTATGGTAAATTATGGTAAATCATGGTAAACTATGCTAAATCATGCTAGAATCAGTAAATCATACTTGAACATGGTAAATCGTGGTATACTATAGTAAATCATGGTAAACTATGGTAAAACGTGGTAAATCATGGTAAACTATGGTAAAATCATGGTAAACTATGATAAATCATGCTAGAATCAGTAAATCATACTTGAACATGGTAAATCGTGGTATACTATAGTAAATCATGGTAAACTATGGTAAATCGTGGTAAATCATGGTAAATCATGGTAAACTATGGTAAATCATGGTAATCTATGATAAATCATGCTAGAATCAGTAAATCATACTTGAACATGGTAAATCTTGGTATACTATAGTAAATCATGGTAAACTATGGTAAATCGTGGTAAATCATGGTAAACTATGATAAATCATGCTAGAATCAGTAAATCATACATGAACATGGTAAATCATGGTATACTATAGTAAATCATGGTAAACTATGGTAAATCGTGGTAAATCATGGTATACTATAGTAAATCATGGTAAACTATGGTAAATCGTGGTAAATCATGGTAAACTATGGTAAATCATGGTAAACCATGCTAGCAACATGGTAAAAAAAATTCTAGCATCATGCTAGCAACATGATAATCATGCTAGCATGGTAAACTATGGTAAATCATGGTAAACTATGGTAAATCGTGGTAAACTATGGTAAATCATGCTAGAATCATAGTAAATCATACTTGAACATGGTAAATCATGGTATACTATAGTAAATAATGGTAAACTATGGTAAATCATGGTAAATCATGGTAAACTATGGTAAATCATGCTAAACTATGGTAAATCATGCTAGAATCAGTAAATTATACTTGAACATGGCAAATCGTGGTATACTATAGTAAATCATGGTAAACTATAGTAAATCGTGGTAAATCATGGTAAACTATGGTAAATCATGCTAGAATCAATAAATCATACTTGAACATGGTAAATCATGGTATACTATAGTAAATCATGGTAAACTATGGTAAATCGTGGTAAATCATGGTAAACTATGGTAAATCATGGTAATCTATGATAAATCATGCTAGAATCAGTAAATCATACTTGAACATGGTAAATCTTGGTATACTATAGTAAATCATGGTAAACTATGGTAAATCGTGGTAAATCATGGTAAACTATGATAAATCATGCTAGAATCAGTAAATCATACATGAACATGGTAAATCATGGTATACTATAGTAAATCATGGTAAACTATGGTAAATCGTGGTAAATCATGGTATACTATAGTAAATCATGGTAAACTATGGTAAATCGTGGTAAATCATGGTAAACTATGGTAAATCATGGTAAACCATGCTAGCAACATGGTAAAAAAAATTCTAGCATCATGCTAGCAACATGATAATCATGCTAGCATGGTAAACTATGGTAAATCATGGTAAACTATGGTAAATCGTGGTAAACTATGGTAAATCATGCTAGAATCATAGTAAATCATACTTGAACATGGTAAATCATGGTATACTATAGTAAATAATGGTAAACTATGGTAAATCATGGTAAATCATGGTAAACTATGGTAAATCATGCTAAACTATGGTAAATCATGCTAGAATCAGTAAATTATACTTGAACATGGCAAATCGTGGTATACTATAGTAAATCATGGTAAACTATAGTAAATCGTGGTAAATCATGGTAAACTATGGTAAATCATGCTAGAATCAATAAATCATACTTGAACATGGTAAATCATGGTATACTATAGTAAATCATGGTAAACTATGGTAAATCGTGGTAAATCATGGTAAACTATGGTAAATCATGCTAGAATCAATAAATCATACTTGAACATGGTAAATCATGGTATACTATAGTAAATCATGGTAAACTATGGTAAATCGTGGTAAATCATGGTAAACTATGGTAAATCATGCTAGAATCAGTAAATTATACTTGAACATGGTAAATCGTGGTATACTATAGTAAATCATGGTAAACTATGGTAAATCGTGGTAAATCGTGGTAAATCATGGTAAACTATGCTAAATCATGCTAGAATCAGTAAATCATACTTGAACATGGTAAATCGCTGTATACTATAGTAAATCATGGTAAACTATGGTAAATCGTGGTAAATCATGGTAATCTATGACAAATCATGCTAGAATCAGTAAATCATACTTGAACATGGTAAATCATGGTATACTATAGTAAATTATGGTAAACTATGGTAAATCGTGGTAAATCATGGTAAACTATGGTAAATCATGGTAAACTATGGTAAATCATGCTTGAATCAGTAAATCATACTTGAACATGGTAAATCATGGTATACTATAGTAAATTATGGTAAACTATGGTAAACTATGGTAAATCGTGGTAAATCATGGTAAACTATGGTAAATCATGCTTGAATCAGTAAATCATACTTGAACATGGTAAATCATGGTATACTATAGTAAATCATGGTAAACTGGTAAATCATGGTAAACTATATTTGGCTAAATCTATATTTTGAACTTATCTATCTATCTATCTATCTATCTATCCATCTATCCATCTATCTATCTATCTATCTATCTATCTATCTATCTATCTAACTTCAAACCTTTTCTATCTATCTATCTATCTATCTATCTATCTATCTATCTATCTATCTATCTATCTATCTATCTATCTATCTATCTATCTATCTATCTATCTATCTTTTTAACTAACTAATCTATCCTTCTTTTTAACTAAATAATCCATATTTCTTTCTTTTTAACGAACTAATCCATCTATCTTTCTTTCTAACTAATATATTTTTCTTTCTTTCATTCTAACCAATCTATCTTTCTTTCTTTCTAACTAATCTATCTATCTTTCTTTCTAACTAATCTATCTTTCTATCTTTCTTTCTAACTAATCCATCTTTCTTTCTTTCTTTCTTTCTTTCTTTCTTTCTTTCTTTCTTTCTTTCTTTCTTTCTTTCTTTCTTTCTTTCTTTCTTTCTTTCTTTCTTTCTTTCTAACTAATCAATCTTTTTTATTTCTCTCTCACTAATCTATCTTTCTTTCTAACTAATTAGTCTTTCTTTCTTTCTTTCTTTCTTTCTTTCTTTCTTTCTTTCTTTCTTTCTTTCTTTCTTTCTTTCTTTCTTTCTTTCTTTCTTTCTTTCTTTCTTTCTAACTAATCCACCATTCATTCATTCTTTCTTTCTAACTAATATTTCTTCTTTCTTTCTAACTAATCAATCTATCTTTCTTTCTAACTAATTTCTTTCTTTCTTTCTTTCTTTCTTTCTTTCTTTCTTTCTTTCTTTCTTTCTTTCTTTCTTTCTTTCTTTCTTTCTTTCTTTCTTTCTTTTTCTAACTAATCTTTCTTTCTAACTTATCTTTCTATCTAATCTTTCTAACTAATCTTTCTTTCCTTTCTAACAAATCTTTTTTTTCTTTCTTTCTAACTAATCTTTCTTTCTTTTTTCTTTCTTTCTTTCTAGCCAATCTTTCTTCTTTCTTTCTAGCAAATCTTTCTTTTTTCTTTTTCTTTCTTTCTAACTAATCTTTCTTTTCTTTCTTGCTTACTTTTCTTTCTTTCTTTCTAACTTATCTTTCTTTCTTTCTTTCTTTCTTTCTTTCTTTCTTTCTTTCTTTCTTTCTTTCTTTCTTTCTTTCTTTCTTTCTTTCTTTCTTTCTTTCTTTCTTTCTACCTAATCTTTCTTTCTTTCTTTCTTTCTTTCTTTCTTTCTTTCTTTCTTTCTTTCTTTCTTTCTTTCTTTCAACTATTCTTTCTTTCTAACTAATCTATCAATCAAAATTTAAACTACTTTAAACTTCAAACTACTTCAAATTTCTAACTACTTCAAATTTCTAACTACTTTAAACTTCTAACTACTTTAAACTTCTTCAAACTCTCTGGTCCGGCTTTCTCAAGCCAACTTTTCTAACTAATTAGTCTTTCTTTCTTTCTTTCTTTCTTTCTTTCTTTCTTTCTTTCTTTCTTTCTTTCTTTCTTTCTTTCTTTCTTTCTTTCTTTCTTTCTTTCTTTCTAACTAATCCACCATTCATTCATTCTTTCTTTCTAACTAATATTTCTTCTTTCTTTCTAACTAATCAATCTATCTTTCTTTGTAACTAATCTTTCTTTCTTTCTTTCTTTCTTTCTTTCTTTCTTTCTTTCTTTCTTTCTTTCTTTCTTTCTTTCTTTCTTTCTTTCTTTCTTTTTCTAACTAATCTTTCTTTCTAACTTATCTTTCTATCTAATCTTTCTAACTAATCTTTCTTTCCTTTCTAACAAATCTTTTTTTTCTTTCTTTCTAACTAATCTTTCTTTCTTTTTTCTTTCTTTCTTTCTAGACAATCTTTCTTCTTTCTTTCTAGCAAATCTTTCTTTTTTCTTTTTCTTTCTTTCTAACTAATCTTTCTTTTCTTTCTTGCTTACTTTTCTTTCTTTCTTTCTAACTTATCTTTCTTTCTTTCTACCTAATCTTTCTTTCTTTCTTTCTTTCTTTCTTTCTTTCTTTCTTTCTTTCTTTCTTTCTACCTAATCTTTTTCTTTCTTTCTTTCTTTCTTTCTTTCTTTCTTTCTTTCTTTCTTTCTTTCTTTCTTTCTTTCTTTCTTTCTTTCTACCTAATCTTTCTTTCTTTCTTTCTACCTAATCTTTCTTTCTTTCTTTCTTTCTTTCTTTCTTTCTTTCTTTCTTTCTTTCTTTCTTTCTTTCTTTCTTTCTTTCTTTCTTTCTAACTATTCTTTCTTTCTAACTAATCTATCAATCAAAATTTAAACTACTTTAAACTTCAAACTACTTCAAATTTCTAACTACTTCAAATTTCTAACTACTTTAAACTTCTAACTACTTTAAACTTCTTCAAACTCTCTGGTCCGGCTTTCTCAAGCCAACTTAAAGTTTGTCTCAACAAACTTTTTTTTCTAGTTATTATTTTATTTCAGTTAGTTTTTCAGTAAGTGTCATTAGTTTCGTTTAGTTTTAGTTTTTCATTTTTGTTGAAATTTATATTTTATTTAAGTTTACGCAAATGTTTTTTGACCAATAGTTTTAGTCTTAGTTACAAAATGAAGACAGACTTCACTGCCAGTTCACTTCACTGTTCACACACACACACACACACACACACACACACACACACACACACACACACACACACACACACACACACACACACACACTGCAGTTCCATTGCAGGCTATGGGAGTCCCCTGTTCGATAGGTAGAGATCGATCAGAGTTGCAGGTCCCCACTTGGCATGTTTTTTAAAAATAAAAAAATGCATTTTTAAAGTTATATTATGAAAAAAGACCTTAAAAGAAAATTTTGTATGTCATTTTTGTTTCTTCAAAATTACCAGAAACACTAGTCCCCTCTTGGCCAGTATAGAGCGATAGTCCCCTGTTAGTAATATAGACATGTGAGTGTGTGTGTGTGTGTGTGTGTGTGTGTGTGTGTGTGTGATATCTAGAAAAATAGAAGAACATTTCTTATACAACCCTTGAAATTGCGAGAAATAACCTCGAAATTGTGAAGGAAAGGCCCCACATTGGGGGCGGCCAAAACTAGGAAAACCGGTTGGTGGTAAACTCCACCTCACATACTGTGAACAAAGGTGAGAAGAGCAGGCTTGGCTCTATGGAGGCATGTTTGCTCAACCCCCATGGGGATTACAAACAAATTGTTTCTCATTTCTGTTCGCTCTGAGAAAAAAAATAATATTTTATTAATATCATTCTGATTCTGATTATTAATATCAGAAATTTTATTTCTGGTTTCAGAGTTACTCGTTAGAACAAAATAAAGTAATTTTTAATATAGCGTTCATTTTATAATGACAGTATTGTCGAAATATGCTTAAACATTACAACAACATCAAATCAATCACCGCTTATTGTTTTTCAGAAACAGATGCAGTTGTAACTTAAAATGGCCAATGTTTTATTAGCGTACATAACATTTTTAAAATGTCTAACCCACAGTAACTGTTACTGTGGGTTAGACATTCATCAGCTGCCTGCGCTTACCGTGTTGAGCACTCTGTTTCTGTACCATTTAAAAATGTTAAATACACAAAATAAAATTATTAGGTTACGATTTGTCTCTAAAATCCATCATTTTACATATCACAGTTTTTCTTGATTGCTTTATCACTATAACCAGGCTTTTGACCTAAAATTTAAAAGCCATAATGCCGTTTATCAAAAAGCACACCAATTCCCCTAAACTATAAACACTATTCCACTGTTTTGACACGAGTCAGATTTGTTGAACTGTCACTGTAAACTCTACACACAAATCTCTTTATTTCTCATTGCCTACACACCATGTTGTCAATTGACCCTTCGCTAAGCTCCGCCCTCCTTAGTTACTGTTGCTACGCCTGTCAAGCTTTTGCGCCTGGCACGTCTATTACAGTATGTAGGTTATGCACCGGTTTCAGACATTCCCAAGGAGATAATTAGTCATTTTTGGCGAACAGGTGAAAATCTGAAAGAGCAAGACAAAAGGGATTGCAGTATGCATTCGAGGGATATATCCACGACATAATATGCAACCGATTAGAGAATAATTTCATAAAAATTAAAGCTAAAGCCTATACTGTAATGTTAGGTCCCAGCGCAAGCAGTCGACGCCTAATACGCTGACCATTCAAATGGGAAACACACAAATTGAGGAACAGCTATGTTCATGCACAGCAGGGTAAGTGAAATGTGAAAATATTCTAATATTTATTAATCAAACAGCTTATCCATAAGTATTGTGGAATAAACACAAGACATTAGCCTGACCACTTTGCAATGATAACATTCTCCCGCTTATATTTTTAGCGCGCCAGGCTAACTTACTGCTCACACGTCGTGGGTCACATAAGTGACTACTGTTTGAACTGATTAAGTTTGGATACCAACCTTTTCCTTGGAGATCTCCGGCAAGCCCCCTGATGTTCCCTCCTTTTACTAACTACCTTTTACTTATACTAGAACTAACACCGGGAGAGTCGTGATCAGATTGGGGTACTAGTTAGGCCGTCGATTAACAAAACGCTAAAATATATTTTGAAGTAAGTTATATCAGTGAGCCAACGTCTTGCCTTTAATCACACTGCTTGATCCACGAGCTGGACAATAACTTTATTCTAGAGCTGCTATAAAGCCAAAACACTTTACTTTAAATTTCCTATTATCAATGTAAAGCTGCTTTGGAACAATCTACATTGTTAAAAGCGCTATATAAATGAAGATGACGCCCGGCATTTCTCCCCTTGGGTTTTAGGTTTCGGGAAGGGAAAAAAATCCACCACCCCGTCCAAACTTTTAGGATACAGGGTATTACATTTGCACAATCCATACGCACAACGCTTCGGCATGTTTCCCCCGCTCGAAAGCTTGCCAGACCTCCCGCGCCTAGTTATGCTTGCTAAGCCACGATTGGCCTGTGACGGTTTTCGGGCGTGGCTTAGCGAAGGGTCAGTTAGGCCATGTTCACACTAATACGTTTTTGTTTGAAAACGTATATTTTTCTCTTCGTTTTGGCCTTCCATCCACACTGAGACGCGTTTTTATTAATGAAAACAAAGCTTTTTTTGAAAACGCACTCCAAAGTGGATACATTTGAAAACGCCGTTTTCACGTTGTAGTGTGGACTGTGAAACCGGTGGTATTTAAAAATGATGATGTAAATTTAGTCATGTGACGCATATTGTACCAATAGATATTCATGTTCATACCAGTATTGTGCCTGTTATGTGCTATTCACTTTCACACTGTTGCTAAAAATATTCTACATTGCACACTCTTCATATCACAAGCCCTGCAAAGATGACAGAATTTACTCACATTTGCTGTCCTGCAGCAATACATGAGAGCAGTTGCGTTTAAGACCAAACATATGGTGACTGCGTGCGACCTGGAACGCATCAGTGAATGGTGAGATATTTTACTAAATAAAATTATCCTGTCAGAAAAATTGCTGTGTTGCAAAGTGCTGGATGAGTGGAAAATTACAATATAACGGAGACATGTTTTGAGACTGGCAGAGATGACAGCACAGAATAAAGCTGCTCATATCAGCCTCCTACGGTTCTTCCACGGCCTCAGAAGATGCAGTAGTCACACATGTAGTGTTCACACATGTTCCAATTTTCTCAATGTTTTCTACAAAACACATAAATGCCCTCATTTTGCACAGGTTTAACCATGTTCTCATTCAGAAAACACAAACACTTAATATAATTACCTCAGGTGTCACACTGTGAACTCAAATAGCACACATTTATCTATGTGTAAACATTAAGTAGCAAAACGGATGACCCACCAATCAGAAACTTCAGGATAATATAAATAGGGCCACGGGTGATAATGTGCTTACAGTATACACAAACAGTATCTGAACAGTTGTGATACACAATGTGGACGTCAATAAATTTAGATTAGATTCCAATCGGACAAACAAACTAGATGTACCGCATCACGGTACAAAATATGACCGCCGCTCAGGCCTGCACTGGCTTTCCACAAAACTAAATGACGTGGAGTAATTTGGCTGTATTGCGTGTTTATGTATATACCTAAAAAAAAGTAATAGTATGTGCATGTCTGTGTGTGTGTGTGTGTGTGTGTGTGTGTGTGTTTGTGTCTGTGTGTGTGTGTGTGTGTGTGTGTGTGTGTGTGTGTGTGTGTGTGTCTGTGCGTGTATGTATGTGTGGGTACATGTGTGCGCGTGTGTGTGTGTGTCTGTGCATGTGGATTTGTATGTGTGTGTATGGGTGTGTGTCTGTGCGTGTGGATGTCAGTGTGTGTGCATGCTTGCGTTTGTTTGTATTCCTGCATGTGTGTGTGTGACAGTATCATCCTAAACCAGCAACCCTTCGCTCAACAGCACCATCTACAGGCCGATGAGTGTACAGTCACTAAATGTGCACATAAATGAATTTATTTTATACCCCCCCATGGATGAAATTCTACAAAACTTAGCAGAGGATACCCCCAGAAGATGTCAAGTTAATCATACACATGAAATATGGTGCAGTTCTGAACATCTCCACTGAAGATAGGGGCGATTAAAGCAGAATAATATTGCATTTTCATTTTTTATGGGAGGGGCGCAAATCACAAATGAGTGATTATGGGCTAGGTTGATGTGGGCCCTTAAGAGCAACATACCATAAAAATTTCTTCATCCTCGGTGCCACGGTTCAGGTAGTTACTTAGGAAAAACTGCATTTTTTGGGGTTTGGGGGGGCCCAGCGCGGGGGGGGAGTGGCCCCCGGGGACCAAACGAAATTTTTCCGCAGAAGTCTAGTGGGGCTACATGCCCACCAAATTTCATGTTCCCCGGTGCTTCGGTGTCCCTGGTATCGTTGACGAAAAATTTACGGGGGCCCCAGCGCGGGGGGGGGAAGTGGCCCCCGGGGACCAAATGAAATTTTTCCGTAAAAGTCTAGTAGACCAACATACCACAAAAATTTCTTCATCCTCGGTGCCACGGTTCAGGTAGTTATTTAGGAAAAACTGCATTTTTTGGGGTTTGGGGGGGCCCAGCGCGAGGGGGGAGTGGCCCCCGGGGACCAAACGAAATTTTTCCTTAGAAGTGTAGTGGGGCTACATGCCCACCAAATTTCATGTTCCCCGGTGCTTCGGTGTCCCTGGTATCGTTGACGAAAAATTTACGGGGGCCCCAGCGCGGGGGGGGGGAAGTGGCCCCCGGGGACTAAACAAAATTTTTCCGTAAAAGTCTAGTAGACCAACATACCATAAAAATTTCTTCATCCTCGGTGCCACGGTTCAGGTAGTTATTTAGGAAAAACTGCATTTTTTGGGGTTTGGGGGGGCCCAGCGTGGGGGGGGAGTGGCCCCCGGGGACCAAACGAAATTTTTCCTTAGAAGTCTAGTGGGGCTACATGCCCACCAAATTTCATGTTCCCCGGTACTTCGGTGTCCCTGGTATCGTTGACGAAAAATTTACGGGGGCCCCAGCGCGGGGGGGGAAGTGGCCCCCGGGGACCAAATGAAATTTTTCCGTAAAAGTCTAGTAGACCAACATACCATAAAAATTTCTTCATCCTCGGTGCCACGGTTCAGGTAGTTATTTAGGAAAAACTGCATTTTTTGGGGTTTGGGGGGGCCCAGCGCGGGGGGGGAGTGGCCCCCGGGGACCAAACGAAATTTTTCCTTAGAAGTCTAGTGGGGCTACATGCCCACCAAATTTCATGTTCCCCGGTGCTTCGGTGTCCCTGGTATCGTTGACGAAAAATTTACGGGGGCCCCAGCGCGGGGGGGGGAAGTGGCCCCCGGGGACTAAACAAAATTTTTCCGTAAAAGTCTAGTAGACCAACATACCATAAAAATTTCTTCATCCTCGGTGCCACGGTTCAGGTAGTTATTTAGGAAAAACTGCATTTTTTGGGGTTTGGGGGGGCCCAGCGCGGGGGGGGAGTGGCCCCCGGGGACCAAACGAAATTTTTCCTTAGAAGTCTAGTGGGGCTACATGCCCACCAAATTTCATGTTCCCCGGTGCTTCGGTGTCCCTGGTATCGTTGACGAAAAATTTACGGGGGCCCCAGCGCGGGGGGGGAAGTGGCCCCCGGGGACCAAATGAAATTTTTCCATAAAAGTCTAGTAGACCAACATACCATAAAAAATTCTTCATCCTCGGTGCCACGGTTCAGGTAGTTATTTAGGAAAAACTACATTTTTTGGGGTTTGGGGGGGCCCAGCGCGGGGGGGGAGTGGCCCCCGGGGACCAAACGAAATTTTTCCTTAGAAGTCTAGTGGGGCTACATGCCCACCAAATTTCATGTTCCCCGGTGCTTCGGTGTCCCTGGTATCGTTGACGAAAAATTTACGGGGGCCCCAGCGCGGGGGGGGAAGTGGCCCCCGGGGACTAAACAAAATTTTTCCGTAAAAGTCTAGTAGACCAACATACCATAAAAATTTCTTCATCCTCGGTGCCACGGTTCAGGTAGTTATTTAGGAAAAACTGAATTTTTTGGGGTTTGGGGGGGCCCAGCGCGGGGGGGGAGTGGCCCCCGGGGACCAAACGAAATTTTTCCTTAGAAGTCTAGTGGGGCTACATGCCCACCAAATTTCATGTTCCCCGGTGCTTCGGTGTCCCTGGTATCGTTGACGAAAAATTTACGGGGGCCCCAGCGCGGGGGGGGAAGTGGCCCCCGGGGACCAAATGAAATTTTTCCATAAAAGTCTAGTAGACCAACATACCATAAAAATTTCTTCATCCTCGGTGCCACGGTTCAGGTAGTTATTTAGGAAAAACTGCATTTTTTGGGGTTTGGGGGGGCCCAGCGCGGGGGGGGAGTGGCCCCCGGGGACCAAACGAAATTTTTCCTTAGAAGTCTAGTGGGGCTACATGCCCACCAAATTTCATGTTCCCCGGTACTCCGGTGTCCCTGGTATCGTTGACGAAAAATTTACGGGGGCCCCAGCGCGGGGGGGGGAGTGGCCCCCGGGGACCAAATTAAATTTTTCCATAAAAGTCTAGTAGACCAACATAGCATAAAAATTTCTTCATCCTCGGTGCCACGGTTCAGGTAGTTATTTAGGAAAAACTGAATTTTTTGGGGTTTGGGGGGGCCCAGCGCGGGGGGGGAGTGGCCCCCGGGGACCAAACGAAATTTTTCCTTAGAAGTCTAGTGGGGCTACATGCCCACCAAATTTCATGTTCCCCGGTGCTTCGGTGTCCCTGGTATCGTTGACGAAAAATTCAGTAAGGTGACGAAAAAAAAAAAAAAAAAAACTTTGACAATCCCTATATGACCGCTTTCGCTAGCTACGCTAGCGGCGGTCATAATAATCAGATTTGGGCTGACAGTGTGAATGTAGCCATAGAATTGGTCGTGGACACCAGAGAGGAGGATGAGGAAGAGCAGTAGGGAGTGGAGGAAGAAGTGAAGATAGAGGACAGTGACAAAGGGGAAGGGGAAGGGGAAGGGGAAGGGGAAGGGGAAGGGGAAGGGGAAGGACAAGCAGTCTCGGATGAAATTTGTGCCACTCTAGTTGACCATGTCCATGGTATGACTGTGAGTGAGGTTGGGCAACGAGGACAACCAAACTTGAGTCGCTTCACTGTCGCCTTGATCATAAGAACCTTCGGGGGGAAAACAGGTAGGTGTGCTTCATACTGCTCTCTACTGTAACTTTTGAGTACTGTACTCTGTTATGTTACAACACATGTACTGTAGCTGTTGCACTTCCCTTACGGAACAAAAATATATTGGAATATACTGCAAAACATAAAGCGATACATAACATAATACATTTCCATATATGGGAAACATGTGCTTATATATTTCAATATACTGCAATATATGCATTGACCATGTATGGCTATATATTAAAGATTTTCTTGATTGCTAACACACTATAACTGATTCAGTTGTCCCAGTTTCCCAAACCATTCATTCATTTCTAGAAAGACACGCTTCTCAAAACGTTTAACACATTTCACCTGTTTTCACACACATTCCTAGCCTGGTTAAAACCAGACCCTTCTCAGTTGAAACTGAGTGTAGGGTCTGGAGAAGCTATGTAGACAAATCATTTCCAAAGGGGCGTCACCAACCGACGTAGCTCAGCTTGATTGACAGGTGATCTGACCAATCATACTTCGCCATCCGCCATTTTGTCCGACAAAGCAGTCAGGAGAGCAGTAACAGGATTTGAACTTGAAAAACGGAGTGTACTGACGCCTTTCCGTGGTTAAAACAACATTCCTTCTTATGTTTGTTCATGTTTATTTGAGGCTATAAATTAACTAGTAGGAAGAGATGATCGGTTCACAAGAACAGCTTTAACTGATGCTCTAGTCTACAGCGATCTGTCACGGCACATTAAAGAGCAACAAAACGGTATTTATTGTTTAAATTTCTTTTAAAAAATTACCAAATTTGAAAGCTGAGACTTTGTTTAATATGTTTAATATCAAACGTAACCGAAAAGTAGCCTGCTCTGTCCTGTCTGCCAGCGTGTTGTCAGTCTCCTCTCTGCTCCGCAATGTATTTTTCACTGCGTGAGAACTCCTTCAGCGTCGCTGCGCTGTCGTCATCATGTAAATCCCTCCCCCAACGTTTCTGATTGGTGCCGCGATTTCAGCGGCACAGTAATGAGTTTGAATGGGCTCTTCTCCAGACTATCCTGAAGAGAGAATTGAAATTCGCCGGAAGTAGTCTGGGTTTTCCCAGGCTAACACATTCCAATTTTCTCAATGTTTTCTGGAAAACTCTACACAAAAATACTATCATTTTGCAAAGTTTTAACTGTGTTCTCATTCAGAAAACACAAGTACACAATATAAATACCTCAAGTGTCACACTGTGAACTCAAATACTCATAGAATAGATTTGAGTGGAGAGATACATTTTGACCTGAAAATAGGAAGTATAGGGAATTGGGTGAGAAGTTATGGATTTGTGTTTAGAGTTTCGAGAAAAGGAGGCATAACTTCAAGAAATTTGTTTAAGCAATAGGTTGTTTTCACATGACGTCACGCTGCTGCATGGCGAGAGCGCGAAACTCAGATGGAGGGCAGGAAGTGAAATAGCTGAATCTGCTGTCTGAAAAAATGCCAGTGTATTGTGTAGTTTACGGCTGCTCCAATCATTCTAATCGAGAAAAGGGAAAGGGTTTTTATAGAGTACCTAAGAGTGTCACTCATAAAGGTGAGAAATGTAAAAAGCTCACAGAACAATGCCGTAAAAAGTGGATTTTTAACGCAAGTTACGTCTGCGGTCGGGAGGAGCAGAGTCTGTTAATGCTCGAGTCTGCAACGATCACTTCGTCGGAGGTATGTTAGCTAGCCAATGTGTTTTTTATGTCTGTGTTTATATAGCATTAGGTTGTCGTTAAAT
The DNA here is from genome assembly GCF_964197995.2 of Scardinius erythrophthalmus. Classification (NCBI taxonomy): domain Eukaryota; kingdom Metazoa; phylum Chordata; class Actinopteri; order Cypriniformes; family Leuciscidae; genus Scardinius; species Scardinius erythrophthalmus. The sequence continues at coordinate 25,140,623 of NC_138237.1, read as the reverse complement.
GCTCATTTACCTTGTTTACACTGTCAGTGAAATGTGATCCAATTCCGATTTTTTGCTCTTATGTGAGACAGATCGGATGTGTTTTATGACAGTGTAAACAGGGAAAAAAAACGCAAGCATTCGGATATTTCGAGATCGGTTTCAGGCCTCATTCATATGTGGAAATAAATCGGATATTTGCCACTGCGACTGTCATGTAAACAGGCAGATCGCAAGGCATTACGTTAGGCAATGTCTCCGCGGTTAAAGCCAATATTTAAACACAATATGCTCCCACCAGTCCTGAGATCTCTTTCACACATAATAACTGAAGCATATGTGCAATGATGGCACTTTTCGTCCTCCTTCGCCTCATAATCATGATGATGTTTGGCGAACTTCGCATATATCGCAGAGCATCCAGCATATCTGTGTCCGCCCATCTGTGCAAGAGAATTCAACCGTTTAAAGTCCCCGTGAACCGGAAGTTGCAAACGACTTTTCTCCAGTGTTATGACGTATTTCCCAGTGAAAAGGAATATTGAACAGAGGGCAGGGTTTTACTCTAGCGCTCCTCCTCTCCATCTCTGCTCATAGCAGACTAACGGTTTGAGGGGAGTGGTTAAGCGTTGCCCAAACCAATTCCTCAAACCTACGTCATCAGAGAAGGTCCTCCAATGCAGAGGGGAGGGGCATTTTCAGATTTTGATTAAAGATTACCATGGTAAAAAATTTTTTTTTTTTATATTTTCTTGCACGGATTAATTGTTCACCACAAGACTAGTAATATGCGCTAACAAAGTAAATAGGGTCAATTTTGATTTCATGGGGACTTTAAGCATGCGATGTTTCAGATAATATGGCAAGTGTAAACACATGAATCGGATATGTATGGAAGCTTGTTTCCGCCACTGAATAAAACATTTTAAAAGATAATTGCGACTTTTTATCTCACAATTGCGAGTTTACATCTCGCAATTCTGACTTTATTTCTCAGAATTGCGAGATATAAAGTCAGAATTGCGTGAAATAAAGTCAGAATTCTGAGATATAAAGTCAGAATTGCGAGATATAAAGTCGCAATTGGGTCTTATAAAGTCAGAATTCTGACTTTTTTTCTCGCAATTGCGACTTTATATCAAGCAATTCTGACTTTATATCTCAGAATTCTGACTTTATATCACGCAATTCTGACTTTATAACACATAATTGCGAGTTTATATCTCGCAATTCTGACATCTTTTCTCAGAATTGTGAGATATAAAGTCCAATTCTAAGGAAAAAAAAAAGACGGACTTTTTTTTTTTTTCAGAATAGTTTATATCTCACAATTCTGACTTTATATCTCCCAATAGGGTATATGTCGAACGTCGCATGACGAAACCGGAAACCTGGTCTCATCGCATCCGCTTGTCATAGAAAGTGTTAACAGCCGTATGAACTGATGCCGATATCTATGGAATTTTAAGGTAATCAGCTAACCTACCTATCTCACTTTGTTATTGGCTTTTTATTCTATTTAAATATCTAAACGTTAGTGTGAAGATTTTTTTTTTTTTACTTTTAAATATCGATCTTCACATGCGAGGGACATTGGTTATGATCATCTTTGCTCGCTCCTTTTAAGTTATCTTGAGTAAAACAGTAAAAAAATGCATGAAGCACATACAAAAGACCTGAACCGGAAGCGATGCGTTCTGTTTTCCGGTTTCGTAATGCGGCGTTCGACATATACCCTATTGCGTGATATAAAGTCAGAATTCTGAGATATAAAGTCAGAATTCTGAGATATAAAGTCAGAATTGCGTGATATAAAGTCGCAATTGCGAGAAAAAAAGTCAGAATTCTGACTTTATAACACGCAATTGTGACTTTATTTCACGCAATTCTGACTTTATATCTCGCAATTCTGACTTTATAACACGCAATTGCGACTTTAAAACACGCAATTCTGACTTTATATCTCGCAATTCTGAGAAATAAAGTCAGAATTGCGAGATGTAAACTCGCAATTGTGAGATAAAAAGTCGCAATTATCTTAAATTTTTTTTTTATTTTGTGGCGGAAACAAGCTTCCATAGATATGGGTTAACGTTAGAGTTGAAAGAATGTGTAAACGGACGGTCAAAAAAATCGGATAAATGTACAATACGGACACTCGGTTTCCTCCATAGAAGTATTCTCTATGTTTACTTCCTGCCCTCCATCTGAGATCGCCCCGCCTTCGCGCGTCATAATAATCACGTGACTGAAACCCAGCTATTGGAAAAACTGTAATACATATTCAATATTTATAAAGGAAGATCAAAATAGCACTACATTCACAAAGTTTTATTCTTTATTACATTTTTAAAATGTATTATTTTTTATTCTATACATATTGCACATACATGTTCCCATATAAATGTGAATGTATGTTCACACATACATTCACGGAATGAGTTACAAAAGATTTTTAGTCCCCAGCATGCTTTGCTTCTGTCTGTTTAAGGAGAGCAAATGTTAAAAATAAGTGGTATTTAATGTGTTTTGCTTAATTTTAATGTAGGGGGGAGATTTGTTAGTGTTTAATATCCTATTATTTCGTAATTTAAAAGGTTTTCTGGTATGTCAGGGTTTTTGGAATTACCATTTTGCTGAAGAGTAGAGCCTGTGGTTAGGTTGACTATTGGCCAAAAATCATTATAATTATAATTACTATAATTTTAAAGTATAATGATTGTGAACTTCTCAGTGCTTCTCTATCAGAGAGTGAACGTCGCTTGGCTAAATACGTTAGTACATGCAGGTGTGCTTGTGTTTTTGTTAGCTTGAAAATATGAAACATTTATCATGTAAATAATTAAAAATTAAAATAAATAAAAAATATAATATTTTTTTTTCTTATTAAATTTTTAACATTATATATTTCTCTATAAATGTGTGTTTATGCAGCATGAGTAAATACATCTGCAATATATTATGCAGTGCCATATCTGATCACATATACATTTATGTATTATGAAGTCTATTACCGAAGATAAAATGACATACATTATGATATATTAAACATTTTGTCACATATTTTTCAATATATGAAAAGCGGCAATTCCTTATGTATTATTCAATATATTGTAATATATTAACACAATATAGTATTCTGTATAAAAATATACTTTTTAAATGTACCATTTAATATATTGATCATTCATATATAGGGAAATATATTTTCTTTTCATAAGGGCAGAGCTTGTTTTTTGCAATAACCCAAAAGTGTGTTATTCTTTAATAAACATAATTTTACCTGCAATTGTCTCCTCTCTTGCGATCATGACAGAACCACTGTGATGCTAAGTGCCAATTGGCTTACAAAGTGACGTCATACCTGCACCACTTGCTTCGACATGACCATGAAATGCTTCGACATGACCATGAGTGATCCTTTTCCTTCGATGCACATTCTCAATGGCCACATCTGTACGTCTTAATTAAACAATAGTGGTATTATATCCACAGAGGGGCAATGCAACTGTTGCATTTCCATTAATGAGTTCTAAAATAGTTTGCTTTTAAGGGACACATTCAAATGTCAAATAATAATTAATCCCCTGGGAGCTAATTCACAAGCTAATAAATGTTTATCACACAAATCTTCTAATGAAGCGAGCTGATAATGAAGTCCCGAGACATTCCAGATTACTCATGACTCTAATTCATAATGGGGCAGTTTAGTATTATTTCCCATCCAAAACAGCTCAATCAGTTTCTAAAAAAATTATGCAACACTTGAATAAAGGCCTTTGTTTGATTTTTCATTAAACATTGTCTTCAACAGCAACACTGAATAAGTGATAATACATACAGACATATAAACAATAGATATTTGAAAGCTTTATACCCTGAATAAAGTACACAAATTATTATATAATTACAAGTATACATTGCATTGTCTTAAAGCAAAGGGAGGTTAAAGCAAGAGAAATTATGAAAACAGAAAATAATGTTTGATGCCTATGAGACTAGTAGTTCAACTGTACTGGCCCCTTCACTGCAGTAATTCAATTACGTTCTGGTCATTGGTGGTGTGAGTGATTCACAAAGGGTTATCGCATGTCCCAGTGCTTCTCTAATTATTATTAATTGCTTATGTAATGTAGGGATGACCACAACAACAGCATATAGGTATCTTTGTGTCATATAGGTCAAAATATTGAATTAATATTTCATCCAGAAAAATAAAATTCTGTTATTATGTAGTGCTTAAGCCTATCGGTGAGCGCTCTGAACGCGGCAACCAATGAGGGCTAACGTGTGCGCTGAGCATCCAGCCCATGAATCCCAGGGAAACCGGGGAAAACACTCTGCTGGGAAATGTGGCCGGTCGGAGAGACGGGCCAGCGTAGTACATGCACTTCATGCAGCATATGAAATAGAGCGGCGCGGCCGGTCTATAAACATATAACAGTACAAACAGTAGGGCCGGCAGAGCGAGCCCATACAGTACATAAGCACTCATAAGGGTAGGAGAAAAACGACATAGTCGGTCTCACATGAAGAGAAAAATTCCCGCACGGCAGAGAATAATACGGGCGGCCAGCAGCGCGGGCCAGCACCGATAACAGCACGTAACGGGAAATAGGAAACAGAACGGATCAGCCGGTCTGAGTCAAACACTTCACCCTGAGTAGTTACCAGAATAGCGCCAGCATATGAACGTAGTCTGCACACGAGAGCTGGGCAGAGCATACATGTCACTTATACTGACAATATTTTTGCCTGTAGGGCAGGAAGTTCCAGGTTATAAAACCTCACGAATGTTGACGGGGAGGCCCAGCCCGCCGCCATACAAATGTCGTGGATAGAAATTCCGCTGGACCAGGCCCACGACGAGGCCATGCCTCTAGTGGAATGGGCTCTGATGCCCAGAGGGCACTGCAGGTGTTTGGAGGCATAAGCTGCTGCTATCGCGTCCACTATCCACCTGGACAAGCTCTGCTTCGAGGCGGCAAGACCTTTGGTGCGTCCGCCGAAGGAAACAAAGAGCTGCTCTGAACGCCTGAAAGCGGCGGAGCGCGTGATGTAAACTCTCAGCGCCCAGACAGGGCATAGGAGGTTATCACTGTCCCCACTATCGGATGCTGGCAGAGCCGAGAGGGAAATAACTTGTGCCCTAAACGGGGTTCCAATCGCTTTGGGGATGTAACCGTGTCTCGGTCTGAGAATGACTTTCGAGTCATTCGGCCCGAACTCAAGACATGCAGGGCTAACAGATCACCCACTCGTTTGACTGAAGACAGAGCTATCAGAAAAATGGTTTTAAGCGACAGATACTTTAGATCCGCGGATTCAAGCGGTTCAAAGGGAAAAGCCTTTAGGGCCGCTAGGACCAAGGACAGATCCCACGAGGGAACCGAGGGGGGCCGCGGGGGATTCATCCGTCTAGCTCCTCTGAGGAAGCGCATAATGAGCTCATTCCTTCCCATTGCCCGGCCGCGCGTCGTCTCAGCGAACACTGCAATAGCGGCCACATATACTTTGAGCGTGGAAGGGGATCTGCCCTTTTCCAACAGCTCTTGTAAGAAGGAGAGCACCCGCGGGACCCCGCCTGCGCGCGGATCCAAGCTTTTAGTAGCGCACCATTTAGAAAACACCGACCATTTAGACGCGTAGAGCCGTCTCGTGGAGGGGGCTCTCGACTGTGTGATCGTGTTCACGACCCCTTCTGACAGGTCAACAGGTATCCGTTGATCACCCATGCATGCAGTGACCAGCGCTCTGGATGGGGATGCCAGATCGATCCAGCGGCTTGGGAGAGGAGATCCTTTCTCACCGGGATCGGCCATGGGGGTGAGTGCGACAGCCTCACTAGCTCTGGGTACCAAGTTTGGTTTTCCCATCGCGGGGCTATAAGCAGCACTGAGTGGTGCGTTTCTCTGATCCTCGAAATGACCTGTGGCAACAGGGAGATCGGAGGAAAAGCATACAGCGGGAGGCTGGGCCATGTCTGGGACAGCGCGTCCTCGCTCTTCGAATAAAACTTCGGGCATTGAGCATTGTCTTTCGATGCAAAGAGGTCGATTTCCACTCTGCCGAATAGGCGCCAGAGAAACTGGACTGTCTGGGGGTGCAGAGACCATTCTCCCGGGGGAATGTTGTCCCTGGACAGTCTGTCTGGACCGACATTCAGGTGGCCCGGCACGTGCGCGGCTCTCAGCGAGCGCAGCGAGCGGTAAGCCCACACGAGAAGGCGTTCTGTCAGCCTGCACAGATTCCTGGATCTGACACCGCCCTGTCGGTTCACATAGGATACCACGGACATGTTGTCTGAGCGGACTAGCACATGGTGATCCCGTATGAATGGGAGGAAACGCCTGAGCGCGTTCTCGACCGCTATCATCTCCAAACAGTTTATGTGGAGGCATTTTTCCCGGTCTGACCATAGGCCAAAAGCCGGTTTGCCCTCGAACAGAGCGCCCCAGCCTGAGGTGGAAGCGTCCGTCGAGATAATTTTGCGGTGTGAGATAGCTCCCATTGTCACTCCCCGCTGGTACCAGTCGGCCGCTAACCAGGGCTTCAGAGCTGAAACGCAGCTCTGAGTCACTCTGATGCGAATACCGCCGGAAGCCCATGCTCTGTGAGGCACTCGGGCATTCAGCCAGCGTTGTAGCGGGCGCATTCGTAAAAGACCCAGCCGAAGCACTGCTGCGGCTGAGGCCATACAACCCATGTTGTATCGACAGGCGGGCCGTCATCGCTACAGTGTCCAGATCCAAACCCAGAAAAGAGGTTGATTGACTGGGCACGAGCGAGCTCTTGGTCCAGTTGACCGTAAGCCCCAGGCTGTCCAAATGGCTTAAAAGCACTGTTCTGTGGGCGATGAGTTCGGCCTCTGACTGTGCTAGGATCAGCCAATCGTCCAAGTAGTTCAAAATTCGCATTCCCCGACCCCTCAGGGGAGCGAGAGCCGTGTCCATGCACTTCGTGAATGTGCGGGGTGCCAAAGACAGGCCGAACGGCAGGACGGTGTACTGATATACCTGACCGTCGAAGGCGAATCTCAAGAATGGCCTGTGACGAGGTATTATCTGGATCTGAAAGTACGCGTCTTTTAGATCGAGAGATATAAACCAGTCCCTCGGGCGAATTTGCGCGAGGATTTGTCTGGTTGTGAGCATTTTGAACGGTCTTTTCATAAGAGCCTTGTTCAAACGTCTCAGATCTAGAATTGGTCTGAGAGCTCCGTCCTTCTTGGGAACGAGGAAATAACGGCTGTGAAAGCCCGACTCGCTCATGGAAGGGGAAACCGGTTCTATTGCCCTTTTGCACAGAAGTGTGGCTATTTCAGCTCGAAGTAGATGTGCTACTTCCCCATTCACTCTGGTCTCGATACGCGCTTGAAAGCGCGGAGGGCGGCGAGCGAACTGCAGAGTATAGCCTCGTTTTACTGTGCTCAGCACCCATTCTGACGCGCCTGGAATAGCTTCCCACGCTCTCGCGTGTGCAGCCAGGGGCAGAATGGCCTCCGGGCTCTGATCGCCGCTGATCGCGGGCTCGAGAGCTCGCAACGGAGGGGCGGGCGTGACGCGCGCGCTCTTGGTGCTTAGATACGGCAGGTCGCTCACAGCGGTGACTGGCCGTTTTACACACAGCGTCCCGGTGGCTTTTGATGGGGAACATACAGTGTGAAGCACGACGCTCGAAGGCGGCGTCGGGGGCGAAGTAAGAGAGCGGATGTGTGAGCGCGTGGAAGCGGGCACAGCATCCGTGTTTATAACTTGACCGGTTGTGAGGGGTTGTGTAACAGAGCGGGCAGTGAGTAGGTGTGGGCACAGCGGGGGGGACACGTGACCTACTTTTAACACTCGAGCGGCTTGTGCCAGCTTTATGTGAGTGGGCTCTGTGAGAGACACGGGGTTTACAGTGCTTGTGTGCAGAGGTGAACACAGATAAGTGGGCACATTTGCTGCATTTGAAACACTTACAGCGCGAGGCGCGCGACCAGGCATAATACTCTCTTTGAGATTTCTCTGGGTCGCCGTGAAAACGGCGGTTGTGTGCAGGCGAGAGGGTGAGTTCACCGGCTCGTTGGCTGCGAAATGAGTGTCTGCAGTAACCGTGGCAACGGGGACTGACAGAGCTTGAAGCTTTGACGACGGTCCGGCCGCGGCGGGACCCAATCGTCACTTTTCTCCTCGGGCTAGGAGGATTTTGGAGGCTCAGGCTTCACCGCGATCCTCTGCCGGGGTCCCTGGGGAGGCGGCGGTCTAACGCGGCTGGTCGAGCGAGAACGAGGGCGGCCCCCCTGTCGTCGCTGCGAGGACGGAGGTCGAGCTGGGCGCTGGGCAGAGCTTTGTGCAGGCTGGTCCGAAGGACGGCGTGCAGCAGGCCTGGAGCATCGAGGCAGAAACAAATTTATTGCCTCTGTAGTCTTTTGCACCTCCGAAAAGCGGTCGACGATCCCGCTAACCGCTGGGCCGAACAGGCCGGTGGGGGAGAGGGGGGTGTTGAGAAACACCGTGCGTTCAGACTCCCTCATGTCCGCGAGCGTGAGCCAGAGATGCCTTTCTGTAACCGACAGAAAGGCCATGCACCTTCCAATGGCCTGGGCAGCGGATTTCGTGGCGCGAAGGGAAAGGTCCGTCGCGCTCCTCAAATCCGTGAGGGAAGCAGGCTCCGAGCGCTTCTAGTCAAGATCACGGAGGAGGTTAGCCTGGAGAATCTGCAGTACTGCCATAGAGTGGAGTGCTGATGCGGCCTGCCCCGCGCGGGCGAAAGCACGGCCGACGAGGGCTGAAGTGGTCCTGCATGCTTTGGACGGGAGGGCAGCCTTTGAGCGCCAACGAGAGGGCGGGCAAAGGTGCGCTGCGACCGCCTCCTCCACAGGGGGGATGGAATTATACCCCTTCTCAGCGGCGCCGTCAACCTGTGAGAGTGTCGATGAGGCGTGTGAAGACACTCTCGCGGAGAATGGAGCATTCCACGATTTAGAGAGCTCGCTGTGAAGCTCAGGCAGGAAGGGTGCTTTTCTGGACGCCGGCTGTTGGCGGCGTTGGTGAAGGAAGCAGCCGTCGAGTCTGTTCGGGGCTGGCTCTTCCGGGGAAGACCAGTCAAGGCCCAGCTGTTCGACAGCTCGCGTGAGGAGACGTAAAAGTTTCGCGTCCTCGCCCGCTCGAGATCGGCCTGAATCCTGGACTGACGAGGAGGCAGTGGACCATTCCTCGCTGTCAGAGGCCAGGAGAGAACAGCTGTCCGCGGCGCGTTCACCAAACTCATCCGCCTCATCCCCTGAAGCGGCGGCTGCGCGGCCGTGAGGGGGGGCGGGGAAGGCGAGGGAGAAGCTCGAGGGAGAGACTCCGGCGAGCTTCTGTGCGCCTGGTTGGTCTCCAGCGGTCGCTGTGAGCGGTGCTTCTTCTTGCGCGGCCCAGCAGGGACGGGCGGGGAGACATGTTTAGAAAAACGCCCCGTGCTCTTTTAGAGGAGAGGGTGTGTTGCAGTAGGCGAACACACAGCAGTGAAAAAGGATATGACGCCGGATAGCGTAGCAGGCACGGAAGGCTGAAGGCGGCTAAGGCGGCCGGCTTCTTCAGGCGCTGTCCTAGGCTTGCTGGTCGCTGGTTTCAACGGCGGCGGCTTCTCCAGATCCAGCGATGCGAAGTGCTTCGCTCAAGACAAGAAAATCTGAATTTTAGCCTGTGAGCGCTGAATATATACACGCTGGCCACACCCATTCTGACGGTTAGAAGGGTGTGGAGGGCGCGAAGCGCCCTCATTGGTTGCCGCGTTCAGAGCGCTCACCGATAGGCTTAAGCAGTTGCCGCCGAGCAGCCGATGAGCACGCTTATACAGCCTGCCTAGGTCTGTCGGCTGCTGCACTGCGTTGACAATGAATACAAAATTAAGGATAATTTTTTGGCTTCAGATCTCGAAGAAAGAAGACTTTCCCGATGCGTAAGCTACTTACGCAATACGAGAGAACCTCTCGTAAGAGAACCTACAGGACTCACCTGGCTCTACACTAAAAAAAATGCAGGGTTGTTGTAACCCAAATTTGGGACAAATATGGACAAACCAAACCATTGGATTAATCTTTATTTAAAAATATATATTCCAACGGCTGGGTTTGTCCATATTTACCCAAATTTGGGTTGAAACAACTTTTAGAGCACTGTAAAAAGTGAACAGTTGGATCAACTTAAAAAAAAATACTTCAATTGGTAACACCTAAAGAATTTAAGTTTTCTCAACTTAAATTATCACGTTTTATGTGATAATTTAAGTTGAGAAAACTTAATTTCTTTAGGTGTTACCAATTGAAGTAATTTTTTTAAGTTGATCCAACTGTTCACTTTTTACAGTGGGTGCCTATATTGTGGTCATGTACTGTATGGGTTTGTTATACATACAACAGAACGACACAAACAGGTAAAGTATAAGATGGCTTATTTAAAGCACTTAGAAACAGACACAGCAGGTGAGTAAATGAATTGAAGAACGATTTAAATAATGGATGAAGATGTTTGAGTTGACTGAGTCTCTTATATGGTGCAGGTTTGGTAATGTCAAGCTGGGAAGAAGACGGACGACAGGCAGAAGACTGAAGGATCAGAGAGTCTGAAGGATATCTCATGGACGCCAGGTGAGTAAACATGATGCAGGTAAGTCTGAAATAACAGGTTGGAGAGTTCCCAAAGGAGAGTCAGGTTATCAAGGTAATCACAACAAGACCAGACAGTGAACTGAGGGAACTGGGGTGTCTTTATGGTGCTGGTGATGAGAGTGCAGATTGCAGACAGGTGGCGATGACAGGTGAAGGTGATAAACACTCAGGAGACATGGAACGAGTGGGCGGAGTGTGGAGGTCTGGTGCTGTCGATGGTGTTTCTGTGACACCTGCCTATTCAGGGGCCCGTTCTTCGTACGTTGCTTATTACATCCGAGATCAAATGACACATCCAAGATGATATCATCGTGCGAATCATGATCTGGCTAACTCGGTTCTTCGAACACACTTGCCGGATATGATTAGTATCGCTGGATTGAGTTATCTGAGATAATTGTGTGTTCATGCGCTGGTTAAAAGGGGATATGTATCGATAGTAGAAGCATTGATCAGCAACACTGCTATTGGCTGCTCCGCATGGCCAAAAAAAGCCCTATTCGGACGGGACTAGTTTCACAGGGGGACGTTAGAGAAATATCTGTTTCACAGACGTACTTTGAGATTTTAATCCTGTCCGAATCTGCCATGTCTGTCTTTTTCTCACACGACCTCTGTAAAAATTCCAGAGCAAATTACCTACTGTTTTTCGTCAAACTCGGCGGTCCTCAGAGAAATCTAATCCCGTCCGAATGCGAATGTCTGTGATTACCGGACATTTTTTTTCCAAAACGCTTTTTCTTATGTGTTTTGGTCAACGTGAACTGCCATACAATCTCTCGCTATCGCGCCAGTATTCAAGTTTCTGCTTTTTGCGCACCGATAATGGATGTAAATGTGTTTGGTAGCCTACACTGCGAAGAAAAAATTAAATAAAAAATGAAATCAACAAGAAGAGCCAAATCACGTAAACAGTTAAGACTGGCTACTGCAATATCAGTTTCAGGTAAGATTACTTTCATTTCTGCACTTAATTACATAACGTGTAAATTATATAAGTTAAAACTTTTTATTCCGGTGGGTTTATTATAAGAACCCAGTTCTATAAAATCATGATGATAAATCTATGTTTACTTTTTTTTTTATACTACAATTTTTATAAAAGGTTTACAAAACACTAAATACGTTAGGACGTTTTACTTTATATTTCAAAGTGCTTAATTTTAAAAGTACTTAATTTCAAATGACCATACGCAATCCACGCATTCTGAACACGTGATCTTCTGCAATGCCCACATGTAAAACAGACACTCCTACCTCGGTAATAAACACAGAGATGTTAGTCCCGTCCGAATCCGTACATGAAATCGTACTCGGTTACTAACGTAACCTCGGTTCTCTCTAGAAGAGGGAACGAGTACTGCGTTTTATTCAAAACGCTACGGGAAAAGTCTCTTTTCACGAAACACTGAAGCAAAAAATTATCCTTTAATTTTCATATATGTAAAACGCGTTGCGGCAGCAGCAGACAGCTATGGCGAGACGGCTTGCTCGCTCATTGGCTGCTCTGCGGCAACTGCTTAAGCCAATCGAGCGAGGCCTGGGATGACATCAGGCCAATGAGGGCGCTTCGCGCCCTCCTCGCCACTTCCCGCCGAAACGGGCGTGGCTTACCTCTATAAAAGGAGCTCGAGAAGGCTGACTCACTTGATTTTGATCGCCGAAGCGAACCAGAGTGAACCGTACGCACGGCAGAGAACGCAGTACTCGTTCCCTCTTCTAGAGAGAACCGAGGTTACGTTAGTAACCGAGTACGTTCTCTTACGAGAGTCCTCTCGTACTGCGTTTTATTCAAAACGCTACGGGAACCCCTTGCAAAACGCCGTGCGTGCTGGGATAAAAAACACTGATCACCGGAAGCTTTTTCAGGCATACAGTGCATAATCACCAGATTGACTCACACAGAGTCAGGGAATAAGGGTGAGAGCCTTAAATCCCTATATTTTAGCGTCATAGAAAAACATGTCCACAGACGCAAGTATAATCATCACATAGACAGGGTAGGGAACCTGAACTAATGTGGAAAGTGTGGGTCTTACACAGTTCTGCCCAAGATAGTCGGTAGCGCATAGCGCATGAGTTTCAGCGGTCTGATTAGACGGCTGAACAGATTACACCGACAAAAGCTTAGCCTGCAAGGCGGGAACCTCTAGGTTATAAAACCTGATAAATGTAGACGGCGAGGCCCAACCTGCCGCCGTACATATATCCTGTAGGGAAATCCCGCTGGACCAAGCCCACGAAGAAGCCACGCTTCTCGTAGAATGCGCTCTGACTCCCAACGGGCATGGAATGCCCTTGGCAGTTTAAGCCAGCGCTATGGCGTCAACTATCCATCTGGATAGACTTTGTTTCGAAACAGCCATTCCTTTAGAACGTCCGCTGAACGAGACAAAGAGTTGCTCTGTCTGTCTGAAGACAGCAGAGCGGGACATATAAGCTCTTAAAGCCCTAACAGGGCAAAGAAAACTCGAGTCCCCTTCCTCACTCGATGCCGGCAGGGCAGCCAGGGATATAACCTGAGCCCGAAAAGGCGTGTTGAGGGATTTCGGCACATAGCCATGCTTAGGTTTGAGTATGACTTTAGAGTCATTAGGACCAAACTCCAAGCACGCCGGGCTCACAGAGAGCGCGTGCAGGTCGCCTATGCGCTTCACTGAAGCGAGAGCCATCAAAAACACTGTTTTGAAAGACAAATGTTTGAGGCTAATAGACTGGATAGGCTCGAAAGGGGCACCTTTCATGGCCGCTAGGACCGTAGAAAGGTCCCACAAAGGAACTGAAGGAGGTCTGGGTGGATTCAGTCTCCTAGCTCCCCTGAGGAAGCGGATGACTAAATCATTCCTTCCCAGCGACTGACCCAGCGTTGAACCAGAGAACGCTGAAATAGCCGCCACATACACTTTGAGCGTGGAAGGGGATCTGCCCTTATCCAACAGCTCTTGTAGGAAGGAGAGAACCTCCGTTACCTCACATTCGAGGGGTGAAATGCTCCGAGCTGCACACCAGCCGGAGAAAACCGACCACTTCGAAGCATAAAGCCGTCGTGTCGACGGTGCTCTAGCCTGAGTGATGGTATTCACGACTCCCTCTGTGAGACCAACGGGTATCCGTTGAGCACCCACACATGAAGGGACCACAGTTCCGGGTGTGGGTGCCAAATCGAGCCCCCTGCCTGCGAGAGGAGATCTCTCCTCAACGGCAGCGACAATGGAGCGATATCTGCCAACTGCATCAGAACTGGGAACCATGTTTGGTTCTCCCAGAACGGAGCTACAAGCAGGACTGGGTATTTCGTTTCCCTGACCCGTTCCAGCACCTGTGGCAGGAGGGAGACGGGGGGAAAAGCGTATAACGGGCAGCGCGGCCACCTTCGGGACAGCGCGCTGTCGGTCTTTGAAAAGAACGCGGGGCAGTGCGCGTTTTCGCGGGATGCGAAAAGGTCCACCTCCGCTCTGCCGAATCTCTCCCACAACAGCCGGACTGTTTGTGGGTGTAGAGACCATTCGCCCGGGGGAACATTGTTCCTGGACAGTCTGTCTGGGCCCACATTCTGAAGCCCAGGTACATGCACTGCTCTCAGCGAGCGTAAGTTGTGCTGAGCCCATAGTAGGAGGCGTTTCGCCAGCCTGTACAGGGATATGGATCTCAGACCGCCCTGGCGATTTATGCAGGACACCACAGCCATGTTGTCCGAACGGACTATGACGTGTTCGTCCTTGATGCGGGGACAAAAACGCGTCATCGCGTTGTGCACTGCCAGCATTTCTAGGCAGTTTATGTGTAGGAGCTTTTCTCGTTCCGACCACAGGCCGAAGAACGGTCTGCCCTCGAGCAGAGCCCCCCATCCCGAGGTGGATGCGTCTGTCGACACCATCCTCACTCTCGAGGAAGTCCCCAGGCTTACACCTGATTGGTACCAGTCGTCCGCCGTCCAAGGCACCAGGGCTGAAACACAGCTCTGATCGACCTTGAGGCGTAATCGACCGGACGCCCACGCTCCGCGCGGTACCCGCGTTTTCAACCAGAACTGCAGCGGGCGCATGCGGAGCAAGCCCAGCCGGAGAACTGACGATGCTGAAGCCATGAGACCCAGCATCTTTTGAAACTTCCTGAGCGGGGTGACAGCGCCGCGGCGGAAAGACCTCGCCGCGCGCTGAATGATCAACACGCGCTGTGGTGACAGCCGCGCTGTCATAGACTGTGAGTCCAGAACGACGCCCAGGAACAAAATCGATTGACTGGGGTTCAATGAACTCTTTGTCCAGTTGACTGTGATACCAAGATTCTCGAGGTGATCGAGTAAAATGGTTCTGTGCTCCACGAGCTGTGATCGTGATTGAGCTAGGATCAACCAGTCGTCCAAATAGTTCAGCACTCGCATGCCTCTGAGTCTGAGAGGAGCGAGCGCTGCGTCCATGCATTTCGTAAATGTACGGGGTGCTAGGGACAAGCCGAATGGCAGGACTGTATACTGGTATGTCTGACCCTCGAAGGCGAATCTCAAGTATCGCCTGTGGTGTGACGCTATTTGTATTTGAAAATACGCGTCCTTCAGATCTATTGACATGAACCAGTCTTCTCGGCGAACATGCGCGAGAATTTTGCTGGTTGTGAGCATTTTGAAACTGCGTTTCACCAACACTCTGTTCAACCGTCTTAGATCCAGTATGGGTCTGATACCGCCGTCCTTTTTGGGGACTAGAAAGTATCTGCTGTATAGCCCTCCTTCGCTTAGAGCTGGGGGAACGCGCTCTATCGCCCCTTTGCTTATCAGTTTTGATATTTCGGCTCGAAGTAGGTGAGCTACTTCCAACGAGACCGTAGTTTCGACGCGCGCTATGAAGCGGGGAGGGCGTCGACAAAACTGTAGCGAGAAGCCTCTCTTTATAATGCCTAGCACCCAGTCCGAAACCCCTGGGAGCGCTGCCCATGCTTCTGCATGGCTGGCTAGGGGCTGGATACGGAGCGCGCTCTGATCGCCGTGCGACAGAGGTGCTTCGGGGGATACAAACATAGGCGTTATGCCTGTGGCATTTGAGGCGGGGCGCGCGCTTAATACAGCGGGCGAGACGCTCGTCCTCGACCTTACTACAGTGCTTGGCTGAGTGAGGGAGGACTGAGAAAGTCTCATAGGACCCATGTGAGCGAGTAGATGTGGGCTGGGAGCGGGCACATTTACTGCTTTGGGCGCGGCGTCTGCCTGAGCAGAGCGCGCGCTCACAGTTCTCGTTTTTACAGAGAGCCTGTGATGTGTTAGACATAGTGTTCGTGGGCACTGGGAAGTGGGCACTCTCACTATGCTGGAAGCGCAACCGACCTGAGTCGATTTTATGTGCGCGAGCCCTACGTGTAGGGCTGTGCTTATGTGTAGTGATGGGCACTGAGGAGTGGGCATCGAGACTACATTTATAGCACCATCGGCCGTGGCCGGGACACCAGAAAACACACTCTTTTCGAGATTTATCTGGGTAGCCGTGAGAACGGCTTTTGCGTGCAGGCAAGCGGGCGGCAGTGCAGGCTTGCTCTCTGCAGAAAACACTGGAACAGTCGCAAACCTTGGGACTGAAACAGCGGGGCGCTTTGGGTGGGAGGCCGGCCGCAACGGGACTCACACACCTGCGCTTTCCCAGGCTTGCTAGGACTTCTTCGGCACTTCTGGTTTTACCACAACCCTCGATCGCGGCCCGCGCGAAGAGGGGCGCCGGGCGCTGGACCGAGAGCGGGGCCTCGAGCTGCGCTGTTGTGGCTGCTGCGAAGAGGCGGCCGAAGGCGGGGGCTGAGGCTGAGAGCTCCGCGGGGTCCGTTTATCACGAACCGCTGCAGAACCGGAGCGCTTCGGTAGGAAGTGCTTGAAGGCTTGAGACGCTTTCTGGGCCTCGGTAAATCTCTCCACGAACTCGGAGAGAGAAGAACCAAAAAGGCCGGTGGAAGACAGCGGGGCATCGAGAAACGCAGTGCGCTCGGAATCGGCCATCTCCGTGAGCGTCAGCCATAAGTGCCTCTCAGCGACAGTGGCGGAAGCCATACACCGTCCCATGGCTTGTGCGGCGGCTTTAGTAGCTCGGAGCGCGAGATCTGAAGCGCTCCTTAGATCCGCGATGCAGATAGCGTCAGGTCCCATCTCGTCCAGCTTACGGAGGAGATCACCCTGGTAAATCTGCAGCGTAGCCATGGTGTGTAGCGATGACGCGGCCTGCCCAGCGGCGGAGAAGATTCGCGCGAGCAGCGTCGACGTCATGCGGCAGGCTTTGGAAGGCAACACCGGTTTAGTCCGCCGTCCAGCAGAGGGCGGGCAAAGGTGGGTCGCTATCGCCTGTTCCACCGGCGGAAGAGAGAGGTAGCCTCGGTCACCGGCATTATCCAGAGAGGAAAACGCGGGTGACACAGATGAGCGCGTCCGCGCAGAGTAGGGCGCGTTCCAAGCTTTCGCAACTTCTTCGTGTAACTCAGGAAGAAAAGGAGCGGGCTTAGATTCCGGAGAAGTGCGCTCACCAGGGAGGAAACTACCATCCAGCCGGGTTCGAGAGGGGGGCTCCGGTGCAGACCACTCGAGGCCGAGGCTCGCCGCGGCCAGTGCGAGTACCCGCATGAGCTCCGTCTCAATGTTGGCTCTCGTTGAGGGCTTGCGGGCAGGGGGCGCGAGATCCTCAAAGCTCGCCCAATCCTCGCTGCCTGAAGCTAGCAGAGAGCAGGAATCCTTCTCCCCCGACGCGGCCTCTGAACCGACTTCCTCTGATGAAGCGGCGGCAGACTGCGGGCGCTGAGCATCAGGAAGTGATTCGAGAGAGGCCGGTGAAGCTGGCGGGCGAACCGGCGAGCTGGGTCGGGCTGGAGCGGGTTCCGGGACCCGCTGCGAGCGGCGCTTTTTACGGCGCGGCATCGCGGCGGTGAATGCAGGCTTGGAAAAGGATGCCAGGCGAGTCCTCAGAGTCACCATCGGCAAAAGCTCGCAGTGAGGGCATCCGCCGTCAGCGAGCGCGAGCGCTGCATGGTCCTCACCCAGGCAGGAAGCACAGATGACGTGCTTGTCTCCCTCGGTGAGTGGGGCTCGGCACGAGCCGCAGGAAGGCATCTTGAAAAAGACGCAGCTCTCTTAGGGGTGAGTGTTGCGAAGAACACACACACACACACACACAGAAAAGCAATAATATGAAAAGGATATAGGCGTCGGAAAGCGCAGCAGGTACGGCTGTAGAAGCCGGCGTTGGCCAGCGGCTTCGAGGGCTCGTCCCGCTGATGTGCTTGCCTCAACGACGCTGCTTCCGTGATCCAGCGATGCGTGCGCTTCGCTGAAGAGATTAAAATCAAGTGAGTCAGCCTTCTCGAGCTCCTTTTATAGAGGTAAGCCACGCCCGTTTCGGCGGGAAGTGGCGAGGAGGGCGCGAAGCGCCCTCATTGGCCTGATGTCATCCCAGGCCTCGCTCGATTGGCTTAAGCAGTTGCCGCAGAGCAGCCAATGAGCGAGCAAGCCGTCTCGCCATAGCTGTCTGCTGCTGCCGCAACGCGTTTTACATATATGAAAATTAAAGGATAATTTTTTGCTTCAGTGTTTCGTGAAAAGAGACTTTTCCCGTAGCGTTTTGAATAAAACGCAGTACGAGAGGACTCTCGTAAGAGAACACAGACGTAGGTTGATAAGAATTGTAACTCAAACGTCGTTTGGAAAACTAGTCCCGTCCGAATAGGGCTAAAGAGCGCACTCAGTTTTTCTCCTCAGCAGAGCAAGAACTAATAGTCGAAGTTTATTAGGAATTTTAATGTTTAATCAAAACGCCAGGGAACACCTCAAAGTCTGCAAAAGCCAGGAGAGAGGGCTGGCAAAAAGTAGCAGACAATTTAAATCCGTTAGAAGTGGCCATGTTAGATGTTTTTATCACTTATTAGCCTATATATTTGTATTTTAATAATTGCATAATTATTTTGTTCATTGTAATGTCAGTCACCACACTAGAACATGGGAACAAATAAAAGTGAAGTACAAAAATATTCTACATAATGGTAATTTTTAGTTATATTATAGTCTCTTTTATAAAAGGCACTGTTAAATAAATGGTGTTCTGTTTATAAAAGCAACCAAGAAAAAGGCTGAGAAAAAAAGAAAAGATCTTAGTAGCCTACACTGTAAAATAATTTTTGCTGCATTAAATTAAGGCCGTATAGTCATTTCCACTGTTGAATCTTGAATAATGATGAATTGCTTTGACTTGTGAAAGTGAAAACTGATAAACTTATGTTAATGTAAAAATATTTTGCCATGAGTTATTGATCACATTTTTCCCGAGTGTAGTTCATTGTAATGACATTGTGTTTTCCTATTTTGTGCACTTTTACATAATACATCAACACTTGTATCTGTTCCCAAGAAAGTGGTGGCTGAAATATGTGCAGTAAGTGGAAATTTTCTAACTTTCCAAAGGAAAGAAAGTATAAGACTTTGTAATGTCCATTTGTTTCCATTGCACTGGACATTGAATAAACCCTCTCAGATAACTGTCATATGGAGGAACTAGCCCAAAAATTTCAAGTGACCGATAACATCTACATTTTTCAATTGGCCCAAGTGAAATTCTGTAAATTATAAAATTAAATTTACAGATTTTCACTTGGGCCAATTGAAATTTACAGAATTTCACTTGGGCCAATTGAAAAATTTAGATGTTATCGGTCACTTGAAATTTTTGATTTGGGAGGGTTAGAAATTTTTTACAGTGTAATATAGTGAGCTTGATATTTAATTGTGGAACTTTTCTTACCACTTTCAAATAATGTGCATAAATGTGAATCTCTGAAAATTCTTAAGTCATGCACAGATCCTGGCCATTTTGCTTTCACATTTGTGATATGGAAGATTTTAGTCAACTGCCTTTTTTTTTATTTGATATAATATTACTAATCTAGAATATTAGGAATCAAAATAGTAACTGGGCTGCACATTTACATTGTGAATCCCCTTTCTGTTCACATAATCCCCTTCATTGAGGCCTTGATGGCAGTCTATGGTCTATAGTCTATGGTACCAATCACGTTAGTGAAGCCTGAGTGACATATCTGTAATCGGCATTGTCATGATTGTATGATCTTCTTAAAAAATGATGATAGCCTAAAAAAAAAAAAAAAAAAAAAACTTGCTTTACAACATTGGGTTTTAAGTGGCTTGGAAATGCCACAAAAAAAACCTAAAACTGTTTTTTAAACATAAAAGCGTCAAAAAACGACAATCTCACGAATCACGAGAAAAAAAAAAATCTCAGAAAGAAAGTGCACTATCGCGCTGCGCTGGACTTCCCGTATCAGCTCCGCTTATGAAGCCGGGATCTAATCCTGTTAACATGAAAAAAGCCTGCTCCCGAGCAGGTTTAAGTTTGCGCACATGTTGCTATGACAGCAAGTCCAGGATGAGCGTTGAAGAACCAAACAATCCAAGATCATGCCAAATCGCCAAGAATCAAATCCAGCTAACTGAGTTAGCGACGTACGAAGAACGGACCCCAGATCAGGCTTCCCTGCTGTTTAATGTCATTCCAAGTATTTTGAATGCTATCATTTTTGGGGTGCAAAAAAACAAAGAAACAAACAAACAAACAAAAAACCCTGGGTTAAAAATAACCCATTTGGATTGTTTTTATCCCAAGTGCTGGGTAAATATAGGACAGAACACATGTTGGGCTACATTTACCCAGCAAATTGGGTTGTTTACTTAAACCAGCATAATTGGTTAATTGTATTAATTTATTTTTATAATACTAGCTTTTTCTTTTTACTTCATACATTAATTAGTGCTTAAATCCTCTAAACGTTTGTAAAATAGGCTACTCCACACAACCTCTGGAACATGATAACTTCCTTTATTTTCAATGAGTATCATATCTTACAGTATAGCATATTTTATACAGTTTTTTAATATGTAGGCTATACAATATTATTGCCTACATTTAAACTCGTTTAACAAACATTAGAAGTAAAAAATTAAGCATTTAGAAGTAATTCAAGTGTAATCGACCAGTCTCTATTATCCCATTTCTACCGTAACTGTCATTGCGTTCTTGTGCTGGATCTGGAATCGTGCTCGGTGGAGTAACTGCTAACTAGAGACCTGCACTCCCACGGGACCTGAGGGGGGAACGATTCGTGGGACTCCCGCAAAATAGAAGTATCTAAGAATAAACAGTGTAGGCATTATGAAAGATTCATTGTGCAGTCAGCTTTATGGATTATAATGGAGTTTTGTGAGATCGCAATGAACTGAGATGTCAGCTTTTTAGGTATTATGAAGGGAGCGCTCTTTGCATGCATTCTGCCATGCCAAACCATGCACATTGCAGCCTATGCTTGCTTTTCTGTTAAAATGATCAGTGGTTTGTGAATGTTGATGTTTTAATAAGTAATTTATCAGGAACCTTTATGCTGATGCATAACCTACAAATATGGCTAGGCGACACGTAGCCTAACTTGAAACTATTTCATGGAAATTTTCTGGATGTACTGAAAAAAATCTATTTATACTTTTATGTGGGCTTTTGCAGGTGGTACCGGGACAAAACATGCATTTTGCGGGTGGGAGCGGGCAGGAGAGTGACTGAAAAATCGATGCTTTAGACCGTCACCCTCATTTCACCCATAGCCGAAATATGTACGACTGACTCCATAACCTGCCCATAAACAAAAAGTGAATAGCTCTGTGGAAACATATAACATCCAAAGTATTTATATTTAGTATCTTTATGAATAAAATCATACATTTTATGCAAAGCATCAGGCGTTTCCATCAAAGAACAAAAGACAGATGCGACACTCGTTTAGGTGACTCACACCGTGTCCCTGTTGTCACGTTCAGTTCAGTTTAGTTTTGTTCATGGACTTTCAGTGTGTTTTCATCTGTCATGTGTTTCTTTGTTCAGTTTCCCACTACTAGTCTGTCTCCTTGGTTACCATCATTATTAGTTCATATGCGTCTGCTGTGTTTAGTCATTATCCTCTTTGTGTTGTGTTCACTACTTAAGTTGTTCCTTCTCCTGCACTCCTTGTCTGGTCACCATAATACCTACACTGTTGTGTTAACGTGAGTTCCATTTCGAAGAAACTCGCACTGCGTAGTGGTGGGCAGATCGAGGCTTCGTGAAACAATGAAACAGTTGAAGAAAATGTGCCATATTGTGTCGAGGCTTCGAAACAATACGACACTTGTCTCAACGGTGACACCTAGTGGTCACTTGCAGGTTTGGATCTGAAACAACCTTGACAACGAGCCATTAAATTTTTTTTTTTTTTTTTTTATCGTATTTTTCTAATATGTGAAGCTTGTAACCTGTAGGCTCCTCACTGTGCATAATGTTATTTTGGTCATGAAAAATTTATATTAATAACAGAAATCAAGCCACAATGTCTCACTTTTTTATAGATTTTTATTAAAAAATACTAATTTCTCTGCTGTGGAAGGACTTAGCCTACTTCTTTTTTTACAGATAATTTCTCCAGCCTTTGACAAACTCCTCTCTCAAAAACCCACGAGGTCAAGATGCGGTGACTTCACTTTTATACAGATGTGCGATTGTGTGGTCTGTTCCCAACCCTGTCAATCAAACGCTGATTCGGCGGACCATGCCACCTGTCGAAACACTTATGAAACACTCCGGAGCTTCATTTAGCCTTAGTCACGTGACATGGGTCCTAGCACTGCGTTGATTCGATGTCTGAAGCATGTGTGAAACTATTTCAATCCTGATTGGCGTTGCGTCGCGTCATGACGTAACATGTGACGGCATGCACGGAAGCTCCAGTGGGACGTTGGCACACAACAGAGTTAGCTTTTTGCTCTTCAGCAAGCGGTTTGTGTCAAACTGTCTGTCCTATTTGGTGTTGTTTGTCTCGTAAGAACTTCAAATAAAGATTCTGTGGCTGGGATCTCGTGTTTGCTGAGGCAGCGTGCAGATTAAAGGTCTGCATTGCAATAGAATCTAGTGGCTCGCATCTCGAGTTTGCTGAGGCAGCGCGTAGATTACGGGTCTACTCTGCAATAAAGATTCTGTGGCTGGGATCTCGCGTTTACCGAGGCAGCGCGTTGATTTATGGGTCTACTCTGCAGTAAAGATTCTGTGGCTGGGATCTCGCGTTTACCGAGGCAGCGTGTTGATTTATGGGTCTACTCTGCAGTAAAGATTCTGTGGCTGGGATCTCGCGTTTACCGAGGCAGCGCGTTGATTTATGGGTCTACTCTGCAGTAAAGATTCTGTGGCTGGGATCTCGCGTTGGCCGAGACAGCGTGTAGATTAAAGGTCTGCATTACAATATAGAATCTAGTGACTCGGATCTTGCGTTTGCCAAGGCAGCGCGCAGATTACGGGTCTAATCTGCAATAAAGATTCTGTGGCTGGGATCTTGCGTTTACCAAGGCAGCGCGTAGATTAAAGGCCTGCATTGCAATATAGAATCTAGTGGGTTGGATATTGCATTTGCAGAGCCAGTAGATTATGGGTCTACTCTGCAATAAAGATTCTGTGGCTCGGATCTCGCGTTTGCCGAGGCAGCGCGTAGATTACGGGTCTCTGCAATAAAGAATCGGTGTGTGAGTGTGATACTGTTTGGGTGCGAGGCATGCACAGTCAGCTCCTGAGGGTGCTGGCTGTGTTCATTGAGGAATATCTCGACACACACAGATGTGCATTTTCGGGTGTTGCAGCCTTGCACCTGTTGACTTTCTGCTCGAGAGATGAAAGCCAAATATATTTTAACGGCTCGAATCTCGCTTTTGCCAAGGCAGTGTGTAGATTACGAGACCGTATAAATAAATGTTAAAACAGCATTGTCTGGTGACTATGGCTGCATTTAATTTTAAGGAATTAAAATGATGGAATATTATCTAACTTTGAGAAGTTAGATATTTTAATTCAGCCTACCATTCAGACCGTGTTTTACTTATCCAGTGATTATGGCTGCATTTAATTCTGAGGAATTAAAATGATGGAATATTATCTGACTTTGAGAAGTTATATATTTTAATTCAGCCTTCCATTCAGAACAGAAGGAGTGTTGCTTCTAGAGGTCCCCACCAGAGAGCTTGGGACTCTAGGTGGCACTCTTGCCCACAACCTCCTGAGAAAACGGATCTGAAGACCATCCTTCAGGCCAGGAAGGCGTTGGGAAAGAGGTCCTACTTATGTGAGACCTTGGAGGGGTGCCTACGATGCCATCTAATGTTGCACAGCCTACAGTTCTGCAGGCTTTTCATCCTCCACCTCACATGACATTGGATGAAGAAGAATTAAGACTTAATTTGCTCTGCCCTGTCAGAGCTCCCAAGATTTATGTCCAGAGGTCTTCTTCATGGCGGAAGTCAGACTAGTTGCTGGTGTGCTTTGATTAGCCCAAGAAGGGGCTTCCGGCATCCAAACAGACCATCAGTAACTGGATCGTTCAGGCTATCTCTATGGCCTATCAGGTGCGCAGCTTGCCTTCACCTTTGGCCGTGAGGGCTCATTCAACCAGAGGCATGGTGTCCTCTAGAGCCCTCATTTTAGGGGCCCCGATCCGAGAAGTGTGCGATGCAGCAGGATGGGCCACCCCTCATACTTTAATCAGATTCTATAGCCTGGACATTCCTTCTACACCAGGCACTCTAGTGTTCTCGTCCCAAGTGTGCCTGTGCGTAGCTTCACACTGGGACAGGCAGAGCTCGTTGTGGCATAGTGAGTACTCGTTCCCCAAAGTGTTGTATCAATGCAGTGCGAGTTCCCTCAAAAGGGAACATCTCGTGTTATGGCTGTAACCCTTGTTCCCTGATAAGGGAACGAGACACTGCGTCCCTTCACCATGCCTTCCCCTGCCTGGGAGCGACTTGCTTTATCGCATAAGCTAAATCTGTTGTGTGCCAGCGTCCTTTTGTAGCTTCCGTATATGCTGTCACGTTACGTCATGACGCAACGGCAATCAGGATTGGAATAGTTTCATTCATGCTTCAGACGTGCTACATGGTCCCCCCAAAGTGTCGTATCAACGCTTTTCTTGTTTCCTTCTCAGGGAACAAGTGTTACAGTAACCTGAGACGTTTACCTGCCTGTTACCTGATTATTGAGTGTTATTATTAAAATGTTGTTTGGATTTCATCTTCTGAGTCTTCAGCCTGTTCCTCACTACACCACACTGTTATTGCACCTGTATAATGATTTGCATACAATTAAGTTATTTACTGGACAGAATTGATTTTATAAAATAAATAAATAAAAAAAATGTACACAAACCTGTAATTTACCAAAAAAAATGCACTGTAGGATTGAAAATCTACAGATCCAAGTTATTTTAAATGAACAAAGGCATTTGCTTTATTGTTTTCCATCCACTATTTCCCCTATGACCATTTGGAGTTCCTAAAGGCACAGAGGGGCTGATAGTGATCAAGGCCTGAAGGCCAAGATGTGTGTACTTCGGGGGTCGATGAATTGTCACACCTTTAGTACAATGGTGGAAGTTGTAATTATCGGATTGGTCATCTTGAATGTCTCACATTTGGGTTTTAGTCACATGGTCAGGGAATGGATAAAAGAGGATTGTAACTGTTGCTCTGTCTCTTTGATACTCTGTCTTTTTTTATTCCCGGGCCCTTCTTGGCTTTGGGTCTTTCTCTCCCCTCTTTTCTAAATCCACTCTATTTCTCTCTCTCTCTCTTTCTCTCTCTCTCTCTGGGGACATATATTATCCCCAGATAGCGACGTATATATTATCATTAAAGTAATACTCCACCGTTTTTCCATATTAAACTAAGTTATTCCCAACGGTCCCTAATGAATGAACTAGGCTAAGCTAAGTGCTATCAAAGTGTCACCGCGCACCAGAGCGATTTAGTGCACGCACTGAGACGAGAGAGGTATGTATCAACTCATCTTAGCTAAGGGAATAACATAGTTTAATATGAAAAAACGGTGGAGTGTTCCTTTAAAACCTTTTAATTACAAATAATGTTCTAACTAGTTCTGATTTGCTGTTGACTTTGAAGTGCTACCTATTGCAATACAATATCGTCACTCTACAAAGCAACGCTCTCCCACATATTTAGCTATTGTAACTGTGCTTATTTCCGTCGTTGGTATAAGTAGCAGTGGGTGGTAATAGGCAAGAAATGTACAGTTTTCTACCATCTTGCTGACAACGTTTCTTTAGTCATTCGGCAGTCTTGCAGCCTGAACCCCTGCAGGAAATTCACCCTTACAGCACCAATTCGAAATGTTTATACCTTTTTAGAAAACATAATAACAAAACAGACTAAAATTAGGCCGCTGTACGTGAGCTGTATCGTTCAGTTTCGTTCCGACAAACGGGGCACTAATTTTTCTTTTGCTCAATATGTTCAACGTTAATAAAAGGTATCCAAGCAAAAAGTTCTCCACGCATTTTCCTGCAGTTAATGAGAAAAGTGTATTTATTGGCGCACTATTTTGACTGCGTATTGAGACGTCTAAAACGGTTGAGCTCGATTTTCAACCAATCAGCATCGAAAATGTAAGTAGGTCACAGCCGAAATCAAGCCAATATCACTACGCACATGTAAACAGAGGAGGACGTAAGCAGCGCATCTTCATCTGATAGCGGCGATCAAGCTCGATTAACACCCATAAAGTGTATTCTTCGTGTCGGAAAAGATGGTGAGAAAGGTCCGCAGC
Organism: Scardinius erythrophthalmus; assembly: GCF_964197995.2. Lineage (NCBI taxonomy): Eukaryota > Metazoa > Chordata > Actinopteri > Cypriniformes > Leuciscidae > Scardinius > Scardinius erythrophthalmus. The sequence continues at coordinate 25,114,355 of NC_138237.1, read as the reverse complement.
CCTTTACTGAAGTCCGATGGGAAAAAATCAAGCAATGTGCGAAGGAATGGCTCAAAACGTCGGACACTACGGAGCTAACGTTAGCTATTGCTAATAAACATGTTGCCCTCCTGGACAAACTGGTCTCTGATGTCCCAACAACTACGGGTTTCACCCGGCCTGATATCGGCGTTTTATAGGCTAAAAGTAGTGCCCCGTTTGTCGGAATGAAACCCTATTTCTAGGCCTCTTTTAGGCTACTGACAGCGGCCTAAATCTAATGAGTAAAGCTAAAGGACTAAGTACAGACATATTATCACAGTGAGCAGGCAGAGAGACAGAGTAAAGGCTTGGATCAAGTACAGCAGTAGACTTTTATTTACAAAAAAACAAAACTGAGTAACAACTTTAGCATTTCCAAAAACAAAATATATCAATAGTACAAAAGCAAAGAAGTCGGGAAAGTATGATACATAGAACGCCATAGACAATAACGCCTCGGTTACGACCCTGAAGAGGGAACGAGACGCTGCGTTGATTGACGCTTAGGGAATGCTTTGTGTGATGATGTCTTGAAGCACATGTAAAATCAGTCCAATGGTGTGGCTGAACGTCAGAGGCAGGTGATGTCATGAACCAGGAAACTATAAAGCCTGCCCAAACAAAGCAGCGCTAGCTTCTTAAGGTCTGAGCAAGTCACTTACAGGCACGTAGGAGATATGGCAGGTGATGCAGCATCTTGTTCCCTCTTCAGGGAACCGAGGTTACAGTCGTAACCGAGGCATTCCCTTTCAAAGGAACTTGTGCTGCTTTGATTGACGCTAAGGGAACGTCTATACCAATGCCACCATAGCGAGAAGTGTCTGTCCTGTGTGAAATCATAAGAGCAGCACTAGGACAAAAACACCAAGACCCTGGTGTAGAGTCTGGGTCCAAAGAGAAAAACCTGATGAATGTATGCGGTGAGGACCACCCTGCCGCATCACACACGTCCTGGAGGGGCACTCCTGACATTAGAGCTTTAGAGGCCACCATACTCCTAATAGAGTGGGACCAGACAGCCATAGGTGAAGGTTGTCCGGTCGACTCATAAAAAAGTGAGATAGCCTCAACCACCCACTTAACCACTCAACGCTCATTCTCTGCTTAGATGCTGGGGACCCTTTATTAGGAGGCCCAAAACATACGAACAATTGTTCAACTTTACGCCACAGGGCAGCTCTGTGGACATAGGCATCCAGTGCCCTAACTGGGCACAGCAGATTGTTCTTTTCCTGGTCCGAATCTTGAAAAGGAGGAGGACAGAAGGCCTGCAGTACTATAGATCTAGACACATTAGTGGGGACCTTGGGAATATAGCCTGGTATAGGGTGAAGGAATGCTTTAACCATGCCAGGTGCAAATTCTAAGCATGAGGGTGCAACCAACAATACCTGTAGATCTCCTATTATTTTAAGCGATGAGATGGCGAGGAGGAACAGAGCTTTCAAATTAAGAAATCTAGCTGGCACCAAAGGCTCAAAGGGAGCCTGGGAAAGGCCTCGAAGGACAATGCCAGATCCCATGTCGGCACCCTGGTGCAAGCTGCAGGCCTCAGCCTCAGAGTACCATGGAGGAAACGAGATACCAAGGGGTCTTTGCCCAAAGACATTCCACCAAATGGAATGTGGTAAGCACCTATAAACCTTTAAAGTGGACGGGATAGACCTGAAGTGAACCGCTCCTGCAGGAAGTCCAGCATTATACCAAACGGGCAGTTAACTGGGTCCATCTGATGGTCACTACACCATGAAGTGAAGACTCTCCACTTCAGAGCATAAAGTTTCCTTGTGGAGGGAGCTCTGGATTGTAGAATGGTCTCCACAACCTTGGTTGAGAGACCTGTCCCTACGAGCTGGGCCCCCTCAGAAGCCAAGCCCACAGGTTCCACAGTTCTGGTCAAGGGTGAATGATTGAGCCCTCTGCTTGGGACAGAAGGTCCCTCCTGATGGGTAAATCCATGGGAGGCCAGTTGAGGAGAGACACTACATTAAGGAACCAAACTCTGCCCGGCCACCACGGGGCTATAAGAAGTAGGCGTACATGGTCTCTGCAAACTCTCTCCAGAACTCCCGGGAGCAGAGCGATCGGGGGAAAAGCACACAATCGTAGCCTCGGCCATATCTGTACCATCGCATCCAGTCTGCACCCCCCCAGGGGTGCACACACAGTCTGAACTGCTGCAGCTTAATCACCATACTTTTTTATATATATTTTGCTTGACAATACAACACCAAATAGACAATAGACAGTTTTAGACAGAGCGCTTGTGAAGACAGAAGCTAGCGCTGCTTTTTTTTGGGCAGGCTTTATAGTTTCCTGGTTCATGACGTCACCCGCCTCTGACGTTCCGCCATACCATTGGACTGATTTTACATGTGCTTCAAGACAACATCATGCAAAGCATTCCCTTAGTGTCAATCGATGCAGCATGAGTGGGAACTGACAAACTAAAGAGGCAAACACAGGTTTATATACACACACACACACACACACACACACACACACACACACACACACACACCCCTTAGGGATGCCGGTCCACGGTCGAGCTATAGGTGGTACTGACCAGGGTGGAGCCAGGGGGAAGGCTACTGAGACGGAGTCTGAAAATCTGGAGAACCAAGAGAAGCCGGAGTGATTCACATGAGGGACATGGTAATGCCACAGGACAGGAGGGCCGAGGTGGAGCCAGGAGGTCTGAGGACTAAGGATGCATGCATCATCCTAAAACTTAGCAACAGTTGGGGGAGAACCGGTCAGCCACAATGCATAGTCGATGTATTGAACGAGAGAGAGCAACTAATATCTCCCATGGGCAACAACTAGAAGAGGTGGTCATCCAGCATGGTCCGAAAGCACATTTCAATGTTCCCTCATTTCAGGGAAACAGGTGACAGAAAGTTCTCAACAAGATCCTTCAGCAAATGACCGCCTTAATAAAGGGACAGGAGTTGGTCCTCAAAGTGGAGGGAGACTGCTGCTGAATCCATATTTCTTTTTAGGTTGGTAATTCTATCACAGTGAGCAGGCACAGAGAGAGTAGAGGCTTGTATCAAGTACAGCAGTAGACTTTTATTTTCAAAAACTCAAAAACAAGTATTTCCTAAAAAAAACTTGGGAAAGAGCGATACATAGAGCACCATTACAGAGACAATAACCGACAAAGTAAAGAGGCAAGTGTCTTGGTTACTAATGTGATCCCCGTTCCCTGAAGGAAACAGAGACGTTACGTCAGAATGAGCTGACAAATTGGGATCTCACCTGAGAGCCCAATCATCTTTGAGTGGTAACAAATCAAGCCAATGGACACTGACAAATGAGATTTGCATTGCGAACCACTCCTCGCGAGGTGGGTATGTAAGGAAGCATTGAGCACTCAGTCATTTAAGTTTTGAGCTGAGGAGCCAAGACAGTGTCCTGGCCATTCAGAGGTGGTACAGCGATTGTGGCGACGGGACGTAATGTCTCCGTTACCTCCTTCAGGATTTACATACATTAGTATGTATACATACATTAGTCACCAAAACGATCCCTATCAGTCAGTCACGTTCGACATTACGTCAGAGCGAGCTGATAAATTGGGATCCCTACCAAAACGGCACAATTGCTGTCCCTTCCATTGCCCAGAGTAAGCTGCCTGAACCTCCACACCAGCTGGGGAGGAAGAAAGGATTGGGCTGGACGCGGAGAAAGTTGATCACTGCTGCTCCTTCTCACCCACATAGTGAGATTATTGGATTCCAGCTGCCCATGATCATCTTGCTTCAGTCTATCAGAAGCAAACACTGTTCAGTCTGGGTACACTTGATAGTTTCCTGGTCACGCCATTGGATTGATTTTGTACATGCTACACGATGCAATCACGCAGAGGCATTCCCAAAGCGTTTATCGATGCAGTGTCTCGTTCCCTTTTCAGGGAACCATGGTTATATACGTAACCGAGATGTTTTCCAACTCGCCTCTACATAAGATATGTCTTTTTGTACTGGTGCTGCTACAAACGCAGCCATATGTGGGGCGTCAGCCTCCTCTACCAAGGTCCTGTGTACATGGTCATTCTCAGTATTCAAGATCTGACTCTAAAACTAACTCAAATGCTCAGCAGGCACTTTCAAGTAATAATCAAGGTATGTTTCTCTTTTCTAGCTACTGGTGGTGGTTTAATTCGTTATTCTACTATATCTTTGGCTTCAGTCTTCACAAAGACTTCCCTTCACATAATTGGCCTATCATATCCTTTCATCATTTTATTCACATAATTGGCATTTCACAAGTTCACATTTACAAATGATTAGATAAGAGCAAAAGAGTATGCATATTTGGCATGCTGTCTGGGGGAGGGCTCCAAGCTCGAAATGTGGCCCAAACCCAGAATACTCCCCCCGTATCTCTGATTAGGGTAGTAACCAGGCGAGTGTGAGGAGATGGGGTGGTGGAGGGATGCAGAAAAAAACTGCCAGCTACGTATTTATAGGCCTCCTCTCATGCTGATTGAAATGATCATTTGAATGTGCTCCTCCTGAACTTTGTTCATAAAACATATTGTGTCCCTTCACATTTCACAGCCTAAGGCCCTCTGCATATCATAGCCTATCATGGCCCTTCGCATACCACGACCTATCATGGCCATCATGTAAGACTGACTGTTAGTGCATTATGTAATTTTAGTTGTCCTTCACATAATTGGTCTATCATGGCCTTTCATCGTTTTATTCACATAACTGGCAAATCGTGGTCCTTCGCATAGCAAGGCCTATCGTGGCCATCAGGGAAGACTGACTGTCAGGGCCGGACTGGGACACAATTTCAGGCCGGGAAATCCTACACCCATCCAGGCCATCCTATGCACCCAAATAAAATTTAGAAACACGGACAACCCTGTTTTTTTCCTAAATTACATTTATTGGTCTAAATCCTTAGGCTGGTGCCGTGTAAAATAATTAAAGGCTTTCTCTTGAACGGTATCCTCACTTCCCTTTTCCTTCTCTACATTTTCCCTAATATCTCTGTCTCTCCCTTCCACCAGTAACGTTATCATCAGCCTCATACACTAAGTAAAGTGGAGTACTCTCTCTCTCTCTCTCTCTCTCTCTCTCTCTCTCTCTCTCTCTATATATATATATATATATATATATATGTATGCATGTATAAAGTGTGCATATTCACCTCTTCGCTTCTTCACCTGTCACTTGTTCTGGCCTCATGTTACAAACAGAACTGTCTCCACCTTGGTGTAAAACAACCACCTTATTGTAATTTGTTTGCCCAGAATCTACATTTATTTTAGTAAAAAATCAATGTATTATATTTATGACAAAATGTTATTGTTTTTATCTTAAAATGACTAAATATCCAACATTTAGCAACACTATATTTCATACAATATTTAAAAAATAATAATAATCTTATTTTGCTTCTACATGTCATCTCACTCCCTGGCTGAATGTGTGATCATTGCACCACAGCTAGTGCTAGGTTGACTGTCCACCTTCATTTGATAAAAAAAAAAAAAAGGAAAGGAAAGGAAAAAAGTTTTAAACCTCACAAATGGGCAGACATAATTTTCTAAATCGTCTAATAAAATGTTATTGAATTTTTTTTGTTGATGTCTATCACTCCTGTCTCCCTGCTCCCAGTAGGCTACATAAATGTTAATATTTTTCTGCTATATTACTAATGTAACTTCACACTAAATAATATTAATCTCCTTTAGCATACAGTATTGTGAGTGACGATAGTAATATGGGCGCTATACCGCTTACATTTGCTAGCATTTCAATAGTACGTTAACGAAGAAAAAAGTACAGTATTTACAGATGAAACTGACCTGCACTTGAAGCCCTGAACAGGTCATTCATTTTGCAACATTTTGATGCTTGTTCTCTGAGTGCTTTCTTTTTCATTGTCCTTTCCCTCTCTGCTCCACCTGGCCGTTTTCTCTCCATCATCGGGTGATGCGCGCTGACCGTTTGGCTGAAGTCGAATCGTAGCCTTGCCAGTCAAGACTAACAGATTCATGATTTTATTTTATAATAATAATTTTATTGAATGACGAATTCGAAAATGATCACTGGTAAAGGTAGTAGTATATAAAATAATAATAAATAAAATAAAAAATAAAAAACGCTGGCTGGCAGCAGGCCAAATTAGTCGCCAGGCCACTGTTGGCCACTGTCCGATGGCCAGTCCGGGCCTGCTGACTGTTATTGTATTATGTAACTTTGTGGCCCTTCACATAATTGGCCTACCATGACCTTTCATCATTTTATTCACATAACTGGCTAATCAATGCCCTCCGCATAGCATAGCCTTTTGTGGCCCTTCGCATTGCACAGCCTATCGCGACACTCCACACAGCCTATTGTGGCCATTAGGTAATACTGACTATTATCGTTTATGTAATCGTGGCCATCATGTAAGACTGACTGTTACTGCATTATAATTTTAGTGGCCCTTCACATAATTGGCCTTTCATGGACTTTCACCGTTTTATGGACTTTCAGTGTGTGTCTGTGCGTGTGGATGTCAGTGTGTGTGCATGCTTGCGTTTGTTTGTATTCCTGCATGTGTGTGTGTGACAGTATCATCCTAAACCAGCAACCCTTCGCTCAACACCACCATTTACAGGCCGATGAGTGTACAGTCACTAAATGTGCACATAAATTAATTTATTTTATACCCCCCCATGGATGAAATTCTACTAAACTTAGCATACACCCAGAGGATGTCAAGTTAATCATACACATGAAATATGGTGCAGTTCTGAACATCTCAACTGAAGATAGGGGCGATTAAAGCAGAATAATATTGCATTTTCATTTTTTATGGGAAGGGGCGCAAATCACAAATGAGTGATTATGGGCTAGGTTTATGTGGGCCCTTAAGAGCAACATACCATAAAAATTTCTTCATCCTCGGTGCCACGGTTCAGGTAGTTATTTAGGAAAAACTGCATTTTTTGGGTTTCAGGGGGCCCAGCGCAAGGGGGGGAGTGGCCCCCGGGGACCAAACGAAATTTTTCCGTAAAAGTCTAGTGGGCTACATGCCCACCAAATTTCATGTTCCCCGGTGTTTCGGTGTCCCTGGTATCGTTGACGAAAAATTCAGTAGATGATAAAAAAAAAAAAACTAAAAAAAAAACTTTGACAATCCCTATATGACCGCTTTCGCTAGCTATGCTAGCGGCGGTCATAATAATGGTTTTGGGAAACACTAAATCATTGAACTTTGATGGTAACAACAAAACTTGCAATCATTGTTGGCAAAAAAATGCCTTTGAGAAACACACCCCTGGCAAGCAGTGCACCAATCACAGAAAAGAGAGCTAAAAGTGTATTTTCACTGTTGGGGTATGACGTCAAGACTTAAGTTGTGGTGACATATAAATAAAATGGTCAAGCCAGCTTAAATCTACTCTGAGACAAGCAGATTGTGATCTTCATAACAAATGATTACTCAGTAACACCGATTAATAGATAAGATGACTCTGTATATAAAGTGACGAGACAACTGTGTATATATCGGTCATTGTCCTTGGTAAGTTAAGAATATTTCAGATGTAGTAATATTATATCAAACTTATGTAAAATAACTGTACAGCGATCAACAATATTGCTTGAGTTCTGTAAGTGAGTGTAAATGAGAAAAAAGGTCAAATTCCCTTGATAAAAATGAGTAACCTTTCTACAGGAAGAAATAGTTGTAAAGCATGACATAAAGCATGACATAACTAAGAAAACCCTAGTTTTTATCTTTTGAACATTATATGACTATGCTCTGGAAGATATGATCTACTTGTAGCAATGCTTTGAGAGAATATGCTGTTAATACAAGTGTTTGTCACTTAATTTGTATGTTTTCTTTAGGTCACAAATGGATAACCTGACATTCAGATACAGTGTACTCTTAGTGGAGGGACTGCAAATTACACCACAGTCCAGCAAGCTCACGTTCATTTTTCTTTTGATAGCTTATGTCTTTGTAATAGTGTCTAACATTTGGATCTTGATTCAAATCTCAATAGAAAAAAGATTACACCAGCCTATGCACATTCTTTTCTGTCACTTGCCAGTGAGTGATATTATGGGAACAACTCTCCTCATACCACGTTTACTGAAGGACTTATTAACAGACCCCTCTGAGCGCTACATCACATATGTGGAGTGTGTTTTCCAAGCTTTTTTTACACATTTATATGGAACAACATCCAATACTATTCTAATGATCATGGCCTTTGACAGATATGTGGCCATATGCAATCCACTGCGATACCCAACTATAATGAGCAATAAAATGATGGTTAAACTGTCAGCAGGAGCCTGGGGTGCTGCAGTAGTTCCGGTGGGAATTCTGATCGGCCTCAGTGTGCGTCTGTCTCACTGCAGATCATTCATTTCAAACCACTTTTGTGACAACCCTTCACTATTTAAACTGTCCTGTGAAAACACAGTGATTAATAATGTATATGGATTAAGTTTTACTGTGGTTTTACTCACCTCCTCATTGGGGTGGGTGTTATTGACATATATCAGAATAGCAATGGTATGTATAAAAAGCAAAAACAAAGCAACCAACAGTAAAGCCATTAAAACCTGCAGCACTCACTTAACTGTTTATATTATCATGCAGATCTGTGGATTTGTACCAATATTTCTCCATCGTTTCCCAGAATATGTTGAGGGCAGGAAGTTTGGGAGTGTAATGTTTCATGTTATACCACCAGGATTGAATCCCATAATATATGGTTTACAATCCAATGTAATAAGACAAAGAATGTTAAAACTTTGCCTAAAAAAAGTTAATTCTAGCTGATTTTAATTTATTAAAATATTGATTTATGCAATAAAGCATTTTCTTTGAGTGCAAATTTGAAAATGCTTCAATATGTATTTTAATTTCTTCTCAAGAATTTATGTGATAAAGATCAGCATAATTAATGAATGCATATTTTGCAGCTGGTGTACATTAAATAAATATAAATAATTATTGTTAATTTGTTATTTTCATCATTTCAAGTGTATAATTTATATGAAAATTAGGATGTATTAAGCAATATGTGTGCATTAGCATTTGCACATGCACAGAAAGCAAGAATATTCAAAGCTTCTGTGAGCTTTGATTGAGTCCCCTTCACCCTTCAGTGTTTCCGTTGTGATTATACAATATCAGTAGATGGTATTGCGATCTTGCTATAAGTAGTTACAATCAAAATAAACTACCCAAATCCCACTTTCAGTTGGATGACATTCTATGTATAGACAATTCTCCATCAGATACTGAGGTTCATTCATCTGGAATGTATCCCCTAGTATTAGTTAATATGTATATTGCTTTAAGATGTATCCTCTTTTTTAATTGAATTTAATTGAATTTTTTTTTTTTTTATCTCATCTCTTACTTTTAATTTGGCAAGAAATCAAATACACTGCTAAACAATAACCACTAATATCTATAAAAAAAAATCCCCTTTATTTTATGACAATTTTATAATTGGTACTAGCTTGAACAACATTGTAAAAATCTGTTCAAAAATTATCGGTGTGAAACAGAGAGACCTTAATGTCTTATGTAACCAACAAATAGTTCGGAAGACATGCTTTGGCAGGTGAATTTTCTCTGTTGCCTTCTGGGCGTCGTTATGCGCTTCCTGCATGTAAGACGAACCACCATTCCAAATCTTTCATTCCTTCTGCGATCAAACTTTTAAATTCTGTGTAGGGCTCTCTTTTTTTTTTTTTTTTTTTTTTTTACGCAAGTGCACATATTGATTGACGGTTGTATGTTGTGAACAAGGTGTGTGATTCATGTTATGTACTGTTGTATACATGCTGCTCCTAACTAATTGCCCCTTGTGGGATCAATAAAGTTGATTGAATTGAATTGAATTGAATTGAATACAAACTCTTGTGCATTAAGTCCTCATGGATTTTATACAATGTAAAAAATTATCACAAAATAAAGCAAGTACCTATTAAAAGTTTGGAAATATTACAACTGTCAACATTAACGCATTACTGCATGCGATTAATTTTTGTCCAGTTTAACGTGTTAAAATATTTAATGCAATTAATGCAGCATCCGTTAATTTTTGTCATCCTTTGGGTACTGTTACATTTTATGATCCCACTTTTATTCATGCAAATGCTTTAACCCTCTGAGGTCGGCAAACGCCCGGGCGTGTTTTGCTGGATTTTCTCCACATTGTAGCACTATAAACTTAAATTACTCAGTCATTTATGGTCATACAGAAAAAAGAAATATAAAAAAAGAATCTGTGATATTTCTACTTTTGTATGTGTCCACTTACAATCAAATCAAAACATTGTGCTTTTGTAAAATAAAGAAAATAAACAGGGTGTGCGTTCTGCCTCTCCGTCACGGTGAACTTTTTTTTCTTGAGCACGTCTATAAACTGAAACAAAACTCAGCGAATACTTGTCACACATTTATGAGCCATACACCTTTATAAACATTTAAGTGTGTACTTTTAAATGATCGGGTTCAAAACGAAAACAAATATTTTCTGTTTAAGTAATTTGTATAAAACCAACAAGATGTCCAGCTTCTCAAACGCTTGCTCATTAAAGTTAATTTGGCCACGCCCACTCGCACAAAAGATATTCACATGCAAATCTCCACATGGAACGCGAACGCGCTCGTTACCTCAACAACAAAACACCAAAACACTTCACTTCACTTTTCGTCGAGTTTGAAAGACGCGCCTGAGCTTACATTGGATTAAGGCTACCTCAGAAGAAGAAGAACGCGATTTGAAGACAAGAAAGATTTAAGGTAAGAAATTCTTACATGTTTGTTATTGTTGCATAAATGTCACATTGCAGTTGAACTGTTGCTAGATATATGGGGAATATTATAATATTTAGACCCGTGTTTACTGTTAGGCCTACTGTGTTTGTGGATATCTGGTCAAACGTAGATATGTATGGTAACCATAATGTTTTATATTTGAGCGTGATCGCGTTTGAATGTATCAGATTTTGCAGCGCGATCGCGTTTGAATGTATCATTTGAAAATTTGAAAAGCAAAACACACCAAACGGCTTAATGTTTTTACTATTATCTCATTTCATATCATCATAACGAATGGAAACATTTGAAGAAACATGATAATCAATATTTTTTCTCTAGCTTGGTTGTTACTGAAATATTTTGGAAGATTTATACTGCTATCTATTGTTATTATTATTTTACCCAGCACTGCGCATAGCCTATGCCTACAAGGCACAACAGAACTGGTGTTCATTATATTATATATTGTTGGAAACATTTGTGTGTGTGTGTGTGTGTGTGTGTGTGTGTGTGTGTGTGTATTTTGTGAATTTTAAAAAGCAATTTTAACCAGAAAAATCTAATATTTATTTCCAAAATCGTGCAGGCCTTTCTCTTGATATCAGTATGTTCACTTTTTTTTCAGGGCCCAGATGCCACTGAGTCCTGCCGACTTCAACATTCACATGAGTCTCTGGAACATGAACATGGTAAAGTGAAAATCAAACACCTTGGAAATGAAAGGTATGTACAATGTTTTTAGGAATGGCAGAAAGGTCTCTGTCTTTCAATAAGTGCTTTTTTGCCATTTGTTGTGTCTATTTGGATTATGTTGTGTAAATAAATCCAAACAATCTAAAAGCCATTCTTTTTTAAATCTCCTCATTTACATTATTGTGCAAGGTTGCTCAGAATGATAGGGGCCTGATAGCTCCTAATAGGGCCGTTAGGGGAGTGTCTTTGTCTTTCTCAGGTGAGAAAAGCCATACATATTAATGAGCTCTCGCATAAGGCTTATTCACACAAAACACGTCATAAAAATTTTAAATCAATATATTGTCTTCTCTGAATGAGCAGTCAGGGTGATTTTCACATAGTTGTGCAGCAAATATTCTAGGCTACGTCATACAATTTTCAAAAGTCTTGTGAAGAAATAATCAGTATGGGTTTTATGGCCTTATTTCAGTGAGAATTTTTTTTTGTATTTTCACAAACCACGCATAAATGTCATTATCTCAAAACTACAAACTTTTACATACATGCTGTTGATATATTATTGTAGCAGAGTTTGTGCTGAATACAGTGTAATTAGCCATGAAAATATCACAAGTAACAGAAATAACCAGAAATGTCAGAGCATGTCAGAACACCTCCAGGGCCCAGAAAACAGCTCAGACCTCAGAGGGTTAAAACTATTCAAGCACGCCAAGACAAAAGAGGCCGTGCTGTCTGTGAATGTTCTGACACACACACACGCAAAGTAAAACGTGCACCAATATCGTGCACACAGACACCACACCAGAATACAGTACTCTTTTGCGCTTGAATGAACAATAACACACACAATTATGCCAAAATGTCCATTTTGTTGAGTATCCTCATAACAGCAGTCTTAAATGAGTTTAGACTCACTTCTAGCTGTCTCACATCACTGAGGTCAGATAAATCCCATCACATTGTATCATAAACGACTCTGGGTAAATGCGAATTAGCTCACGGATACATAGGGAATTTTGGAAATATTAATAGTCATAACTCATGGTCATAATTCATAAGTCGTATGTACATTTACTTTATCAATTATCGAGATTACCTTGTTCTGTAACTGGTCTGGTCATCAATCATTCGTCCAGCGAATAAATGTAAGATTATCACAGTTAAGAAGGGGTATCTATTTACAAACTCCAAGAAAGTTTATCTTCTGGCCACGAACATCAAACTTTTTGAGTTTATTGATTAAAACTACTCAATGTAGTCTATAATATCGAGCTTGTAGCTTAATTAGATCTTGTGTTTCATTGACTTTATAAAAGCGGGCTTTCAAACACGGAGACAGTTAAAAGTATATATGGATTTTAATAAATGTAAAACTAGAGATTATATGAGCTACAAATACAAACGTACGTAAAAATACAAACAATAAAACAAACAAACATTTAACCAAACAAGAACATAAAACAATAACGGGTCAGAATAAATGAAAGAAAGAAAGAAAGAAAGAAAGAAAGAAAGAGAGAAGGGGAAAGAGGGTAACTTAAATTCACAGACCTAAAAGCTAGACACCAGGAATCAGCTTTTAGAGAAATATACTTCCAAGTTTGTTCTCTTTCGAGTGATGCTGAGACAGGAAGCGTGTCCTTTGTCCTTTTTGTGCTGCGTCTTCCGGTGTCGCGGGAAGCTTAAAAAGGCTCACTGAATGTAACGTTACCAGAAAGTAAGATTCATCTCCCGTGAAGGAAGAGGCGAATATATAACTTAGTTGCAAAGAACGGCAGCTTCTACATGACGTGAGGGCATGCGTCCCCGAGGCCAAGGCAAGGCCTGTCCAGCTGGTTCCGTTGGGAGGAGGAGCGCTGCGCATGGAGGAGAAGGTCAGAGCGAGAGCGAGGTGAGAGAGCGATGAAACAGGGTCTCTTGCTTTTTAAAGACATCTGTTTACGCCCTGTTTTTGTGACAACAGCAAATCAGAGCTTCTGATCTTAAGCGGGAAGAAAGTTTCTTTGTGTGAAGAAGACACGCCTACCTTGACCACATGTCTTATGAGAGAAAGAATTCATATTTCCTCTTAAGATTGTACACACATAACAATACATTTTACTGTAATCTCCTATGTGTGACTGGTTGAATTAAAACAGGACGGTCAGACAGATACCATGGATGACAGGTAAATATAGGGGAAACATAACGTTACATTTATATGCATAATTACACACAAATAAAGTTTGATTAAACACACAATAAAATTGTCAGTGTTTCCGTTATGGCAAGTGACGACACTTGAGAAACACCGGAATACATATCAACTTTTAGTGGTTTGTTATGCAGGGGATTTCTGTTTGAAAGTCCACGTGTCCACTGTGTGTGTGTGTGCATGGAATGTCTTTGAGGCTTGTCACGTGATTCAAAGGTAGGCCTATGTGGTTTTGTTTACAGAGAGGGGGGATTTTACAAGGGTTCCCTTTGTTTACGTTAATGTATGACTCAGATGTCTCTCAGGGGAGCCACCACGATGCAATTTTGACCGTTCATGGTAGACTTAGAGGCACCATGAACAGACTCGTTGTCTTCTTAGACAACGAAGAATGTGTTTGCGAGATCAGGATGCACTAATTTGACAGAATGTGACCGAATGTCATAGTCATTGTCGTTACAACATAGAGACTGTGTCTGTTCCCTGAATTAGGAAATACAAAACAACTCCCAAACCTATTTAAGTTAAAAATGTAATTGATGTTCAACAAATAAAAAACAGATAAAGCTCATCATTATCAAAAATAATGATAAAGCTCAGGTTGCTGAATATTCGATTTCTTACTTCAAAAGCACTTATTAATGATATGGTCAGATTCAGGGCTGGATTCAGCCAGCCCCACTAGGGGGTGCAGGTAGAATATCAGGGGGGGCAAGTCATTTTTGGGGTGTCAAATCCCCCCAAACCCCTAAAATGCATAGAAATCTATACTAACTATACTATCATCATATCAGTTCATCTATTCATATATCTATCTTAGGGCTAGGTGATAAAACGATAACGATATCTATCGCGAAATAACATTTTCTCGATAGAAATATGAGACTATTGCATAGAACTCTTTTGTCCAATTTTTTTTAAATAGACATAAGAATAGCCAATCAGAATTTAGTAGCGCTGTGCCGAACCAATCATTGTGGGAACAGAGCCATGTTCCCAGACTTCCCACTGTTACCTACAGCACTTGTGAATTAGCAAGCGGTACACATGTGGATGTCTGGGCTGCAAATTTCTGACACGGGAAACAAAAGCACGCATCAAGCTTTGCTGAATATTCAAGCCATGGTCTCCCACGATACCAACCTGGGCAGAATGAGCGGGAGCTCTTGCCAAAATTAGATTGGGGGAAAACCAGAGCTATGGGTTGTGACGGTGCTTCACTGTTTAAGCCTATGTTGTATTCATCCGCAACAGCCACGGATGGGCTGGGAACGACGGGGGCTGCGGGTCTTGTGCAACAAGAACTAGGTGTACTGGTACTGGACTGGGCACGGGGGTTAGAAATTGTAGCGAGTCGAGGAGCAGTATCACCCGACAAGCCGGGTGATTCGGTCTCTGCTGCAGCTAATGCCCTAGCAGCCTCGTTGCTGCTGCCAGTGCTAGCTTTAGCTACCAGAAATCGGTGCATACTCGACTCGTCACTCGGTGCAAATTACAAGAGAAAGCGATAGAGAGATATGGAGGGAATGAGAACACGCTTACAGAAAGAGTAACCAAATAATTTCAGTGACTGACGGCGAAGGAAACTCAAAACAGGGGCTGAGCTCAGCTGACGACAGTGTGTCTGCGTACTCCGCTCTGCAGTGACTGACTGAGACGTGAAGCTCAGCAGGTTCACCACAAGCCGGTGAAGCGACTGGCCACGCCCTCCTTATGCATCTACCAATCAGTAGCTACTTTGAATGAGGGATAGAGAGCAGAGAGCGCTCACTCTGACCATTTTTCTTGAAATATTTTTTAAATTTGGGATCTTTGCATGCCATCACGTTTGGGGGGGGGCAGTCACGGCATTTGGGGGGGCATTGCCCCTCCTTGCCCATGCCTATATCCGGCCCTAGTCAGATTATAACCTAGATGTGAGTGTTTGACAGAAACCTGGCTACAGCTGTCAGGGTTCTGCCCTGGCAGCTTTGTCTCTTGTATCTTTGTTTAATGTTTCCATGTTTGTTTTGTGCTTGCACACATGGCTTTGTCTTTGTTTATGTTGGCCATGTGCTTCCCTTGTCTTGCCTCCTAGTTTCCCCTTACCACGTCCCCTCGTTTAGTCCTCATTCACTAATTGTGTTCACCTGGTCCTCGTTTGCTCCATTCCCTTTATATTGTGCTTCCTTGCTGCTTGTCTTTGCTTTTTTTTTTTTTTTTTTTTTTTTTGTGTGTTCATGCCCAAGACCTTTCTCAAATATCGTGTCATATCCAGGTGTGATTGTCCAAAGCTCTCTCGTTATGGCGAAATGAAGCTTTGTGAAGCACTAGGGCTTTTCCCCTCGACTGTATCTAAAATGGTTCATCACTCGAAGCTTTTCAACACGTTGTGTAACCCGCACAAGGTTACTGGAGTGCAACCCTCTATTCCGCCAGAGGGTGGCGCGTACAACCCCAGCGAATCTATTAATAAAAAAACAATACTCCTTTCCTCCGGTGAAGACGCTGCTAGAAAGAAACACGGACGGGTATGAAAAATATCCTCTGGAGGATACAAATTCAAAGAAAAATCTCCAAATATTTAAATAGTGTGTGTCCATTAGGTTAAAAGTTATGAGAGAGAGTTAAGCCGCATGCTCCTCGAGAAATCTCCGGTAAGGATAATACTAATGCGAGTGTTATGCTGACTGTGCTAGCTCTAATAATATGGTGCAAAATACCTTTCTTCTAAAACCAATCGGAGTTGTGACCCTGATTCTTGCTGTCTGATACCATATAGACCGATTGTTTTATGTTGTTTGAGATGCTCATAAAAGATCGTTAATCGCGCTAGCCGTGCTAATCGCGTGCAATTCAAATGTAAATTTGTTTTGATTTTAGCTTGCTGCTAGCTCAGCTAAACTAGTCACCACTGTAGCAGATCTTTGATGGTATTCACACCATTAAAGGTGCCTTTATACTCTGTTTTGTTGACTTACAAGTCATTTAATTGAGGAGTATTTATCCTCTTGTTTGTTATATGTCAGATAAGGGTGATTTAGTTAATTTAATTGCCAATATACATGTTTGATATGTGTATGAGGAGCAGAAGTTCGTCTTAACTGTTAAAAAGAATAAATATATTAAAATGTGATGTTTAAAATGTTATTAAGATGCATAAATAGATTTAAAAGATTAAAAATATAAATATCCGGTTTCAGAAATCTCATGAGTTTATTTCCGTGAGATGGAAGTACATGATTGATTGTTGTTCATTGGAACTGACTTATGTTATGTGGTGTGATGTATGTACCTATTCATTTACATAATGATTAGAGTATTTATATCATTTTATATCCTTTACAATTGGTTATATTTGATTTGACATTTGAATGGAGATAAGTTGATTGGATTTGAACAGAAATGAGGCAATAGTAACTAATATATTCTGTAGTGTATGTATAGATTGGTTTTAGAGAGGGATTGATCATCTGAATCTGACACTGGTGGTCAGTGGCGAGCCAACCGCAGAAGTGAACGGACCAAGAGCCTGGTGTGGCCAGCCGTGGCATGTTTGGAACCATCATCATCCTGTGCCTTCATTTGAAACACAGATAAGAACACACGCAAACCTACCCAGGTAGTGAAAAGAGCATACATACTCCAAGAAACACACACACCAAGAACTTCCATGGACTCTTCCATTTTTGAGTTTGTTTATTTGGGGATTTTATTGTGCGCTGTGCACTCAGGAAGCCGGCTTAGATAGGCAGGGAATGTAAATAACTGTCTTTAATTTTGTATAATACATTTCTCAAGTTTACCTGTTTTGTGTTGTCTGTTCTCTGCTGACCTTTTTACTATTTCAGGCTCCGTAGTCGTACCTAGAGCTTCTGACATCAGCCAGCTTTAATTTATAGTGAATTAAATTAGTCATTAGTTACACTTACCTGAGACGCGGGTTACAGTTGCACACTAACGACATCTTGTGGTCAAAAGGTGGAAAAGCTGCCTTTCTGTCCCAGAAGACCGTTTTTTTTTCTCGTTTTTTTTTTTTTTTTTCATTTAATAAATCACTTTGTGCTCTGTAAACCACAAAGCAATACAATTAATCCTCATAATTCATATGTTAGTGTTGTGTATATGTAGTTCTTATACAGTGTATGAACAAACAACAATGAATTAATTTGTGAAAAATTATAATAAATGGGACTAATTCACTTGTACAGAAACAATTCTTATGAATCTGCTTTGATCTACAAATGCAGCCTTATTCACATAAACTTTAGCCTCAGTCCTAATCCTACGAGTTCATAGGAAAGGCTCATGTAGGCATATATAATCAAAATAAAAGAAAATTGTTGTGGAATGGTGAAGTGCTTGTGAACTGGGGAGCTGACATTTTATTTTGTGGGTAATTTAATAAATTAAAGTTTTTTTATTAAGGAACAGGACTTGTTCAACAGTGTGAGGGCTAAGTCTATTTCTTTTTTAAATTTACTACTACCGAAGGGAATGACACTCGAAACCTGCTCAAGGGGTTCGCGCTATTTTTTAATCTGAATACGAAGCAGTCACGTGACTGTGTGTGGAAACGAAGCTTCGGACGTCACAGATCACGTGGTTATGGCAAAACGAATCAAGGTCCGATACACTGCTTCAATGTGTGATGTTCGGCTTGTTCGACTTGAACCGGCGCTGCACAGACGATCGGTTTATGACATCAAAGTACTGTGAGAGCAATTCAAAAGCATAAGGAGCCGTCTACTTTCTATTCGCTCTCGCAATACTTTGATGTCATAAACCGATCGGTCTGTGCAGCGCCGGTTCAAGTTGAACAAGCCTGTTTTGTTTTTTTGATACAAGCTTCGAAACTTCGGTGCTGAACGTCACATCACTACTCTCTAGGTTCCCAGCAAACAATTTTACGTTCTGGGAACGTTCTGGGAACGTTAGTTTTTGGTTCCCAGAACGTTCCCTATTGGTTAGCCAGGAAAGTTTTCTTTACGTAAATAGAACGTTCCCTTTAGGTTAGGGGAACGTTCCCAGAACGTTCCGAGTAGGTTCCCAAAACGTTCCCGGTAGGTTCCCAGTAGGTTCCCAGAACGTTCCCGGTAGGTTCCCAGAACGTTCCCCTAACCTAAGGACATTTCAGGAATTTTACAACAAGGTTCCCAGAACGTTCCCGGTAGGTTCCCAGAACGTTCCCGGTAGGTTCCCAGAACGTTCCCCTAACCTAAGCACATTTCAGGAATTTTACAACAAGGTTCCCAGAACGTTCCCGGTAGGTTCCCAGAACGTTCCGGGTAGGTTCTCAGAACGTTCCCCTAACCTCTACTGATGTCTATACATAAATAATCAGTCAACAAACCAATACTTCTACATAGTTTATGTTCACAAGAATAAAGTTCTCTGAAGGTTCCCAGAACGTTCTCCTAACCTAATACATTATGATGTCTGTACATTAATAATCAGTAAACAATTAAGCCATACTCTGCATAGTTTATTGTTCACAAAACATAAGAATAAGGTTCTCTGAAGGTTCCCAGAACGTTTGTCGGTACATTAATAATTAGTCAACATGCCACTACTTATACATAGTTTATTATAGTACAAAAAATTATATTTTTCTTTTTGTACATAAGAATCTTATGAACCATGAATATACATATAAAATGACTTGCATTTAAAGAAATTATCTCAATCTCTGAAATGGGAAATTAACATTTTATTTTAAACAACAAAACAATTTATAGGTATGGAAAGGTGTAAAACCTAAAACTGAAAATGTGTGCAGTGAACAAAAAACTGTGAAAATGTGCAGTGAACAAAAAACTGTGAAAATGTGCGGTGAACAAAAAATTTGAAACTTCTCCATCTTCACTTCCCCATCAGCTGCAAAACAAAAACAAGGGGGGAGGGGAGGGGAGGGGGGGGGGACAAGTTAGAGCAATTATATTATAATAGAAAACATTATATAATGCTTTTAACTTGCCCTAGTTTTAACTTAAAATCTATGAAACTACTGAAGTCACCATGCAAGCCTTAAGATATTAATTAATTTGCCCTGCATTAATTTAATTGCAGATTACTGCATAAGTGACGTCCATTGAAGATAATAAACTAGGATATATACATAGGAATATAACTACTACTACTTAATATACTATGAGGATTATACACTACTTTTTACACTCATCTAGTAATTATACTTTCTAAAGTTAAAAGTTTAGATTTTATTCAAACTAATATCAAAACTTTATTTTGTATGAGGTACATTGAATCATTGAAAACTAAAACAAAACTAACACAATTACATACCATTTTAAATGCCTGTGTGGGGCAAATTTCAGGACCATAGATATCAGGTCTTCGATGTCAGTGGCCTTAGTCTTGTAGACCTTCTGCATTGCCCCTAGATGTAGGAATAAAAGTATGCAAACATTGTAGCCATTTGAGATATGGTATTATTCGAAAATGTACATTGGGACAAGAACAATTTTCCAAAGCGCAAAATTTTTTGAATTGAAAAAAATAATAAAAAATTGGCTATAATTAGAGAAAACCACTGATAACTTGCCTATGATTACACTGCAAATGTTGAGCTTCAGGAAGGGCAGTTTGCCTTTTTTGCCTTTCAGGCTGTAGGCACCCAACACTTCATTGGTTGCAACCCTGCGCATTATTTTGCGCAAGGTTGCACCCGCGTTCACTCCTCCAAGGGACCGAAGATAATTCGTCTGAAAGAAAGAAAGAAAGAAAGAAAGAAAGAAAGAAAATTTCATTCATTTTTTTCATTTACTCAGTTAGCCAGTAATCATAATGACTCAGCTAGCCAAAAATCAGATATGCAGAAGCAGCTGGAAAACCAAGAATGTGCAGGACACAGATGATTTTTCTGTGGGTAGAACAGTATAGCATGAGTTCTGAGTTTGTTATGGCCAAGAAAAAAAAAACTTTATAGTAATAAAAGTATCCTGCATTAAGGTTTGCGTGCCACCTGCTTTGAGTTGAATCACATTATATTTTGTTATAATTTGTTTTGACATCCATTTGTTGCATCAATGTCACTACTATTTGTACCAGGTTGTAAATAGAGCTATTCTCATTTGGAAAAAAATCTGGTAATAGATTTGAGTGTCTTGCATAAGTATTACCATCTTGGCCCTTTTTTCCTTGCTTTCTAATTCCTGGTCAAGAGTCTGCAGCTCCTCAACAGTTTGGCATGGCCCCTTTTCCAGGAATTCCCCATCCTCCTCCGTCACTGTTACGGCTACTGCAGCCAGTAGCTGCCTCTGCATGGCCAGGATGTCCTGCTGGTTTTCAACAATTTCTTGAAGTCTTTGTAAGACTTTTGTGCGATAGCCTGTGAAGCAATATCGCAGTGTTAAAAAATGTGCAGTATTACTGTAGTGTTGAAAAACAAAATTGGACTTACTCATTGTCCCAGAGTCAGAACACTGGGGCTCTTCTACAAGAAGCTTTGAAGCAACTGTGGCATAAAACAAAATTTTGCCATCTATAATTATTAATATTCACAATAAATATAATATTCTGAATTTCAATATATAATATTCTGAATTTTAGAATAGAAATTTAGAAACATACCTTCAAGGGGCCGTGACATGCTTTGCAGGTGGGACTCCTGCAGCGATTCCTCTGCTGTATAAACACATAAAAAGAATGTGCATTTTCAAAACGGGTTTTCAAGGGCCACTCTTCAAAGTTTAGATCCAACCTTAATCTAGCAGACCTGATTAAGCTAATCAATGTTGATTAATTTAATAATTTAATTATTGAAATTTATTTATAATTGAAGGAAGTTTAGTTTAATCAAGGTTGAAGCTAAACTCTGCAGGAAAGTGGAAATCAAAAGCCACATTAACCCCCAGTTTCATAGACAAGGCTTATGTGTAGTCCTAGATTAAATTTTAAATCTAAGCTATTTCAACTGAAAGAAACGTGCACTGATCATCTTGTTTTTTCTTAAGTGACCTATGAACTATGAACCTAATCCTGGCTTAGGCTAAGCCCTGTCTGTGAAACCAGGCCATATAGATTCAGTATTAATGAATGAGTCACAGGTTATAATTAAACATGAAAATAAAAAACTATATATACTTACATTGTTGAGAAAGATAACTGGAAATATCTTCTTTTTTGACGAGAGAGAGAGAGAGAGATTCATTCATTCATTCATTCGGGAAGATGTGTTTGCTCATAAAAACATACTTGTATATTATACAAACCCTTGTCCAGAGGATGAATATTGGAGATTGATGAATCTGTAAATACAAAATTGAATGGCTGATAAATGGAGACATTGGGTAATAGTCATCTGGGCCATACAGTAATTGAGGGTACATCTTAGGTCTGTGAGATCATTTTGATTCTCATCATTCTCAATGCATACTTTATAGAAACGTATACCAATCACTTCTCTAAATGTGGAAAATGTGGATGTTTACTGTTACAATACCCTCCAAAAAATTAATAGTCACACATAATTTGTATTACATGATATGTTCTCAAGAAGCCCATTGATGAAAGACTAGATGTCATGTCTTCTCTCTTTTCTGAAATATTGCTTAATATAGCAAATCTGTGTCTAGACTGTTACACAAATATAATTACAGCAAATTGTTAACAAGTTGACTAAAACGTATACCCATAAAAATAAACGTCCCATACGCTTAGTAGCTCTAGGTGTCTATGTAAAAACAGTCAGTAACATAGTAGACCAGTAACATAGTTGACCAGAAATGTATATTTTTATATGCTTTTTGAAACTCACTCACTGTTAACAACTTACATTTTGGTGGATGAGGTTTTGACACATCTTTTTTCTTTTTTGGTAAAACTCTTCCATCATCTGAAATGGAAACATGCTTCAAAATAGAGTTCACAAATTGTCATTACTCATTTATTATTACGTTGGCTTCCTGTTTTGGGGTTGTTGTTGTTGTTTTGTTTTCAGTGGATATATAAAAAATTCTTTAGTGATTTGAATAGTTACCCTCTGAGGAAGAATCCATTTCAGAGACAAATCTTTGTGTCTTTTTGTGTGCCCTCTTTTTTTCAACTTTGGAGCAGTCTTCAGTTTCCACATTTGAGGTCTCCGCTACTCGCCGGCATTTCTGAACACCTTTAGTGTAAGAGTCTGGAAAATATGATAAATATTGAAAAATATTAGAGATAGTATAATAGTATATTCATTTAAATATTGTAAAAACTACATTACCTGTCCTTAACCAGACTTTTTTTAATGGACATCGCCTCCACTTTGCCTTGTCTGGCAAAGTGCAGTTTTTAACAAGTTTTCTTGTATTGGTAAATGTCCAGTAACAGAATATTCCCTGAAAAAAAAAGAAAGAAAAAGATTTACCATTCTTGAACTGATTTAGTAATGTACAGTAAATTAATGTAAAACGTATTGAAAACAAAACAATACCTCTTTGGTTTCCTCCAACCATGAAGTTGGAATAACTTCAACCGCATTATCCTCACCAAATTCCACAACTGCAAAACTTTTGTTCATCTGTTGAGATAAAAATACACAAAAGGAAATGTTTAATAAAGATAATTTACACAGTGTATTATATTTATCCAATAACTTATTGCTTATAATAACCTTCACTGTTTAACCTCCTTTGTTTCTCTGAATGTCCTTAAATGGTGAATTAACAGTAGATCTTAACATTGAAGCATTGGATATGTGTGTGTGTGTGTGTGTGTGTGTGTGTGTGTGTGTGTGTGTGTGTGTGTGTGTGTGTGTGTGTGTGTGTGTGTGTGTGCGCGCGTGCGTGTGTGCGCGCGTGTGAGCGTGTGAGCGTGTGTGAGAGCGTGGGTGCAAGTGAGTGTGAGTGAGTGAGGGAGTGAGGGAGTGAGGGAGAGTGAGAGTAAGTGAGTGAGTGAGTGAGTGAGTGTGTGAGAGTGTTAGTGAGTGAGAGTGTGGGTGAGTGAGTAAGTGAGAGCGTGAGTGAGTGAGTGAGTGAAAGTGAGTGAGTGAGTGAGTGAGTGAGTGAGTGAGTGAGTGAGTGAGTGAGTGAGTGAGTGAGTGAGAGAGAGTGAGTAAGTGAGAGTGTGCCAGCAGCCATATCACCCTGTAGCCCAAGACTGGTTGCCCACTGAAGCTAAGCAGGGCTGAGCCTGGTTAGTACCTGGATGGAAGACCTCCTGAGAAAACCCGGTTGCTGCTGGAAGAGGTGTTAGTGAGGCCAGCAGGGGGTGCTCACCCTGTGGTCTGTCTGGGTCCTAACACCCCAGAGTAGTGACGGGGACACTATACTGTCAAAGAGCACCGTCCTTCGGATGAGACGTTAAACCGAGGTCCTGACTCTCGGTGGTCATTAAAAATCCCAGGATGTCCTTCGAAAAAGAGTAGGGGTGTAACCCCGGCATCCTGGCCAAATTTGCCCCTTGGCCTCTGTCCATCATGGCCGCCTAATCATCCTCATATACTGATTGGCTTCATCACTGTCTCCTCTCCACCAGTAAGCTGGTGTGTGGTGGGCGTTCTGGCGCAATATGGCTGCCGTCGCATCATCCAAGTGGATGCTGCACATTGGTGGTGGGTGAGGAGATTCCCCCCTTTCATGTAAAAAGCGCTTTGAGTAGGCCTGCCTAGAAAAGCGCTATATAAATGTAATGAATTATTATTATTATTATTATTTGTGAGCGAGCGAGTGAGTGAGTGAGTGAGTGAGTGAGTAAGTGAGTGAGTGGTTGAGTGAGAGTGTTGGTGAGTGAGTGGGTGAGTGGTGAGTGAGTGAGTGAGTGTGAGTGTTGGTGAGTGAGTAAGTGAGAGTGTGAGTGAGTGAGTGTATGTGAGAGAGAGAGTGAGTGTGGGTGAGTGAGTGAGAGAGAGTGCGAGTGAGTTAGTGTGTGTGTGAGAGTGTGTGTGAATGAGTGAGTGAGTGAGTGAGTGAGAGTGTTGGTGAGTGAGTAAGTAAGTGAGAGTGTGAATGAGTGAGTGTATGTGAGAGAGAGAGTGAGTGAGAGTGTGGGTAAGTGAGTGAGAGAGAGTGCGAGTGAGTTAGTGTGTGTGTGAGAGTGTGAGAGTGTGAGTGAGTGAGTGAGTGAGTGAGTGAGTGAGTGAGAGTGTTGGTGAGTGAGTGAGTGAGTGAGTGAGTGAGAGTGTTGGTGAGTGAGTAAGTGAGAGTGTGAGTGAGTGAGTGTATGTGAGAGAGAGAGTGAGTGAGAGTGTGTGTGGGTGAGTGAGTGAGTGAGAGAGAGTGCGAGTGAGTTAGTGTGTGTGTGAGAGTGTGAGAGTGTGAGTGAGTGAGTGAGTGGTTGAGTGAGAGTGTTGGTGAGTGAGAGTGTTGGTGAGTGAGTGAGTGAGAGAGAGGGTGGGAGAGAGTGAGTGAGTGAGTGAGTGAGTGAGAGTGTTGGTGAGTGAGTAAGTAAGTGAGAGTGTGAGTGAGTGAGTGTATGTAAGAGAGAGAGTGAGTGAGAGTGTGGGTGAGTGAGTGAGAGAGAGTGTGAGTTAGTGTGTGTGTGTGAGTGAGTGAGTGAGTGAGTGAGTGAGTAAGTGAGAGTGTTAGTGAGTGAGTGAGTGAGTGAGTGAGTGAGTGAGTAAGTGAGAGTGTGAGTGAGAGTGTTGGTGAGTGAGTGAGTGAGTGTATGTGAGAGAGAGAGTGAGTGAGTGAGTGAGTGAGTGAGTGAGAGAGAGAGTGCGAGTGAGTGAGTGAGTGAGTGAGTGAGTGAGTGAGTGAGTGTGAGTGAAAGAGAGAGAGTGCGAGTGAGTGAGAAGAGTGAGTGAGTGAGTGAGTAAATCAGTGATAGAGAGTGCGAGTAAGTGAGTGAGTGAGTGAGTGAGTGAGAGAGTGAGTGAGTGAGTGATTGATTGACTGGGGCATTATCTGTGCACATGCAGGATTGCTAAGAAGATAGTCTCTTCTCTTTTTTCCACCATTATAGCTTTTCTTGTCAGTTGCCGTTTTGGTATGAGCTTCATGACAGCATGCCTTGATTGCACTTTGAAGCATCCAAGTATTCTTGAGTCACATGGATCTCTGAAAATTGGTTCTGTTTTCTCAAAAAGCCTGCACAGCAACATCTGGCAACCATCATCCGACTCGCTCTCTTCAATGGCCTCACAGCATTTACCTTGATCAAGTATGAAGGCATTATTAGGCCTTTTGAATTTGGGCTCAGAGGCCTCCACAGACAATGGGGATTTTGACATCTCTTCTAGCCGTTTCACCACTTGAGTAAGTGGCTGCTTTCCTGATCTTACTAGTCGTTTCAGCTTCCCAAGATAATTTTCGAAAGGAAATGCACTGCAATCATCAAGACTTCCATAAGCCATTGCCTCCTCTGGTAGATGCACCATAGAATGTACATTGTACACAATGAAGTGGTCTCCATATAGTTCTCCTGCTTTTCCAACGAAGTATTTCATCAGCTCTTTGCTGTAGCTGTTGTGTTCCACTGCAAGTGTAGGGCAAAGCAGAAGACCCAAGGCAACACTGAAGACCATGAAGTGATCATATAGCTGGTCAGCCAGAATTCCTTTAAGCACGATCTTTCCTGTGTAAACAGCAAACTGCCGCAGTTCCGTTGCCTTCCATCGGTCAACGTCTTCCAAATTTCTAGGTTTCCGGGCAAAACAGCTAGGAATGACCTTTCGAAGTGACAGCAGCCTTTGGGTCACATTGCTTATTTGCTCAGCAGACATTCTCACTTTCCTGTCTCCTCTAACCCACACTGTTATTAGTTTTTTCATTACTCCCAGGCAAGCTTGATGCATGTAATCAATCGGGAATTGTTGCACCATGTCCAGTGGGAGGCTCAGAAAGGGGGACACAAGAGTGTCCTCATTTTCTTGACGTCTAGTCATTTCAGCGCGGAATGTGTCGTTGCTTCGTAAAGTGAGGTTATCAACTTCTTGGTAGGTCACACGTCCATCCACCCATGTACCCTTCTGTGTGCATTTATCACACCCATAGTATCCAGAATATTGTTTGATCTTTTTTACCATGGCTCTTGCGGGTGCGTCACACACAACACATCTGATTTTTATTTCTTTTCCATCCAAACCATTGTCCAAAAGTTCCTGGATGTCCTTTATGGCTTCTTCAGTAAAATCCAAATTTGTTGGTTTGGTGGGACCAAGTGTCAGTGTGACAGGGAAGACACAGACGGGTGGCAGGTGAATGGCACAGAGAATGGGCCAAAGATTTGTTTTGCTGCTTTTAAACATAGGCAGGCCATCTATATTAAATGATAGCTCCAATGTGCTAACTCCTTCTGTAATCTCTCTTGGATAGCGCTGCAGCTGTTCAAGAAGGCTCTCTCTTAAGTTAAAATGGACACACTCCATTCCTGATTTTGCCACTGATGTAATGAGTCTTGGAGTTTTCAGCAGTGTCCTTGCTGTTGATGGAAGCTCTGGGTGTCCATTTTTTTTAAGTCCTTTCAGGAGATCATCTAGGGCATTATGCTTGATGAGGTGTTTTGTTGTCCATTCTTGTAAAAATGTTGAGAGTGAAGTTTGGGTCACTTTGTTTTCATCCTCGATATCTGAATTGCAGTTTTCCTCTCTGGACACATCGGCCACACTGTCAGGTCCTGAACTGGAGTTCTCCCAACTGACCCCAATTTCTACATCTTCAGAAACACTTGAGATGTCTTCCTCAGTGTAATTTTCTTCATTAATTCTTTCTTGAAGGGTTACTGGATGAACTGATGACTCTCCAATTTCATTACACCTTTCATGCAGTGATCTCCGTGCATATTTCCACTGCCGTGTGTAGCGTTGCCTCTTGGTTTTTGAATCCATTCTAAATCCAAATTATTAGACTTGTTGAAAATGTGGTACTGGCATATTTTGCAATATTTCATTATATCTATTAGCAGCCAGTCTTCAGGTTTTTACATCAAAATGTTATTTGTTAATAGTTGAATTGTCAATTTCCCATATAAATATAAACCATTTCAAGGACGTAAACAATAAATTGGTTGGAATACTACTGCTCATGTCTGAAGGCCCTGAAGCATTTCCGGTGGGGCCATTTTTAAATCTCAGGTTTATAAAAAAAATAATAATAATAAATAAATAAATAAAAAAAGCATGAACCTTTTAAGTCTAGTGAAAAGGCAACAGTTACACATCACACTTAAAGGGTTAGTTCACCCAAAAATCAAAATGATCTCAGTTTTTACTCACCCTTGTGTTGTTCTAACCCTGTAAGACTTCCATGTATCATCGCATCACAAAATATTATATTTATGATGGAATCTGAGTGCTGGATAAGTCCTCCATAGACATACAAGTGGCTTAAACTTGCTCGATCAGTAAACGTATTAAGACATCGTTTAAAATAGTCCAAGTGACTCCAGTGGCTCAACCATCCTTTTATCAAGCGACAAGAATTCTTTTTCTGCGCCAAAAACAAACAAATACAACAAATTTATTCTAATATCCATTTACTCGTGCTGTGCTTCAAAGCTGTTTACCTAGTCTATCTGCGCAAGCTTCTGGGTTCTACGTCACCACGCAGGTCATGTGTATGACATAGAAATTATTTGTATGTCTATTGTACTATTGTTTACTATTGTATACTATTGTATAGACCTTTTGTTTAGCTTAGTTTTATTATTAATTTCATCTGTACTTATTATTTTTGCAGCTGGTGATCTGCTAAATGTGGAAAACCTTTAACAGTTTTCGAAAGACCAAGGGAAGTTGTCAAGAAAGAAAGAAGGTGAAGGTGAAGGTGAATGGGTGGCACAGTTGACTGGGGTATGTACATAATCAGTGACATCTCTGCATAACAGTCCAACAAAAGCTTGTTCACAAGTGTATGCACAACAGATACAAATTATATCTGACAAAGAAGTGTGATCTACATCACTGAGCAGGTGGTGTTTACAGAATGTTTTCATGGAAATATGGGTTGTTAACCAAGCATCTTTGCTACTAGTTAACCCTGACCAGTTAGGTTTTGATCTTTCAAAATGGTTTCTGTCATTTTAACTAAAACCATTAAAGAAGCACTTCACCCGTGGGAACATTAATCTTTATTGAAAGTGGGTTATATATTATGTAGTTGAAATGTAAAATATTTTTTGAACTTGGTGCCTTCTTGACCGAGAAAAGACAAAGTAACTTGGTTGCATTTTTGGATGAAAGACTGCAAATCCCACAATGCACAATGCATCACATTGCACAGCTCCACAAGCCACTCCCACTTATCCAGAACAGCGCATATCAGAGAAATCATCCATCTACTCTACAAAGCTAGCTACCACCAGAGCTTGAAATTTATTTCACACAAAATTAGTTGGCGAACTCATTAGTGAACTACTACTCGTTTGTATTTCCCTCAAAATGGTGAATTCACCCTTTGCAGGGAGCATGATTGACATGCCTGGATTTGAACTTGAGAAACGGAGTGCACTAACATCTTTCCTTGGTTAAAAATAACAATGTTCGTTCTTATCTTCATTCATGTTTATTTAACACTATAATTGAACTAGAAGGAAGAGATGATCGGTTCACGAGAAGCTGTAACTGATGCTCTACAACGATCTGTCACGAGCAGTGGCGTAACTTTGCTTTGAAAAGTGGTGGGGACACCGCACAACTCGTTTTGCTATTTGTTTATTTAATAACCGAATGGGCTTAATGGGCTTTAAGCCCAGCTGCACTACTTCCTGAACTTCAGCCTGCTCCTTTGTTTCCTGTCTGTCATTATTAGACAAACTGATTAAATCAGGTGTCTGTTTAGTGTTGCTGTGACTACATAGGCCAGGCACACCTGTATTAATCAGTTTGTCCAATAATGACAGACAGGAAACAAAAGAGCAGGCTGAATTTCAGGAAGTAGTGCAGCTGGGCATAAAGTCTATTGGGGACTGAGTTCAGAGTTGGAAATGCACTTAATTTTCACTTTGTATAGGCTACAACACATTCACAAATATGTCTATAAACATCCGAATTGTCTCATTTTATTTAACTTGATTTAGTTGTTAGTTTAATACCAGCAAAAGACTAATGGGCCTATGGATAAAACAGTAGATATATACCTTTTATCAGATATGAATGTTTATATGAAAGATGGAGTAGTGGTGACTTTACAAGTGACCACTCCAACCCTTTGAGTCAATTGGAATGATATAGCATGATGTTATGGTTCCCAGTGTTTGCTTGTCTTTATTGTTATAATTTACACTGATAGGTTAATGCAATTCCTTTATGATCTTTTGTGTAGGTAAGGTTTTAAACTTCAGTTCAGTGATGCTGAACAACTCTTCTGTGGTGTATGAGGAGAGGATGTACAAACTGCAAGTAATGATGGCAAGCCAACCAACCCAGACTGTGGCTTTCATCTTTTTTTCAACTGTTCCTGCAAAGGAGACCTGTTACACGGCAGATTCTCTGTAAACTGACAACCAAACAGTTGGAGTATCCAGATCTGTTTTTAACTGAACAAGGCATTGATTTCTTCCATTCTTCTACCAAAATTGTATTCCACGACAAGAACAGAAATTAAATGTAATTTAAGTAGCTCACATTTTAATAGTTCTTTAATTTCATGTAGCCTACAGCCTCATTTTTGTGTATTTCTTGTCTGTCTAATAGTAAAGTGCTATCTTTTTTTATTTTAAAACTTCATTACAACCTAAATCTGTCCTAATAGCATCACTGTTGTGTTAAGAGAACACGCGTTATAACTGCCTTCAACTGCAAGTCTTGATCATCATGCTTGTGGGCATCTTCTGAAAAAAAAAAAAAAAAATCTTAGAGAAATGTTGCAAAAAAGTATTCAATATAATTTCATTCTAGAAAGACATTTATATTATATAAGTTTATGTAGTCTTACAATTGATTCCACTTATGTTACAGTACTCATATGATGGATTCAAAACTGTCAAATTGTCAAGAAGTAACTGCAAATAAATATTAAGGACATTGTGATTATATGCATGAGGATACACCTTTGTGAGGTGATATGTTTTTAACATATATTTGTAAATTCTGTTTGAAAATAAAAGTGGTAACAGAGCAGGGGCCTGCTATGATGAACAAAGTGACTGGTTTTGTCAGACATGTGCCATGAAAGTGACATGTACCATGAATCCTGTACCATGAAAGTGGTTATGTTTTGAATTAGAGATCGCAAACTAAAAGTAGCCAGCTAAACCGGCTTCTTGGTACAGGCCTCTGAATCAACTCTTAAAATGGTTATTTGCTAAGACAATGTTGATCGCAATGTTGGGGGATCCTTCAAGGAAAATGGTAAAGCAACACTAAAACATTGTGAATGACCATCATTTATGTCTGATACACTATTTAAAAAAAATAAACTAAAAACTATATTTTATGTCAATGTCAAATGTAATATAACTTAATTTTAACATCTGCTAAAGAAAAAAAAAAGGTTTTGAAAGTGATCTGCAATAATCTGTTTAATTGTAGTTCTTATTTTCAAAAGTAAATAAAATAAGAGAACAGGCTGCACAAATATATAATTTATAATTAACTAAAAAAGACTGCCTACCAATGAGCAAAGTTATTGATTACTTAGACATTATCTACTGCCTGATAATGGTCATGTAATTAAGCATTTGAGAAATGGTGTTAAAGCACAGAACATTGCAAACCATTCAATTGGTTTAAGAAAAATAGAACCTAAAAATAACCTACAGGGAACGTTCTGGGAACGTTCCCTTAAAGTTATAAAACTTGGTTGGACGTGCCCGGAAGACCTTCCCGGGAAGGCGTCCAGAATGCATCCGGAACAGAAGCCCGAGCCACCTCAGCTGGCCCCTCTCGATGTGGAGGAGCAGCGGCTCTACTCTGAGCTCCTCCCGAGTGACCGAGCTTCTCACCCTATCTCTAAGAGATCGCCCAGCCACCCTGTGGAGAAAGCTCATTTCGGCCGCCTGTATCCGGGATCTTGTCCTTTCGGTCATGACCCACAACTCATGACCATAGGTGAGAGTAGGAACGTAGATTGACCGGTAAATCGACATGACCTAACAGCTTAGCTCTTTCTTCACCACGACAGACCGGTACATCGACCACATTACTGCAGAAGCTGCACCGATCCGTCTATCAATCTACCGTTCCATCCTTCCCTCACTCGCGAACAAGACCCCAAGATACTTAAACTCCTCCACTTGAGGCAGGAACTGAACCAACCTGAAGTGGGCAAACCACCCTTTTCCGACTGAGGACCATGGTCTCGGATTTAGAGGTTATAAAAAGTTATAAAAATAGAACTTAAAAATAACCTGCAGGGAACGTTCCCAGAACGTTCTCTTTAGGTTATAAAATTAAACCTAAAAAATAACCTACAGGGAACGTTCTGGGAACGTTCTCTTAAAGTTATGCAGATAGAACCTAAAAATAACCTACAGGGAACGTTCCCAGAACGTTCTCTTTAGGTTATAAAATTAAACCTAAAAATAACCTACAGGGAACGTTCTGGGAACGTTCCCTTAAAGTTATAAAAATAGATCCTAAAAATAACCTACAGGGAATGTTCCCAGAACGTTCTCTTTAGGTTATAAAATTAAACCTAAAAATAACCTACAGGGAACGTTCTGGGAACGTTCCCTTAAAGTTATAAAAATAGATCCTAAAAATAACCTACAGGGAATGTTCCCAGAACGTTCTCTTTAGGTTATAAATTTAAACCTAAAAATAACCTACAGGGAACGTTCTGGGAACGTTCCCTTAATGTTATAAACATAGATCCTAAAAATAACCTACAGGGAACGTTCCCAGAACGTTCTTGTTTGGTTCCCAAAAAAATAACCAAATGGGAACCAAACGGGAACGTTAGGGGAACGTTCTGTGTTTGCTGGGTTCTTGTATCCTTGCAGTTTTTGCTTTGGGTTATTTTAGTCTAACTTCCCTTTATTAAGCCTTCTTTAGTTTTCTTATTTTACTTGAGCTAATCTAGTTTTTGTTTGACTCTGTCTCAGATTTATATAGTTAGTTTCTATTACTTTGTTTTTCTCTTTGATTTATTATTTAGCCTGGGTTTTCACTTATCTAATACCTAGTAGAGCCCGACCGATATGGATTTTTGGGCGCCGATACCGATAAAAAAAAAAGCCAGATACCGATATATCGGCCGATATTATTTATGTGTATATTATAATACAGTAGCAATATTATTTATGTGTATTATAGTACAGTAAGTTTGGACACACTTTCCAATTGGTGTGTACAAACTTTTTACTGTATATAGAATACACAGTAAACAGAATAAATATATAAACGTTTTGCAATGATAACTCAAATGTGGTGATTAAACACTTGTGTGACAAAGATATGTAATGGAGGCAGGGTGAATGATAGAATGAGAATTTGAGCTGTAACCAAACTAGTTTGCATTGTATTTTATATTATATTATATTCTAAATACTGTTGCATAATCTTCACTAATGACTTGTCTTTTAATTTAGTCACGTTATTTAAAACATAACTTGTATCAATAAATATATCAAAAGTGTCACTGACAAAACCTTATCTTCTATTTTTAATCTTAATTTCTCTAATATCTACCAGTGGAGGAAGAACTCAGATCTTTTTAGTAAAGTAAAATTAATAATATCATAATGAAAACGTTTATAATTACATATGTACAGTAGTTTTATACTATTTTAAATAAGTAGTAAGCAAAATGTACTAAACGTGAAACTAGGCTATAGGGCTGGACCCGAATATTCGAATATTCGTTCGGTGGGTTGGTATTCAATTTGAAAATTTGACATTCGAATTTTTTTATTTTTTTTCACATCTGGGATCCCCCGCGAAACGGTTCTCATTCGCGCTTGAATAAAGGTTCAAATCAAAACCATTCACATCAGCCGCGATGCGAATTTGCGATGTCTGTGACGTTCAGAGAGCTTCAACATTCCAAAACTTTCGCGCCGACAGTTGAGAAAATGGACACTTCAACATAGTCATCCAGTGAAGACGAGCTTTTCATTTTCTTTAAAAGACAGAAAAGAAGGTTTTGGGTGCACCCAGTCCTAAAGAACAGAGAGTCTGAAGGGGAGTATGCCAATCTTGTACAGGAGCTAAAACTTTATCATGGCCGGTTCCGCACTTACTTTCGGATGTCTGTGGGACAATTCGAGGAGCTCCTTCAGATAGTGGCACGGCATCTGACGAGACAAACCACAAACTTCAGGGAACCAATTGATCCGGAGCAGCGTCTGGCAGTCTGCTTAAGGTGAGCTGTCCTCTTGAAAACATCAGCCCAGTCAGGCTATAAATAGAACTACTGCTAAAATTCGCGCTCTGCAGCGTCTGTGGACACAAAGCCCGCTTACTTTGATTTGATTAGTCATCTCAAATATTCTGACATTGACGGGCAATGACAGGCCAATGAGACTCAGATGAAAACACACATACACCCTGCCCTCTGTTTCTAACATGCTACCCGTTTCATGTTTTAAAGGGGACTGAAGCGATCGCGAAGTTAATCAATTTTTTTTAAGGGGGCTAGGCAGAAGTTTAGCTAGCTAGACTATGACAGTGACTTCATTATAGATGAAACATGAACTATGCAGAAGACCCAGTTACAGTTTTACTTTTTATAGTTAATAATCATGTCTTAACAATTTTTTTTTTTTACTATTGATAAAGTATGGTTTATACTCTCAAATGTAGGCTACATTATTCAAATAAATTAATTCTCTTCATTTATATTCCTCAGATTCCTTAGCACTGGGGATTCTTTCACCACCATAGCCACCAGTTTCCGCCTTGGAATTTCCACTGTGTCCACTAGTGTGAAACAAACCTGCGATGTCCTCTGGGAGACCTTAAAAGACACCTACATGCCAGTCCCCAATGAGGAGCTCTGGAAGACAACTGCTCTGAGATTCTCTGAAAAATGGAACTTCCCCAATTGTATCGGTGCTTTGGATGGGAAGCACATTGTGATTCAGGCACCAGCTAATTCTGGCTCCCAGTTTTTTAATTATAAGGGCACCTTTTCTGTGGTGTTGCTTGCCTTGGTTGATGCCGACTACCGCTTCCTAGTGGTGGATGTAGGGGCATCAGGCAGCAACAGTGATGGTGGAATATTTTCCAATTCATTATTGGGACAGGCCCTAAATACTGGGAGTTTAAACGTTCCGGAGCCTTCTCATCTGCCATCTGCACCAGAGCTGGGGGTGTTACCATTTGTGATTGTTGCAGATGAGGCTTTTCCTTTAAAACCTTTCCTTCTCCGTCCCTACCCTGGAAGACGCCTGCCAGATGACCAGCGTGTGTTCAACTACCGGCTCTCCAGGGCTCGACGTATAGTTGAGAATGCTTTTGGCATTCTCAGCCAGTGCTGGAGAGTCTACCAGCGTCGTCTACATGTGGCTCCAGAGACAGCCGACAGCATTGTGAAGGCAACTTGCATCCTGCACAACTTCCTGCGAAGGGCCAATGGGAACCACGGTGCAGAGACAGACAGTTCTGATAGTGCAGAGGGCAGTGAGCTGGGTGACATTAGAGGTCTTCGAGGGAACAGGGCATCAGCTGAGGCACTGAGGGTGCGGGACACATTCAAACATTATTTTAATTCACCTGCGGGCCAAGTTCCATGGCAGCTTCCTCATGTGAACCGAGGTCTCCCTCAATGAAGACTCCCTCCTTCTGAACATAGGAAAATTGTTGCATTAAATGGATTCACAATGATAAGCGCACTGTAGCGTCCTTTGTTAAATGCAGATTAAAGGCCCTTTGCCTCCAAAGCTGCATTTAACAAAGCACGCTACAGTGCGCTTATCATTGTGAATCCATTTAATGCAACAGTTTAAAAAAATGTGAATCAGAATGTTTTTTTTCTATTGACAACCCCAGTTCTTGATTTACTCCCTTTTTGTTTTGTTTTTCATCATTAGATTATAGTCTCAAACAAAGTTATTTTATGTTATATATTTTCCATAGTTCATATAGGCCTATTCATTTCTACTCTTTAAATGCTTATTTCACTTTAAAGGGATAGTTCACTTTAAAATGAAAATTGTCATCATATACTCACCCTCATGTTGTTTCAAACCTGTATGAATTTCTTTCTTCTGCTGAACAGAAAGGAAGATATTTAGAAGAATGTCAGTAACCAGACAGTTTCTGGTACCATTGACGTCCATAGTATATTTTGTTTCCAACTATGGAAGTCAATGGTACCAGAAACTGTCTGGTTACTGATATTCTTTTATACCATAGCAAGTGCTTGTAAGCACTTCGTCTTGGCGGAGTAATATCTTCACCAGAGGGAGCGGGGGCCGGTGAGAGGATTTTTCACGAGTGAAGATATTACTCCGCTAAGACGAAGTGCTCACAAGCACTTGCTATGGTATTCTGCCATACAATATAGTTATCCATTTTACACGCTTAGAAAAGCGCAACGTTTTGTTTTGTGTCACCGTCCTAGGTCGAGTTACACTACGCGAGTAACTGTGTTTAAATAGGGGAAACGTGGAGGTGTTTGGTAGCTTCTCTGCTTGGCCCATATTGAATGAACTGAGTGAACAAAGTTTCGCCGCGCGCCAGAGCGATTGAGTGCACGCACTGAGACGAGAGAGGTATGTATCAACTCGTCTTAGTTAAGGGAATAACATAGTTTAATATGAAAAGACGGTGGAGTATCCCTTTAAAATGAACTATCCCTTTAATTCTTGGTCTTGGGTAATATTAATCAACTATAATTATATAATAAAAAGCAATAAAAGGGAGATGTTTTATTAAAAGGGGTTACATTATTAATTAGCCCAATTGAGATGTTCCAAAATCCCTTAGTTTGAATATCTTCCTGGTGGTGCAGGTGGAACTGAAAAAGCAACATAACATGATTCATTTGTATTGTTCAAAAAGTAAATAATTTCAGTTTGCCTGTTGAATTGAAATGTATTTCATGAAAAGTAAATCTTGTATTTGTATATTTGTTAATAGTTTGTACTTAATAATTTAAGACCTTTAAAGCCAGTGAAAAAACACCAATCTTGTCTTGCTTATTTGATTATTATTTATTTGATGACATGTACACAGTAATGAAACAAGAACAGATAGAACTTAAAGGACACAAAATAATAATAATAATTGACAACAATATTAAAACATAAACTTATAGGACAGTGTACGTTGACGTAGATGGAAGGCTAAACTCCGCCCCATAAACCATCTCCTGAATTTTAATTTTAAGCCAGGACTGCCGCTCTGAAGGCAGCCTTCTCATGGCTGGGGCCAGGCTCATTAAAAAATGATACGTCTCATCTTTCTCCTCTCGCTGCCTGACTTTCTGGTCCTCCCTGGCCTCTTTCCTTGCTAAATAATCCTCAAAAAAGTCCTTGGACTTTTTTCTGAGGAGGTGGACAGAAAGGCTCTCCCTCGCTCTCGGATGTGCCCTGACCTGCATCATCTACCACCTGCTGCTCCTCCTCAAGATTACTGCAGACCCTGTTCAAAAAGCATTCTATAAACTTTCCTGTGCCACCTCATTATACAAACACTGCATTATTTTTCAACTTCATCGCTGTAACTTACTTAAAGGGATAGTTCACTTTGAAATTAATTTTTTATATGTTTTAGCTTACCTCAAGGGCATCCAAGATGTAGGTGTCTTTGTTTCCGCAGTAGTTTCAATTTTGATATTTTTAGGTCAAACCATTCTTGTCTCTCAGTCATATAATGCAGGTCGATGGTCACTGGCTCAAAACACAAGCACAGAGTCCAAATTAAAACAATTCCCCATCGTCCAAATGAAACAATTCCCCATCATAAGTACACATTGATGGCCTAAGACACGAAACGAGCGGTTTGTACGAGAAAAGTATTTATATCGTTGTTATCTCTTGAAAACAGCACACGTCCAAATGATCTGACGGCGCGGGCGGGTATAGATATATACATAGATGTCGCCTTGGCTACGGTTTCGTTCCAATGAACTGCAGTAGCGAAGGCGACATCTAGTGTATACATCTATACCCGCCCGATATATACACTAGATGTCGCTTGGCTACGGTTTCGTTCCAATGAACTGCAGTAGCCAAGGCGACATCTATGTATATATCTATACCCGCCCGCGCCGTCAGATCATTTGGACGTGTGCTGTTTTCAAGAGATAACAACGATATAAATACTGTTCGTTTTCTCACACAAACCGCTCGTTTCGGGTCTTAGGCCATCAATGTGTACTTATGATGGGGAATTGTTTCATTTGGAAGATGGGGAATTGTTTTAATTTGGACTCTGTGCTTGTGTTTTGAGCCAGTGACCATCGACCTGCATTATATGACTGACAGACAAGAACGGTTTGACCTAAAAATATCAAAATTGAAACTACTGCGGAAACAAAGACACCTACATCTTGGATGCCCTTGATGTAAGCTAAAAAATATCAAAAATTAATTTTCAAAGTGAACTATCCCTTTAAGAGAACTTTCAGAGAAAAAAAAAACTTGAATAACTAACAGGCTACAGCTACCTTCGGAAAGAAGTAGAAGCCTCAAGGAAGCTCATGCACTCCATATACTTCCACCTCTTCCTCTGTTTTCCAGCCTGTCCACTTTTAGTTTCCTTTTCCTCTCTCCTTTTTCTCACATAGGTGTCCCTTAGGTTTTTCCACAGTTTTTTTGCGTCTTCAACTAAACAAAGTGCGTTTTGTAATGTCAATACACATTATTGCATGTAACACACGAAGTTAAATCATTCGACTAGAAACTGGATATCACACAAAGAATGTATATACAAAAGCAGCTCTAAATAGTCACTACATTTTTGTTACATATTCAAAGTAAACACGGTCTGTATCGCTATCTTTGACGATAGTGTTAGCTTTCTATCCCCTGTTGTTTAGCCTGCTAGCCTACACAGCACAGGACTATACAACGACTAAACTATCACACAACATACTCACAGTCGTGATAACCGAGTTGGTTGGCAATGCTACGCCACACACTGTCCTTCAAATCGTTGTCCTTGTAGTTTTTATTAGATTTGTCAAACAAAACGGGATTCGCCGACACACAAGTAATCAGAAGATCCGTCATTTTTGCTGTGACGTCACCTTTGTTTCCTTGTATGTGATTGGCTGAAGCCTTTTTTGTCGCCTCAAAAGTAAAAAAAAATCGACATTGAAGCGAAAAAAATAAAAGTCGTTTTTTCGCCTCAGCACATTCGCGTTCGGTGTGAAAGCACTCATTACACAAACAGCTGATCAAAAAATAAAACCATCGCGCGAATTATTTGTGCGTCAAAATTGCGTCCAGTGTGAAAGGACCTTAAGGCCGGCGACACACTGACTGCGTGGCATGGCCGTTTTTATTTCGGTTCCCATGTTAACAGGTTGGAGTTTGCACACTGCCTGCGTGAGACACGCGTCTCTCAGGCGCGGCTCGAGCCACGCGGAAAACGCGTCCATGCTAGAAATAGAACCGACGCGCAAGTGTTCCAGCAACGGGAGTGTTCTCTGGCTGGAGAGCAGGACAGCGGAGATTGTATGGACGAAGTGCATGTCTGAGCTTGTGTTTTGGATTAAGCTGTGTTGCTTTGACATTGTGGAAAATAGAATAATAGAAACAAAATGTATTAGCCTTTTTACCTGTTATTATTTTTTATTTTACCCGCTTTTCTTTATTTAAATTTCGTTTTTCTTTATTTAAATTTCGTTTAATTTCTTTATTTAAATTTCGTTTTTCTTTATTTAAATTTCGTTTTTCTTTATTTAAATTTCGTTTTTCTTTATTTAAATCTACCCTTCACTGTGTCAGTAATTTTGTTAGTCAGAAAAATATTAGACTACCTTAAAAGTATTGCTTAATTTAACAGACCTGTGTGTGTGCGTTTTATACTGTATCACTAACAGTGTCCGTTCTCGGACGCGTTCTCTGCCCGCGTGAGGTGCGCCGCTTCCCGCTCGCGCTGTTCTGTAGTTTACTAAAAGTGTATTAATTCTGAACGTGTCGCGTCTCGCGTGTCCATCTGGCTACTTTTAATGCAAAATGGCCCTATATAAAGTGTTATAATTACATAAATTATTGGAATATTGCTTGATGTTGTAACGTAGCAGAATGAGCTTTAACACTGTGTCTACACCGGACGCGGCTGTTATTTTTTTGCCACTTTTGCCAGTTCTTTGTAACAGCTTTTAGGTGCTTTATTGGCAGCGCCATCCTTACATAAATCACTGCACACTGCATTTTTTTAAATATTAATTTATCGGCCGTTATAAATGCCGATACCGATAGTTAGGAAATTGCCTAATATCGGCCGATAATATCGGCCCGCCGATATATCGGTCGGGCTCTAATACCTAGATTTCTCCTGTTGTAGACTTGTTTTACTTTAGTTATTCACTTTAGTGTTTTGTTAGTGTTCTTCTCTTATATGTAAAGGTTTAGTTTTTCAGATAGCCTGCTTAACTACAGTGTTTGCCCTACCTTGTACTTATCTAATGTTTTAGTGGTTTTGTTCTTGTCTTGTTTCTCCCCTGTTGTGCTTCTGTGTTCGAGTCCTGTCCTGCCCATCCTGAGACTGCACTGACTGCTGGTTACTGGGCTGCTCAATCCTGTGCCCGAGTCTCCTGTCTAGACCTCTGTTGCAGACTGCCTGTGGACTGTGCAACTCTTACATATTGTTACACCCTATTGTTAATAAATCACCATTCACCGCTTATCTCTGCGCTTGGGTCCTGTTATTTCCAGTGGTTCCTGACAAAAACCAGACGATTACATTACTTTAAATGAGCCCACCCCCCCAAGATTATTGTTATAAACATGAGCCTCGTCAAAGGCAAAGGGGGAGGTGTTGCTGTAATTTATAGTAATATCTTCAGGATTACTGAAGTCTTGTTTCAAATAATTATTTTAAAGTGTTGGTGCTTAATGCAACACTATCTAATGTAAATGATAAATCACGTTTAAGATTTGTGCTGGCTACTGTATACAGGGCACCATACAGACTTTATAAAAGAATTTGCAAGTTAGTACTGGCTGCAGATAAAGTCCTAATTGTTGGTGATTTTAATATACGTTTAGATACATACACAATACATATACATACAAAAAGATGCATTGGGATTGGCATTTAAAGACATTCTAAACTCTATTGGAGTTAGACAACACGTGTCAGGACCTAGTCATTGTCATAATCATACTCTAGGTCTAATATTATCACATGGAATCAATGTTGATGCCTTTGAAATTCTGCAGCAGAGTGATGACATGTCAGATCATTATCTAGTCTCACGTATACTTAATTTAGCCAAGGCTTCAAAGCCGACTCTGTTACAAATATGTTAGACCTATCACTTCTGCTACTAAAGATTGCTTTATTAATAACATTCCTGATCAATTTCATCTCCTCAGCATCCCAGATAGCTTAGAAGAACTCGATATTGCGACAGAAACATTTGACTCTCTTTAGACATAGTTGCTCTTTTGCGCTTAAAGAAGGTTAAAGAAAATAGTCCAACGCTGTAGTGCAAGGAACACACTCGGGTGCAACTGGAAGAAAACAAAACTAGAGGTTTTTTGCATTTTGCATTAAACTCGCTAAATCGTTTAAATCGACAACATGTATGTTAGACCCTATACCGACTAAGCTATTGAAAGAGATGCTTCCAGAGGTCATAGATCCTCTTCTTAATATCATTCATTCATCTTTGTCATTAGGATATGTATCAACAACTTTTGCGCTGGCTATGATTAAACTGCTTGTTAAAAAACGCAACTTGATCCTTCAGAATTAGTAAATTAAAGGCCGATCTTGAATCTATCTTTTCTGTCAAAGATACTAGAAAAGACAGCATCCTCACAACTATGTTCCTTTTTTTAGAAAGAAATGGTATCTGCGAGGATTTCCAGTCAGGATTTAGACCGTACCATGGTACTGAGACAGCTCTCATTAGCATCACAAATGATTTGCTCATCATCCGATAGTGGTTGTATCTCTCTATTAGTGTTACTCGATCTTAGTGCTGCATTTGATACTATTGACCACAACATTCTTTTAAATAGTCTCAAAATTATGTTGGCATTTAGTGGAATTGCATTAGCATGGTTTAAATTGTACTTATCTGACAGTTATCAGTTTGTAGTAGTAAATGAAGAGATATCTTATCGATCACAAGTTCAGTATGGAGTACCACAAGTTTCAGTACTAGGACCATTGCTGTTCAATCTGTACATGCTACCCTTGGGCAATATCATTAGGAAGCATGGCATTAGTTTTCACTGTTATGCTGATGATAATCAGCTCTATATTTCTTCACGCCCTGACGAAACTTACCAATTCACAAAATTAATGGAATGCATAGTTGATATAAAAAAATAGACTAGTAATTTCCTACTACTTAACTCTGAAAAAAACAGAGATTCTAACTATTGGACAAAAAACTTCCTCACGTGATAACCTAGAACAGTGGTTCTCTACTCCAGTCCTCGGGACCCGTTGCTCTGCACATTTTGTATGTCTCTCTTATCTGACACACTCAGTTCAGTTCATGGAGTCTCTCTTAACGAGCTGATGATCTGATTCAGGTGTGTTAAATAAGGGAGACATACAAAATGTG
Source organism: Scardinius erythrophthalmus (assembly GCF_964197995.2). NCBI lineage: Eukaryota > Metazoa > Chordata > Actinopteri > Cypriniformes > Leuciscidae > Scardinius > Scardinius erythrophthalmus. The sequence continues at coordinate 25,072,139 of NC_138237.1, read as the reverse complement.
CAGAGCAGCGGGTCCCGAGGACTGGAGTTGAGAACCACTGACCTAGAATACTGTCTAACACTTGATGGCTGCTCTGTCAAACCTTCGTCGTCATTAAGGAACCTGGGTTTGCTCTTTTATACCAATCTTTCATTTGAAAGTCACGTTTCTAGTATCTGTAAAACTGCATTCTTCCATCTTAAAAACATATCTAAATTACGTCATATGCTCTCAATGACAAATGCGGAACAATTAGTTCATGCGTTCATGATATCAAGGCTAGATTATTGTAATGCTCTTATGGGTGGTTGCGCTGCAAAAATAATCTACAGCTGGTCCAAAACGCAGAACCAGGAAGTATGACCATATTAGCCCGGTTTTATCAACACTGCATTGGCTCCCTATTAAACATCATATAAATTTTTAAATATTGCTGATTACAAGCACTAAATGGTTTAGCTCCCCAGTACTTGAGCGAGCTCTTAATGCATTATAGTCCTTCATGTCTATTGTGTCAATCTCAAAATTCCAGCCAGTTAATAATACCTAGAATATCAAAATTGACTGCTGGCGTTAGATCCTTTTCCTATTTAGCACCAAAACTCTGGAACATTCTTCCTAATATTGCCCTGGAAGCAGACACACTCTGTCAGTTCAAATCTAGACTAAAAACACATCTCTTTGACCTAGCATACACATAACACATTACAAACTTATATAATTCAATGTTAGGCTGCATAGCCGGAACCGGGAACACTTCCCATAAATCCTGATGTACTCGTTACATCATAGAAGAATGGTGTCAAAGGCTTCAAAGGCTATACATATACACTCACCTAAAGGATTATTAAGAACACCTGTTCAATTTCTCATTAATGCAATTATCTAATCAACCAATCACATGGCAGTTGCTTCAATGCATTTAGGACATTATAATAATGCATGTCAAGACAATCTCCTGAACTCCAAACTGAATGTCAGAATGGGAAAGAAAGGTGATTTAAGCAATTTTGAGCGTGGCATGGTTGTTGGTGCCAGACGGGCCGGTCTGAGTATTTCACAGTCTGCTCAGTTACTGGGATTTTCACGCACAACCATTTCTAGGGTTTACAAAGAATGGTGTGAAAAGGGAAAAACATCCAGTATGCGGCAGTCCTGTGGGCGAAAATGCCTTGTTGATGCTAGAGGTCAGAGGAGAATGGGCCGACTGATTCAAGCTGATAGAAGAGCAACTTTGACTGAAATAACCACTCGTTACAACCGAGGTATGCAGCAAAGCATTTGTGAAGCCACAACACGCACAACCTTGAGGCGGATGGGCTACAACAACAGAAGACCCCACCGGGTACCACTCATCTCCACTATAAATAGGAAAAAGAGGCTACAATTTGCACGAGCTTAACAAAATTGGACAGTTGAAGACTGGAAAAATGTTGCCTGGTCTGATGAGTCTCGATTTCTGTTGAGACATTCAGATGGTAGAGTCCGAATTTGGCGTAAACAGAATGAGAACAAGGATCCACCATGCCTTGTTACCACTGTGCAGGCTGGTGGTGGTGGTGTAATGGTGTGGGTGATGTTTTCTTGGCACACTTTAGGCCCCTTAGTGCCAATTGGGCATCGTTTAAATGTCACGGCCTACCTGAGCATTGTTTGTGACAATGTCCATCCCTTTATGACCACCATGTACCCATCCTCTGATGGCTACTTCCAGCAGGATAATGCACCATGTCACAAAGCTCGAATCATTTCAAATTGGTTTCTTGAACATGACAATGAGTTCACTGTACTAAAATGGCCCCCACAGTCACCAGATCTCAACCCAATAGAGCATCTTTGGGATGTGGTGGAACGGGAGCTTCGTGCCCTGGATGTGCATCCCACAAATCTCCATCAACTGAAAGATGCTAATCCAATCAATATGGGCCAACATTTCTAAAGAACACCCTGCTATTTTGCAAGTTCTCCCACTTAGAAATCATGGAGGGGTCTGAAATTGTCATCGTAGGTGCATGTCCACTGCGAGAGACATAATCTAAAAAAAAAAATCCAGAAATCACAATGTATGATTTTTTAACTATTTATTTGTATGATACAGCTGCAAATAAGTATTTGAACACCTGAGAAAATCAATGTTAATATTTGGTACAGTAGCCTTTGTTTGCAATTACAGAGGTCAAACGTTTCCTGTAGTTTTTTTACCAGGTTTGCACACACTGCAGGAGGGATTTTGGCCCACTCCTCCACATAGATCTTCTCTAGATCAGTCAGGTTTCTGGGCTGTCGCTGAGAAACACGGAGTTTGAGCTCCCTCCAAAGATTCTCTATTGGGTTTAGGTCTGGAGACTGGCTAGGCCACGCCAGAACCTTGATATGCTTTTTTACAGAGCCACTCCTTGGTTATCCTGGCTGTGTGCTTCGGGTCATTGTCATGTTGGAAGACCCAGCCTCGACCCATCTTCAATGCTCTAACTGAGGGAAGGAGGTTGTTCCCCAAAATCTCGCAATACATGGCCCGGTCATCCTCTCCTTAATACAGTGCAGTCGCCCTGTCCCATGTGCAGAAAAACACCCCCAAAGCATGATGCTACCACCCCCATGCTTCACAGTAGGGATGGTGTTCTTGGGATGGTGCTCATCATTCTTCTTCCTCCAAACACGTTTAGTGGAATTATGACCAAAAAGTTCTATTTCGGTCTCATCTGACCACTTTCTCCCATGACTCCTCTGGATCATCCAAATGGTCATTGGCAAACTTAAGACAGGCCTTGACATGTGCTGGTTTAAGCAGGGGAACCTTCCGTGCCATGCATGATTTCAAACCATGACGTCTTAGTGTATTACCAACAGTAACCTTGGAAATGGTGGTCCCAGCTCTTTTCAGGTCATTGACCAGCTCCTCCCGTGTAGTTCTGGGCTGATTTCTCACCTTTCTTAGGATCATTGAGACCCCACGAGGTGAGATCTTGCATGGAGCCCCAGTCCGAGGGAGATTGACAGTCATGTTTAGCTTCTTCCATTTTCTAATGATTGCTCCAACAGTGGACCTTTTTTCACCAAGCTGCTTGGCAATTTCCCCGTAGCCCTTTCCAGCCTTGTGGAGGTGTACAATTTTGTCTCTAGTGTCTTTGGACAGCTCTTTGGTCTTGGCCATGTTAGTAGTTGGATTCTTACTGATTGTATGGGGTGGACAGGTGTCTTTATGCAGCTAACGACCTCAAACAGGCGCATCTAATTTAGGATAATAAATGGAGTTGAGGTGGACATTTTAAAGGCAGACTAACAGGTCTTTGAGGGTCAGAATTCTAGCTGATAGACAGGTGTTCAAATACTTATTTGCAGCTGTATCGTACAAATAAATAGTTAAAAAATCATATATTGTGATTTCTGGATTATTTTTTTTTTATTATGTCTCTCACAGTGGACATGCACCTACGATGACAATTTCAGACCCCTCCATGATTTCCAAGTGGGAGAACTTGCAAAATAGCAGGGTGTTCAAGTACTTATTTTCCTCACTGTATATATCAGTGATGCGCGGGTTGATCCAAAATGAGCGGGTGCCTGCGGTCACCCGCGGTTACGAGTGCGCGTGTTGATCCAAAATCCGCGGGTTACGAGTCATCCAAAAATATTTTTAATGATATTCGGGTCGCGGTCGGTCGGGTCGTTTGAAATAAAGAGGCCAATTAAACCTTTGTAATTTATATAATACTAGACACAATTTTCTATGAAATACATAGGCCTACACTTTCTTGGCTGAATAATTGGCGCGAAGATGACGCACGAGCTCAGTCTGCAGGTAGAGATGGAGGCGGCAAGAGTAAAGGTGAAGACTGGGGAGTGGAAGCTCCGCAAATACACAAATAGAAAGAGCAAAGCGTGGGAGACATTTGCCGAAATAATGAAAGATGATGACCAAAGTGATGGCTTTGTCATGTGTACTTCTTGCGATGCTATTTACACATTTGATAACCACAAAACTGGCACGACCAACCAGGCACGGCGCCAGGATTCCAGTTTTGGATGGGCCAGTGGGTGGGCCTTAAATTAAAAACGTTAAATAAAAAAAATAAAATAAAAAACGTTATCCAATCACTGCTTAACCTAATAAAAAAATACTGACTAATATAGCCTACTGTTATTTTATCTGTGCGTATACATAATATAGATTTTAATAGATTGATGCTCTTTAAATATTTTGTTGCATTGTTAAAAGTAAATCCGCAGTCGCTCTCCATGGTTCTGACCAAAGAAGAGCGCTTTGGAATCTCCATTACGCATCATACGCATCATACCTGGGCTGCATTTTCTGATAACATTGTCTCTTAGCGCGCTACGAAGACTCTTAAGGTATAACTTAACTAAAGGTATACTACCACTAAAGGTATATCATTGCTAGGCGTCTTCAGGGCTATCATCCACTCGCGAGGCAGAGGCGCTGAAAGGCAGAGGCGCTGGCGCCCTCACGGCGCTGTTTTTGGTAAAACATGATTTTGACGACTTCATTAAGTTTTGTTTTATAGAAAACTCTTTTTAAAAGATTTTCGTTTTGTCTAAATTGTATCTTAATTTTGATCAATGTTTTATCAATCAATTGGCCGTATTTAATAAATAAGAAGCAAATATATAGCAGACAATGTAATAAGGCGTCGGCACGATCACTTGCATTGCATGTGAACTGGAGGGCGCCGAAACTCAGCTTGTGCCTCACAGATTTGAGAAATATAGGCTATATATTACAGAAAGCTTGAAATGTCTACTTTTAAATGAAAATATTCAAACCAAAATAAATAGGCTATGATTATGTAATCCGAAATGTGCATTTCTCTCTGGCGTTCATGGCGAGTCCGCATCGTCAACTTCATCTTTGCAGCGACACAGAAAACAGCAGTTTATTACTAAACAATTAAATGTCTCCTTGCTAATTTAGACACATTCATAATCATTACTTTATCCGGTTCTTTGTGGCAAGCTTTATGCGTGCGGTCATAACGCTTATTATCCTGTAGGCTATAGCCTATTTAAGTAATTAAATTAATAGAAAGGGGCGATTTGTCCACGAATGGCTCAAATGAACAACTACTAGTCAACTAGAAAAAAAAATAAAAATTAGTCGGAGGCAGCCCTTATTCCACATATTTTCGAACCAGCAGGCCATTCTGGGTTGGGCGAGCGACCCTGCGGAATGAACGAGCGGAGCGTAGGCTAATATTCAGAAATGCGCTCTCCGCTCACAAGCTCTGATCGGAACAAACCCGAACCTCACTGTCTGCTGAACTTGCGCAGAAACATCAAAATAGACATAGCCAGCATTTTAAAATTGTTTTTAAAACTAAACATTTAGACTATTTTAGTACAAATTATGAGCTTATTGACGATTTTTTATAGTTCTTGACAAAATTAGAATATATAAAGTTATATTAAGACGCTACGATGAGCATTTACTACTTTTATAAAATGCGGGTCAGGAAGCGGGTCGGGTACAATATTTTCTTTTTCTTTTTTTGCGGTCCGAGTTGCGGGCGGGTTAGTTGAAAACGTCGGTCGGGTGCGGTTTGTTTATACATTGACCCGCGCATCACTGATATATATATACAGTGAGGAAAATAAGTATTTGAACACCCTGCTATTTTGCAAGTTCTCCCACTTAGAAATCATGGAGGGGTCTGAAATTGTCATCGTAGGTGCATGTCCACTGTGAGAGACATAATCTAGAAAAAAAAAAATCCAGAAATCACAATGTATGATTTTTTAACTATTTATTTGTATGATACAGCTGCAAATAAGTATTTGAGAACCTGAGAAAATCAATGTTAATATTTGGTACAGTAGCCTTTGTTTGCATTACAGAGGTCAAACGTTTCCTGTAGTTTTTCACCAGGTTTGCACACACTGCAGGAGGGATTTTGGCCCACTCCTCCACACAGATCTTCTCTAGATCAGTCAGGTTTCTGGGCTGTCGCTGAGAAACACGGAGTTTGAGCTCCCTCCAAAGATTCTCTATTGGGTTTAGGTCTGGAGACTGGCTAGGCCACGCCAGAACCTTGATATGCTTCTTACAGAGCCACTCCTTGGTTATCCTGGCAGTGTGCTTCGGGTCATTGTCATGTTGGAAGACCCAGCCTCGACCCATCTTCAGTGCTCTAACTGAGGGAAGGAGGTTGTTCCCCAAAATCTCGCAATACATGGCCCCGGTCATCCTCTCCTTAATACAGTGCAGTCGCCCTGTCCCATGTGCAGAAAAACACCCCCAAAGCATGATGCTACCACCCCCATGCTTCACAGTAGGGATGGTGTTCTTGGGATGGTACTCATCATTAGTCGCGTTTCCATTACCCTTCAAATTGCGCAAATTGAAATTGCGAATTGAAAATACGCACAATGGAAACACGTCAATTTCGCAAAAACTCCCGTTTATCGCAAAAAAGTTTTTACGCTCTCATGAGGTGGTTTTTCAGGCAATTCGAAAAAGGAATATTTTGCAAAACTGCAATGGAAACAGTTTTTGCGCATTTACAGTCACCTGACTTAGAAGACGCGGTGTGTTTGAGGTCCATGTATAGCTACGCAAATAATAATAATTTTATATTATTTTATTATAACATTTAATAGGCTATATTTAGAAGATTTTATGCAAAAAAGGAACCAAGCTGAGTGTGGAGCACGCACTGCATGACACGGAGGCGCGAGCGCGAACACTTGCATTTTCCTATCAACAGTGGAAACAACTTAAAATACTCTATCATTTCTGGTCATACAGAAAATGCATTATTCTCAACTACTTTTATTTGTGTAAACTCACAATAACAAAATAAAATTGTAAAATAAAAGAAAACAATCAGACGCACTTTCATGATCTCCGTAAACTGGAGCGCGAGAACTGAAACAAAATATAGCCTATGTAGGCTAAAGCTTGAAATGTCCAGTTTAAAACGAACAAATTCGAACCAAAAGCTAATACCTTCTGATTATGTAGGCTAATCCGTCTGCTTAACAGCGGAGATGGAGATGTGATTTTTGCCAAAACAATAGTTTATTAATAATATTAATGGCTCTTTAAAAAAAACAAAAAACAAAAAACAAAAAAAACATTGACTGGTCATGTTAGATCATGTTGGTGTGACGAAAAAAGGCTTCCGGTTTGAGCGAACGCTGGCGTGCTTGACTGCCGCTGTTCTCCGGTACATGTTTGTTGAGATCTGGACTTTGGACCTTTTCTCTTCTTTGTCTCATGTTTTGATTGCTCTAACACGACGACCCATATTGTTTTGGATGATCCCTTCAAGCTGGATTAACTGGATTAACTGCCTAACGCGAGCTTTCGCCACCGTGCAATGGGCTCCTTCCGTCTTCCGTGAGTAAGTTAACACTTTCTTTCGGTTTATCGGTGGCTGGTTCATACGCAAGTCTTGGCTGAGGTGGTCTTAGAAAGGGTTGCCTTTTTCATATACTTGCGCTGTGAAGTTGCTTAGTTGCTCGGTGTGCTGGCTAACGCGTTTTTTTTTTTAAATCTGGCTAGTTTTTTCAGCGAGTAACGTTATACGTTGTAGGATGCTTTTTCCTCTGATGCTCGTCGTGGGTCTTTTTTCTGCTTTTATTGATTTTTGCCCGGTGTCCCAGGTCTCCTTGCTGCCTTCTGGCTTGTGGATTTATAATATGGCTTTTTTTTATTCGTCTCTGGATTTGTATCATTTAAACCCAAAAGCCCGGCCAAAACTGCCTACCAGACTCTACAATTACTGTGTTGCTCTTGGAATTGCTCGCCGGCCTCGCTATATACACCGGGGTTCCCGTCGCAAACAGTGTGCAATAAATGCTTCTACAATCTCGGCTGATGGATGTACTATTCCCGTCGTTTGGTCTTCCTCTCGCCGACTGCATACTAAAACATGTCATGAGAATGGAAATGGGAACTTTGCGCATCTTCGTTGTCTGGAATATGTTTCATCAAGGGCTCCACTGGACACTACCACATCATCAACGACACTTAAAATGGCTCTAGTCAATGCCAGGTCATTGTCAAATAAAACCTTCATTTTAAATGACTTTTTTACTTCTCATGCACTTGACGTTTTTTTTGTGACCGGAACATGGTTAAAAAATGGTGACCAGTCGTCTCTTAGTGAGCTATCCCCATCTGACTGTTCTTTCTATAACACCCCTAGGCCAAGTGGTCACGGTGGTGGCTTAGCCACGATCTTTAGAAACTCATTTAAATGCAGACTTATGCCTATAGATGCCTCTTCTAGTTTTGAGGCACAGCTCCTAAAAATTGAGCTAAATGGCCCCCTACTTTGTGTTTTAGTGTATAGACCTCCCAAAGTCAATACAAACTTTATTCACGAGTTTTCTGAGTTTCTGTCAAATCAAGTGTCTCGCTGTGACAGACTGTTGGTATTGGGTGATTTCAACATCCATGTCTGCTGCCCATCTAAACCGATGGTTAAAAACTTTCTGAACCTTATGGACTCACTTAATTTTGTACAGTCTGTCTCCAGGCCGACACATATTTTAGGCCATACACTGGACCTTGTTTTGTCTCGTGGTTTCTCTGTACAAGTCTGTGAAGTATTTGATACTGGCATTTCTGATCATTTCCCTGTGGTGTTTGAGCCTGTTATTTCATATACTCAGCCTATCCTCTCTCGTCCTGTACAGTATTCTCGTGTTTTCCATGCAACTACTGCTCTCGAGTTCTCTGAATCTTATTCCAAACTACTTTCAAACTCCAATGCTTATCTGTCACCTTGTATGGATACTGAAAAACTGGTTGAAACTTTCAAATCCGTCTGTTGTACTGCTCTGAACACAGTTGCTCCACTTAAGCGCAAGAAGTGTAAGGTCTCTAATCCTCAGCCCTGGTTAAATGCATCTACTCGTACTCTCAGACAAGTTCAGTGCAGGAGGGCCGAGCGCAGGTGGAAAAGGGATGGGCTTCAAGTGTCCTACCAAATTTTGAAAAATCGCTTAAAAGTCTATCAACACTCTGTTAGTGAGGAAAAATCCAAATATTTCTCAAACCTGATTGCAAAAAATGCCAATAGGCTAAAAGTTCTGTTCAAAACCATTCATTCGGTTCTTAATCCTGTGGTTTGTTCAGTTCCTGATGTGAATTTTGAGATGTGCACACAATTTTCTGAATTTTTGGTTCAGAAAATACAGGAAATTAGATTACGCCTCTCTCCTCTTGACATAGATCACTCTGAACTGGTCCTTACATCCAGTCGTTTTACAAACTTTCAACCAGTGTCTTCATCTCAATTACTTAACATTATCTCTCAGATGAAATTCACATTCTGTCAATCAGATGTATTGCCTGGACGTCTGTTTAGAGAAGTTTTAGACACAATTTGCCCCATCCTCTTAGCTATAATAAATAGCTCTTTAATAAATGGGGTTTTTCCAGAAAGTTTTAAACATGCTATCGTACAGCCCCTGTTGAAAGGACATCACCTTGACCAGACCGTGCATAACAACTACCGGCCTATCTCTAAACTACCTTTTATTTCAAAGATTTTGGAAAAAGCTGCACTGTTACAGTTTACCTCTTATCTGAATACTTTTTATATTTTAGACCCATTTCAATCTGGTTTTAGAATGCTGCATAGCACTGAGTCAGCACTGCTGAAGGTTACAAATGACATTCTATTGTCTCTTGATTCTGGGTCTTCGGTTATCCTGATACTTTTAGATCTGAGTGCTGCATTTGATACCATTGATCATAATATTCTACTGAGACGACTGGAGTATATTGTTGGAGTAGAGGGCCTTGCTCTACAGTGGTTCGCCTCATATTTGCAGGGGAGGACCTTCTCTGTAAATATCGGGTCATTTACTTCACCCTCTGCGTCGATCCATTGTGGCGTTCCACAGGGATCCATTCTTGGCCCCCTTTTGTTTTCCCTCTACATGTTACCTTTAGGCTCAATAGTCAAGAAATATAACCCAAATTGGTAACACTTTATTTTATGGTGCCCTTGATACAGAGTAATTACTTAATTAATTACTTAGTAATATACTTTGTAATAACATGTAACAAAATGCACTTAACATGTAACTAAGTTATGGAACAGCCTATACTTACAGATTGTAATTACGCACATGTAATAGGCAGCTACTGTTACACATGTGTAACAAGCCGAGTCTGTTACATACGTGTTACGGACTTGGTACGCTGTAATTATGTAAGAAAGTACTTAGTATAACACAATGTAACAACAAGTACTTAAATATGTTAGGCTACTAAGGTCTGCAGTTACACATGGTAAATGTGTATGTTCTGTAGCATTACTTGTATGTAACATAAAATAAAGTGTATCAAGATTGTACTTAAGTGCACTTCCTGTGTATCTACATATGTTATCCATCTGAATTAACCCACTAGTTCATAGCTTAAATACATGCATTAGCTTCCTAATTACATTGCAATTACAAAATATTACACAGGTATAAGCTACGTAAAATAAAGTGTATCAAGAATGTACTTAAGTGTACTTTGTGTATACATACCTTATCCATCTCTGCCTTAGTTTGATTTTACTCACTAGTTCACAGCTTAAATGCATGCAGTAGTTTCCTAATTACATTGTAATTACATAATATTACACAGGGATGAGCTACGTAAAATAAAGTGTATCAAGAATGTACTTAAGTGTACTTTGTGTATACCTACCTTATCCATCTCTGCCTTAGTTTGATTTAACTTACTAGTTCACAGCTTAAATGCATGCAGTAGTTTCCTAATTACATAATATTACACAGGTATAAGCTATGTAAAATAAAGTGTATCAAGAATGTACTTAAGTGTACTTTGTGTATACCTACCTTATCCATCTCTGCCTTAGTTTGATTTTACTCACTAGTTTACAGCTTAAATGCATGCAGTAGTTTCCTAATTACATTGTAATTACATAATATTACACAGGTAAGTAAGTAAAATTTATTTATATAGCACCTTTCACAGACAAAAAGTCACAAAGTGCTTTACAAACTGTTAATTAAAAGAAAAGATCAGACATGCAAACAATAGATCTAGCAAAACAACACACAAAACACAAGTAACCAATGCTGTCAAATAAAAGCAAGCCCAAAAAGATGCGTCTTCAGATGTTTTTTAAAAGAACTGACAGAATCCATAGTTCTCAGTGCCAATGGAAGTGAGTTCCAAAGCCTCAGTGCCACAGTACAAAAGGCACAGTCCCCTTTAGTCTTTAGACGAGTTCTAGGGACAATTAGAAGGTCCATACCAGAAGACCGTAAGAGCCGACCCGATGAATGTTTGTGTAAAAGATCTTGAATATAGAGAGGTGCCTGGCCGTGCAGGGCTCTATAAGTGATAACTAAAATTTTAAACTGCACTCTGAATTCAACTGGAAGCCAATGAAGGTCCTTGAGAACTGGTCTTATATGAGACCACTTACTGGTACCAGTCAAAAGCCTTGCTGCAGCATTTTGTACAACTTGTAGTCGCTGCATAGAAGACTTATACAAACAAGTGTACAGAACATTACAGTAGTCCAATCTTGACGAGATGAAGGCATGAACACGCATCTCCATCTCTTTTCTTGTGACTACCGATCTAATCTGAGCAATGTTCCTAAGATGGTAAAAACATGAGCGAACTACAGACTTTACATGACTGTTAAAACATATGGCTCTATCCAGGCAGACACCCAGATTTCTCATTTCACTACAATCTGAGGTGGCTGAAACCCCCAAAACCTGCTTAATCGTAGGTATAATATTGTCAGGAGCAAAGATCATCAATTCAGTTTTATCCTTATTAAGTTGCAAAAAATTGTTTGCCATCCATTTGTTAATGGAGACTAAACAGTCCTGTAGAACTGACAGTTTATCTAGACTATCAGGTTTGAACGAAAAAAGTAACTGAATGTCATCTGCATATAAATGATAAGATATTGTTTTAAAACTATTAATGATCTGTCCAAGAGGAAGCATATACAAATTAAACAACAAAGGGCCCAGCACAGAACCTTGTGGCACCCCACAGGACAAAAATGCAGAATCAGACATAAAGGATCCAACAGATACCGAAAAAGTCCTGTCGGACAAATAAGATGAAAACCAGTCCAGAGCCGAACCCAAAATACCTACTAAACAGCATAATCTATTAATCAGAGTGCAGTGATCCACAGTGTCGAACGCTGCACTGAGATCTAACATAACCAACACGGAACATTCCCCCGCATCTGTGGCCATCAAAATATCATTTGATACCCTAAGTAAGGCAGTTTCAGTAGAATGATTTTTACGAAAACCTGATTGAAATTTGTCATAAATATTATGAGTCTCCAGAATATCATTCAACTGTATTGCTACAACCTTCTCCAGAATTTTAGAAATGAAGGGCAATTTAGAGATCGGCCTATAGTTGTTTAGCGAAGTAACATCAAGATTACTCTTTTTCAAGAGAGGTTGAACAACAGCGCGTTTAAAACACCTCGGGACCTGGCCCAGCTTTAGAGAAAGGTTAATAATTGAGACTAAACACACTGTAAAAAAAAAGTGTAATTTTACAGGTAATTGTCTGTATTTTTTTACAGAATTTTACCGTTTTGTCATTATACAGCAAATATCTGTAAAATAAAAGGCATTTGCTGTAATTTAAAGGTCCACTGTTAAATTTACAGGTAATTGCTTGTATTTTGGTTTTACAGCAATTTTACGTTTTTTAAAAGGAACTTGTCTGTATTTTTACAGAGTTATGTGTAATTTTACAGAAATTATTAAGTAATATTTTACAGATTTTTTCTGTGAAATTAGAAAACAAAGAAAAGAAGGTATAACTGCGGAAATCTGCATCTATTCAATATGGTTTCCTTACAGATTATTAAGCATGTGGGGGTTAATGTGAGCTTTTTAAAGGTTAAATAATAGTATTTGTACATACAGTACCCTACATAGGCTACAGTAGGCCTGTATTGAATAATTTTTTATTTCACATTTTATTTTATACTCATTTTGATCATTATTTCATTGTCTTATTCTCTCATAATTTCATGTATATTTTATGAATATTTTTCCAAATCTCCGTTGCTTCCAGACTGTAAAAAAATAGGTTGCTTCACATTCAGGGCTTTGTGTGTGTGTGTGTGTGTGTGTGTGTGTGTGTGTGTGTGTGAGTGCGCGCGCGCGATGACGCAGATTCAAATTCATTTCCGCTGTTTACTCCCGCCCACAACGGTTAACGTTAGCTGATCATCAGTCGAGTTTGGGCAAGCGGGAGATTTGAATTCAGTCTACTCTCGTGAAGTGGATTATGAGATCAACAGTGGTTCAAAGCAATCGTATTCGTCAAGAGCAGCCGTGAGCAGAAACCGTTTGCGTTTGGATTCTTCGGAGATAACGCCCTTTTCAGTGAGCCTTGTTCGTCACAGCGGACATCATGCCAACTGATCACCGGCTGAGGTAAGAGTCTCATTATACTAACGTTACATGTGAACGATATTTTATATTACATTTGTGTTACAGTTTTCAAGCTAACGTTAGCATTTTTAAATGATGTTCAGTTAACTGGCGAGAGCTGGAGGGCAAAACACTGAAAATGTAGCATCATGCGTCTTTACATTTTCCATCTGTTTTAAGAACGATCAGTTGAACCCACACCTCAAAAGACCTAAAACGAGCTTTCGTAGACTTGTTATACATATCAAAGTCCGTTTAATTGTGTATAAAATTTTCGTTAATACGCGATTATAGTATCTGTCAGTAAATCAATCTCTTAAATAGCGGGACATTATGAAACACCGGCGTCTGGAAGCTGAAAACTCTTCTCTTAAAAAATATCCTTGGTTTTAACTTAATTATAGTAAAATTATAGTAACCACGTTTTTGGCGGATTTTTATTACCATTTTTAATAACCACAGTTATACTACAAATAGGCCTACCATGTTTTTTTTTTTTTTTTTTTTTTTTTTTGTGGTTAAACCATAGTTAATTAACGTTAACGTGGCTATCAATACTGTTAAGAAAACGAATTCAGTAAATACTGTATTTGATGATACAGGGAAGCACATGAGACTAGAATATGAACACAACATGATAAATTGCATATTCTGGCTGCATCTGCTTGCCAACACGTAGCTATAGAATGCATGTGCATATATTAGGCTTATAAAATAAAAGTTGATAGAATGTTTGTGTTCTGATGAAGAAATGGACTTATCTACATTTTGGATGAACTGGGTTCATCATAGTAGCCTTTTTCATAGGATACTTTTGATCATTGGTTATGAAAATTGCATTGATCCAGATGAACAGAAAGTTACACCCCTAGGTGTCTCAGCTCAAAACTTCACTGTTAGCCTTTCCTGCTCAGCTTCCAGATCATAGTCAGTTGAGGTTTTGCATTGTCCCAGTCGAACATATTCTGACATGTGTAAATGTAATACTGAGTTGTTAAAAAAATTATTATTTTTTGTGATTTCAGGTCAAGTGGAAAGCAGAATGATCATGGCAAACAAGGTATGGGAAGAAGTAATTTAAAATATCATAATGGCCGAGTCTTCTGATTCCATATGATTGCACTAAAAGTGCAGAAAATGTAATTTGTTTTATACTGTATTTTCCCATGTGAATATTCATTTGATCCTTGTGAGGCCACTGGAGCTGCACAAGGTTTGGTTTTGCTACAGTAAGACCACGATTGTGTTAGATTCCACCCATCTATTTTTTATTTTTTTTTGTGTGTAACTAGGCTCTGTCATTTAGAAACATGAATTTTCCTATCACTTAATGACATATATCTTTACCTTTCATTACAGCCAGAGGATCTGACGGTTGCTGCTCGCATCTCAGCCTACCTGATGGACAATTCTTGCTGGATGAATGACCTTCACCTTCAACTCAACCTTGCCAAGACAGAACTGCTTATGGTTTCAGCCAAACCATCCTTGCTGTGTGATCCTGCTGATTTGCCTTATACAACACCAGAAAGATCCGGCCCTTCCTATCGGAGCCACACAACTCCTTGTCTAAGCTCTTGTTCTATCCAGACTGGACTATTGTAATGCTCTCCTGGCAGGCCTTCCAGCATCAGTCAAACCTCTGCAACTGATCCAGATGCTGCACCAAGACCTAAACTCACTGCTTCAGGTCTATGTGTCTCCAGAAGCTTGTGTTCTGCAAGTGAACGGCGCCTTGTGGTGCCATCATCCCAAAGAGACACAAAATCACTTTCACTGACCGTTCCCTGGACTGTTTCCTGCTGGTGGGATGACCGGCGCAACTAGACACATTTTCAAGAAACTGCTAAAGATCCATCTTTTCATAAACACTTGACTCAATAATACTAAATCTTTGTTTTAATAAAAAAAAAATAATGTGCACTGTGCTACACTAACTGGGACTTGTCACTGCTCTTGTTGCTTCTATTGTTCCCTTAATTTTAAGTCACTTTGGATAAAATGTAATTGTAAATGTTTAAAATAAGTTATATTAGAGTATAAAGGCATACAGCAATTGTCTTTTAATGTGGATAATTATATACTAAGCTTGTATTTCCTATCATTCACGTATCTTGATGTTCAGTGTTTGTTTAATGAGTAATACTGTAAATGTGCAGGTATTCCGTACTTGTACGTTTAGTTAATTTAACAGAAATTGACTGTACATTTGCTATTATTAAATACTTAATTAGAGATTGGTAAAAGTTGTGAAACTGGATCTGCAAAAATTAAAACAGTAAATATACAAACTTTGTATTTGAATTCATGTACTTATTGCATTTTTATACATAACTTCATAGTTATTTTACACAGAAAAACTATATATTAAAAGATAATTACTGTAGATAGACAGAGCATTATTATAAAATATCTTTATAAAACCCTAAATTTACAGTTTAACCTTAAAGTTAAATGTTCTTTTTATGTAATTTGACATCATTTATCCGTTTTTCCACGGTTTAATAAGCCATTATCAACAGTAATGTACTGTAATTTAATTAATTTTGACCGTAAAGTCAATTCTGTATTTTTACGGTTTTTGTCTGTAATTTTGTGAAATGGTAATTTGCTGTAATTTAACAGAACCCGTCTGGAAACTTTGCTGCCAGAGATTTACCGTTTTTTTACGGGATTTTTTTTTACAGTGCATGGACCAATGGATGTAATAGTTTCTCTGACCACAGAAGCAGGCAAAACATCCACCGGACTCTGAGAAGGTTTCATCGTACAAACTATCTTAATAAGATCATTAAAAGAAATTGACTGAAAAGAGCTTAAAATTGCGGGCCGCTCTGTAATAATTACAGGGGAAATAACTAATGGTAAAATACTAGCCCTGACAGCCATAACCTTATCCACAGGGATGAGCTACGTAAAATAAAGTGTATCAAGAATGTACTTAAGTGTATACATACCGTATCCATCTCTGCCTTAGTTTGATTTAACTCACTAGTTCACAGCTTAAATGCATGCAGTAGTTTCCTAATTACATTGTAATTACATAATATTACACAGGTATGAGCTACGTAAAATAAAGTGTATCAAGAATGTACTTAAGTGTACTTCATGTGTATCTATAAACCTTATCCAACTCGGCTTGTTACACATGTGTAACAGTAGCTGCCTATTACATGTGTGTAATTACAATCTGTAAGTACAGGCTGTTCCATAACTTAGTTACATGTTAAGTACATTTTGTTACATGTTATTACAACGTCTATTACTAAGTACCTAATTAAGTAATTACTCTGTATCAAGGGCACCGTAAAATAAAGTGTTACCCATAAGGTATCACTGTTACGCTGACGACCTCCAATTATATCTCCCAATCAAACCAGGAAATGACATTTCATTAGACAACCTCTTTACATGCCTTAACGAAGTCAAGACCTGGATGACAAATAACTCACTCCCAACTGAATGAAAATAAAACTGAAGTGCTTCTACTGGGTCCTGCTGCTACCAACAACTCCATTAAAACACAGTTAGGTCCCTTAAGTAACAACTTACACAATCATGCAAAAAATCTTGGAGTCCATTTTGACCCTCTTCTCCAATTTGACAAGCATGTAAATGCAGTTGTAAAGAGTAGCTTTTTTCAACTACGATCTATAGCAAAAGTGAAAAACTTTTTATCAAGTAAAGACCTTGAAATTGTGATTCATGCGCTAATTTCCTCTCGATTGGATTACTGCAATTCTCTATATGTTGGCCTACCTCAAACTACACTGTCACGGTTACAAATGGTTCAAAATTCAGCAGCCAGATTGCTAACAGGAACTAAGAAAAGGGATCACATCTCCCCTGTTCTTGCCTCATTGCATTGGCTACCAATAAAATTTAGAGTCGATTTTAAGATCCTTATTTTTGCATACAAGGCCCTACATAGTTCGGCCCCAGATTATATTTGGGATCTTGTTAGGCCATACACAGCCTCTAGGTCACTAAGATCTTGCAATCAGTCACTTTTATCTGCCCCACGCTCTCAGTGTAAATCAAAAGGTGATAGAGCTTTCTCTGTAGTTGCCCCAAAGCTCTGGAACAATTTACCTTTAAATATCAGGACCTCTCCATCTCTGGTTGCTTTTAAATCCATCTTAAAGACCCATTTTTATTCTCTTGCATTTGAGTAATATTGTGTATGTATTTTAAATAACTCTGTGTTCTACGTTATGTATGTACTGTATGTATATACACTGAATGGTTTTGATACTTGATTTTATCTCTCTTTCTTTTTTTTTCCTACTACTATTTTTTCTCTTATTTTGTTTTTATTCTATTTTTTGTACTGTAAAGCACTTTGGATCAACTACGGTTGTGTTAAACTTGTGCTATATAAATAAACCCTGACTTGACTTGACTGACTTCTAATTCAGCACTGCAGGAAAAACATCAATTCCAGGTTCTAATTTGGCCTTAGAAAACCAGTAAAATCGACATGTTTCCCATATTAATTTGTGAATATTTTAAATGTTTAATAAAGGGGCAAAAATTCATAAACAAAAATCTGAAAATTCGTCGATATTTACTTTTTTGCGCAGTAGTTGGTGTAGCCAGTTCAAATTAAAATTTTGGTGTTCAACTTTGCGTTTTAAAAAGACAACAACCATTCATTTTTCGTTTTTCAATTAGCCTACGGGTTAAAAAAGGAAAAACTGGACACAAAAGTAGGACACAAAAGTAGCCTACATGGATCGTTTGGACAGAATACGAGACAGAGTTCTTTATTAAATTAATAAAAGAAACAATAATTAGCCTATAGGAATACTGGATTCTAAATCTCAAAGAAATGCCACAATCAAAACTTTGGAGCAGAAATGAGGGCGAAACACCCAGAAACTCCTTATAGGCTTTATGTGTCGATCGCAGTATAAGGGTATTTCCCTGCCATTAATGCTTGGATAACACGCCACATCTCCTTCCATTAATAATAATAATGTCTAATGCAGTGGCTTTGATATTATATAAACCAACGTCCGTTGCCGTGATTTTTGGAATGACTTATCGCGAGAGAAAAAAGGACGTTTTAGTCGCATAACATCGGTTAATGGAAACGCCGTCATTTCGCAATAGTTTTTTATCAATATTTAGGTAATAGCGCAAAACATATGCGCAAATCTGTAATGGAAACGCGGCTATTCTTCTTCCTCCAAACACGTTTAGTGGAATTATGACCAAAAAGTTCTATTTTGGTCTCATCTGACCACATGACTTTCTCCCATGACTCCTCTGGATCATCCAAATGGTCATTGGCAAACTTAAGACGGGCCTTGACATGTGCTGGTTTAAGCAGGGGAAACTTCCGTGCCATGCATGATTTCAAACCATGACGTCTTAGTGTATTACCAACAGTAACCTTGGAAACGGTGGTCCCAGCTCTTTTCAGGTCATTGACCAGCTCCTCCCGTGTAGTTCTGGGCTGATTTCTCACCTTTCTTAGGATCATTGAGACCCCACGAGGTGAGATCTTGCATGGAGCCCCAGTCCTAGGGAGATTGACAGTCATGTTTAGCTTCTTCCATTTTCTAATGATTGCTCCAACAGTGGACCTTTTTTCACCAAGCTGCTTGGCAATTTCCCCGTAGCTCTTTCCAGCCTTGTGGAGGTGTACAATTTTATCTCTAGTGTCTTTGGACAGCTCTTTGGTCTTGGCCATGTTAGTAGTTGGATTCTTACTGATTGTATGGGGTGGACAGGTGTCTTTATGCAGCTAACGACCTCAAACAGGTGCATCTAATTTAGGATAATAAATGGAGTGGAGGTGGACATTTTAAAGGCAGACTAACAGGTCTTTGAGGGTCAGAATTCTAGCTGATAGACAGGTGTTCAAATACTTATTTGCAGCTGTATCATACAAATAAATAGTTAAAAAAATATTATTTTGTGATTTCTGGATTTTTTTTTTTGGATTATGTCTCTCACAGTGGACATGCACCTACGATGACAATTTCAGACCCCTCCATGATTTCCAAGTGGGAGAACTTGCAAAATAGCAGGGTGTTCAAATACTTATTTTCCTCACTGTATATATAAACTCAGCAAAAAAAGAAACGTCCTCTGACTTTCAACTGTTTTTACTTTCAGTAAACTTAACCCTCTGAGGTCTGAGCTGTTTTCTGGGCCCTGGAGGTGTTCTGACATGCTCTGACATTTCTGGTTATTTCTGTTACTTGTGACATTTTCATGGCTAAAGTCTAATTACACTGTATTCAGCACAAACTCTGCTACAATAATATATCAGCAGCATGTATGTAAAAGTTTGTAGTTTTGAGATAATGACATTTATGCGTGGTTTGTGAAAATACAAAACAAAATTCTCACTGAAATAAGGCCATGAAACCCATACTGATTATTTCTTCACAAGACTTTTGAAAATTGTATCACATAGCCTAGAATATTTGCTCTAAAACTTTGTGAAAATCACCCTGACTGCTCATTCAGATAAGACAATATATTGATTTAAAAATTTTATGACGTGTTTTGTGTGAAAAAGCTTTATGCTCATTAAGCTCATTAATATGTAAGGCTTTTCACACCTGAGAAAGACAAAGACCCTCCCCTAACGGCCCTATTAGGAGCTATCAGGCCCTGTCATTCTGAGCAACCTTGCACAATATTGTAAATGAGGAGATTTAAAAAAGAATGGCTTTTAAATTGTTTGGATTTATTTACAACACAACATAGTCCAAAGATACACAACAAATGCCAAAAAAGCACTTATTGAAAACAATGATCCATAGACAGAGACCTTTGTGCCATTCCTAAAAACATTGTACATACCTTTCATTTCCAAGGTGTTTGATTTTCACTTTACCATGTTCATGTACAGAGACTCATGTGAATGTTGAAGTCCTCAGTGGCATCTGGGCCCTGAAAAAAAAAAGAGTCAACATACTGACATCAAGAGAAAGGCCTGCACGAATTGGGGAATAAATTTTAGATTTTTCTGGTTAAAATTGCTTTTTAAAATTCACATAATACACACACACACACACACACACACAAAAAGGTTTCCAACAATATATAATATAATGAACACCAGGTTTGTTGTGCCTTGTAGGCATAAGCTATGCGCAGTGCTAGATAAAACAATAATAACAATAACCTATCAGTATAAATCTTCCAAAAGATTTCAGTAACAACTAAACTAGAGAAAAATATATTGATTATCATGTTACTTCAAATGTTTCCATTCGTTATGATGATATGAAATGAGATAATAGTAAAAACATGAAGCCGTTTGCTTTTCAAACGCGATCGCGAACCAAAATATGATACATTCAAACGCGATCGCGCTGCAAAATATGATACATTCAAACGCAATCACGATCCAAAATATGATACATTCAAACGCGATCGCGCATTCGCGCTCAAATATAAAACATTATGGTTACCATATACATATCTACGTTTGAGCAGATATCCACAAACACAGTAACATTAAACACGGGTCTAAATATTATAATATTCACCATATATCTAGCAACAGTTCAACTGCAATGTGACATTTATGCAACAATAGCAAACTAATATGTAAGAATTTCTTACCTTACATCTTTCTTGTCTTCAAATCGCGTTCTTCTTCTTCTGAGGTAAATCAATCCAATGTAAGCTCAGGCGCGTCTAAAAGCAGAGACTTGTGAAGTGTTTTTTTTTTTTTTTCAGGTAGGCCTAATGAGCGCGATCGCGTTCCATGTGGAGATTTGCATGTGAATGTCTCTTGCGCGAGTGGGCGTGGTAAATTAAAAAATAATTAGGAAGCGTTTGAGAAGCTGGACATCTTGTTGGTTTTATACAAATTACTTAAACAGAGAATATTTGTTTTCAGTTTGAACTCACGCACAGAACGAGCAGTATGGCTGGTGGCATTGTCCTGCTAGAGGATAATGTCCGGATGAGCATGCATAAAGGGTACCACATGAGGGAGGAGGATGTCTTCCCTGTACCGCAAGGCATTGAGATTGCCTGCAATGACAACAAGCTCAGTCCGATGGTTATGTCATATACCGCCCCAGACCATGACGGACCCCCCACCTCCAAATCGATCCCGCTCCAGGGTACAGGCCTCGGTGTAACGCTCATTCCTCCGACAATAAACACGAATCCGTCCATCAGCCCTGGTGAGACAAAACCGTGACTCATCAGTGAAGAGCACTTTTTGCCACTCCTGTCTGGTCCAGCGAAGGTGGGTTTGTGCCCATAGGCGGCGTTGTTGCTGGTGATGTCTGGTAAGGACCTGCCTTACAACAGGCCTACAAGCCCTCAGTCCAGCCTCTCTCAGCCTATTGCGGACAGTCTGAGCACTGATGGAGGGATTGTGTGTTCCTGGTGTGACTCGGGCAGTTGTTGTGGCCATCCTGTACCTGTCACGCAGGTGTGATATTCGGATGTTCCGATCCTGTGCAGGTGTTGTTACACGTGGTCTTCCACTGCGAGGATGATCAGCTGTCCTTCCTGTCTCCCTGTAGCACTGTCTTAGGCGACTCACAGTGCGGACATGGCAATTTATTGCCCTAGCCACATCAGCAGTCCTCATGCCTCCCTGCAGCATGCCTAATGCACGTTCACACAGATGAGCAGGGACCCTGGGCATCTTTCTTTGGGTGTTTTTCACAGTCGGTAGACAAGTCTCTTTAGTGTCCTGCGTTTTTAGAACTGTGACCTTAAATGCCTACTCTCTGTAAGCTGTTAAGGTCTTAACGACCATTCCACAGGTGCATGTTAATTAATTGATTATGGTTAATTGAACATGCATGGAAAACATTGTTTAAAGGAGAACTCCGGTCAATTTTAACATTGAGCTCATCTTTTTTGTACATTTGGAGTGCTGTCAATACAGAGAACAACGACAAAAATCGGTGTTGCCTACACCGAGTTATTCTATTTTTAAAATTTTCACCCTGTTGACTTCAATGGGGCAAGTGCTAAACCTGCTTTTAGCCTCTTAACATCCTTGATGTGTCATTACAAGTGCACAGAAAATGTGAGTGTGATTCCTTCTGAGTGAACACGAGCGAATCTGACTGCAGTAGATGCGAAAGATATGTATAAAAATGATGTTATTTAAGCCAGCGCAAATACCTGTGTTTACATCCTGTTTTCGGTTGAAGTCCAAAGTAGTCGATTGCCGAGTTCACGCGCATAGGTTTAGTTACCTATGATCACGCGCGTGAACTCGGCAATCGATTACTTTGGACTTCAACCGAAAACAGGATGTAAACACAAAACATCAAAAGCAGGTTTAGTACTTGCCCCATTGAAGTCAACAGGGTGCAAATTTTAAAAATAGAATAACTCGGTGTAGGCAACACCGATTTTTGTCGTTGTTCTCTGTATTGACAACACTCCAAATGTACAAAAAAATGAGCTCAATGTTAAAATTGACCAGAGTTCTCCTTTAAAACCTTTACAATGAAGATCTGTAAAGTTATTTGGATTTTTACAACATTATTGTTGAAATACACAGTCCTGAAAAAGGGAAGTTTCTATTTTTGCTGAGTTTATATATATATATATTAGGACTGTTGGAATGAATTCCGAAATTCGAATATAATTTGAATATTAAAAAATCAATACTATTCAAATGCTGAAGGTACTATTCGAATATTGCTTTATGTATATTAAAAAAAAAAATTATATACAATCTTGCCTTTCTCTCCGCCTTGGCTTACACGCATGTGAAAATGAAATGCTTTTATTTCGTCTGATGAACAATAAAGTTTTTGAATCGTAACACAATTGTGCACGTTATCCACGCTGTATCATCATAATAATACTGTTGGCGGAGAGCAATATCTCCATGGAAACGGAGATCACCACTCCTGACAATTTGAGAAGCGATGTGTGGAAGGTGTTTGGATTTCAAACCATAAATGGAAAAATTACAAATAAAGAAGTGGCAATCTGCAGAATATGCAAAATCCGAATGAAATATCACTCCTCAACTAGCAACCTGAGGGCACACCTGACAATGTTACTGACACATTCACCGCCTTCTTCATCGTCTGTGTCTTCACAACACTTCCCAGAATCCTCTGTCATCATCACCTGCACCTGCTCCTCATCACCCTCATCATCATCATCACCGTCACCTGTTGTCTTTGTCATTATCTGTGTATTTAAGTTCCCCTCTCACTCCTTTTCATTGTCGGTTATTGTTTGTGCACTGGCACACTGTTTCGAGTTTGAATTTTGCCTATGGAAATAAATATTGAGTATTTTGTATCTTCGCCTACCTTCGTCTTCTTCTTCAACCCGTTGACGTTACAGTTACACCCTGACAAGCTAGGCGATCTGTCCAAGGAACCACCGCTAAAACAGGCAAGAATACTTCTTTTCTGCCTCTCTCCTCATCACGGAGCTTATCAGCTGTCCGCCAAAAGGCGATAACAGACAAACTGACACGGTTTATCTGTAAAGATATGAGACCGATCAACATCACGCAGGGGTCTGGATTTAAAGATTTTATTCACAAGCTTGAGCCAAGGTACACGGTTCCTAGCTGCGCAACAATCACTGACAGAGTTGTGAAACTCTATGACACAACATCAGACAACATCAGACAAATGATCAGTGGAAAAAAGATCGCCCTGACCACAGATGGCTTGACATCACTTGCCACAGAGGCATATGTGACGGTCACCGCACATTTTATAGATAATGACTGGGAATTAAAAGATGTAATTCTCAAAACGGCTGAAGCGCAGAAAAGCCACAACGCCGAGAACGTTGCTGAGTGGATCTCAAACATACTCGGAGAGTACAACGTTAGTCGTGAGTCAGTGCTTTCCATCACCACTGAGAATTATTATAATTTTAATTATATCATATACGGTAATTATATCAACGCTGTCGAGAGGCACCAGCAGGCCGTCAATGTCCCGTGCATGACACATACCATTAACCTGGCTGTGAGGAAGGGGCTGGCAGTGTGAGCTATAGAAACTCCAATCAGCAGACTGAAGGCCACAGCACTGCATTTTAACAAATCCACTACCGACAGCTACCTTTTGGAATCCAAGCAGAAGCTGCTTGGTCTTAAACCTGCGAAGCTAATGAACGACTGCGCTACCCGATGGGACAGTACTTACGTGTGTCCGGCAGCCGAGCAACAAGCTCCAGTAGCAGCGGTCATCATGGAGAAGAAACTTGGTCATCTCGAGTTGACTACCAGCGGGTGGACCCTTATGGAGCAAGTGAGTGACAAAAATGATGTACATACACTCACCTAAAGGATTATTAGGAACACTATACTAATACGGTGTTTGACCCCCTTTCGCCTTCAGAACTGCCTTAATTCTACGTGGCATTGATTCAACAAGGTGCTGAAAGCATTCTTTAGAAATGTTGGCCCATATTGATAGGATAGCATCTTGCAGTTGATGGAGATTTGCGGGATGCACATCCAAGGCACGAAGCTCCCGTTCCACCACATCCCAAAGATGCTCTATTGGGTTGAGATCTGGTGACTGTGGGGGCCATTTTAGTACAGTGAACTCATTATCATGTTCAAGAAACCAATTTGAAATGATTCGAGCTTTGTGACATGGTGCATTATCCTGCTGGAAGTAGCCATCAGAGGATGGGTAGCCATCAGAGGACGCCAAATTCTGACTCTACCATCTGAATGTCTCAACAGAAATCGAGACTCATCAGACCAGGCAACATTTTTCCAGTCTTCAACTGTCCAATTTTGGTGAGCTTGTGCAAATTGTAGCCTCTTTTCCTATTTGTAGTGGAGATGAGTGGTACCCGGTGTGGTCTTCTGCTGTTGTAGCCCATCCGCCTCAAGGTTGTGCGTGTTGTGGCTTCACAAATGCTTTGCTGCATACCTCGGTTGTAACGAGTGGTTATTTAAGTCAAAGTTGCTCTTCTATCAGCTTGAATCAGTCGGCCCATTCTCCTCTGACCTCTAGCATCAACAAGCCATTTTCGCCCACAGGACTGCCGCATACTGGATGTTTTTCCCTTTTCACACCATTCTTTGTAAACCCTAGAAATGGTTGTGCGTGAAAATCCCAGTAACTGAGCAGATTGTGAAATACTCAGACCGGCCCGTCTGGCACCAACAACCATGCCACGCTCAAAATGTCTTAAATCACCTTTCTTTCCCATTCTGACATTCAGTTTGGAGTTCAGGAGGTTGTCTTGACCAGGACCACACCCCTAAATGCATTGAAGCAACTGCCATGTGATTGGTTGATTAGATAATTGCATTAATGAGAAATTGAACAGCTGTTCCTAATAATCCTTTAGGTGAGTGTATACTGTATGTATGCATTACATGAAATAACCAGGTGATATTGATTGACCAATTAATAGGCTAGATTTTTCATTAATAATAGGCTACAGAAGATGGCATAGCAGCATATGCATAGCTGCATTACGTTAAGCTGCTAGCCATAAAGTTATTCTAATTATGTTTGTGTGTATTTTCGTAGGTGAGAGCAGTGCTTAAGCCATTCAAAGTGGCCACTGAGGCGTTATCCACCGACCAGTTTCCAACAGCATCAGCTGTTTTCCCCCTTAAGTATGTACTTTTGTCACATCTTCAGCCATCCACTGGTGATCCGGCAGCACTCAATGAAATGAAAACGAAGATAAAACGGACCTCTACAATCGATACAGTTGAGACAAAGATGCCTTCAAGCTGCTTAATACGGCTAGCTACCTTGACCCGCGTTTCTATCGGCTAATTCATTTGGAACGAGACGTCTGCTCCGACCTTATCAAAATTTGCATATCCCAATGCAATGAAAGCGAAGGCTGCACTGATCAGGGCAGACACAACACAATAAGCACTCAAGCATGAGAGTTAAACACAGTGTCGACGGCGTTTGCGGTGACAGCTGCATCAACCTTAATAGCCATAACACAGAGTTAGCAACATAATGGTAACTACTGCATAGCTGGTTATAATTACGGAAGCCCTGAACCGCAACTGAAGAAAAAAAAAAAAAAAAAAAATCTAGCATTTCGAGATTAAAGTCGAAATATTTAGAGATTAAGAGTTTAATATCTAAATATTTCAACTTTATTCTCGAAATACTAGAATTTTTTTTTTTTTAATGTTGAGTTTCAGGGCTTTTGTACATAATAGTTTTTAAAATACATGAGTAAAAACTCAACTCACCAAAAGCACTTGTAACGCTACAGATAGAACACATTTGCCAGGTTGTACAAGCTGGATGTACCGAGAAGACCAGCCAGTAGCAAGACATAAATCCTGATAGACATACCTCTAGACCAGGCCCACGAGGAGGTGATAGCCAATATAGCGTCCACAATCCAGTGAGAAAGTCTCTGTTTTGAGATAGCACGTCCCTTAGTACATCAACCAAAGCACACGAACAGCTGGTCGACTGACGAAAGGCGGCCAAGCGTTCCACATACATCTGCAAAACCCTGACCGGGCAAACAGCGCTCTGAGTGTCGGCATCACGTGAGGCAGTTAAGGCGGCAGGGAAACAACCTGTGCTCTGAACGGTGTATTGCGTGACTTCGGAACGTAGCCAGGTCTCGTAGGAGAGTGACGCTGCAGTCGCCAAGTCCGAAACGGATGCAATCGTCGTTCACCGAGAATGCGTGTAAGTCTCCAATGCGCTTCGCCGAGGCGAGAGCAAGAAGTAAGGCCGTCTTCAGGGAAAGCTCCTAACCGCAATCGAAGCTGGGCATATTTATCTGATATGTTGAGCGGTTAGAGCACTTAGGTCAACTGACCAGTTGCTTTTAGTCTGTCCAAGATCCAGACTGAAAACCAGAGGGGATAGAGCTTTTTCAGTAACAGGTCCTAAGCTCTGGAATTCTCTTCCTCTCAATATTAAAGCAGCTAGCTCTATCGAGAAATTTAAATCACTTTTAAAAACTCATCTTTTTGCACTAGCTTTTAACGTAAGCTAAGCTGTGATATTCTTAATATTGTTTGTAACCATAGTTTTATTTGTTGTTTGTTTTTAATATTTTTTGGTATATTGTGTTTTAGAAGGTTTTTTTTTTCTTTTAATAGCAAGAGCCCTTTTGGGTACGCACCAACAGGTCGGCGCAGGGAACTGTCAGAACAGAAAGGGAACTGTCAGAACAGAGGTAAGTCTGCTGTATATATACCTCCTGATGCCTGAGCTCCTCCCATGATAATTAGTTTAATTATCTAAACGTGCTTCTCCCGAACTTTGTTAATAAAACATAATTTAATTATAACTCTTCATCAGATTAAAAAAAATAAATAAATCTAATCTCATGATCTGTCATTTTTTTCCCCTTTTTTTCTGAACATTATGACAAATTTTGAGGTTCTAATGTTTTAGGTAAAATATTTTACTCAGGTAATTGCACTGTCAGTTTGATGGCAGTGACGTCTCAAATTAGCACTATTATAGGAGTTTAATTTTTCAAAATAATATTGTTATTAGTTATTTATTAATTTCAATTAACATTACATTTTATAATATTACAATTAATGAATATATATTTTAATTTTATATTGGTATTATCTAAGATAAGAGAGTGCTAAAGTTATAAGGATATGGGCGCAGCCATGTTTGTTTACATTGCCATAACTTTTTGTCGCCACTGCCTAAAGATGATCTGGTTAAATTTTCGTGCAAATCGGACAAACCGTCTAGGACAAGTTCGAAAAAGTAGTTTTTTCAGAAAATTCAAAATAGCGGACAAATTTTCATGACGGAAAATGACGTCATAAGGTGCAATGGAATTTTAGGGAAAGGAAAAAATAATTTTGTTTCTAGCCCTTATGGTTCAAAAGTTATTAGCATAAACATGAGTGCAACTTTGGACAGTTGGTGGCGCTAGAGGGAATAAGTTGGAGACTCCAAAATTGCTATGCTGATAGTTCAGACTGTCCTCTATCAGTGTGCCAAATTTCATAACTTTCCCGCAAGCGGTTCTATGGGCTGCCATAGACTCCAAGAGCAGAAGAAGAAGAAGAAGAAGAAGAAGAAGAAGAAGAAGAAGAAGAAGAAGAATTCTTAATAAAAATCCTAACAATTACAATAGGGTTTCAGCTCTTTGTGCTTGAACCACTAATAATTCGTTACATTTATATAGCGCTTTTCTGGGTACTCAAAGCGCTTTACATGGAAGGGGGGAATCTCCTCAACCACCACCAATGCGGAGCATCCACCTAGATGATGTCAGCGCCAGAACGCCCACCACACACCAGCTTATTGGTGTAAAAGAGACAAGGTGATGAAGACAGTCAGTATGGGGATGATTAGGGCAATGGGCAAATTTGACCAGGGTGCCAGGGTTACACCCCTACTCTTTTTCAAAGGACATTCTGGGATTTTAATGACCACAGAAAGTCAGGACCTCGGTTTAACGCCCCATCTGAAGGACGGTGCTTTTTGACAGTATAGTGTCTCCATCACTATACTGGGGCATTAGGACCCACACAGACCACAGGGTGAGCACCCCCTTCTGGCCTCACTAACACCTCTTCCATCTAGTGGATCCTGTCACTATTCCATCAGTGCTGCTTTAAAATCTTAATTTTAATTTCAGGAGGTTTTAAAACTGGGTACGGAAAAACAGGAATCGCAATGTTGTGATTATATGTGATAAACTTTAAAAGGCTAATGCCAGCACTACATGTTTCAAAGTAAAGACGCAGTGCTGTTGAATGCTTTTAGAGCAGTTTGCAATCACCAAATATCCCACATTTATGCCAAGAGATTATTTTGATCTATGAAGCATGATGGTATTTCCCATGCCTCACTTCTAATCACCCTTAAACACATAATTTTCCCGCCTTTAGTTAATAGGAACATACCATTTTCTGTAAAACTAACTCTGGTCTGGGGGCTACTGAAATGCTGTAGCCCAGGGGCCTTTGGTTATCTTACTGTGCCCCTGCATGCTTATCAGAGCTCCTCTGAAAAAAATTAAAGTTGTGCAAACAAACACAAAAGCATTGCAAATATAATTTAGAAATATAAGAAATGATATTTCATAATCCAGGGTTCCAGGAGCTTGAGTGTTGTGCACTCTTCAAAAATGGTGCTTGACACACTAAAGGATACAGAATAAAATTCAAATAAATATGAAACAATATCAGGAGCATGATCTAATTAAGTTTAACTCTCATTCTAACTCCAAACTAAGCTTCTAACGACAGGTCGAGAGCTGCAGTTCCAACCACAATTTTGCAATGCTGTTTGCAAATATATAATAGAATTATGGTTTTGGGAAACACTAAATCATTGAACTTTGATTTTAACAACAAAACTTGCAAAAATGCCTTTGAGAAACACACCCCTGGTAAGCAGTGCACCAATCGCAGAAAAGAGAGCTAAAAGTGTATTTTCACTCTTGGGGTATGACAACAAGACTTAAGTTGTGGTGACATATAAATAAAATGGTCAAGCCATTTTAAATCTACTCCGAGACAAGCAGATTGTTCTCTTCATAACAAATGATAACTCAGTAACACTGATTAATAGATTAGATGACTAGATGACTGTGTATATATTGGTCATTGTCCTTGGTAAGTTAAGAATATTTCAGATGTAGTCATATTATATCAAAATTATGTTACATAATTGTACAGTGATCAACAATATAGCTTAAGTTATGTAAGCGAGTGTAAAAAAAAAAAAAAAGAAAAAAAAAAGTAAAATTTCCTTCATAAAAATGAGTAACCTTTCTACAGGAAGAAATAGATTGTAAAGCATGACATAACTAAGAAAACCCTTGTTATTATCTTGTGGACATTATATGACTACTCTCTGGAAGATATGATCTACTTGTAGCAATGCTTTGACAGAATATGCTGTTAATACAAGTGTTTGTCACTTAATTTGTATGTTTTCTTTAGGTCACAAATGGGTAACCTGACATTCAGATACAGTGTACTCTTACTGGACGGACTGCAAGTTACACCTCAGTCCAGCAAGCTCACTTTCATTTTTCTGTTGATAGCTTATGTCTTTGTGATGGTGTCTAACATTGGGATTTTGATTCAGATCTCAGCAGAAAAAAGTTTACACCAGCCTATGCACATTCTTTTCTGTCACTTGCCAGTGAGTGATATTATGGGAACAACTGTTGTCATACCGCGTTTACTGAAGGACTTATTAACAGACCCCTCTGAGCGCTACATCACATATGTGGAGTGTGTTTTCCAAGCTTTTTTTACACATTTATATGGAACAACCTCTAATACTATTTTAATGATCATGGCCTTTGACAGATATGTGGCCATATGCAATCCACTGCGATACCCAACTATAATGAGCAATAAAATGATGGTTAAACTGTCAGCAGGAGCCTGGGGTGCTGCAGTAGTTTCGGTGGGAATTCTGATCGGCCTCAGTGTGCGTCTGTCTCACTGCAGATCATTCATTCCAAACCACTGTTGTGACAACGCTTCACTATTTAAACTGTCCTGTGAAAACACAGTGATTAATAATGTATATGGATTAAGTTTTACTGTGGTTTTACTCACCTCCTCATTGGGGTGGGTGTTATTGACATATATCAGAATAGCAATTGTATGTATAAAAAGCAAAAACAAAGTAACCAACAGCAAAGCCATTAAAACCTGCAGCACTCACTTAGCTGTTTATATTATCATGCAGATCTGTGGATTTGTACCAATATTTCTCCATCGTTTCCCAGAATATGTTGAGAGTAGGAAGTTTGGGAGTGTAATGTTTCATGTTATACCACCAGGATTGAATCCCATAATATATGGTTTACAAGCCAAGGTAATAAGACAAAAAATTTTAAAACTTTGCATAAAAAAAAGTTAATTCTTGCTGATTTTAATTTATTAAAATATTAATGTATGCAATAAATTAGCCACTGTTATGATGTGAAAATATTCTTTGAGTGCAAATTTGAGAGCAATATGTATTTTAATTTCTTCTCAAGAATTTCCTGTGTATAGGTATAGCAGACAAAGCAGGGCGCATGACATGTATAACATAAATATGTGATAACGATCAGCATAATGATGAATGCATAATTTGCAGCTGGTGTACATTAAATAAATATAAATATTACTGTTAATTTGTTCTTTTCATCATTTCAAGTGTATAATTACTTTATATGATAATGAGGATGTATTAAGTAATATGTGTGTAAATAATAAAAGCAGGCAATATTTGTGCATCAGCATTTGCACATGCACAGAAAGCAAGAATATTCTAAGCTTCTGTGAGCTTTGATTGAGTCAACCCTAGATCACAAAATTCCCCAACTGTATATGTAAGAAGGGTACTTCACCCTTCAGCCTTTCCGTTGTGGTTATACAATATCAGTAGAGGGTATTGCGATCTTGCTATACGTTGTTACAATCAAAATAAGCTACTTAAATCCAACTTTCAGATAATTCTTCATCAGATACTGAGGTTCATTAATCTGGAATGTTTCCCCTAATATTGGTTAATATGTATATTGCTTTAATATGTATCCTTATTCTTTTTAATTGAATTCACATCTAGTTCAGTCATACAACTCTAGGGGCCCAGGCCCAAGTGTTTTTTGCTAGTTTCAGCCAGATGCAGTTATCATGTAACTGATAACTGCAGTTACATGATAACTGCATATTGTTGGCGAATTGCTTATTGCTATTTTGAGGCAACTGAAATAGACTGCGCCATTAACCAACAAAAACCTGGTCTAAAGTCAATGGCGCAGTTTTTTCTTTGTTATTTAAAGAGCGTGATAGTAATGAGTCCTCAACGTGCGTACATTCTGCTTATTACACATACAGGGCATCAGCACACAAACTAGCCTAACCAATTATAAAAAATAAAAGGATTACAATGTAAAAGATTCATATTGTGTAAATATATGGTGGAATCCTGCTTGTCCCGTAGATGGTCTGCTTGCCACTGTAATCTTGCGCACGTGCAGATCCGTTTGCTCTCTGGAGTCTTTTCCGCCATGTAAATAGCAAATCCGACATGGCGCAAGTGCAACCGTTGTCATAAAATTGTCATAAAATATAGGGGAAAAAAAATATTATAGATATTAGTGGTTATTGTTTAGCAGTGTATTTGATTTCTTACCAAATAAAAAAAAAAAGTCAATCTGTCAATTAGACAAAAGTCAGATAAAACAAAACTTGTATTAAGCCTTACATTTCTGCCCCGGCGCTTTCCTGACTAAGGTCTACTCATTGGCCAAAGAATCAGCTTGTGATGTGGAGTAAATAATGTGATTGCTGGTAGATTTCATGTTAAAGGGCATATCAGTCTGGGCCATCTAGGGCCATATTTTAACGCATGGTCTAAAGCGCACGGCGCAAGTGCACTTAGGGCGTGTCCGAATCCACTTTTGCTAGTTTAAAATCAAAATCAAGTCAAGAGTCAAGAGTCAAGAGAATTTTATTGTCATTCCAAAACATGACACATGAGCTGGAATGAAATTAGATGCTGAGGTCTGGTTAAAACCACTCATAAATAAATACAATAAATACAGATAACAAATCATGCACACCTATATATACACACTAAAAACCCTGAAGAATTAGCAGCATAGTAGTAACAGTGTAACTTTTAGGACAAAAAAGCAGTCTCGCATAGGTGTCTTTGCTGTCAAGGTGGGTAAGAGCCAGATGTACAACTGATGAGACAGCATCTGCGGTGGACCTGTTCTTTCTATAAGTGTACTGATTCTGGTCAATGCTGGCATCAATTTTCTCACTGATTTGAGTCATGACCAGCCGCTCAAAGCACTTCATCACTATCGAGGTGAGTGCTACCGGGCAAGCATGACACTGTAGTAGTCTTAGGCACAGGAATGATGGTAGCAGATTTGAAGCATGATGGTACAACTGTTTTTGAGAGTGAGATATTAAAAATGTCAGTCAGTACCTCTGATTTCCACAGTCTTTCAGGACCCTGCCTGGGATGTTATCTGGGCCTGCAGCTTTCTGTGGCTTCACTCTCTGTAGGGCCCTCCTAACATCTTCTGTGGTTACACTGGGTGGCTGCTCACCAGGTGGTAGAGTGAGTCTAGTGCTAGGAGTGGCGTTAGAGGCCTCAAAGCGAGCATAAAAAGTGTTGAGAGCATCAGGAAGAGATGGATCTCTGGGGCATTCAGTGTCTTTTCTTTTGTAATCAGTGATACATGCCGGCCCACGTCCTCTGGGGGTCGTTGGTAGATAAGTGGCCCTGTATCTTAAGAGCATAATCAGCCTTAGCTCTTTTAATGCCGGTACTCAAGTTTCTCTTTGCAACTCTAAACGCCTCAGTGTCACCGTTTCTGAATGCTGAATCTCGTGCTCTCAGAAGAGATCTGACCTCAGCAGTAAGCCTGGGCTTCTGGTTAGGGTGGATAGTTATTATTTTGGTGGTAGTAACATCGTCCACACACTTATGTAACAGGTGACAGAGGATGCATACTCCTCCAGATCCACCTCTCCAGCATTTGTTGCTGCCTCCCTGAAGACCTGCCAGTCAGTACACTCAAAGCAGTGTTGCAACACAGAGGCAGAGTTACTGGGCCACACCGTGATTGACTTTTGTGTTGGTTTCATTGTCTTCACAACAGGGCTGTAGGAGGGGACAAGCATAACGATGTGATTGGACAGTCCAAGGTTGGGAAAAGGGACCACTCTGTAGGCTCCGCATCTATTTGTGTACACACGATCGAGGGTATTATTCCCCTGGGTCGCAATAGTGACATGTTGGTAAAACACTGGTGTAATGTCCATCAAATTGGCATGTTTAAAATCTCCAGCAATCACATAAAATGCATCCGGGTGCTTGTTTTGGAGAGAGCCTATGTTTTCATATAGTTCTCCTAGCGCCTCACTAGCTTTTGCGCTCGGGGGGATGTAAACAACTACGATGAACACCGCTGTGAGCTCTCGTGGTAGGTAGTATGGCTGGCATTTGATAGTCATATATTCGACAACTTCACAGCAATGAGTGCTAATAATGGAACAGTTAGCGCACCAACCTTTGTTGATATACACGCAAAGTCCACCTCCCCGAGTCTTCCCCGAAAACCGACTCGGTTGGCTCGGTGGAGTAGCATACCGCTAATCTGGAGCACTGAATCTGGTACATTGCCATTAAGCCATGTTTCCGTCAATAAAAGCACAACAAAAATGTAAAAACACTAATATTGTGTAATAGTATTACAATGTAAAATATCTGTTCCCTTACAAGGGAACTCGCGCTGTGTCGATTGATGCTGTGGGAACGCTCTACGTGATTGCATTGTGAAGCACATGTGAAATCAGTCCAATGTAATGTAACAACCAGGAAACTGTAAAGCATGCCCAAACAGTGCAAAGCCAGCTTCTGTGTATTCAGTAAGCGCTCTCTGTTATATCGTGTGTCTTATTTGGTTATGTCTGTCTAAGTACAAGCATATATATCTATATATATTAGGGATCTCAACGTTAACGCATTAATGCATGCAATTAATTTTTGTCCAGTTTAACGTGTTAAAATATTTAATGCAGTTAATGCAGCATCCGTTCATTTTTGTCATCCTTTGGGTAGCGTTACATTATATGATCCCGCTTTTATTCATGCAAATGCTTTAAAACCATGCAAGCGCGACAAGACAAAAGAGACCGTGCTGTCTGTGAATGTTCTGACACACACACACACACACACACACACACACACGATGCACAGAAAGACGCGTGCCAGTATCGTGTGCACACACAGCATGCCATACAGTTCTCTTTCGTGCTTGAATGAACAATAACACACACAATTATGTCAAAATGTCGGTTTTGTTGAGTATCCTCATAACATAAGAGCAGTTGTGAGAGAATGAGTTATGAGTCACGTGTGAGATCCACGTCATGTGCAGCAGCGGCTGGTTTTAAAGGGACAGCAACCAATAAAGCTTTCTGTCAGTAAAGTTAATCACAGAACAAAGAGAGCAGAAAAAATTACTACTCTTGACTAAATAACTTTTGTAGCTTTAATAAGGATTAGTCTATATTTAATTTATAATGTATGCTGTGCAGATAACTTTATTCAATTTCTGTATATGTCCTACCTGTTAGACAGGAAGAGCACAGGTAAATATAACATTTATTATGGGTTTATGTGAGGATTGTTTGAAGTTCACCTAAATTAAAAGTTGTTATATTTTTTTGAAGCCTAATAAATGTAAAAAAAAAAGAAAGAAAAATAACAGCAATGTTATTGTCTTGGCGTATAAATCCCAAGACGTGCCTTGCCCGTTCAGGTTGCGAGTGTAGCGGGACCTCGGCCCTTCACACTTGGGGCAAATATAGAAACACCGCCTCTAGCGTCACATGACTACGCCACCCTATTTAATAGGGAAATATAAATGTTACTACTAAGAATTGGTAAAAGACACACAGGAACGTAATTAGTAAGAAGGGGCTAAAGACGTGGATACCAATAATACGAAAGTTTTTATTTAAATACAATCATTTTTAAAAGAATTAAGAGCTGGGTCATTCACAATAGACACATGCAAGAGAGACCATAATCCAAAGGAGGCCGAGGCTTGATGGCAGACACACGCCCAAGGCTTCAATATCACTCTCAACACCCCGTGTACAAGTAACAGCACACACACTGCAATAAAGTCAAGAAACAATCACACAGCACTCTGTGACGAGCTCTCTACCACCACGTACGGGCCTACTAGTGGTCTGCCCCAAAGCCTCAGCTCCTGTAACAAGAGTGTAAAATTATTTATGGTCTCAACATACAACACCCTCACTCAAACATGCACAAATAATAAACATTTAGATCAACAACCAAGAAAATACTACAGAAAATGAAAATATGAAAGTCGAAGTTTGGTGCTGGCATTGGGTATTACTCTCACTGACCTTCTACCAGCACCTCTTGAAGGAACTCACAAATCAAAACAAATACAACACTGTAAAACACTCAAAATAAACAAATCAGATCACTCAATACACACAAACAATTATAAATGAAA
Source organism: Scardinius erythrophthalmus (assembly GCF_964197995.2). Classification (NCBI taxonomy): domain Eukaryota; kingdom Metazoa; phylum Chordata; class Actinopteri; order Cypriniformes; family Leuciscidae; genus Scardinius; species Scardinius erythrophthalmus. Next base: position 25,035,776 of record NC_138237.1, on the reverse strand, counting down.
ATACTGCAAAATTTGAATGTATAGTGTGGAAGACACTCATCGTTTAGAGTGGTTAATACTGGAGAACGGGCGTCACGTTAGGCTGCGCAGTGCGCACACACCTACGCACACACACACACGTGTGTTGGAGGAGTTTGTTATAAGGATAATCTTGAGATATGAAAGCAGCAGCGTCAAATCAGCGTTGCCCACCAGGCGTCTCAGAACATGTTCTCCTTTAATTCATAAACCCATCGCCCATCCACGCATACACAGGAACAGGACACAACATCCCCGAAGCACGGGAATGCAAAGGGAGAGCAGCAGCCACTCAAAACTCAAACCGCGGGCCATCCACGCAGCTATGAATCACACAGTCATTACGACAAATCACATACCTGGGTACTAACTAAGCAGCCAACGCACACACATAAGGTTACCTCAAAGCATAATGAGATATGGGACTGCAAGAGGCATGTAACGTGAGAGCCGGAGCCGCCAACAGCCGCGGACCATCCACGCAGCTATAAACAAAACAAGTGTTTACACAAAATCCCACATCTGTTTTTACGACCTAGCTCAAACGCACCTACCTCAAAGCGGAAGCGCTGCAGAAACAAGGGGCGGTCCCACGGGCAATGACGCGACGCTCAAACGCCAAGCACACGCAGGAGGTGACTACATGTTCTTTTATACTGTCCCACCCTGCTCGTAATTGGACCTGCACTACCCCAAGCACATTAGTCTGATTACAGCGCCACAATACGTCCCACTACACAAGCACACTCAACTAGAAGTGTTGCTCCTTCCTGGGAGCTGGCTCTAGGCGCCTCACTGACATATATTTAGAGCTGTGGGCTGGGCGACACCCAACATGTTCGCTAGATTCTGTAGCCTTCGTGTAGAGCCAGTGTCCTCCCGTATACTTGCCCCAAGTGGCCAGTAGCACAGGGAACCCGCTGAAGTGTCGGCTTGCTATGTAATTCTTGCCTGGTCGGCCAGATACGTGTGTCAATTTGCTCCAGTAGTGTTCCCCTGGAACCGGATAACCCTGTTGAGTTCCTCCGTCACCCCTGCGGCAGTCAGACATTGCGTAGCGTCTGATGCCAGGTCTAAAACTCGTATGCACTGAGGAACCTGTGCTAGGCTGGGTGTCCACATGTAGCGGTCCCTCCGGTGACCCCATATGTGTATTCTTCCACGGTATGGCTACCCTGTCGGCTAGCCAGTTCTTTCCCTTGGCAGAGACCGCTTCGCCGTCTCTGCCGGTGCACTTCCCCCCTAGGATTAGGCTGTAACCACCCTAGAGACTTCCATATGTTGTACTACCCTGCTTGGCTAATCCATATGTGTATTCTCCACATGTTACCTCCTTCACGGCAAGCGTTCCCCTTCCACTGGAAAGGGCACGCTTTCCCAGTGTTATCCAATGTTCTCACTGAGAGTTTCTTGTGGTATGTGGTACTATCGCTGTGCGGCCAGGACTCTGGCTCGGCTCCTTAGCAAAAACCAAAGATGCGTTGCACCTTCTGCTCATTATATACCCACGATGCAAATTATCGCATGCCAATGTCCATTGGCTCGTTTAGTTTCTCTTGAAGTAGATTGGTCTCTCTGCGAAGATTCCATTTCTGTCGGTCTCCTCCGTCGAACGTCTCCGTTCCCTCCTTCAGGGAACGAGGGTTACCATATGTAACCGAGACATTCCATGTTCACAGTTAATGATAATGACGTTCCCCTCCATCCTACCTTCCACCATCAGTTTGGCCCCTGTCCATCCATAGGGGGTAGGCTCCGCCCCTGCCTTCATCTTCAGGCAGGATTAGCCAAATCTGCATCCCCAGGATTCGGACTAAGGACGGGCCTACAAATAACTTTTCTTTACAACTAAATACGAATCACTGTAGCTGCACTCACTACCATCTGTTAATACATTACAGAATAAATACCATGCAAACGTTCACCTGCCTGTCTTTCTGGTAGAACTAAAATTCAAGAAAATATGTAACCCAGAAACAACGTGAAGAACTAAACAGAACACAAGCCTGACAAATATGTTCTAAAGGACTTCAATTAAATATTGCACGAATACTAAACTTTAGTATTAGTTTTAAATGACTCACCAATATCATATAGTATGTTTTGTTCAGGATCACATTAGCAGCTACAAAATAGATTAATAATAATTTATAAGATTGGATTATGTTATAGTATCCAGTATATATTAGGTAAATGAGAGTTACCATGTGTTCATTGGGAAAGTTTTGAGTTTTAATAAAGGCTAAAAAGATTTAACAGGTCATCAAAATTGAATTACACCATCCTTTTTGTCTTTTCATTTGTTTTTTTTAATAACCTCTGCAATTAAGCAATATTAAACAAGAAAGAGTTCCGCTGTGAAAATATATTTACACAGAACACAAAGGAATTCTCAATTCCCAATGTTGTGCTAAATTATTTAAAAACATTCTTAAAAGATAAATAAACAAATGTAACATGAATATGAGTTTTAAGTGACTTACTAATATTATATAACGTTTTGGAGCAGAATCGTGCCTTTTCCTATGTGACCAGCAAAAACTCTCTGGACCAGCAATACACCAATCACAGCAAAGATTGTTTGCACTCTTAGGATGACAACACAAAACTTGACACAAATTTAAAATGACCAAGCAAACTAATCTTTATTCAGAGAAAAGAAGAGTATGCTCCTGTAAGGTGTTATATTTTGTATTATATGTTTTATCTGTTAGATATAGTTTTATATCTTATTATATATATTAACCTGTATGTTTTGCTTAGATTACAGATGGACAACCTGACTTTCAGATACAGTGTGCTACTGGTGGAGGGACTGCAAGTTACAACTGAGTCAATTTTTCCTTCATTTATACTTCTTTTGATGGTTTACATATTTATAATGGTATGTAACATTGGGATGATGATTCAGATCACAGCAGACAAAAATTTACACCAGCCTATGTATGTTCTTTTCTGCAACTTGACACTGAACGATGTTTTGGGGTCAACTGCTCTTTTCCCACAATTGTTGAGGGATTTCTTAAAAGACCCCTCTGAGCGCTACATCACATATGTGGAGTGTGTTATTCAAGCTTATTGTTTACATTTGAATGGTGCAGTATCTCACACTGTGATAATAATCATGGCCATTGACAGATATGTGGCCATATGCAATCCACTGCGATACCCAACTATAATGAGCAATATCATGGTGGTTAAACTCTCTGCAGGAGCCTGGGGTGCTGCAGTAGTGCTGGTGGGAATTCTGATTAGCCTCAGTGTGCGCCTCTCTCACTGCAGATCTGTGATTCACAACCACGCTTGTGACAATGCTTCATTATTTAAACTGTCCTGTGAAAGTACAGTTATTAATAATGTATATGGATTAACTTTTACTGTGGTTTTATATGCCTCATCAATAGGTAGTGTGGCATTAACATACCTCAAAATAGCGATGATCTGCTTCAAACGCAAAAACAAAGCAACCAACAGCAAAGCCATAAAAACCTGCAGCACTCACTTGACTGTTTATATAATCATGCTGGTATCTGGATCTGTTGTGATTTTTCTCCATCGTTTCACTGTATATGCTGAAACTAGGAAACTATCCAGTTTAATGTTCCATGTTATTCCACCAGCCTTAAATCCTATAATATATGGTTTACAAGCCAAGGAAATAAGACAACGGATCTTAAATGTTTTTAGAAATAAAGTTAATACGAAATGATTTCATTTATTTATTCATTCATGTCCATAAAATAACTCTATTAATCTTTGAAAATCATATTTTTATTAATTTTATTTTACTCTTTTATTGTGTGTATAGGCATATGTGAAAATTCTAAGAACAATTAGAGTTTATGGTAAATATGTCATGTCACATACAAGGGTTATCACATAAGCAGCAGCTAAATAGATTAATGATAATTTGTTATTGTGTTGCAATAAGCTTGGATTGGGTAATAGAGAAGAGGCATTGATAAAAAAAGAAAGAAAAAAAGTATCCAGTATATATTAGGTAAAAAGAGTTACCATTTGTACATTGGGAAAGTTTTCAGTTTTAATAAAGGCTAAAACGATTAAACAGGAATTGTGTAATTGAATCACACCATACTTTTGTCTTTACATTTGGTTTTAAAAAACCTTCGCAATTAATCAATATTAAACAAAAAAGAGTTCCTACAAAAAAGAGCAACTACACTTACACAGAACACAAAGGAATTCTTAATGTTGTGCTGAATAATTAAAAACATGCTTAAAAGAAAAAAAAGATTGGACAATTGACTTTTATAAAACAAATGCCATGAAGGTGATTGTATGTCAGGGACAAATAGATAACACATCCATTTTGTATCTGTCTTATTTTTAAAAGGTTCACAAAATCTTGACTTCACACATGCTACATATGTCACTTACTACTTTCTAAAAAGGACATGTTGAAGTTCTCGTAAAGAAAAGAGTTGTCTTATTTCCCCATTATCCTGCCAATTATACAGTGTAACAAATAATTCAGGGAAAAAGAACTGATTTAACCCCTTAACAAAATAATCCTCAAGAAACTTGTTTAATATAGGAAATGTTGATTTTAACTTAAAACATTTTTCACTATCCTTTCTGACCTTCTCCCCATTTGTTTAGTTATTTCTTGTACAGAAAACCATTGTTTTTTTCTGTCAACTAAACCTCCCACTTTTAAAGTCTGCGTGAACCGGAAGTTGCAAACGACTTTTCTCCAGTGTTGTGACGTATTTCCCAGTGAAAAGGAATATTGAACAGAGGGCAGGGTTTTACTCCAGCGCTCCTCCTCTCCATCTCTCGCTCATAACAGACTAATGGTTTGAGGGGAGTGGTTAAACGTTTCCAAACCCAAGCCTTCAAACCTACATCATCAGAGAAGGAACGCTATTCCAGACCGGAAGTAACTTTTCAGACTTTGATTAAAGATTACTACGACAAACAATTTTTTTTCGGTGTATTAACTTGCACGGATTAATTTTTCACCACAAGACTAGTAATATGCACTAACAAAGTAAATAGGGTCAATTTTGATTTCAGTTGGACTTTAAAACACCAAATTAACTAAAAGTGTTCATTTCAATGCTTTGCTAATTAGACTGATGACATAGCCCAGTGACGTAGATCAAATCCCCCTAAATCCTTAGATGACATGGGGGTGAATAAATTATCAGTAAATTTTAATTCTGAAGTGAACCTCCTTTAACCCTCTGAGGTCGACAAACGCGCCGGCGCGTTTTGCTGGATTTTCTCCACATTGTAGCACTTTAAACTTAAATTTCTCCGTCATTTATGGTCATACAGAAAAAATAAATATAAAAAAAGAATCTGTGGTATTTCTACTTTTGTATGTGTCCACTTCCAATCAAATCAAAACATTGTGCTTTTGTAAAATAAGGAAAAAAAACAGTGTGTGCGTTCTGCCTCTCCGTCGCGGTGAACTTTTTTTTCTTGAGCACGTCTATAAACTGAAACAAAACTCAGCGAATACTTGTTACACATTTATGAGCCATACACCTTTATAAACATTTAAGTGTGTACTTTTAAATGATCGGATTCAAAACGAAAACAAATATTCTCTGTTTAAGTAATTTGTATAAAACCAACAAGATTTCCAGCTTCTCAAACGCTTCCTAATTATTTTTAATTCGGCCACGCCCACTCGCGCAAAAGATATTCACATGCAAATCTCCACATGGAACGCGATCGCCCTCATTACCTCAACAACAAAACACTTCACTTCACTTTTCGTCGAGTTTGAAAGACGTGCCTGAGCTTACATTGGATTTACATCAGAAGAAGAAGAACGATATTTGAAGACAAGAAAGATAAGGTAAGAAATTCTTACATATTAGTTTGCTATTGTTGCATAAATTTCACATTGCAGTTGAACTGTTGCTAGATATATGGTGAATATTATAATATTTAGACCCGTGTTTACTGTTACTGTGTTTGTGGATATCTGCTCAAACGTAGATAGGCTATGTATATGGTAGGCCTAACCATAATGTTTTATATTTGATCGCAATCGCGTTTTAATGTATCATATTTTTGATCGCGATCGCGTTTTAATGTATCATATTTTTGATCGCGATCGCGTTTGAATGTATCATATTTTGGAAAAGCAAAACGCTCCAAACGGCTTCATGTTTTTACTATTATCTCATTTCATATCATCATAACGAATGGAAACATTTGAAGTAACATGATAATCAATATATTTTTCTCTAGCTTAGTTGTTACTGAAATCTTTTTGAAAATATATATAGGCTGCTATATTGTTATTATTTTATGCAGCACTGCGCATAGCCTATACCTACAAGGCACAACAAACCTGGTGTTCATTATATATTGTTGGAAACATTTGTGTGAGTGTGTGTGTGTATTCTGTGAATTTTAAAAAGCAATTTTAACAAGAAAAATCTAAAATGTATTCCCAAAATCGTGCAGGCCTTTTTCTTGATATCAGTATGGTCACTTTTTTTTTTTCAGGGCCCAGATGCCACTGAGTCCTGCTGACTTCAACATTCACAGTACATGTCTCTGTACATGAACATGGTAAAGTGAAAATCAAACACCTTAGAAAATGAAAGGTATGTACAATGTTTTTAGGAATGGCACAAAGGTCTCTTTCTTCAATAAGTGCTTTTTTGTTGTGTATCTTTAGATTATGTTGTGTTGTAAATAAATCCAAACAATTTTAAAAGCCATTCTTTTTTAAATCTCCTCATTCTTTGTGCAAGGTTGGTCAGAATGATGGGCCCTGATAAGCTCCTAATAGGGCCATTAGGGAGGTTCTTTGTCTTTCTCAGGTGTGGAAAGCTTTCATATTAATGAGGTGATCCGCCCCTTCGCATATTGCTTTCTAACACAAAACACGTCGTAAAATTTTTAAATCAATATATTGTCTTCTCTGAATGAGCAGTCAGGGTGATTCTCACATCGTTTTGGAGCAAATATTCTAGGCTACGTGATACAATTTTCAAAAGTCTTGTGAAGAAATAATCAGTATGGGTTTCATGGCCTTATTTCAGTGAGAATTTATTTTTGTATTTTCACAAACCACGCATAAATGTCATTATCTCAAAACTACAAACTTTTACATACATGCTGCTGATATATTATTGTAGCAGAGTTTGTGCTGAATACAGTGTAATTAGACTTTAGCCATGAAAATGTCACAAGTAACAGAAATAACCACAAATGTCAGAGCATGTCAGAACACCTCCAGGGCCCAGAAAACAGCTCAGACCTCAGAGGGTTAATGAAGACTGATAGAACCCATTCATACCCAAACCTTCGATTACATTATTAGACATTAGCAATAATTTTCTGTCAAGTCCCATTTTACTAATAGCTCATAATATTGCTAAAACATACATAATCCATGGCTGCGGATAGATGTCATCAAGCAGTTTTTGAGCCGATTGTAATATCATTGGTTTCCATTTAGAGGTTAAATCAATGAGGCCTTGACTATCCTCAAACACAAGTACATCTAGTATGCCTGGATGAAGCCAATGAAAAATGAAATGAAAAAGTTCACAATGTTTTGGAAAAGCTGTAAAAGTCCTGTTGGAGGGTCTAAAACAGTGAGTCGATGCCACAACATTGAAGCAGCTAAGTTGTTTAATAATAATAATAATAAATATAGCTGTATATATATATATATATATATATATATATATATATATATATATATACACATACACTCACCTAAAGGATTATTAGGAACACCATACTAATATTGTGTTTGACCACCTTTCGCCTTCAGAACTGCCTTAATTCTACGTGGCATTGATTCAACAAGGTGCTGAAAGCATTCTTTAAAAATGTTAGCCCATATTGATAGGATAGCATCTTGCAGTTGATGGAGATTTGTGGGATGCACATCCAGGGCACGAAGCTCCCGTTCCACCACATCCCAAAGATGCTCTATTAGGTTGAGATCTGGTGACGGTGGGGGGCATTTTAGTACAGTGAACTCATTGTCATGTTCAAGAAACCAATTTGAAATGATTCGAGCTTTGTGACATGGTGCATTATCCTGCTGGAAGTAGCCATCAGAGGATGGGTACATGGTGGTCATAAAGGGATGGACATGGTCAGAAACAATGTTCAGGTAGGCCGTGGCATTTAAACGATGCCCAATTGGCACTAGGGGGCCTAAAGTGTGCCAAGAAAACATCCCCCACACCATTACACCACCACCACCAGCCTGCACAGTGGTAACAAGGCATGATGGATCCATGTTCTCATTCTGTTTACGCCAAATTCTGACTCTACCATCTGAATGTCTCAACAGAAATCGAGACTCATCAGACCAGGCAACATTTTTCCAGTCTTCAACTGTCCATTTTTGGTGAGCTCGTGCAAATTGTAGCCTCTTTTTTCCTATTTGTAGTGGAGATGAGTGGTACCCGGTGGGGTCTTCTGCTGTTGTAGCCCATCCGCCTCAAGGTTGTGCGTGTTGTGGCTTCACAAATGCTTTGCTGCATACCTCGGTTGTAACGAGTGGTTATTTAAGTCAAAGTTGCTCTTCTATCAGCTTGAATCAGTCGGCCCATTCTCCTCTGACCTCTAGCATCAACAAGGCATTTTCGCCCACAGGACTGCCGCATACTGGATGTTTTTCCCTTTTCACACCATTTTTTGTAAACCCTAGAAATGGTTGTGCGTGAAAATCCCAGTAACTGAGCAGATTGTGAAATACTCAGACCGGCCCGTCTGGCACCAACAACCATGCCACGCTCAAAATGTCTTAAATCACCTTTCTTTCCCATTCTGACATTCAGTTTGGAGTTCAGGAGATTGTCTTGACCAGGACCACACCCCTAAATGCATTGAAGCAACTGCCATGTGATTGGTTGATTAGATAATTGCATTAATGAGAAATTGAACAGGTGTTCCTAATAATCCTTTAGGTGATTGTATATATATATATATAATATATATACATACACACACACACACACACACATATATACATATATATATATATATATATATATATATATATATATATATATATATGCTCGTTTGCGCTTTAAAAAAGGGGGAATAATGTGAATAACGGACTTGATCGCGCCTGATATTCAACATGAAACAGACCGAAACGGCACTCTCTCCCCAAGCCTTCAAGTGTGCGTCACATTACATTATTTTGCTACTGGGTCAATGTAAATCTTAGTAGGTGATAGCATACAAATTCATAAATCTACAGGAAGTACTGTATGTATCTGCAGGGTGTCACTTGCCTTGTGTTGCCACATGAACAACTACATGTGCATGCCAAGCATAAATGAACAATACACAAACATGCAAAAATTCCTTGTCATTGCCGGTTTCCCTGATGTACTTGGCTGCATCGATGGGACACAAATCAGGATTAAAGCACCCACAGTGGATGAGAATGCTTTTGTGAATAAGAAAGGCTTTCATTCACTAAACACCCAAGTCATCTGTGACCCAAGTTTGTGTTTTTTAAACTGTGTTGCTAGATGGTGTTATGGAAAAATTCAGTATTTCTTATATTCATTTGTTTCCAAACTGTTAATTTCATTTAATCATGTGTTTCTGTGAGGGTTTCAAACAGCTGAATTGGGGGCAGGAAAGAGCAGATGTAATAAACCAGATGGGCCGGGAAGATAACAGATACCTAGGCACGAGAAAGAATTTTAGTCAGGAATACAGGGTGTCGTTTAGTAATAAAGTGAAGTCCCAGGCCCCCTCCTGAGGGAAGCAGGAGGTAATTTAGATCGTAAATGAAGGCCTTTTGGCTTCTCAGGGACAAGAAAAGTTTGACCTGCCCAGGGGGGTAGAAACCAGTCCATACCAGCTTGAGATATAAGATGTCTTTTAGGAAATTTACAGAAACGGGGAAAGGAGGAGTCAAGAATGTCAGAAACCTGTATAAAATGTCTATGTTTTATTGAGTCTGGAGGCATTCTGTTTCAAAGCTGGGTAGCTGCGGTTGTGAAAAGAATCCTCAAAGAATAAACCCTTTACTCTTTATTACAATTTTGCCTCTTGAAAGTTTCTTACACCTTTTGATGCTGTTTTTATTAACTTCTGAAAATTGCCTTTACAATGGCCAGGTTCAAAGCATGACAGCTTCATCCTAAGAAGATCAAACTTCTTTGAAAAATTTGATTCTGGGGAGTATCGTGGCATTCTGCTGGGTGATTCTGCCTACCCACTTAAAAAGTGGCTGATGACACCATACTTAAACCCTTCCACACAAGCAGAGGAAAAATGAAATTCTGCTCATACCAAAACACGGTAATGGTGGAAAGAAGTCTCTGTGTTTTAAAAAGGAGGTGGTCATGTCTCCACAGCGGTATGGCAGCATATTTTAATTTGTTTGATTGTTTATTTTATCAGTTTAGGCTAATATTTCACATAAAGTACAAGTTTTGAATACACTCCAAATGTCCTCGTTAAGAATTGCAATGGAGCCAGAGAGGGAAGCAAATGTGACAGGAGCATGCATTGTATTGCATAAATTGGCCATGCTGTGGAAGAGGTTAAGAAGTTGAGGAGGTCCCGCAGGAAGACCACTGTAGACAATTTAAAGACCCAGAAGTGCAAGAGGATGTAACTGTCAGGCGTTTCATCACACATAATAATTTAACTTAAATCACTAAAACACATAATTTAGCTTTTTATATAACATGTCAGTATTTGCCAATAAGTCCATACACAAATTGTTTAGAATAAAAAACGTCTCTGTTACGTATGTAACCCTCGTTCCCTAAGTAGGGTACGCCAGTGACAATAAAATGGGGGGTTTCACTTAGAAGCCTATCACCTTCGAGTATTACAAAACGAGCCAATGGCAATGGAAATGCCATGGGCCTGTGGAATTTGCATGCGTAACTACACCCTACCTCGTGGGTATATAAGGAAGTACGCCGCAACATGCAGATATGTTTCCTGCTGAGGAGCCGAGACTGAACTCTGTTCCCTACTCAGGGAACGAGGGTTACATATGTAACCAAGACCGGTCGCCCAACGGGGGAACCATGCACATGGAGGCACCTAGCCAATCGCAAAATCTGCCAGAGGCATAACTCTGGTGTTGGCGTCAGCAGTGCTGGAGGAACTGAAATGGAATGGTACATAGCCACCACCGCTGGTGGTAGGGTACTCAAACCTGCCTCGACCCGTCCAGGAGCCACACGTGGAGATTCCAAAGATCGGGACGAGGGTGCCATAGGGTGCACCATCTCTGAGAAAGGAGGTCCTTCCTCAGAGGAATTGGCCAAGGAGGGGCTGTCACGAGGAGCATGAGTTCGGAGAACCAAGTCCGGATGGGCCAAAGAGGCGCAACCAGAAGGACCTGCTCCCTTGTCTTCCCTGATCTTGCACAGGGTCTGTGCAAAAAGTCTCACAGGGGGAAACGCATACTTTCGGAGGCCCTGCGGCCAGGTGTGCGCCAGTGCATCCGTGCCGAGTCGTGGGAGGTGAACAGATCTACCTGTGCGTCGCCGAGAAAAGAGATCCTCTGCACGGGGCAAAGTTTGCTCTTCTCCCAGTTGACCCGAAGGCCCAGACGAGCTAGGTGCCGGAGCACTAGGTCCCTGTGCTCGCAAACCTGATCTCTAGGGCGAGCGAGGAGACTAAATCTGCCTCGTCCCCCCTTTATACCCTCTTGGGACCTGTCTCTGGTGCTCAGCGCATTGCAGAGACCTCCCTTCGAACCGCTGCAGTCAGCCGACTACCCTCCATCAAGAGGGTAGTGGACCTGTAAACGTTTTAGGTCGACGAATTGTGCCTAGAATTCGTCCCAGCTGACTCTCATGTTGTCTTGAGACCCCAGCCCGGATATGTGCCCAAGGTTTCTACCACGCCCTTCAGTGAACCTGCAAGCGCTGCCCTTGGAGGAGGCAGACCCAGCCCTGGCTTTTTCCTCTGTCCCGTCCACTCCTTGCAGTTATACATGGACAGAACTCAAAGCTTTAGGACTTCAGACCAGCTCTTCATCTGTTACGGAGGCCAGCAGAACGGAAAGGCTGTCTCCAAGCAGAGGTTAGCTCACTGGATAATGTATGTTATTGTCTTGGGCGTATAAATCCCAAGACGTGCCTTGCCCGTTCAGGTTGCGAGCACACTCAACTAGAAGTGTTGCTCTTTCCTGGGAGCTGGCTCTAGGCGCCTCGCTGACAGTACTGGCTAGCCAGTTCTTTCCCTTGGCAGAGACCGTTTTGCCGTCTCTGCCGGTGCACTTCCCCCCTAGGATTAGGGTTAGGATTAGACTTCCATATGTTGTACTACCATATGAATTGATATGACATTCTTGATATGACATTCCATATGACATTCTTCTTCCTGCTCCAGAGACTTCCATTGTTCAGACATACTGTTCGGACGCTCTTGCTTACTGCTCCGCGCTTTGCTCTATTGCTTTTACACTTTATCTCCTATATTTTTATATTTTACTTCCTTTTATCACCTAATTTTAACTTCAGCAAATCAGCACAGTGCTCAGACGACAAAGTTTGGATTACTACAAAAACGCAGAATTCTTTTACCCGACCAGCTTACATTCCGGGGAAAGGAAAACACAACTGCCTACACTCATAAGGATAAGAGAGAAAATGTCTCTTCTGGTTCAAGAATCTACTTGCTGCACTAACTGCCACAGACTTTTACAAAGGATTGCAGTTCTTGAAACAAAGTTACTTACGGGACCACCAAACTAGACGGAACTACAGGCCTGCTTCGATTGCACTGATTGGACTGTTTTTGAAGCTGCAGCCACCGATATGGATGAGCTCACAGATACTGTAACATCATATATCAGTTTCTGTGAGGATACATGCATTCCTACCAGGACATTCTTATCATTCACTAATGATAAACCATGGTTTACTGGGAAACTCAAACAGCTTCGTCATGCCAAAGAAGATGCTTACAGAAGTGGTGATAAAATCTTGTATAACCAGGCCAGAAACAGACTGACAAAGGAGATCAGAGTTGCTAAAAAAAGCTACTCTGAAAAGCTGAAAAAACAGTTTTCAGCCAACGACCCGGCATCAGTCTGGAGAGGCCTGAGGAACATCACCAACTACAAATCACCCCCCCCCCCCCATCTGTGGAGAATCAACAACTGGCTGACACTCTCAATGCATTCTATTGCAGGTTTGAGAAGCCCAGACTCACACCTCACACCCGCTCTGATGTGCACTTCACACATCCACCATCACCTCCTGCAACCCCTCTCCTCTCCCCTTCTGCCATCCAACCTGAGCTTAACCCTCTGAGGTCGACAAACGCGCAGGCGCGTTTTGCTGGATTTTCTCCACATTGTAGCACTATAAACTTAAATTACTGTCATTTATAGTCATACAGAAAAAAGAAATATAAAAAAAGAATCTGTGATATTTCTCCTTTTGTATGTGTCCACTTACAATCAAACCAAAACATTGTGCTTTTGTAAAATAAAGAAAATAAACAGGGTGTGCGTTCTGCCTCTGCGTCGCGGTGAACTTTTTTTCTTGAGCACCTCTATAAACTGAAACAAAACTCAGCGAATACTTGTCACACATTTATGAGCCATATACCTTTATAAACATTTAAGTGTGTACTTTTAAATGATCGGATTCAAAACGAAAACAAATATTCTCTGTTTAAGTAATTTGTATAAAACCAACAAGATGTCCAGCTTCTCAAACGCTTCCTCATTACAGTTAATTTGGCCACGCCCACTCGCGCAAAAGATATTCACATGCAAATCTCCACATGGACCGCGTCTCGCTCATTACCTCAACAACAAAACACTTCACTTCACTTTTCGTCGAGTTTGAAAGACGTGCCTGAGCTTACATTGGATTTAGGCTACCTCAGAAGAAAAAGAACGCGATTTGAAGACAAGAAAGGTGTAAGGTAAGAAATTCTTACATATTAGTTTGTTATTGTTGCATAAATGTCACGTTGCAGTTGAACTGTTGCTAGATATATGGGGAATATTATAATATTTAGACCCGTGTTTACTGTTACTGTGTTTGTGGATATCTGCTCAAACGTAGATATGTATATGGTAACCATAATGTTTTATATTTGAGCGCGATCGCGTTTGAATGTATCATATTTTTGATAGCGATCGCGTTTGAATGTATCATATTTTCCTGCGCGATCGCGTTTGAATGTACACATCATATTTTGAATGAAAGCAAAACGCACCAAACGGCTTCATGTTTTTATTATTGCCTATCTCATTTTATATCATCATAACGGATGGAAACATTTGAAGTAACATGATAATCAATATATTTTTCTCTAGCTTAGTTGTTACTGAAATCTTTTTGAAAATATATATAGGCTGCTATATTGTTATTATTTTATGCAGCACTGCGCATAGCCTATACCTACAAGGCACAACAAACCTGGTGTTCATTATATAATATATTGTTGGAAACATTTGTGTGAGTGTGTGTGTGTATTCTGTGAATTTTAAAAAGCAATTTTAACAAGAAAAATCTAAAATGTATTCCCAAAATCGTGCAGGCCTTTCTCTTGATATCAGTATGTTCACTTTTTTTTCTTTTTTTTTTTTTTTTCAGGGCCTAGATGCCACTGAGTCCTGCTGACTTCAACGTTCACAGTACATGTCTCTGTACATGAACATGGTACTTTTTTGTTGTGTATCTTTGGATTATGTTGTTTTGTAAATAAATCCAAACAATTTTAAAAGCCATTCTTTTTTAAATCTCCTCATTCTTTGTGCAAGGGTGGTCAGAATAATGGGCCCTGATAAGCTCCTAATAGGGCCATTAGGGAGGTTCTTTGTCTTTCTCAGGTGTGGAAAGCTTTCATATTAATGAGATGATCTGCCCCTTCGCATATTGCTTTATCACACAAAACACGTCGTAAAATTTTGTAAATCAATATATTGTCTTCTCTGAATGAGCAGTCAGGGTGATTGTCACATAGTTTTAGAGCAAATATTCTAGGCTACGTCATACAATTTTCAAAAGTCTTGTGAAGAAATAATCAGTATGGGTTTCATGACCTTATTTCAGTGAGAATTTATTTTTGTATTTTCACAAACCACGCATAAATGTCATTATCTCAAAACTACAAACTTTTACATACATGCTGCTGATATATTATTGTAGCAGAGTTTGTGCTGAATACAGTGTAATTAGACTTTAGCCATGAAAATGTCACAAGTAACAGAAATAACCACAAATGTCAGAGCATGTCAGAACACCACCAGGGCCCAGAAAACAGCTCAGACCTCAGAGGGTTAAGGTCTGCGTGGAGGACGTGAGCCGAGTCTTCAAAAAACAGAAGACTAGGAAAGCTTCAGGCCCAGACGGCATCTCATCTGCTTGTCTAAAAGCTTGTGCTGACCAACTGGCCCCAGTCTTCACACAGATCTTCAACAGATCATTGGAGCAGTGTGAAGTTCCCTGCTGCTTCAAACGCTCCACTATCATTCCGGTTCCCAAAAAAAATAAAATCACTGGACTTAATGACTATAGACCTGTCGCTCTCACATCTGTGGTCATGAAGTCGTTTGAAAGACTGGTGTTGGCCTATCTGAAGGACATCACTGGACCCCTGCTGGATTCCTTTCAGTTTGCTTACAGAGCAAACAGGTCTGTGGATGATGCAGTCAACATGGGACTGCACTATATCCTGCAACATCTTGACAGACCTGGGACTTATGCACGGATCTTATTCGTGGACTTCAGTTCGGCCTTCAATACCATCATCCCTGATCTTCTCACAGCCAAACTGACTCAGCTCTACATGCCATCCTCAATCTGTCAGTGGATCTCCAGCTCCCTGACGGACCGGCAGCAGCTAGTGAGACTGGGGAAACTCACATCCAGGACCCTCACCATCAGCACTGGCGCCCCCCAAGGGTGCGTTCTCTCCCCTCTGCTCTTCTCCCTGTACACTAATGACTGCACTTCTAAAGACCCCTCTGTCAAGCTCCTGAAATTTGCAGACGACACCACAGTCATCGGTCTCATCCAAAATGGTGACGAGTCTGCTTACAGACTGGGGGTTGAACAGTTGGCTGTCTGGTGCAGCTATAACAACCTTGAGCTGAACACGCTCAAAACAGTGGAGATGATCGTGGACTTCAGGAGAAAATCCCCAGCACTCGCCCCTCTCACCATCATGAACAGCACTGTGGAAGCAGTGGAGTCATTCAGGTTCCTGGGCTCTACCATCTCTCAGGACCTGAAGTGGGCAAATCACATTGACTCCATTGTGAAAAAGGCCCAGCAGAGACTGTACTTCCTTCGCCAGCTGAAGAAGTTCAATCTGCCACAGGAGGTGCTGATCCAGTTCTACTCAGCCGTCATTGAGTCTGTTTTATGCACTTCCATCACTGTCTGGTTTGGTTCAGCTTCCAAATCGGACATCAGGAGACTACAACGGACAATCCGGACTGCAGAGAGGATTATTGGTGCCCCCGTGCCAACCCTCCAGGACCTGTACTCTTCCAGAGTGAGGAAGAGAGCAGGTAAAATCATCACAGACTCCACTCACCCTGTTCACCTCCTGTTTGAACTGTTACCGTCAGGATGGCGACACAGATCACTGGCCACAAGAACATCCAGGCACAGGAACAGTTTCTTTCCACAGGCCATTTACCTCCTGAACACTTAACATGCCCCCCAAAGCATATGCCTGTAAGTGCAATACTCCCACTGTCTAGTGCAATAAACTCAGGTGATATTTATATCTATATTATTCATACTACAAAAATACTGTAAATATGTTCATAATCTGTAACATGCACTAGACTCCCACTGTCTAGTGTAATATTCTCTAATTCAGGTGATATTTATATTTATATTATTCATACTACTCAAATACTGTAAATATGTTCATAATATGTAAATGTTTATTCAGACTAAACCCAACTGTGACCCTACTTTTTTTTTTTTTTTTTTTTTTTTTTTTTACTATTTATACTATTTTTATTTTTATTCTTTTAAATATATTTTATTCTTAGAATTGTATTACTATGTTTCTTGTTGTATTTGTATTTGTATATGTGCACTGGAAGCTTCAGTACCAAGAAAAATTCCTTGTGGGTGCAAGCACACTTGGCAATAAAGCTCTTTCTGATTCTGATTCTGAAAAAAAAAAAAACACACAACAGAGCTTTGTCATGGACACCCTCAGCATATAGCCGGTGAGTCCCATGAAACTAGTACTCCCCGACAGGTAGAGAAACAAGCCGATCGACTTACAAATCGATGGCACAAACAGGGAGCGAGACCCAAAGGCACTCGAGACATCAGATTGTCACGAGCCTCAAATATTACCGCAGTAGCATCCTCTACCCCAGATAAAGCTCTGACAAGGATGACAAACACTGGTCTCCTACCACCACCTATACATCTAGAGAATAGATTTGAAGTACTAATGAATGTAAATGAGGAATCCCCAAATGTGATGAATGTGATCGAACACAGACTGAATGGACCAGTAGCTAACACTGATGCTAACTGGCGCTCAAGGTCGAGCAGACAGCGGCTCTCAGCTCAGAGCGCAGCCGAGCCCAGGACTCTAATAGTGGGTGACTCCATAATCAGAAACATTAGCAGCAGGGATACAACTACATGCTGCCTTCCGATGGGAACTTCAGAACATTCTGATGAAACATAAGACTGCAAATCGACTCATCATTCATGTGGGGAAGAATGATATTCATAAAGAGCAGTCAGAACTCCTTAAGAAGGATTTCAATTAACTTTTTGAAACACTTAAAAGACTGAAAGTTCAAACATTCATCAGTGGACCACTCCCAGCAAGAGGAACAAACAGGTTTTCACGGCTACTTCATTGACAATTTCAATCTTTTCTGGAGACAGAGACAACTATTTCATCGGGATGGCCATCACCCAAACAAACTTGGTTCAAGAGTGTTAAAGGACAATATCTACTTCTCCCTCAATCATCCTTCTGCAGTGTGTGTCAATCTGAACGGCACACACACACACACACACACACACACACACCTGGAAACAGTATGAATGACCACAGGACTTCACTTCAGCAGCAAAATGGACATGCGGTTGACATATCACACAAGGACAATGATAACACCACTCCGCCACAACAACCTCTGCTCACGGACACAATCTCAGCTGAGCCCTGCCCACAGAGCTCACCACAGACAGACATATTAGAACTGCTCCAAGATTCAGCACCCAAGGACGATTTCCTGGAAAACAGCCAGGGAAGCCAGGACAGCATATCACAGCCTCCGATAACACCTGAGCAAAAGCCCCTTTCACCAGACACGTTATCCCTCTCTCCAGCATCCCCACTTCTGTGTTTCTCACAGAAAATGGAAGATCTGGTGCATGCTGGAACCAAACTATCCCACTCTTTTGCTGCAAGCCCCCAGATACAAACCAAAAAATGGCAGGCATCTCAACCACCAAAGCATGCGCGCCGAGCTCGCCCTCCTCCTCCTGTGAGAACTCTTCGGCCTCTGCCAAAACGCCAGGGCCCACACCCTCCTCCATCTGCTCGAGGTGAACCAAAAACAACTGATACCAGCTCTCAGTGATATGTGTCGGGTCCCCGCTATGATAACAGTAACTTTCTCAAATGTTTACAGAACAAGCGGGAACCCAGTGTGCCTGTATCTTTCTCTATTGCTGTTCTATTACAAGATAGAAAGTCTAAGGCCTTCAATAGCCGTACAGCAAACCCAACTAATCTGATGCCTATTACATGTCAAACTAAGATTGCTGTGACAAAAAGTAAGACTGTTAAGTTAGCACTTTTAAACATTCGCTCACTTAAAAATAAATCACTTCTAGTCAACGACTTAACCACAAACAACCTGGACTTTATGTTTCTAAATTAAACCTTGCTAGAAGACAGCTGCAGTGCAACAGTCCTCAATGAAACATCCCCTCCTAACTTTACTTTTATGTGTCTGCAGAGCTGTTAAGAGAGGTGGGGGTCTAGCTGCTCTTTTTAAAGATATCTATCAATGTAAGCAAATATCATTTGGGAATTAGCCATCTTTCGAATATCTGGGTATTGTGTTAAAAGGTGCTCCACGCATTTTACTTATCATTATTTACAGGCCTCCAAAATACTCTCCAGCCTTTGCTGAGGACTTTACAGAACTGTTATCAACAATTACCTCAGAGTTTGACTGTTTTGCCATTGCTGGAGATTTTAACATTCACATAGATAGTGCAGAAAACAATATGGCAAAAGAAATCAAAACTGTTTAAAAAACTTTTGTTCTGACTCAGCATGTACATGGACCCACACACAATCATGGACACTAGATTTACTTTTCAGTAAGGGTCTAAACATTTCATCGATTGTTATTAAGGATGTAGCACTGTCTGATCATTTCTGTATTTTCTTTGATATATTGTTCCATATTGAAAGCATGAAGGCTGTCTTTGTAGATGTTATAATGGACTATAAGTTTTGTCTTCCGCCACATTCATAAATAGTACATTAGTGTTCTCATTTAAGCATCTCTTGACAGACACAGATCTAGCTTCAGTAGCAGGAGAGATCTAGGCAAAGCTAGACAGACTTTCTTCTCAAATATTATAAACAGCAATTTAAACAACACACGCACTCTTTTTGCTACTGTAGAGAGACTGACAAACCCCCCAAGCCAGATTCCCAGTGAAATGCTCTCAGACAACAAGTGCAGTGAGTTTGCTTCTTTCTTCTCTGAGAAAATCAATAATATCAGAAAGGTGATCAGCACATCCTTGAGTTGCTCTGGGGTCAGTCAGATCAGACCACCTGTGAAAGTAGTTACTATGTCTGATTTCAAAGAAATTGATGGCAAAATTTTGGAAGAAACCTTACAGCACCTTAAAACATCAACATGCACCCTTGACACACTTCCCACATCTTTTTTCAAAAGTGTGTTAAACAGATTAGAAGCAGATCTCCTAGAAGTGGTAATTGCCTCACTTCTCTCTGGGAGTTTTCCAAACTCCCTGAAAAGTGCAGTTGTCAAGCCCCTCCTGAAAAAGAGCAATCTGGATAAGACCATATTAAGCAACTATAGACCGATCTCAAATCTTCCTTTCATAGGCAAGATCATTGAAAAAGTTATCTTCAATCAGCTGAACAAATTCTTAAGCTTGAATGGATACTTTGACAATTTTCAATCTGGTTTCCGACCGCACCACAGCACAGAGACAGCGCTCATAAAGATAATAAACGATATTCGCTTAAATACTGATTCAGGCAAATTATCAGTGCTGGTACTACTCGACCTCAGTGCTGCATTTGACACTGTCGATTACAACATACTTCTTGACAGGCTGGAAAACTGGGTGGGGCTTTCTGGGATAGTCCTAAAATGGTTCAGGTCATACTTAGATGGGAGAGGTTATTATGCAGTGTTGTGTGTAACGAGTTATAAAGTAACGCGTTACAGTAACGTAACTACTTTTTCGGGTAAAAAGTAGTGTAACGTGTTACTACTAAAAATTTGGTAACGAAGCGTAGTTCCTTTTTCAATTTGGCGCAACGTTACTTTTCCCATGGATATATTTGACAGCGACACTGCCTCAGCTGCGCGCTTGAGAGAAGAGAACTGTTGAGAACTGAAGAAAACGATTTAGTTTCATATTTATGTTTAAATTAAATAAAATAACAATTTTGTGTGGAGACATGATTTTGACCACTTTATTAAGTTTGTTTTTGTAGAAAACCTGTATTTAAAGTGAATTTCCTTTTGTATTAATTGTATCTTAATTTTAATCAATGTTTTATCAATCAATTGCCTGAATTTAATAAGAAGTAAATTAAAGAAAACTATTTAGTTTCATATTTATGTTTAAATAAAATAAATAAATAAATAATTTAATTATGTTGATTCTATGAAAAGTGAAAAGCATGAGTAAGATCATAATTTTGTGCAATATATCGGGAGATAAATGGAGTGGGCAGACATGATTTAGACCACTTTATTAAGTTTGTTTTTGTAGAAAGACTTTCTTTAAAACGAATTTCGTTGTGTATTAATTGTATCTTAATTTTAATCAATGTTTTTACCAACCAATTAATTGCCTGAATTTAATAAATAAGTAAATATGGCATGCAAAATAATCATGACGGCACCAGCGCGTGAACTGGAGCTCGTCTCCATACTGTAAATGAACCGAAACTCAGATAAGCTATACTTGTCTCACAGACCTGAGAAATATATAGAAAGCTTGAATATGTGTACTTTTAAACAAAATATATTTTTTTCTCTCAAAATCTCTTTTTTTTTCTCCTACTACCTTAGGCCGGTGACACACTGGATGCGTGGCGTGAGCGTCTCAGCTGCGTGGCGTGTCCGTTTTTATTTCGGCTCCCATGTTAACAGGTTAGAGCTTGCACACTGCCTGCGTGACACGCGCGTCTCAGGCGCGGCTCGAGCCGCGCGGAAAACGCGTGCCTACTAGAAATAGAACCGACGCCTATTTTTCACGCGACACGCAAGCGTCTTGGAAGCGTTTCCAGGCAAAATTGAATAGGAAAAGATGTTTATATGACATTTTGACACGAATACATATTAATAAATGTCATTTTGATGTTTGAAAGTGTCTAGGGTTTGACATAAATGCAAATATAAATGCAATTTAAAAAAATATTATCGATTTTCAAATACTGCACCTGTCAATACAGAACGAAATATTCTATAGTCTATATTGCCGTCAACACTGCCGACGTTGTCTTTGCTGCTATATATTTATGTTTAACATGAAGTATAGGCCTTCCACAACTCTCTCCCCATGTCACCAATATGTCACCTAGCAGCAGCAGCGCCGCGTCAGACACGCTTCTGGTGTGCAAAGACATGGAAAACGCGATGCAGCCGCCACGCAGCTGACACGCAACAGAAACGCCACGCTCACGCCACGCATCCAGTGTGTCACCGGCCTTAGAGTGAGTCGTATGTCTGAAAACTAAGCTTATGTCTTCTATATCATTTTGTCCTATGCTATCAAGACGCGATTAGCACCGGTGTTAGAGAGCAGGAGCGCTTTATTGGCTGTTGCCGAAATTTAAAGTTCGGTGGATAGGGGGAGCGGAGCGGAGAGAAGTGGTGCGGGCGCGCTGCTCATCGCGGAGTGTCGCACTCTACCCCATGATGCAGAGCCGGCTGAGAATAAAAGTTGCCGCACACAGCAGCGCCAATGAGAAGGACTTTTTTTCTTTCGAAATTGATACTATTTTTTATAATAAAGAGCACAAAATAATTACCTGTTATGTCCTCCATTGTATAACTTTATGTCTACATATTTAGGAACAGATATTGGGTTCTGCCCAAAGTCAAGCAACATAAAAGTAACGTAATAGTAACGTAAAAAGTTACTTTCCAAATGGGGTAACTAAGTAAAGTAACGGATTATTTTTTTAAAAAGTAACGAGTAATGAGCAAACACTACTTTTTAAAAGTAACTTCCCCAACACTGTTATTATGTGAGTATAGGATACCATAAGTCTGAGTGGACATCCATGACATGCAGAGTCCCTCAAGGGTAAATTCTTGCGCCACTCCTGTTCAACCTGTATATGCTCCCAATGAGCCAAATAATGAGAAAGAACCAAATTGCTTACCACAGCTATGCAGATGACACACAGATCTACTTAGCCCTTTCGCCTAATGATTACAGCCCCATTGACTCCCTGTGCCAATGCATTGACGAAGTCAACAGTTGGATGTGTCAAAACTTTCTTCAATTAAACAAAGACAGAACTGAAATCATTGCATTTGGAAACAAAGATGAAGTTCTCAAGGTAAACGCAAACCTTCACTCTAGGGGTCAAACAACTAAAAATCAAGTCAGGAATCTTGGTATGACACTAGAGTCAGACCTTAGTTTCAGTAGTCATGTCAAAGCAAAACAACTAAATCAGCATACTATCATCTGAAAAATATTGCAAGAATTACATGCTTTGTTTCCAGACAAGACTTAGAGAAACTTGTGCATGTTTTCATCACCAGCAGGGAGGATTATTGTAATGGACTCCTCACTGGCCTTCCCAAAAAGACCATAAGACAGTTGCAGCTCATACAGAACGCTGTGCCAGGATTCTGAGAAGAACCAGAAAATATGAACATATCACACCAGTCCTCAGGTCTTTACACTGGCTCCCAGTTAGATTTAGGATTGATTTTAAAGTATTATTACTGGTATATAAATCATTCAATGGCCTAGGACCTCAATACATTGCAGATATGCTCACTGAATATAAGCCCAACAGATCACTCAGATCATTAGGATCATACAGTATCAGCTAGAAATACCAAGGGTTCACTCTAAACATGGCGAGTCCGCTTTTAGCTATTATGCCAGCCGCAGCTGGAATCAGATTCCAGAGGAGATCAGATGTGCTCCAACAGTAATTACTTTTAAATCCAGACTCAAAACACATCTGTTTACCTATGCAATGAGCACTGTGCCGCTGTTCGTCTGACTGTTTGTACTGTACTGTATTTTATTTTATTTTTATAAACTGTTTTAATTATTCTTATTTCTTTTTATTATTTTAATTTCTTCTATGTAAAGCACTTTGAATTGCCATTGTGTATGAAATGTGCTATATAAATAAACTTGCCTTGCCTTACCCTGCTTGGCTAATCCATATGTGTATTCTCCACGCTCCCTCACGGCAAGTCGCCACTTCCGCAGCGTTCCCCTTCCACTGGAAAGGGCACGCTTTCCCAGTGTTATCCTATATTCTCACTGAGAGTTTCTTGCAGTACATCAGTGGCTGGACTCCCCTTATAAGCTTCTGCCCCTAACAGAGGGAGAGAAGTAAAGCTTAGGCAGAGCCCTGGGCCAACGTTTGGTAACACTTTATTTTGATAGTCCGTTCGTTGAGACTATACTAGTTATTAGTAGCCATTCAGTAGCTTGTCAACAGTGCATCAGTTGACATTCAACAACACTGTTTCAACTGACAAGTAACATACGTTCAACTGACTGCCTATAGACTATAAGGTACAATTCAAGTGTTAATCTACAGATTTTACAAAAAAGTGCCTGTTGACTGCCAATGTTATTTTGCAACAGGTTATTAACCAATTGGCGACTAACTTTCAATTGTCAACTAACTTTGTGTAGATTGAGTACCAACAACTCAAGATCAATCTGTCAGTTAAAAGTCAACAGTCATGTCAGCATATGAAGTATTTGATACTGTATATCCTACTCAAGGGGTCTCATTTGCATCAAATTAATGATTATTTTAGCTGATTTAAAAATGTTTTTAAAAATGTTTTAACCATTTGTAGATAATCTGTTGATAGTCAACTAAAGATTACATGTAGTTGCTTATTTGTTGCTTGTTAACAAAGAAATTGTTTATGATCAGTAGACTATTAATAGACATTCTCAACTAAGCGTTAGTAGATATATTTTAGGACTATCTAATTAAAGTGAAAAAGTTTATATCAGTAGAAAGTATATAACCTATCAACAGATTAATATATTGTTTATGATCAGTTGACTATTAATAGACATTATACACTAAGTGTTAGTAGATATCTTTTAGGACTATCTAATTAAAGTGAAAGACAGTTGATATCAGTAGAAAGTCTATAAGCTATCAACAGATTGCATACAAACCTGACTGAAGTAGAACAAACACTATCGCCAGCACATCAGAGAAAAAAAAAATCACTTTTATTAAAAAAAAATAATAATAATAATACAACCCATTATTTACTAGGATATCACGATCACATCTGAACCATCTGATTATGTGAAAAAAAATATATTGAGCATTCCAAATGAGAAAACTCTCAATAGTCTACACATCATTTCAAATGCCAGAGGCCAAGATCAAAAGTTATAAACAACAAATAACAATAATTATTAAAGGGTTACTTCAGGATTTAGCATTAAGCTTTGTATTAGTAGAAAACCTGTAGTATTTTCGAATTACCATGCTTTCCCCCCTCATATCCCCCTGAGAGGAGAGATTTATGTATTTTTTGTCTGGAAAAAATCCTCCGATGACGCAAAAATCGTCATTTTGCGTCATCGGAGGATTTTCTGGCCAGAGGCTAAAGACTACAGCCAGTAGATGGCGTTGTTCCGCATGTTTTCAACCCGCCCATAGAGGGTGGGATCTCACTCACAGAATGTACACAGTATCAGCCGTCTTTCTTTGGAAGCTAAGCTAGCATGCTCTTGTTCTGTGGAGAAAGCTGAATAATAGGAGAAAGCTGAGTAAGTAGGGGTTACCATCTTTTTCCCGGACTTGTCCGGCGGGCGAGATCGTTAAAAATGTACGGGATTCGGCTTTTGCGTTCTGCGGTCGCCATTCAATGTTTACATGCACACCTCTCGTTTCAATCTAGCTGAATTAATTCCGATCGGTGAATCTGACTGTAGTGTTTACATGAACGCTAAACAAGGTTAGGATAGGTTGATGTGCGTTTTAACATTGCTAAGAAAATTCCCGCTCCTCCGTGAGAGATGCGAGACCCGGCGCGTCTCAGTAATGAAGCCACCGGCCTCGCGCCGTTCTCCCGCGGCCGTCAGCCTCGTCCTGCTCGCCACAGTAAACATGATGAATGGCGACTGTAGAACGCAAAAGCCGAATCCCGGACATTTTGGGTCTCTAAATCCCTGGCAAACTCATCACTTACTTAGGCTAGCCTTGTTGTTTTCAACTGTGCTCTCTAACCGGTAGGCGTGGCCTCCTAAGGCAGCGAAGCAAGTGCATTCTGGGAGTTGTTGTCTTTCATCCACATAAGCCAAAAATACATTTTCTGGCTTTTCTCAGTCTAGAAAGCTCCAAATTCAAAAATTTCTCCACATTTCTTCTACTTAAATGACCTATTTTAAATACACATTCATCTTCCCAGAGGTGAAGTATCCCTTTAATTAATACATTTAGCCTTTCATGACAGTAAGTTTTACAGAAAATCGCATTTATTAAATGCAGTTTAACGTTATAACAGTTACTCATTTAAGAAATAATCTCTGTTCCTGCTGCAAACTCGCTTCGGAGGATTAACAGACAAGACTATAGATTAAACCCTGAACAATACCTTCTTTAATCGTTTAACCATTTTGTAACATTTAGTTTATTTAACGTTACGGTGAGACACAAAAGGCGTTTTCTCTTATAGAACCATAATACACCAAAACACAACAAAATACATAATTTTTATTAGCTAACGTAACGTTAGATGTAATCCAAATCTTTATAATCCATACGCAAGCAAGAAACAGATCCAAATTCAGCCCTTCATCCACATCCAGCGATCTCCATCTCCATTCTCAGCAGCGATCGTAAATGTCAAATCCCGCGCTCGTGATGAATTTAAATTCAAAAATTGCGCCCTCAAGAAGCGTTACGACATGCTTTACGGCAGTGATATCAAACGCTCATTGGCTCTCGCCTGCTTCGTCACAGATTGCTGCATGCCGTGTTTCAGTTGAAACAACATTGAAATGCAGAAGAAGCGTGCGCGCCGTCTTCACGCAGAGGGAAGCTGGGTTAACATTTTCATGGATTAATAACTTAAATTCTGCTCTGTCCCCTATACAAAACTATTATATACTGCCAGAGAGGACTGCAACACATCGTCATTTGAGCGACTTTTGGTACTGATTTACATTTTCGCAATAAATTATTATGATTACACATCTGTTGTTTTTCTTCATAGTTTAAGCCTGCATAGTTTTAAGAAATGGTTATGGGTAGGTTTAGGGGCAGGAGTAGGATTAATTTTAGCCTGGGTGCCAGCCCGAACCCCGCCCACAACATTTTTTGGTCGGGAAGTTCGGTCTGGACTCGATCCATTGAGGAGTAATTATGCACGGCTCCCAGAAGGCCGAGCCAATCAAATTGCCAGGACGGGCTTTAATCGATGATGGACAGATGATCTGCGGTTACGTAATCACACACGTCATCAAAGAGCGGTTGGGTTGAATTAGTTTACAACAAAGATGACTTCCGCTGAAGAATTGAGATTTCACGAGTTCACACTTACAAATAAGTCAGATAGAATAAATGCGTATATGACGTGCTGCCCGAGGAGAGGGCTGTGGGCTCGGTAGCCATACTCCCCCCGTGTTCCTGGTTGTGAGAGAACAAGACAAGAGTGAGGATTCGGGGTGGTGGAGGGATGCTGAAAAACTGTCAAGGAGTGTTAGGTAAGTTGACAGAGTTAATATGCCTCCTCATGCTGACATAGGGTAACGTTAGACATGGTATTGTTTGATGACAAGTTGATATTGGATTGATTATTTGTACGTGCTCCTCCCGAACTTTGTTTATGAAACATCATGTGTAGATTCCGCCATCGCGTCTGTTATAGAAGATATCCACAGCGCATTCATTTTAAAAGAGGAACAGAGAGCCGCAACATTTTGTTGGTTGAAAATATGAATGAAGAACATGCGTCATTTACTCCGTTGCTCTGATTGGTTGTAGGTCTATCCAATTGAGTGCAGAGTTTTTTTTTCCTGGTTCGGTTGAGACACGCCCCATAATCAAAGCCCTATGAAGCAGTATCAGACTCACATTCTGACTAGATTATGAGTATGACGAAGTCAGGCTAGTTAGTTGTGAGATTTTCATGGCTAAAGTCGGATTACACTGTATTCAGCACAAACTCTGCTACAATAATATATCAGCAGCATGTATGTAAAAATTTGTAGTTTTGAGATAATGACATTTATGCGTGGTTTGTGAAAATACAAAAAAAAAATCTCACTGAAATAAGGCCATGAAACCCATACTGATTATTTCTTCACAAGACTTTTGAAAATTGTATGACGTAGCCTAGAATATTTGCTGCAAAACTATGTGAGAATCACCCTGACTGCTCATTCAGATAAGACAATATATTGATTTAAAAATTTTACGACGTGTTTTGTGTTAGAAAGCTTTATGCGGGAGCTCATTAATATGTAAGCTTTTCTCACCTGAGAAAGACAAAGAACCTCCCCTAACGGCCCTATTAGGATCTATCAGGCCCTGCCATTCTGAGCAACCTTGCACAATACTGTAAATGAGGAGATTTAAAAAAGAATGGCTTTTAAATTGTTTGGATTTATTTACAACACAACATAATCCAAAGATACACAACAAATGCCAAAAAAGCACTTCAAAGACAGACCTTTGTGCCATTCCTAAAAACATTGTACATACCTTTCATTTCCAAGATTTTCACTTTAGCGTGTTCACGTACAGAGACTCATGTGAATGTTGAAGTCCTCAGTGGCATCTGGGCCCTGAAAAAAAAAAAAAAGTGAACATACTGATAATCAAGAGAAAGGCCTGCATGATTTTGGAAATAAATATTAGATTTTTCTGGTTAAAATTGTTTTTTAAAATTCCTTTTTAAAATTCACAGAATACACACACACACACACACACACACACAAATGTTTCCAACTAATATAATGAACACCAGGTTTGTTGTGCCTTGTAGGCATAAGGTATATGCGCAGTGCCGGATAAAATAATAATAACAATAAATAACCTATAGCAGTATAAATCTTCCAAAAGATTTCAGTAACAACTAAGCTAGAGAAAAATATATTGATTATCATGTTACTTCAAATGTTTCCATCCGTTATGATGATATGAAATGAGATAATAATAAAAACATGAAGCCGTTAGGTGCGTTTTGCTTTCATCCAAAATATGATACAGTACATTCAAACGCGATCGCTATCAAAAATATGATACATTCAAACGCGATCGCGCTCAAATATAAAACATTATGGTTACCATATACATATCTACGTTTGAGCAGATATCCACAAACACAGTAACAGTAAACACGGGTCTAAATATTATAATATTCCCCATATATCTAGCAACAGTTCAACTGAAACATGACATTTATGCAACAATAACAAAATATGTAAGAATTTCTTACCTTATCTTTCTTGTCTTCAAATCGCATTCTTCTTCTTCTGAGGTAGCCTAAATCCAATGTAAGCTCAGGAACGTCTTTCAAACTCAACGAAAACTGAAGTGAAGTGTTTTGTTGTTGAGGTAATGAGCGAGTCCGCGTTCCATGTGGAGATTTGCATGTGAATCTCTTTTGCGCGAGTGGGCGTGGCCAAATTAAAAATAATTAGGAAGCAACTTGAGAAGCTGGACATCTTGTTGGTTTTATACAAATTACTTAAACAGAGAATATTTGTTTTCATTTTGAATCCGATCATTTAAAAGTACACACTTAAATGTTTATAAAGGTATATGGCTCATAAATGTGTGACAAGTTAGCCTGGTTAAAACCTGACCCTTCTCAGTTGAAACTGAGTGTAGGATCTGGAGAAGCTATGTAGACAAATCATTTCCAAAGGGGCGTCACCAACCGATGTTGCTCAGCTTGTTTGAAAGGTGATCTGACCAATCATACTTCGCCATCCGCCATTTTGTCCGACAAAGCAGTCAGGAGAGTAGATTAACATAGATTTGAACTTGAAAAATGGAGTGTACTGACGCCTTTCCGTGGTTAAAACAACATTCCTTTTTATGTTTGTTCATGTTTATTTGAGGCTATAAATTAACTAGAAGGAAGAGATGATCGGTTCACAAGAACAGCTTTAACTGATGCTCTACAGCGATCTGTCACGGCACATTAAAGAGCAACAAAACGGTATTTATTGTTTAAATTTCTTTTAAAAAAATACCAAATTTGAAAGCTGAGACTTTGTTTAATATGTTTAATATCAAACGTAACCGAAAAGTAGCCTGCTCTGTCCTGTCTGCCAGAGTGTTGTCAGTCTCCTCTCTGCTCCGCAATGTATTTTTCACTGCGTGTGCGTGAGAACTCCTTCAGCGTCGCTGCGCTGTCGTCATCATGTAAATCCCTCCCCAAACGTTTCTGATTGGTGCCGCGATTTCGGCGGCACAGAAATGAGTTTGAATGGGCTCTTCTCCAGACTATCCTGGAGAGAGAATGAAAATTCGCAGGAAGTAGTCTGGGTTTTCCCAGGCTAGTGACAAGTATTCGCTGAGTTTTGTTTCAGTTTATAGACGTGCTCAAGAAAAAAAAGATCACCGCGATGGAGAGGCAGAACGCACACCCTGTTTATTTTCTTTATTTTACAAAAGCACAATGTTTTGGTTTGATTGTAAGTGGACACATACAAAAGGAGAAATATCACAGATTCTTTTTTTATATTTCTTTTTTCTGTATGACTATAAATGACTGAGTAATTTAAGTTTATAGTGCTACAATGTGGAGAAAATCCAGCAAAAATAAAACTGGCATTTCCCTACACATCTCTGTCCATAAAGTGTTTTATTCTTTTTATATTCTGTATAAAATGAGTAGTTTATATTTAGGTTTGGGAGTAGGGTTAAGGGAACTTACATTTATCTATAAAACAGTATAAGGGAAATGATACAGATATCTTTATGATTCGTAAACGTTTTGTAGCTGTGAATTCGTAATAATTCTACGTTGCAGACATGTCTGTATCATACGTTTCAGCATCTATCCAAACGTACAAAAATATGTTTTCAATCTGTTGATAGGTTATAGACTTTCTACTGATATAAACTGCTTTTCACTTTAATTACACTCAAAAAAATGACTCATTGGACAAACTCAATTTAATTGATGGCAGGATTTCCATCCAATAAATATGTGTAGACCCAACTTATAAAAAACTAATTCATGCAATGAAATGTAATTAAGTTGGTCCAACTCAATTTTGACTAACTTAAATGAGTTGGTCCAACTCAATTATGAGCAACTTAAATGAGTTGGTCCAACTCAATTTTGACCAACTTAAATGAGTTAGTCCAACTCAATTTTGACCAACTTAAATGAGTTGGTCCAACTAAATTTTGATCAAATAATTTAAATGAAATGGATACATTTAAAAATAAGTTTTATGCTTCTTAAACTTAAATTAGAACATTTAATTTAAAAAAAACAATTAGGAAATCCTTATTTTGTACCCCATAGAGACAAGAGACAAATCTTGATCGAGATGTTTTTATTTAAAACTCAATAGTGCAATAGTTATTTAATGTGAAAAGTACTTAGAAAAATGCAAGTACACATTTTAAAGCCTTTTTCCAAACATGTACAAATGTCTTTGTTCTTACTGAACACAAAGGAAGATATGTTAAAGAATATGGGAAACTGAACAGTTCTGGGCCACCCTTGACTTCCATAGTAGGAAGAAAAAATAACAACTATGAAAGTCAATGGTGGCCCAGAACTGTTAAGTTTCCCATATTCTTTAACAAATCTTCCTTTGTGTTCATCAGAACAAATACATTTATACAGGTTTGGAACAACCCCGGGATCAGTAAATGATGACAGAATTTTCATTTTTGGGTGAACTATCCCTAAAGACAAGAACGACAGAAATACACACAAAAAGTGTGTAAGAAAAAGCATGTAAGAGTGTTAAAAAATAATAATAATGTGTGGTGTGTGTGTGTGCATAAGTATGTTAATGACTCAATATACAACAATGTATTCTCAAATAATTCTCATTGTGTTCTCAAAAAAAGTGCACATCTCATGCAAACAGCTTGATTTTAAGTTGCTGGATTTTTGCATTCAGCCTATGTCCATCCAAATTCATTAGGATTTTCTGGATAAACTTGAAGGTGTACTTGAGGTTGTCAGGAAAATTAAGATCAAGAGCATAAATGAGACCGAACAGCATGATGAATGCCAGGATCACGCAGTCTAGGTCCCTCAAAACCTTAATGCCCTCGATCACAACTCCTATGTCTGCTGTACAATCTCCTCTTTGGATTTTGTAAATCCCCATTTTCTGCATCCTCAGTGGCCTGGACAAAACACAAAACACTTTGGTTAAGCCCAGGTGAATTTGACCCTTTATATTTTAAAAGTAATCAGCAAATTGCATTGCTACTTTTCACTTTTGCTATTACATTGTTGGCTGCCATTTATTTCCATTTTATGGACATAGGCATACACATCTGAAAACTTCTACAAATTCTATTGTGTTCAGATGAACAATGAAAGGCATACACAAAGTTATTACCCCTGCAAAATTATTACTATTAAAAATATTATTTTATTAAAATGAATAAAACAAAATGATTATTCCACTAATACATATTTTATTGTGAAATTAAAATGAAAATTGAGCATTTAATAATAATCAATCATATATTCTTTTAAAACATAAAAGTACTAACAGAATTGTTGTTATATTCATAAT
This sequence comes from Scardinius erythrophthalmus, assembly GCF_964197995.2. Classification (NCBI taxonomy): domain Eukaryota; kingdom Metazoa; phylum Chordata; class Actinopteri; order Cypriniformes; family Leuciscidae; genus Scardinius; species Scardinius erythrophthalmus. The sequence continues at coordinate 25,003,590 of NC_138237.1, read as the reverse complement.
AATCACTTACCACATACTCCTTGAAGAAAGAGTCTGGATCTTCAGTCAGGTAGATCATCAGGCCTTTCAGGGTGCACTCTCTCCTGATGTTTATGTTGTCACACTATAGCAGGGGGAAAATCAAGACTGAAATTAGCCAAATGCAGAAAGCTGTACAATAACTAGACAAAACAGAAGACATTGCATGCATTTATACTAACAGAGTCTCTGATCGCCAGGGCGTTTTTGATCTTTTGCCCCTTTACTCCTCCTTTGCTCTTGAAGATCTGCATCAGTTTATCTGAAAAGTGGTCCAGCTGTAGGAGCATTGACTGCAGTGGCTTCGTAGTGATCTGCAGGATATCTGCTTACACCTTCAAAATGGAAAAAAACAACAACAAAAAACAATTTCTTACTACGAAAAGAACCTAATATCGACTAAAATAAAACACTACATAACATGTTTACTTACTTCACTCTGCTGAAAGAGAGCTGGCCATTGATTCTTGAACACCTCTATCATGGGCACTGGCTGACGACAATGGGTTTGAAGTCTATTAATGAATGTGGATTGTGTTTCCGGTATCTGTGGGTGTTAAATGTACTGTAAAGATTACTTTCAAATGCACATCCTACAAACATACACTGAACTGTTTCATTATGCCTGAGATGTCCATTTATGTGTTGAAAATAATCTTTCTGTTGCTAGCTCCTTGCATGAACACACATGATACTGGAATGTTGTTAATTCTTCTGGCTTTGGAGTTTCCTGTTTAGCATGTATTTTGTATGTGTGATTAAGAAGCTTACTCCATGTACTAAACGTGCATGGGCAATCTGTGTATGGACATGGATAGCGAAAACTGCCCCTAAAGCACACATGAGTCTGCCTAAAATGCTGCAGAAACAAATACCTGCTAGCTAGTTTCGATGGACACATTCTTTGCACTAAAAAAGAAACAATCCTAAAAAGAAGAATAAAAAAGTATTATAAGATACCATATTTAACAAATGACACAAGCAGCCTAAATCAGAATATTTGAATATGACTTACTATAAATAGGAGGTTGCTGTTCACCTGGTCATGTTCATAAAACTGTGAAAGAGAAGATGTTGATTAGGAGTGGGAACCAGTACTCACATGAAAATATGCTTTTTGTTTACATGGTTCTGTTTTACCCAACTCGTTCACTTAAAGGATTAGTTCACCTCAAAATGAAAATTTCCTGATAATTTACTCACCCCAATGCCATCCAAGATGTTCATGTCTTTCTTTCTTCAGTGGAAAAGAAATTAAGTTTTTTGAGGAAAACATTTCAGGATTTTTCTCCACACATTGGACTTCAACGGTAACCAAATAGTTGAAGTCCAAATCAATGCAATTTCTAAAGGGCTCTGAAGTGCTTCAAAGGGCTCTGCATGATCCCAGCTGAGGAATAGGGTCTTATCTAGCGAAACAAAAAAATCCTGAAATGTTTTCCACAAAAAACTTAATTTCTTTTCCACTGAAAAAAGAAAGACATGAACATCTTGGATGACATTAGGGTGAGTAAATTATCAGGAAATTTTCATTTTGAGGTGAACTAATCCCTTAATATTACAATTCTCTCAAGTAATTAAATTGATTTTAAAATAATTTTAAATGTTTACTTGGTACAATTGTCTATATCGTCTACAATTGTCAAAAACAGACGACTATCGTCCATTCTGTCACATTTTTCAGGTGTTCTGATGTAACTTAGGCTAACCCGTCTGTCACTTGCTCTGATTTATCTTGGGCAGCTCAGCTACGATGTTGTAAATAGGTAGTTTATGATCAAAGTAATCTTAATATTGAGATATAAGTTCTACCTTATGTACGTTACCTCTAGTTTTAATTATTTAAACAGGTCTTTGAACAAAAAAGGCCTGTCGTGTATTTTTTCCCCCACAGCGCTTAATGTCATATGGTGATTGTGAAACACGGAACACCTCACTTCATGATTTTATGGTGAAATGTCTTATTTTTCATGTTAGGCAGGTCAAATTTGATCAAGAAAAACGCAATGTGGCCAATTCAGCGTGAGTGAGTGACGCAGCTAAAAATAGACTCGGCGCCGAAACAATCGAGGCGATCGCAAGCCTCCAATTCATTTTATGACGGATATATCAATCCAGCTAGCAAGCCAATAAGTTAAGAACCAATTTTGCACAGTTACAGTCAAATTCGGGATCGTTAGACTGGTCTAACACAGAATTTGCACGTTGCGTGAGTAAGTAAAGCTATCGAAGGGACACTTAAAACAATTCACCTTGCATAACTTTCACTGCTGTTGCATATTTCACTCAAAATCATGATATAAGTTACACATCCTCTTACAGTGAAATAAATTCTTTATTACAAATACTCAAACAAGATAATACTTACCAATAACGAATACGACGTTGCAGTCCTTGCAGCGGCAGACGATAAAATGGCGGCCACACCCTCTGAGCATGTTCTTCTCTGAGCTTGTCTTGCACATGCGCAAATGACGCTCTCCGAAGCCAAATTAATTTGAGTTAACCAAATTAAATGAAATCTCATAGATGACACTATTTATACATTTTACGTTAGACTTATTAAATATATATACGTATTATTCCTAATCAGATATATTTAAATAAAGTGAACACAATTTAAATGTGTCATACCTAAGAAGGCCTTGAATAATTTTTTTGAGTGTATAGTCCTAAAATTTATCTACTAACACTTAGTGGATAATGTCTATTAATAGTCTACTGATCATAAACAATTTATTTGTTGACAAGCAACAGATCTAATCTTTAGTTGACTATCAACAGATTATCTACAAATGGTTAACAATTTTTTAAAAACAGTTTTAAATCAGCTAAAATAATCATTAATTTGATGCACATGAGACCCCTTGAGTAGGATATACAGTATCATATACTTCATATGCTGACATGACTGTTGACTTTTAACTGACAGATTGATCTTGAGTTGTTGGTACTCAATCTACAGAAAGTTAGTTGACAGTTGAAAGTTAGTCGCCAATTCGTTAATAACCTGTTGCAAAATAATATTGACAGTCAACAGGCACTTTTTCGTAAAATCTGTAGATTAACACTTGAATTGTACCTTATAGTCTATAAGCAGTCAGTTGAACGTATGTTACTTGTCAGATGAAACATCCATCCATCCATCCATCCATCTTCTACCGCTTATCCGGGGCCGGGTCGCGGGGGCAGCAGTCTAAGCAGGGATGCCCAGACTTCCCTCTCCCCAGACACTTCCTCCAGCTCTTGCGGGGGGACACCGAGGCGTTCCCAGGCCAGCCGGGAGACATAGTCTCTCCAGCGTGTCCTAGGTCTTCCCCGGGGTCTCCTCCCGGTGGGACATGCCCGGAACACCTTCCCGGGAAGGCGTCCAGGAGGCATCCGGAAAAGATGTCCGAGCCACCTCAACTGACCCCTCTCGATGTGGAGGAGCAGCGGCTCTACTCTGAGCTCCTCCCGAGTGACCGAGCTTCTCACCCTATCTCTAAGGGATCGCCCAGCCACCCTGCGGAGAAAGCTCATTTCGGCCGCTTGTATCCGGGATCTTGTCCTTTCGGTCATGACCCACAGCTCATGACCATAGGTGAGAGTAGGAACGTAGATTGACTGGTAAATCGAGAGCTTCGCCTTGCGGCTCAGCTCCTTCTTCACCACGACAGACCGGTACAGGGACCGCATTACTGCAGAAGCTGCACCGATCCGCCTGTCAATCTCCCGTTCCATCCTTCCCTCACTCGTGAACAAGACCCCAAGATACTTGAACTCCTCCACTTGAGGCAGGAACTCTCCACCAACCTGAAGCGGGCAAACCACCCTTTTCCGACTGAGAACCATGGCCTCGGATTTGGAGGTGCTGATTTTCATCCCAGCCGCTTCACACTCGGCTGCAAACCGTCCCAGTGCATGCTGGAGGTCCTGGTTTGATGAGGCCAACACGACAACATCATCCGCAAAGAGCAGAGATGAAATCGTGTGGTCCCCAAACCTGACCCCCTCCGGCCCCTGGCTGCGCCTATAAATTTTGTCCATAAAAATTATGAACAGAACCGGCGACAAAGGGCAGCCCTGCCGGAGTCCAACACGCACCGGGAACAAGTCTGACTTACTGCTGGCAATACGAACCAAGCTCCTGCTCCGGTCGTACAGGGACCGGATAGCCCTTAGCAAAGGGCCCCGGACCCCATACTCCCAGAGCACCCTCCACAGGCCGCCGCGAGGGACACAGTCGAATGCCTTCTCTAAATCCACAAAGCACATGTGGATTGGTTGGGCAACTCCCATGAGCCCTCCAGCACCCTGTAGAGGGTATAGAGCTGGTCCAGTATTACACGACCGGGACGAAAACCACACTGTTCCTCCTGTATCCGAGGTTCTACTATCGGCCGGATTCTCCTCTCCAGTACCCTGGCATAGACTTTCCCAGGGAGGCTGAGAGTGTTGTTGAATGTCAACTGATGCACTGTTGACAAGCTACTGAATGGCTTATAACTAGTATAGTCTCAACGAACGGATTATCAAAATAAAGTGTTACTCAACGTTTTAGTAGGGATCCCATTTCTGTCGGTCTCCTCCAACGAACGTCTTGGTTACGTTCGTCCCATCGCCATGTTGTTGTACTATCGCTGTGGGGCCAGGACTCTGGCTCGGCTCCTCAGCGAAAACCAAAGATGCGTTGCACCTTCTGCTCATTATATACCCACGCTGCAAATTATTGCATGCCAATGTGCATTGGCTTGTTTAGTTTCTCTTGAAGTAGATTGGTCTCTCTGCAAAGATCCCATTTCTGTCGGTCTCCTCCGTCAAACGTCTCCGTTCCCTCTGTAAGGTCCGATATATTGGTCCAACGCCGGTTCGCCAATACATGGGGAAGGTTATCACGTGTTCTGTCCTCACTCATGCAAAGTATTGGTTGGTTAAATTTGCAATACATTAATCATGTATTCTCTTTTTATTTCATCTGACTCCATAAATGAAAAGGTTTTAAGATATCTTTGGATCATTAATTGTGAGCGAATGTTTGACAATTCCTTTTAACCATTCAATGAACAATGTCAAAACCAGTTAGAATAATCACATGTAACAATTTAATATTTCAGATATCAGAGATCAATTCCACAATCAATTCAAATATCTAGAACAGGGGTGTCAAACTCAGTTCCTGAAGGGCCACAGCCCTGCAGAGTTTAGATTCAACCCTAATTAAACACACCTGATCAGCTAATCAAGTCCTTCAGGCTTATTTGAAAACTGCAGGTGTGTGTGTGTGTGTGTTGAAGCAGGGTTGGAACAAAACTCTGCAGGGCTGTGGCCCTCCAGGAACTGAGTTTGACACCCCTGATCTAGAACATGGTTATACATTGGTTACACCAAATAATCTTACCCAGCTTGTACCTGAGATAGAGAGAGAGAGAGAGAGAGAGAGAGAGAGAGAGAGAGAGAGAGAGAGAGAGAGGGGAAAGGGAGAGACCACCAATTCAATTCATGTCCAGCAAAGAAGAGCCCCAGAGAGAGGGAGAACACCTTCCTTTATCCTCTTTGCCCAGGTGACATGGGGAATGGGGGAGACCACCCTCAAATGGCTTCTATCCACCCCCCTTTTGTTGGATAGAAGCCATTTGAGGGTGGTCTTATCTCTGAACCAGTTTTCTCTAAACTTCTATAAACCTTATTTCCTTTTATTTTATCTATATGGATATGAGATATCTGTACCACTCACTTTGAGACATTTCAAATGACACCAAAAACATAACATAAATCAAGTCAATGATAAACATCCACATTAAACCATGTTCTTGTGTGAGTTCTTAGTTGTTTCTGAGAGGAAGTGAGGTTGTATGGGGGAGGTCATGTTAATTAGCCAGCAGGGCCCTTTTGTCTCATAGACCAGGCTTCAACCAGTATTTTCAGTCTTACACCTCCTTCAGGGAACGAGGGTTACCATACGTAACCAAGACATTTCATGTTCACAGTTGATGATAATGACGTTCCCCTCCATCCTACCCACCACCACCAGTTTGGCCCCTGTCCATCCATAGGGGGTAGGCTCCGCCCCTGCCTTCATCTTCAGGCAGGATTAGCCAAATCTGTATCCCCAGGATTCGGACTAAGGACGGGCCTAGAGATTGGCATGGAGTACTTTCCATAAGATCATCTCTCAATGCAAATCAAACCAGCTATTAGGCTAACTGAAATAAAACCATGCCAATCTCTAGGTATGGTGAAGGCTATGTGATGATGTGGGGCTATTTTAATTCCAAAGGCCAAGGGAACTTTATCAGGATGCATAGTATCCTGGATCCATGAAGTAACTGGCCTTTAAAAATAAAAAATCTGCTTGCCTGTATGGGAATTTGACATAGGGGTGTCCAGACTTATGCACCCTGTATTTTAAGGAAGAACATTTATTTATTTACGATACATTATTCATTCACAAAGAAAATTGGTCTCCTTAAAGGTTGGATTTTTCCTTTTTTTTTTATTTTTTATTAAGGCATTAAGTTAAGTTCAATTTCCAAAAGATGATTTTTTATTCCTCTTTTTAGTCAACTTTAGCATGGGTGTCTAAACTTATGCATAGCACTGTATTAGGTAAATGAGAGTTACCATGTGTTCATTGGGAAAGTTTTGAGTTTTAATAAAGGCTAAAAAGATTTAACAGGTCATCAAAATTGAATTACACCATCCTTTTTGTCTTTTCATTTGGTTTTTAAATAACCTCTGCAATTAAGCAATATTAAACAAGAAAGAGTTCCGCTGTGAAAATATATTTACACAGATCACAAAGGAATTCTCAATGTTGTGCTAAATTATTTCAAAACATTCTTAAAACATAAATAAACAACTGTAACATGAATATGAGTTTTAAGTGACATACTAATATTATATAACATGTTTTGGAGCAGAATCGTGCCTTTTCCTATGTGACCAGCAAAAACTCTCTGGACCAGCAATACACCAATCACAGCAAAGATTGTTTGCACTCTTATGATGACAACACAGAACTTGACACACATTTAAAATGACCAAGAAAACGAATCTTTATTCAGAGAAAAGAAGAGTATGCTCCTGTAAGGTGTTATATTTTGTATTATATGTTTTATCTGTTAGATATAGTTTTATATCTTAGTATACATATTAACCTGTATGTTTTGTTTAGATTACAGATGGACAACCTGACTTTCAGATACAGTGTGCTACTGGTGGAGGGACTGCAAGTTACAACTGAGTCAATTTTTCCTTCATTTATACTTCTTTTGATGGTTTACATATTTATAATGGTATGTAACATTGGGATGATGACTCAGATCACAGCAGACAAAAATTTACACCAGCCTATGTATGTTCTTTTCTGCAACTTGACACTGAACGATGTTTTGGGGTCAACTGCTCTTTTGCCACAATTGTTGAGGGATTTCTTAAAAGACCCCTCTGAGCGCTACATCACATATGTGGAGTGTGTTATTCAAGCTTATTGTTTACATATGTATGGTACAGTATCTCACACTGTGATAATAATCATGGCCATTGACAGATATGTGGCCATATGCAATCCACTGCGATACCCAACTATAATGAGCAATATCATGGTGGTTAAACTCTCGGCAGGAGCCTGGGGTGTTGCAGTAGTGCTGGTGGGAATTCTGATTAGCCTCAGTGTGCGCCTGTCTCACTGCAGATCTGTGATTCTCAACTACACTTGTGACAATGCTTCGTTATTTAAACTGTCCTGTGAAAGTACAGTTATTAATAATGTATATGGATTAACTTTTACTGTGGTTTTATATGCCTCATCAATAGGTAGTGTGGCATTAACATACCTCAAAATAGCGATGATCTGCTTCAAACGCAAAAACAAAGCAACCAACAGCAAAGCCATAAAAACCTGCAGCACTCACTTGACTGTTTATATAATCATGCTGGTATCTGGATCTGTTGTGATTTTTCTCCATCGTTTCACTGTATATGCTGAAACTAGGAAACTATCCAGTTTGATGTTCCATGTTATTCCACCAGCCTTAAACCCTATAATATATGGTTTACAAGCCAAGGAAATAAGACAACGGCTCTTAAATGTTTTTAGAAATAAAGTTAATATGAAGTGATTTCATTTATTTATTCATTCATGTCCATAAAATAACTCTACTAATCTTTGAAAATCATAATTTTTATTAATTTTTTTTTACTCTTTTATTGTGTGTATTGTAGGCATTTGTGAAAATTCTAAGAACAATTAGAGTTTATGGTAAATATATCATATGTCACATACAAGGGTTATCACATAAGCATCAGCTAAATAGATTAATGATAATTTGTTATTGTTGCAATAAGCTTGGATTGGGTAATAGAGAAGAGGCATTGATAAATAAATAAATAGATAAATAAATAAATAAATAAATAAATATCCAGTATATTAGGTAAAAAGAGTTACCATGTGTACATTGGGAAAGTTTTGAGTTTTAATAAAGGCTAAAACGATTAAACAGGAATTGTGTAATTGAATCACACTATCCTTTTGTCTTTTCATTTGGTTTTAAAAAACCTCTGCAATTACGCAATATTAAACAAGAAAGAGTTCCTCTGTGCAACTATACTTACACAGAACACAAAGGAATTCTTAATGTTGTGCTGAATAATTATGACCGCCGCTAAAGCGAAAGCGGTCATATAGGGATTGTCAAAGTTTTTTTTTTTTTTTTTTCCGTCACCTTACTGAATTTTTCGTCAACGATACCAGGGACACCGAAGCACCGGGGAACATGAAATTTGGTGGGCATGTAGCCCCACTAGACTTCTAAGGAAAAATTTCGTTTGGTCCCCGGGGGACACTCCCCCCCCGCGCTGGGCCCCCCCAAACCCCAAAAAATGCAGTTTTTCCTAAATAACTACCTGAACCGTGGCACCGAGGATGAAGAAATTTTTATGGTATGTTGGTCTACTAGACTTTTACGGAAAAATTTTGTTTGGTCCCCGGGGGCCACTTCCCCCCCCGCGCTGGGGCCCCCTTAAATTTTTCGTCAACGATACCAGGGACACCGAAACACCGGGGAACATGAAATTTGGTGGGCATGTAGCCCCACTAGACTTCTAAGGAAAAATTTCGTTTGGTCCCCGGGGGCCACCCCCCCCCCGCGCTGGGCCCCCCCAAACCCCCAAAAATGCAGTTTTTCCTAAATAACTACCTGAACCGTGGCACCGAGGATGAATAAATTTTTATGGTATGTTGGTCTACTAGACTTTTACGGAAAAAATTCGTTTGGTCCCCGGGGGCCACTTCCCCCCCCGCGCTGAGGCCCCCTTAAATTTTTCGTCAACGATACCAGGGACACCGAAACACCGGGGAACATGAAATTTGGTGGGCATGTAGCCCCACTAGACTTCTAAGGAAAAATTTCGTTTGGTCCCCGGGGGCCACTCCCCCCCCCGCGCTGGGCCCCCCCAAACCCAAAAAAATGCAGTTTTTCCTAAATAACTACCTGAACCGTGGCACCGAGGATGAAGAAATTTTTATGGTATGTTGGTCTACTAGACTTTTACGGAAAAATTTCGTTTGGTCCCCGGGGGCCACTTCCCCCCCCGCGCTGGGGCCCCCGTAAATTTTTCGGCAACGATACCAGGGACACCGAAGCACCGGGGAACATGAAATTTGGTGGGCATGTAGCCCCACTAGACTTCTACGGAAAAATTTCGTTTGGTCCCCGGGGGCCACTCCCCCCCCCCACGCTGGGCCCCCCCAAACCCCAAAAAATGCAGTTTTTCCTAAATAACTACCTGAACCGTGGCACCGAGGATGAAGAAATTTTTATGGTATGTTGGTCTACTAGACTTTTACGGAAAAATTTCGTTTGGTCCCCGGAGGCCACTTCCCCCCCCGCGCTGGGGCCCCCGTAAATTTTTCGTCAACGATACCAGGGACACCGAAACACCGGGGAACATGAAATTTGGTGGGCATGTAGCCCCACTAGACTTCTACGGAAAAATTTCGTTTGGTCCCCGGGGGCCACTCCCCCCCCGCGCTGGGCCCCCCTTAACCCAAAAAAATGCAGTTTTTCCTAAATAACTACCTGAACCGTGGCACCGAGGATGAAGAAATTTTTATGGTATGTTCGTCTACTAGACTTTTACGGAAAAATTTCGTTTGGTCCCCGGGGGCCACTCCCCCCCCCCCCCCCCTGCGCTGGGGCCCCCGTAAATTTTTCGTCAACGATACCAGGGACACCGAAGCACCGGGGAACATGAAATTTGGTGGGCATGTAGCCCCACTAGACTTCTACGGAAAAATTTCGTTTGGTCCCTGGGGGCCACTCCCCCCCCGTGCTGGGCCCCCCCAAAACCAAAAAAATTCAGTTTTTCCTAAATAACTACCTGAACCGTGGCACCGAGGATGAAGAAATTTTTATGGTATGTTGGTCTACTAGACTTTTACGAAAAAATTTTGTTTGGTCCCCGGGGGCCACTTCCCCCGCCGCGCTGGGGCCCCCGTAAATTTTTCATCAACGATACCAGGGACACCGAAGCACCGGGGAACATGAAATTTGGTGGGCATGTAGCCCCACTACACTTCTACGGAAAAATTTCGTTTGGTCCCCGGGGGCCACTCCTCCCCCCCCCCCCGCGCTGGGCCCCCCCCAAACCCAAAAAAATGCAGTTTTTCCTAAATAACTACCTGAACCGTGGCACCGAGGATGAAGAAATTTTTATGGTATGTTGCTCTTAAGGGCCCACATCAACCTAGCCCATAATCACTCATTTGTGATTTGCGCCCCTCCCATAAAAAATTAAAATGCAATATTATTCTGCTTTAATCGCCCCTATCTTCAGTGGAGATGTTCAGAACTGCACCATATTTCATGTGTATGATTAACTTGACATCCTCTGGGGGTATCCTCTGCTAAGTTTTGTAGAATTTCATCCATGGGGGGGGTATAAAATAAATTCATTTATGTGCACATTTAGTGACTGTACACTCATCGGCCTGTAGATGGTGCTGTTGAGCGAGGGGTTGCTGGTTTAGGATGATACTGTCACACACACACACACACATGCAGGAATACAAACAAATGCAAGCATGCACACACACTGACATCCACACGCACAGACACACACCCATACACACACATACAAATCCACATGCACAGACACACACACACACAAACACACACGCGCACACATGTACGCACACATACATACACGCACAGACACACACACACACACACACACACAGACACACACATACACAAACACACATACACAAACACACACACACACACACACAGACAGACATGCACATACTATTACTTTTTTTAGGTATATACATAAACACGCAATACAGCCAAATTACTCCACGTCATTTATTTTTGTGGAAAGCCAGTGCAGGCCTGAGCGGCGGTCATATTTTGTACCGCGATGCGGTACATCTAGTTAAAAACATGCTTAAAGGCAGGGTAGGTAGGATTTTTATAAAAAAAAAAACATTCCAAATTTGTTTAAACTGTCTTTATATACCAATACATAATTAAAATGTAAGTACTCTGAAAAAGAGAGTATAAAAATCGAGTGTCCGTAGACCTCTCACGACTGTTGTAAACACAGCTAATTATTTCCATTCACTCCACCCCCTCCCTTCTGGGCTTCTTCCAAAGCCACACCCCCAAAACACATGAACGTGCGACGCCAAACGCTCAGGCTCAGCTGGAAGACGCATTTATTACCTGAGACGAGTGGAGAGGAAGGAGCGCAGTGCATGCAATGACATCATGTCAGAATCACATGTAATAAAATACCTAACATTATCACTATGAACATAAACAAATAAGATGGCTTTTAGTACTCACTATCAAGCTAGCATATCGATACTGGTAAAGTTTAAAATATATTTTGTTTGATTCGGTAACGAGCTATATTTAGGCTATAGGTAACGAGCTATATTTATAAGGCAAAGCTAAAAATAGGTTGCATTGATGCACGTTTTTCCATTACCATCAGTTACACTGTGATGATGGTGAATTTCGTGTAAGATTCATAACATATACGGTTATCTAACGTTACACTCCGGTGACAAGTACCGCTTCGTCGGTTCGAGGACAGGTCCGGGGTCGAGGGCGAAGCAGAGGAGGTTGTTCAAGAGTGCGGGCAACCAGGGTCCGAGGAAATAGTTTTTGCCTTGTTTGCCTTCGTTGACTGAATATGCAGGTGCTTTGAATTTTGAATGCTCTTTCTCTGCCATAATTTTACTCTTCGTAGGTTCCGCGCCTCTCAAATCAAACGGGTGCGCGCGCATATGGGCAGATCTAGCAACAGGGGTGCAGCCATGGTTGCGAGAGTGAGTGACAGACGCCCAAACCAATCAATTGTTTCGTCCCGGATGGAAATAATGAGCTGTGTTTATTGCAGATTAAACGGTCTACAGCAGAGGTCGGGAACCTATGGCTCGCGAGCCACATCTGGCTCTTTGGCAAAAATCATGTGGCTCGCGAGGTCTCTAACCCTTTACCAACAAACCATCGATGAAAAACAATTAAAACACATCAACAGAGATCGGCTCTCTGCAGAAAAAGCAACCAATTACAATTCCCTTGTTGTAGTACAGCCTACTGAAGTTAATGAAAAGTTTATGATAATAATAATATTAAAGTTGTACCGGCAAAACTGCGTGTTAAGTGCTGTTCGCGAGTGTCACGAGTCACCACAGCAATCAACTAACCGCTTACGTTTCTGTGGTAACCTACAGCTCCTGCACTGGGATTCAAGCTGGCGAAAACCATTCTAGAACAGCAGCAAAAATGTAAAAGTAGACTTTATAAACTTTAATATAACATTTTATTGAAACGGGTGCTTTGCTGCGCATAGAGACATTTCACCCGCTGGTAGGCTACTTTCACTTTTGCCGCAGAGACCCTTTATGTCCTATAAATGTGTCGTATTTTTGATAATCCGCGCAGATTTCAGTTGACGATTCTGTTTAAAGTTATTAAAAACAAAACATGAATGAATGAGAAAGAAAAGAACAGGATGTGCTTTATATTGAAAAGAAATATTAAAAGCGCGATAAGTCGCGAAAGAGAACTGACAGGATACTGTGCGCGCGCTCCGAGCGCAACACGGACAAGCAGCCTTTGTCTTCGGTTGCGCGCCTAAACGGCCAAATAAACACAGAAATATATCAAAATGCTAAGTCGAGTATTCACGTAAACACAGCAGATAGTACTGTGTGCATTCATTCTCTCTCACACGCACACAAAATGGTATGCTCATCACTTGGTACTCAACCTCACAGTGAAAGCCCTGCAGAATTAATTCCATATTCCAACTTATTTATTGTTTGCTGAATATTTGTTAATAATATTAATAATTAAATAATATTAATAATAATTACTACGGTTGAATTTTTTATTGAAAAAAGCACGTCTTTAATATTAACTTTAATAATATATATATATATAGGCAATTTTTTTTCCTACTGTGGCTCTTTTGGAAAAATGCATTATCCAAAAATGAAAAAATGGCTCTTTGGTCAAAAAAGGTTCCCGACCCCTGGTCTACAGTCACTCGATTTTTATACTCTCTTTTTCAGAGCACTTACATTTTAATTATGTATTGGTATATAAAGACAGTTTAAACAAATTTGAAAAAAAGTTTTGTACAAAAATCCTACCTACCCTACCTTTAAAAGAAAAAAAGCGATGGACAATTGACTTTTATAAAACAAATACCATGAAGGTGATTGCATGTCAGGGACAAATAGATAACACATCCATTTTGTATCTGTCTTATTTTTAAAAGGTTCACAAAATCTATATACTTAACACATGCTATATACATATGTCACTTACTACTTTCTAAAAAGGACATGTTGAAGTTCTCATAAAGAAAAGAGTTGTCTTATTTCCCCATTATCCTGCCAATTATACAGTGTAACAAATAATTCAGGGAAAAATAACTGATTTAACCCATTAACAAAATAATCCTCAAGAAACTTGTTTAATATAGGAAATGTTGATTTTAACTTAAAACATTTTTCACATCCTTTCTGACCTTCTCCCCATTTGTTTAGTTATTTCTTGTACAAATTATTATTTATTTATTTTTTCTGTCAACTAAACCTCCCACTTTTAAAATACCAGATTAACTAAAAGCGTTAATTTCAATGCTTTGCTAATTAGACTGATGACATAGCCCAGTGGCGCAGCGCAAATCCCCCTAAATCCTTAGATGACATGGGGGTGAATAATTTATCAGGAAATTTTCATTCAGAAGTGAACTACTCCTTTAATACAGACTGATAGAACCCATTCATACCCAAACCTTTGATTACATTATTAGACATTAGCAATCATTTTCTGTCAAGTCCCATTTTACTAATAGCTCATAATATCGCTAAAACAAACATAATCCATGGCTGCGGATAGATGTTATAAAGCAGTTTTTGAGCCGATTGTAATATCATAGTTTTCCATTTAGAGGTTAAATCAATGAGGCCTTGACTACGCAAAGACAGGTAAATCTAGTATGCCTGGATGAAGCCAATAAAAATTTAAGTGAAAAAGTTCACAAAATGTTTTGGAAAAGCTGTAAAAGTCCTGTTGGAGGGTCTAAACCAGTCAGTCGATGCCACAACATTAAAGCAGCTTAGTTGTTTAATAATAATAATAATAATAATAATAATAATAATTTATTGTCATTGCAATGATACAACGAGATTACATTAGAGCATCAATCGACAATGCAATTTCATGGAGTGCAAGAGATCAACAATAGCATATTTTTTAAACTGGGCACAGCGACAAATAAACAACAAGAAAAACAGTATGTGAGGCAAAGAATCATTAGTAACCAGAAAATGTGCATAATTGTGTGCTGCTGTAAAGTGATCCACTGGATGCAAGTTGTAAATGAGAACCCAAGTGCAGTTTATTATAAACAAAACCAAATATTAAACAAAAACTTGGCGTGGCATGAAAACTCAAAACAAGATATGAACATGAAAAGGACTCACAACAGTGGTTTACAGGCAGTGTTGGGGGTAACGAGTTACAAAGTAACGAATTACAGTAACGATATTACTTTTTTGGGTAACGAAATAAAGTAACGCATTACACTAAAAATATCGGTAACTACACTACTTTACTAGACTATAGGAACGCGCTTTCCTGCGTTACCCAAGCCATTTTTGCCTGCGTGTAAAGCTCTGATCTGTTTGTGCTGCGTGCATGTCTGTGTATGTGTGTGTGTGCGCGCGTGCACCGTTGTCATAGAGATCGATTTGAGTGACGTAGCTGCTGGTGCGAAGGGGAGCGGGAAATGGAGACGGAGACAGGGGGGTTCGGCCAGTGGCAATATTCACATCACTTTCAGTTTATTGCTCGAAAGGACAAAAATATTCGCGTGAAATGCACTTTGTATGCCCAGGCAGCAAGTACTGGCCATCGGGACTACCGGGAGATTCCCAGTGGGCGGACGTGCCTTTTGGGTCGACTCTTCTTTTTTCTTCTTCTTCTTAACGGACCATAAAACTCGTACATCGGCGGCCCATTCGTTTTGCTTAATTGGTGGCGCTGGGTTAAGTAAGTGCGTGCCGGTGTAATGCATTAGTTAAAAAAGTCTGTGTCAGTTTTTTTTTTTCCTGATAGCTGACCGGTCCATGAAACACCGTGGCCCATTGGATCTTTTCTTGATTGACACTGGGCTGGTCCAATCACATCTTTAAACACCTCCCCCTTTGGGCTTTGATCGAGCGTGCACGTGTGTCAGTGTGTATCTGTCAAAATAGTCTGAGAGATGGAGAAGAAACGCAAGGAATGTGCAGAGAAATAGCGTGAAAAATAGACACAGGCCCTTCAAGCAGATGCTGTAAAATGTGTCAAAATGTTTTCTGCAGCAGCATGACCTTCATCAGCTCCTGTGGCTGATGATGAGGATAGTGAGGAGGATCAGGACAGAGATGAGAAAGTGTAGAGCCTGCGGTAAGCAGAACTAACAGTTACTTTCAAAACACTTAGGCTATCCCATACACAAAAGATAAATATATTTGAAATATATTTTCAGAGTATATTTTGGAATATATGCAAATATTTGAAATTGGCCCAATAAATATATTTCACACTTAACATCATATATTTTTGTTATATTTCGGAATATATTTCAATGTACTTTTTTTCTGTATGGATCCCCAAAAGTGTCAAAATATATGTGGCATATATTCCAAATACATTGAAATATATTCTGAAATACAACTAAAATATATGATGTTAAGTGTGAAATATATTTATTGGGCCACTTTGAAATATTTGAATATATTCTAAATTATACTCTGAAAATATATTTCAAATATATTTATCTTTTGTGTATGGAATGTCATGAGTGTATGAACCCATTACCCAGTAACACATTATTTCCACATCTGCATAGTTGACGATTACCGTAATTTACTATAAATTTAATGAGACGCGTTTGTAAACCATGTTTTCCGTCAAAATAAAAGATTATGTGCTTATATCTCTTTCAAGTATAGAAATTAGTACAAAACTAATTATGAAAGTTTCCTTTATTTTTCAGTGCATTTGTTTTACAATATATGTCTATTAGTGTGCTATTATTATTATGGCCAAAATGCCGATTTTTTTTTTTTGTCCCAGTCCAGCCCTGATTATGTGTCTACCACCGCAGACATTTGTCCTTTATCCTGTTGTTTGTGGATTTTACAGTGAGGCATATTTCTTTGTGCAGACATGGATATTATTCTTTCATATGGTTTTACATGCCATTTTGTATAGGCTACATTTATAAACACTATTTGGACAGGCTAAGTGATGATAGGACTATGATGTTTGTCCGTATCTACAGGGTAAATTAAGAAATGGGAAAGTAAAGTAATAAGTAGTGAAGTTACTTTTCAAATGCAGTAACTAGTAAAGTAATCTCATTACAATTTACAGAAGTAACTAGTAACTAGTAACTAATTACTTTTTTTGAGTAACTATCCCAACACTGTTTACAGGAAACTATACTTGACAAAGACACGTAGCAAACATGAGGGATTAAATACACAGACTAATGACTAGACAAGGGACACCTGTGAACAATGAAACAATGAACCAATGACAACATGACACATCAGACAAGGGAACACATGGCAGGATCACATGACTTACAAGGGATCACATGACAGACAAGGAAACATGATGTGAACAAACCCAAAACAAAACCATGACAGATCCCCCCCTCTAAGGGCGGCTCCCGACGCCCAACAAAACCCCAAAAAACTAAATTCCAGGAGGGTGGTGGAGCTGAGGCGGTCTTGGGGGAGGGATGGAGGGCCAGGCCCGTGCAGGGGGACAGGACATGGGACATGGCATGGTGTGGGCAGACCTGGGCCGTGGCATGGCGTGGGCAGACCTGGGCCGTGGCATGGCGTGGGCAGACCTGGGCCGTGGCATGGCGTGGGCAGACCTGGGCCGTGGCATGGCGTGGGCGGACCCGGCAGTGCAGGAAGTCAGGGCGGATCCGGCAGTGCCCTTACACCTTACATCACTCCACCTGCCCTTACAAGACCCTCCATCAATCCACCAGCCCTTACGAGACCCTCCATCACTCCACCAGCCCTTACAAGGCCCTCCATCGGTCCACCTGCCCTTACGAGCCCCTCCATCGCTCCACCTGCCCTTACGAGACCCTCCATCGCTCCACATGCCCTTACGAGCCCCTCCATCACTCCACCTGCCCTTACGAGACCCTCCATCACTCCACCTGCCCTTACGAGACCCTCCATCACTCCACCTGCCCTTATTGCCTCAGATTGTGAAGCACAACACATCACGCAACAACCTCGGACACGAAGGCACGGCTCACCTCTGGCGGTCAGCTGATTCGTCAGAATAAAGCTGCAGAATGGGAACCGCTGTGTTGAGATGGCAGAAGGATGTGGGTCTGTAGCCTACATACATGATTGCAGTTTGAATAAAGCTTTGTTTCATGTGTTGACTTGTATGTGCATTTGTTTATTGTGTGATGGTGACTTTCATTAATTCTTTTACTAATTTATTAATATTTCTCATTGTTGTCAGTAAATAAAATATAATTATTTAATTAATGCTTTATTTAATTGTTTGAATGAAAATGTAGATATGTTCACTATATACACATCTAGAGTGTATTCAATCATGCATATCTATGTCATATGACATACATTACATTTTGTTTGTTTTATTGAATTATATCATTTTCAGTTAAAGTAATATAATTAAGCATTGGTCAGCATTTATTGTTGTTATTATTGTATGTTTTGGGGTGGGATAGCAATGCAATTCATTCTGGGGTAATATTATTTTTTAATATTAATGATACTTAAATTTTTCGAGTATAAAATCAACAGTTTTCTCCAAAGGCAAATCTTCGCACAGCTGCCCTTTGTGCAGACATTACAAATGCTGAGGAAAACCATTCTAGGTAGGGCTGTCGAGTTACTGATGTTATGAGGCATACATAATATGATATTTTTTACACAGGAAAAAATAACCTACAAGGTTGAATATCTTGATATATATTTTCTTAAATAATTCATTATAATACATTTAAAAAAATGCATTTTTTTTTGTTATTTATAGGCCTAGGCCTGAGGGATGAAACAAGAGTTTAATGCAACAAGAAAAGGGAAACATAAAGCAGTTAGCAGCTTTTGCTTGTGGATGAAAATGTTTGGATATAAAATAAAGAAATTAACAACATATTCAAGAGATGACAATTTTGGGATTTCATAATAAAAATGAATAATATTGTTAAGGATAAAATGGTGGATCACATTAGAAGGGTTAAATATAAGAACTTAAATCAACCCTAAATGTATTCACAAAATAAATGGGCAGCAGTTTCTTCAAAAAGACCACAAAAAGAGCAAGTTTAATTAATATCAAGATATTTACAGATAGATGAATTAAACGTGTCATTCAAATCTTTTAAGTTGTTGCGCGTGTGATAACGCGTCGTAGGTCACATGATAACGTCAACATGGCAGATGTCCGGATCACATTCATACTCAACGAGATCTGGCTTTAAAGTACCTACTCTTTTAGCGCTCGTTAAGTAAGTACTTATTGAAATTAAGTACCTACTCATTGAGTATGCGGTTTCGAACGCAGCCTCAGGCTCAGCAGACGTGACATGAGCAGTCTCTGGCCCGGCAGACATGATGTGAGCAGCCTCTGGCTCGGCAGACGTGACGTGAACAGCCTTTGGCTCGGCAGGCATGACGTGAACAGCCTCTGGCTCGGCAGGCGTGATGTGAACAGCCTCTGGCTCGGCAGGCGTGACGTGAACTTCAAATGTGTGCACCGACCACACACACACCATATGGCTGTGGCCATAATGGTTAGTGTAGCGGTCACTGAGGGCTCAGGATTAGTGGCAGCCATCTCTGCTGAGGGCTCAGGTTCAGGTGTGGCGGTGGCCATCTCTGCTGAGGGCTCAGGTTCAGGCGTGGCGACGGCCATCTCTGCTGAGGGCTCAGGTTCAAGCATGGCAGCGGCCATTTTTGCTGAGGGCTCAGGTGACGTGGTGTCAGCCATCTTGTCCGGAGACACTGGCTCAGCGGCGGCCATCTTGTCCGGAGACACTGGCTCGGCGGCAGACATCTTGTCCGGATTGTTATGTCCAAAGTTACTCTGTGCCCTGTTTTGCAGGTATCCTGGAAGCTCCTCCCATCATTTCCCTAATTACCTGGGTCTGCTGGTCAGCCTTTAAAAGCCCTGTCTAGCTCCAACCACACTCTCTCTCACACTGCAGCCTGAAGCAGTAGCATGGACAGCAGCAGCCACCATTATTCTTTGTCTGTTTCATTTTTGCTTACAATAAACCTTATTTTGGGAATAATAGACGTTTGTGACTCCTATGTTGCCTCCCTTGAGCCAGGGTCGTAACATATTGGGCGCTCGTCCAGGATTATCGTATCCGGAGGAGTTTTTTGTTGTTTTTTCCCCTAGATTGTGTGATTTGGTGTTAGTTTGTGGTGTGCTGTTCGATGCTAGCTGCAGGCTGCTGTGTTCTTTCTTCTGATGAGTATCTGGTGAGTATAGGGTCTGAGTGCTGTTGACTTTAAATACTTGGTGATCTCCCTGGTTAGTTAGGGAGTGTGCTAGCTGGGCAGAGAAATCTGTCCTTCCATCTGTGCACTCATTTGTTATTTTGCCTTTTTTATTTTTGAGATAACTCTGGGTGGAGACCTGTTTCTCTGTTGGGGGCAAGCATTTCAGGTCCTTGGCCAAATGGCTGAGGTTCACTGAAGTTTTGCTTTTAAAGACGCCTCGAGCCCGGCACGTCTCAGAAGATACTTAGGTTTCAGTGTATGATAGGCAGGTACCAGGGGGTTTGCTTTAAGGGTTGTCAGTGCACTCGGGGGCTTGCTTGCTGTGCTCATCAGAGGGTGATTTTAATAAGTTAGGTGAGTTAGAGGTGCTCTAGTTTAAGGGTACCATTGTGGTAATGTGTCCATGATCCTAGCTTTGTGTGTTGTGCAGCTTTTGTTTGTCAAGTAACTGTGACTTGACTTTGTGTAGGCTAGTTCTCCTGGAGTTAGTTGTTGCCTTAGTTGATTGCCAGCAAGTTCCAGTGGTATTTGTTTGGGCAATGTTTTGTGCTACATTAGTAGTTTGATGGGTTGGTTCTAGTCCTACTTTTGTGATTATGGTTTTGATAGCCATTAGCTAGAGAGAGCATTAGTGATTTAGCTGCTTTTGTAATATTGGACACTTTGTGTGGTGTGTATGGGGCGCACTGGTTTCATGTTGAAACTTTCTGTAAAGGCTTCAGGTGCAGTCTTGTTCAGATGTAAGAAAGCTATCGAGTATGGCAACACTTGATGACTTTGTAAGTGCACCTTCAGAAGAGTTGCTTGAGCAACTTACTAAAGATCAGCTTTTAAAACTTGCCAGTTATTATGACATTGAGATTGCCAGTAGTGAGAAACGTTTAAAAGAGAATATTAAGGAGTCTATTAAAACTATCCTAATAGAGCAAGGTATCCTCAAGTTTACGTCTCCACTGGCAGCTCAAAAGAATATACCACCTCAAATGTCACAGAGTGCTGTTGAGTTGAGGTTGAGAGAATTGGCTTTACAAGAACGGCAACTAGAAGAAAAGCAGAAGGAGAGACAGCTAAGAGAGAAGCAAATGCATTTAGAACATGAACGTTTTCTTAAAGACCTGGAATTCAAGCATGCGTCTCTGGGGAGCTCTCCTAAAGTTGAGTCAGCTGGGTTTGATGCAGTTAGAAATATACGATTGTTTCCCCCTTTTGTGGAGAAAGATGTTGAAAAGTATTTTCCTCATTTTGAACGTGTGGCTACAATTTCAAAGTGGCCTGAGCATGCCTGGACGTTACTTTTGCAGAGTGTTCTGGTGGGAAAAGCACAGGAAGCTTACTCGGCTTTAAGTCTTGAGGAAAGCAAGGACTATGAGATTGTTAAAGGTGCCATATTGAGAGCTTATGAGCTAGTTCCTGAGGCTTACCGCCAACGTTTTAGAAGTCTCCGTAAGCTTGACAAACAAACGTATGTTGAGTTTGCTAAAGAAAAGGAGACCCTTTTTGGTAGATGGTGTAAGTCCTTGAAAGTAGAAACGAAGGAAGATCTTCATCAATTAGTTTTGCTTGAGGAATTTAAAAATTGTTTGCCAGATGTTGTTTGTACATATCTAAATGAACAAAAAGTGACCACTATCTGTAAAGCTGCGGTGTTGGCAGATGAGTTTATGTTGATGCATAAGCTTGATTTTGATAAAGGGCAGGGTGAGCAAAAGGGTGGCAGTGTATTTCATAGGGCTAATACTGTGAAGCATATTTCCACAGTTTCTGTCCCCTTTGCCAGAAAGTCGGCCACTGGAAATGTTGCTTCTGATAAGGCATGCTTCTATTGTAAGAAACTTGGTCATCTGATTGCCGACTGTCCTGTCTTGAATAAGAAACATAATTCTGTTAAGCCTGTAGCCTTACTTAAAACTGTGAACACAGCTGTGATTCCAGATATCAGAGAGCATCCAACTCGAAAGTTAGAGTTGATTGGCTCTTCGTCTTTCCTTATGGATGGTTTTGTCTCTCTTGCTTCAGATCCTACAGCCAAGCGACCTATTAAAATTTGGAGAGATTCTGGAGCTTTTCAGTCTTTGATCCTCCAGGATTTTCTTCAGTTTAATGACAAGTCTGCATTGGGCTCCAATGCTATTGTTCAAGGGTTTGGTGGCGGTTACATGTCCTTACCCATGCATACTCTTAACATTCAAACCGCTCTGGTGTCTGGGGAGGTTGTTGTTGCTCTTTGTTCTCATATTCCTATTGAAGGTGTGCCTTTCATTTTAGGCAACGACCTGGCTGGTGGTAGAGTGCTTGCTGCTCCGGAGGTAGTTCCTTTCCCGGTAACATCTAAAAGCCCAGATGAACTTGAAAAGCAGTTTCCAGATACGTTCTCTGTTTGTGTTACTACTCGTGCTAGGGCAAAGAAAAACCAAGCCAAAACTTGTGATTCGGAGATTGTACTGTCTAACCCCGTAAAAGATCTAGCCAAAACCTCTGACTCTGAGATTGTGCTGTCTGACACCTTCATGGTAAATTTTGAGACATTAGGGTTTGGTACAGTTTTCCCCTCTCGTGAAGAGTTAAAAGTGGAACAAGGACAAGATACAACTTTGGTTTCCCTCTTTGAAGAGGCTGTTTCTGAAGATGCAGTAACTGCTGTTTCTTGTGGGTACTTTATGAATGATGGCTTGTTAATGAGAAAGTGGACTTCTCCTAAGATGTCTTGCCATGACGAGTGGAGTAGTGTGTTTCAGGTAGTCGTTCCTAAGGCTTATCGCTCTGGTGTCTTGCAACTGGCTCATGATCATTGTCTTGCAGGTCACATGGGCATCAAGAAGACTTTAGATCGGGTGCTGAGGCATTTTTTCTGGCCTGGGGTCAAATCTGATGTTGCACAATACTGTAGAACTTGCCATGTGTGTCAAATTGTTGGTAAGCCTAACCAGAAAATTCCCCCTGCGCCTTTACATCCTATTCCAGTTATTGGAGAACCTTTTGAGCGAATCTTGATTGATTGTGTTGGTCCACTCCCTCGCACTAAATCAGGTAACCAGTACTTACTGACCATCATGTGTGCGGCTACTCGGTTTCCTGAAGCTATTCCTTTACGCAGGATTACTGCTCCAGTAATTTCTAAGGCCATGATTACGTTTTTTACAACATTCGGTCTTCCAAGAATTGTTCAGACTGATCAGGGGTCAAATTTTATGTCCCGTGTGTTCTCCCAGGTGCTGCAGCAGCTGTCTATTCAGCACTGTTTTTCTTCTGCCTACCATCCAGAGTCTCAGGGAGCCCTAGAGAGGTTTCACCAGACTCTAAAGTCGATGTTGCGAGCGTACTGTAGAGAGTTTGAAAGAGATTGGGATGAGGGAACCCCTTTACTCCTTTTTGCGGCTAGAGAGGTGACCCAAGAGTCCCTTGGTTTCAGTCCGGCTGAACTGGTGTTTGGCCATACTGTGCGGGGTCCACTGAAACTTTTGAAGGAGAAGTGGTTGGAAAATCAGCCGCCTTCTACTAACCTCTTAGACTTTGTGTATAACTTTCGGTCTAAGCTTAACAAGGCATGTGAACCGGCCAAGCAAAATTTGGAGGGAGCTCAAGGGAGGATGAAGGGGTATTATGATAAAAAGGCAAAGCATCGAGTGTTTAATCCAGGTGATAAGGTCTTAGTCCTTTTGCCCCTTCTGGGATCTGCTTTGCAGGCTCAATATAATGGACCATATGTGGTTGAGCGCCCGGTTGGTGAATGTGATTATTTGGTTAGGACCCCAGATCGGAAGCGTAAAACACGTTTATGCCATGTTAACCTGTTAAAGTCCTATTGTGAGAGAAATCAGGCTGTGCATGTAGATGTGAAGGCTGTTGCTGTATTGAATATTCCAGTCCATGTAGGGGAGAAGGACGTTGTTGTTGTTAATCCAGAAATGTCTCAAGGTAGGCTGCTAAATTCAAGAATTATAGCCAGCTTAGATGACCATCTTTCTTACCTGGATCCTCCAAATCGTTTTGACATCATGGAAGTAATCCACCAACATCTTGGCCTTTTCTCTGATGTGCCTACACGCACCAATGTTCTTCATCATGATATTGATGTAGGTGTTGCTGGTCCAATTAAGCAACCTCCTTACAGAGTCAACCCTGTTAAGCGTCAGCTTTTACGTAGGGAAGTAGACTATATGCTGCAGCATGGCATTGCTGAACCTAGTGCTAGTTCATGGAGTTCCCCATGTCTGCTTGTGGATAAGTCAGATCATACACCTCGTTTTTGCACTGACTTTCGCAAAGTCAATTTTGTCACCAAGCCTGATTGCTACCCTCTTCCAAGATTAGATGACTGTATTGACAGAGTAGGATCTGCAGCATTTGTTACAAATTTGGACCTCTTAAAGGGTTACTGGCAAGTCCCTCTCACTCAGAGGGCCTGTGAAATATCTGCTTTTGTAACACCAGATGATTTTTGCCAGTATCGGGTTATGGCT
Source organism: Scardinius erythrophthalmus (assembly GCF_964197995.2). NCBI lineage: Eukaryota > Metazoa > Chordata > Actinopteri > Cypriniformes > Leuciscidae > Scardinius > Scardinius erythrophthalmus. Next base: position 24,979,038 of record NC_138237.1, on the reverse strand, counting down.
TTTGGGATGCGGAATGCACCAGCCACATTTCAGCGTCTGGTAAATACGGTGTTGAAAGGAGTAGTAGATTGTGAGGCTTATCTTGATGATGTGGTTATTTACAGCTCTACCTGGTCTCAACATGTACTCCAGCTGAAAGAGGTGTTCCATAGGCTGGTTGTTGCAAATTTGACTTTGAACCTTGCCAAATGTGAATTTGGACAGGCCACAGTAACATACTTGGGCAAGGTTGTTGGACATGGAAAGGTTTGTCCCATCGGTGCTAAAGTAGAGGCCATTGTGAATTTTGGTGTGCCAACGACTCGGCGTGAGCTGAAACGTTTTCTTGGGATGGCAGGCTATTATAGGAGCTTTTGTAAGAACTTTGCTACCGTTGCTGCTCCCTTGACTAACCTTCTCAGCCCAAAGGTCCCGTTTGTTTGGTCCAGCTTGTGTCAATGTGCATTCGAGAACTTGAAAGCATTGTTAGTAAGTGCTCCTGTTCTTGCTGCCCCTGATTTCGATAGGCCTTTTAAACTAGCTGTTGATGCTAGTGATGCTGGTGTTGGGGGTGTCTTATTCCAAGAGGATTCAGAGGGAGTTGAGCATCCTGTATGCTATTTTTCTAAGAAGTTTGACATGCATCAGAAGTATTATTCTACTATAGAGAAAGAGGCCTTGGCCCTTATTCTAGCTCTGGTTCATTTTGATGTTTATACCTCTTCTTGTCAGACCCTAGTGGACTATACAGACCATAACCCTCTTGTTTTTCTCAGTAGGATGAAAAATTCAAACCCCCGGCTGATGCGATGGAGTTTATTTTTGCAGGGATTTAACTTGGACATCCAGCACATCCGTGGAAAGGACAATGTGTTTGCAGATGCCCTGTCTAGGTCGTATATGGAGTCAGTTTAGTTTTGTGTTACTCTGTGTGACTTTTAACTGAGCGGTTGCTTTAGAGCAACCTACTTATGGAAGGAGGTGTTATGTCCAAAGTTACTCTGTGCCCTGTTTTGCAGGTATCCTGGAAGCTCCTCCCATCATTTCCCTAATTACCTGGGTCTGCTGGTCAGCCTTTAAAAGCCCTGTCTAGCTCCACCCACACTCTCTCTCACACTGCAGCCTGGAGCAGTAGCATGGACAGCAGCAGCCACTATTATTCTTTGTCTGTTTCATTTTTGCTTACAATAAACCTTATTTTGGGAATAATAGACGTTTGTGACTCCTATGTTGCCTCCCTTGAGCCAGGGTCGTAACAGGATACACTGTCTCGGCGGCAGCCATCTTGTCCGGAGACACTGGCTCGGTGGCAGATGTGGCGTGAACAGACTCAGACTTGGCAGGCATGACGTGAAAAGACTCAGGCTTGGCAGGCATGACACGAAGAGGCTCAGGCTTGGCAGGCATGACGTGAAGTGGCTCAGGCTTGGCAGACATGACGTGAAGAGGCTCAGGCTTGGCAGGCATGACGTGAAGCGGCTCAGGCTTGGAAGGTATGACGTGAAGTGGCTCAGGCTTGGCAGACATGGCATGACGAGACTCAGACTTGGCAGACATGGCGTGAAGTGGTTCAGGCTGAGAGGATACTGTGGGTTTGTGGTGTTGCTCATCCGTTAAACCCACAGTAAGAGTTGAGCCACTTAACAAAAGGGCATAGTCAATATACTGGGAATTGGGACCCTGACAATTGGGACCGCACCGGATCATTCACCCCGAAACGAAAAATGTCTTTAAGAGCCACATCATTAAATTTTACCTGGCAACACAGTCCACAAAATTTCTCCACATACGTTTCCAGGGGAAGATTTCCCTGGCGTAGATTTAGGAGGGCAACTGCTGGGTTCATGGTCGAAGTCAAGTATTCTGTAAAGTGAACCACTGTTGTGAGTCCTGTCCATGTTCATGTCCTGTTTTGAGTTTTCATGCCACGCCATGTTTTTGTTTCATGTTTGGTTTTGTTTATTATAAACTGCACTTGAGTTCTCATTTACAACTTGCCTCCAGTGGATCACTATTACAGCTGCATCAATGCAAAGTCCAGTTCACAGTTATTGCAATTGTTGGATGGTGTTGAGTGGATTAAGTGTGAGGGGGAGTGAGAAGGGAACAGTTCTTATTCAGTAGTATAACTGCCTGGGGGTATGGGCTGTTTACCACTAATACTCTGCCTCTGTATTATAATTGTGGTTGATTCCAACCCCATTTCTTTAATCTTACCAGTATATTTTCAACTACTCCGTTCCAATTCTTTGTCATGTAGTGTTGAGTTCCAAAAAAACTTTTAATCTAAAAAAAACTGTATTCCAGTGGCACTGTTGTGGGAGATGAGGTGGAACTTCTTCCTGCCACTGACCACAAAGTAATGCTTCTCATTCCAATATACCTTTGCTGAAAATGCTTTTTGAAAACAGTCCGGGCACTTGCTCAGTTGAAAAATATATTCTTGACATCTTATTATGACCATAACATCATCAGCATAGGCACTAAGTCTAACTATAGTAGCATCCAATATATTGGGATTGAGGACTCAAATAGCTTGCAACTTTTAGCTACCTATAGGAATACGACCCCTATCACCGTATACATATATAAGCTCCTTCTGTATTATCAGCAGCTATCGCGTTTCTCAGGAGCTAATTACCCCCCTCCATCCCCAGCTCCTCCTCTTGTCCAGTCAGGATTTGGCATTCTCGAATTATGTTGTACTTTAAAATCTTGAATTAAATATATTTGCAAACTTTCATGTTGGTTCTGTTCTGTTTACCCCTGTTCATGTTCTGTTTACTGTTCTGTTACCTGTTCTGTTAAGGTTATTGCTGCTCTCCCTGCACTTATCCATGCTAGGCTGCATGGATGCGCAGGGAGTTCTCTCCCAGAACGGAACCATACAGCCAATCCAAACTGTATGCTAATTGTCAATCGTATTTGACAGTAGTGGTCCTGACAGAAATATCATTATGGTGAAAGATATCTACAAGTTGTGTGCTTCTCCCTGCCCGCGCTATTACGGGTGGGGATACACACAAACTTTGTATGATGTGTTTGGGAGAGGAGCATGCTATGTCAGCCTTCGAGGGGGCTGACTGTCAGCATTGTGAGAGGCTTCCGCATTCTTGGGGATCGCAAATTGGGGATCGCATTCTTGGGGATCCCTTTCTCTTCCCTCACCCGGGGGATCCAGCACTCTCTTGCCGGTGTCGGAAGCCCGCCCAGCGGCTTCTTCCACCCAGGGGGAGAGCCCGATGCTTCAGTGCTTTAGTTCTGAGGAATTAGATGTACTAAGCATTGAAGACGTGAGAAGTTATGGATTTGCGTTAAGAGTTTTGAGAAAAGGAGGCATAACTTCAAGAAATTTGTTTAAGCAATTAGAAAAACTGTAATACATATTACAATATTTATAAAGGAAGATAAATATATCATTATATGTAATATTCACAAAGCTTTATTGTGTACATATATTGCACATACATGTTCCCATATAAATGTGAATGTATGTTCACACATACACACACATTCACGGAATAAGTTACATCAGATTTTTAGTCCCCGGCATGCTTTGCTTTTGACTGTTTAAGGAGAGCAAATGTTAAAAATAAGTGTTATTTAATGTGTCTTGCTAAATATTAATATAGGGGGATATCTGTTAATGTTTAACCCCCTGAGGTCGGCGGTATCGCCGGCGATACCAGCTTGTTTTTTTTTTATCAGTGTAAAAGAAACTCATAAATACTCTGTTGACTTTGATTTTCCATAGGAGTTTCATACATAAATCGATTCTGTTAAATGTGTATTATTTTTGTGTATACTCACAATAAAAACAAAGTGTTGTGCTTTTTGCCAAATAAAGAAAAATAAACACGAAGCGAGTTCTGCCTTCTCTCTGCCAGTGAAGTCCATTCTGAAACGCGTCCGAAAATGAACAATAACTCAGCGAATACTCAGTCAAACAGGCATACAGACACACAGGCATGAAGCTTGAATTCTCTTCTTTTAAATGAAGTAATTTATATAAAAAACAAATATTCTCATCTTGTGAAATCTGTATTAAAAGAGAGCGATTCCAGTCGAGCTCATTACAGCTCATTCAAAAATAATGTCACACGCCCACGGAGAGCGCGCGCTATTCAAACGCAAATGATTGATGCAAACCTGTGAACGCCCCCATATCAGCTCGAGAAAACACAAGTTTATTCAGATCATTACTTGTTTACACCGTCTCGCAGCGCTGTGAGGAATAATAATAATGGAAAATGTACCTCAGAAGTGCGGGTATATCGAGGAGCCAGCTGAGGAATACTGTAAGAATCGGGTTTCTGTTTATGAATGAATGAACGGCAGAGATGTGCGCTGTTTACCACAGCTCGCAAAAAGACAGTTTAAATTTAAATCGCGTGTGTGAATGAATGATGATGTTTTAGCAAACTGTATTGCTATACTGAGATGAGTAAAAATCGACTGAAATATGTTGAAATAAAATGTAGGCTATTTGTATAAGCAACGTATTAAACTGCAAATTAACATTTATATGCCCTAATATTTCATAAAACAACGTTACAGTCAGGCGAAATATGAAAGACAACATTTTGTTGACTAGATTTGGGTACAGTTTTTACTGTAGAATATACTGCCACATCAAATAAGCTTTTGTTTAGCAATTTCTATATATATAAAATACAATTTTTGTCAAAAATAAAGTCATCAACTAAGATGTTAGCTGTTCCAATGTTGGCTATATTCAAACTAATGAATACATAGATAAAATGTAGGCCTATAATCATTTTTTTTTTTTTTACAAATAAAGAGTACACTTGAAATATTGTTGAAATTGTAATTATTGTTGTAATTGTAACCTTTTTAATAAAATAGCAAAACATATTTACAAGATAGATGTAAGCAAAATCTTAAATGGTCAATATAAGTCTTCTTCTAAATATATCTTTTGTCCTTGCATTGTGGCTCAGTCAGTGTCACACCTGAATGAATGGCTAATTATGCAGAGTGGGTGGGACATTGTATTCTCAGGTGTAAACCACTCCTCGTTCACGCCCCCCTCGCATATTGGCTTTCCAAGCAAAACCTGTTTTACATCAACTTAAATGTACAAAACAATGTATTGTTTTATGTGAACGATAAAAAAAGACTATTTTCACATAATTTTGAAGCCAGAACTCAAAGGAACAACATCAATTAGTAAAAAGTCTTATTGACACATATTTATTTTGAGTTTTGTGGTCTTATTTCAGCAACTTTCATTTTTATTTTTTTTCAATAACCACGCATAAACATTATTCTCTTAAAAATTAAAAAAATATACATGCATGGTGATCACATATTTTGGTAGCCCTGTTTGTGCTATATAGAGTGAATTTACACCTTTTCCATTAACATGTTTATAAATAACTGAAAAAAGCACAAATGTCAGAGCATGTCAGAACACCTCCAGGGCCCAGAAAACCGCTCAGACTCCAGAGGGTTAATATTCTATTATTTCAGAATTTAAAAGGTTTTCTGGTATGTCTGAGTTTTTGGAATTACCATTGTGCAGAAGAGTAGAGCCTGTGGTTAGGTTGACTATTGGCCAAAAATCATTGTAATTATATTAGTGGTGGGCCGTTATCAGCGTTAACGCAGCGAGTCTCTTATCGCGCGATAAAAAAAATATCGCCGTTAATCTATTCTCCAAGTTGGGTTGGGAGCTGGCTCAAGCTACACAAGCTATGATGACGCAATCTACCCGCGGCCGCGAGGAACACACGGCTGCAACGCATCACATTCGTCGTCATCTTAAGTAAACACGGCTGAAAGTGAAAGCTGGTGTAAAAGATCGGTGCAACATCCATTATTTGGACTTGGTTCGGATTTAAGCCGTCCGACGTAGACTGTGTGGTGTAACAGTTCGGTAAGTTAACACACGACTAATCCGTTCTACCACCTCAAATTCAAAACGAAACATATCACTGAATACCAGCGCGCGCGTATTATATCTTAGTGAGTGGTGTAGCACATAATCTCTTTTTATTAAAAGCGCCCGATTTTAACAATCGTTGTTGTGTTTCTTTTTAACTGAAAAGACATCAGTTAGACAATATTCTAATTTTAAATTTGGGGTTTCATAAGCTCCAAGCCACAATAAACTTTAGACCTACTTAAGTCTCTGCAGCTAGTGTACTTAAATTTTATTTATCTGCAAAATTATGTTGTATACTTACAGTTTTACACAATATATGTTCTCAAAACTACATACACCCTTTCAAAAAAACAAAAAAAACAAACAAAAAAAAAACATTTAGCAGTTGTTTAGCAGGGTCTGTGTAACCTGTTCTGAAATGGTTTTATTATAATATCGTTATCGCAAGAGGCTGCAATGTATATCACAATATGGATTTTAGGCCATATCGCCCATCCCTAATTGATAGCCTATAGTAGTTGATAATAACATAGGCCTACCTAATGTTGCCTACGGACGGTAACAGTACAGTAGTAACCTTTTACAGTCTATGAGTAGAACAGCTTTCTCAAGCAGTTTGTGATGCATTTTGGAAACAGGAGATGAGCCCCTGGTCTAATGCGCCACCTGGCCTGAGAAACCCGTTCTCAAAGACTTACTTTTATAGTCATTATTTGGGTAGCACACATATTCTGAATGCCTTCGTCAGAATTTAAATGAGCCATTTTAATCTAGATTAATCTAGATTAATTTCAAAATTAATCTAGATTAATCTAGATTAAAAAAAATTAATCTATGCCCACCTCTAAATTATATTTACTATAATTTTAAAGTAAGGACTCTGCACTTCTCAGTGTTTCTCTATCAGACAGTGAAAGTCGCCTGGCTAAATACTTTAGTACATGTAGGTGTGCTTGTGCTTTTGTTAGCTTTAAAACAGAAACATTAATCATGTAAAAAAAAAAAAAATAATAATAAATACAAAATATAAGAAATATATTACATTATATATTTCTATATACAGTACCAGTCAAAAGTTTGGAAACATTACTATTTTTAATGTTTTTGAAAGAAGTCTCTTGTGCTCATCAAGCCTTGCAGTAAAAAACAAAACAAAAAAAAAACAGTAATATTATGAAATATTATTACAATTTAAAATAATGGTTCTCTTTTTTAATATATTTTAAAATTTAATTTATTTTTGTGATGCAAAGCTGAATTTTCATCAGCAAGTACTCCAGTCTTTGGTGTCTTATGATCCTTCAGAAATCATTCTAATATGATGATTTGATACTCAATTATTATCAATGATGGAAACAGTTGTACTGTTTAATATATTTTTTTGGAATACTTTTTCAGGATTCATTGATAAGTAAAAAGTTAACAGCATTTATTCATAAAAACAGCATTTATTCAAAATAAAAACATTTCTAACAATATAAATCGTTACCATCACCTTTTATCAATTTAACGCATCCTTGTTGAATTAAAGTACTAATTTCTTAAAAAAAAAAAGTTATTGCTCCCAAACTTTTGAACGGTAGTGTATATTGTTACAAAAGATTTCTATTCTAAATAAATACAGTTCTTTTTAACTTTTTATTCATCAAATAATCCTGAAAAAAGTATCTCAGGTTATAAAAAAATTATTAAGAAGCACAACTGTTTCCAACATTGATCATAAATCATCATATTAGAATGATTTCTGAAGTATCATAAGACACCAAAGACTTGAGTACTTGCTGATGAAAATTCAGCTTAAACTGCAGGCTTGATGAGCATAAGAGACTTCTTTCAAAAACATTAAAAATAGTAATATTTCCAAACTTTTGACTGGTACTGTATATGTGTGTATATATGCTGCATGAGTGAATATCTGCAATATATTACACATGCAGTGCCATATCTGATCACATATTCATTTATGTTTTATGAAGTGTATTACTGAAGATAAAAAAACACCTCGGGTTACTATTGTAACCCTCATTCCCTGAGTAGGGAACGAGACGCTGCATCGATACTCGGCGCTTTGGGGAATGCCTTGGGCATGAAGCGTCTGAAGTCAACTATGGAATTATTCCAATCTCAATTGGTGTAGCATCATTGCGTCATTCGTGACGTTGCATGTGACGGTGATCCGGAAGCTATAAAGGGTCACAGGAACCAGGAAATGTTAGCTTCCGATTGGTCAAAGCAAATCGTTCTCAGGAGCGCGAAAAGTGTGGCCGAGGGATGCAGCGTCTCGTTCCCTACTCAGGGAATGAGGGTTACAATAGTAACCCGAGACTTTCGTAAGGGAACTCCCGCTGCATCAATACTCGACGCTTTGGGGAACGAATACCCACACCGCCACACTGAGAGAAATACGTCCTGGTGTAAAGAATCTGGCACACTCACGGACGATAGGAATGAGTAGAGGGTAGATCCAACCTAGCTTGTCATAATATTTGGTGTAAGAAGGGTAGGTCTGGAGACGGAGGCTCAACTGACCTCATGGATGAGAACCCCAGACAGTAGAAAACATTAGATGAGAGGTGAAGGCAAGAGCGCACCTCATACTTTAGATATGAGAGGTTTCTGCAGATAACCAACTGTCTAATTGATAAAGGGGAATAGCTCCTAACCCTTGATACATTAACTAGATGGATAGACTCCTCCCAGCCTGAGGCCTAACATAGGAACCTCCAAGGCTAAGACGTTGACCATCTGACACATGCGATGGAGGATGGAATACCTGAAGAATCATGATAATGCCTACAGGCACCTCAGTACCGGGGCAAAAATAATATAGAGTGGGTCCCACGCTAGCAAGTAAGAAGGGGCAGCACCACCACTCTTCCAGGGAGTAAGACGAGCAGGAAGCAGACTCAATAGATTCTCATATATACTCATATATCTCATCCACAGGACATGATGGGTGCCAGGGATAACCCATCAGCCTGATGCCAATGGGCTGGATGACAGGATTCATCCTCCAATCTACAGGAACATGGAGTTTTAGTGGGAAAGTCCCTACGTGCACACCCTTAGAGGCTTGCAGAGGGCACCAGGGCCGCCACAGAGGCCCTAAGCATGAACGGGATATCCCGTTAGAGAACAGGATGGAACGCCAGTACTGAAGCCAGTGGGAAGTAATTAACTGGGTTCAATGCCGTCCCTAACTTTAAATATTTAGTTCCTAGTAGAGTGGGGCTCTAGAATGGATGAAACCTATTTATGGGTTGGTCCCCCTCAGGGGCCAGACCCATAGTCTCCATAACTCCGGCCGGGGATGAAATATTGTACCACCGGCCTGAGAAAGAAAATCTCTCCCAATAGGGATTTGCCAGGGAGGACTCTCCAAGAGACTAATAAGGTCCGAGAACCAAATTCGGGCCGGCCAGTATGGAGCTACAAGGAGTAATCTCACACCGTACCTCCTGACCTTTTCTAGAACCCCAGGGAGCAGAGCGATCGGGGGGAAAAGCGTACAGACGTGACCTCGGCCACATCTGTACCATGGCATCCAAGCCCAAAGGAGCTGGATGTGAGAGAGTACCAGAGCGGGCAATGAGAGTTCTCATGAGAAACGAAGGTCAACCTCCGCCCGGCCAAACTCTCTCCATATAAGCTCAACCACTTCAGGATGGAGCCGCCATTCCCCGGGCCTCAGCCCCTGCCTCGACAGGATGTCTGCTCCCAAATGATCAACCTCAGGAATATAAATAGATCTAACAGAGATAAATTTATCCTGGCACTAAAGAAGAGTATGATGCGCCAGTCTACAAAGAGGGCGTGATCTCAAGCCTCCTTGGCGGATGATATAAGAGACCACCGACATATTGTCTTCCAAATCAGAACATGATGGCCTCTGAGGTCTACAAGGAAGTGCCTCAGGGAAAAAAATTCAGCCAACATCTCCAAGCGATTAATATGCCATGAGAGATGATGGTCCTTCCAAGTACCTCGGGTGTAATGGCCCTCCATAACCGCACCCCAGCCCGTGAGGAACGCATCCGTAGCCAAAGTCTTTCTCTGACATGGTGCTCCCAGAACCGGGCCTTGAAACAGGAACCATGGTTTCTTCCACATGATGAGAGAACGAAGGCATCTGCGCGTAACTCTAATCATGCGAAAGGGGTTTCCCAGAGGAGAAAACCCCTTGGTCCTGAGCCACCACTGCAAGGCCCTCATATGGAGCAGACCAAAAGGCACTACTGTGGAAGCTGCAGCCATAAGGCCCTAAAGTCTTTGATAGTGTATGACAGTGATGGCCTGGCCTAACCTAATACTCTTCATTGTGTTTAAGATAGTATTTATACGATCAGGAGACAATTGTGCCCACATCGTGACTGAGTCCCACTCTACTCCCAGGAACCTAGTCCTCTGAAGAGGAGTTAAGGAACTTTTCTTCACATTGAGTCTCAACCCCAAGCACCTCAGATGATGCAAAACAACATCTTGATGTTGAATTGCCAGTTCTTTTGACTGAGCAAAAATAAGCCAATCATCTATATAATTTAATATACGGACCCCCTGAAGTCTTAATGGAGCAAGGGCCGCATCCATACATTTAGTGAAGGTGCGAGGGGATAAGGCTAGACCGAAAGGAAGAACCCTATATTGATAAGTTTTTCCCCCAAAAGCGAATCTAAGGAAACTCCTATGATGTGGAATGATGGAAATATGAAAATATGCATCCTTAAGATCTATCGTTACAAACCAGCCCTCGGATCTGATTTGTTGAACGATCATAGGTATAGTGAACATTTTGAACTTAAATCTCCTCAAAGATTTGTTCAATACCCTAAGATCTATAATGGGACGCAGCCCACCATCCTTTTTTGGAACTATGAAGTACCGGCTGTAGAACACGGACTCCCTCTGGTGGGGGGGCACATATTCTATCGCCCCCTTAGCTAAGAGGGACTGGACTTCATCTTCCATCTGATCCTGGTCAGGAGATACCAGCGTGTGAGTAAGACCACTAAATCTAGGTGGTCTATACTGGATTCTATATCCTTTCTCAACTGTATTCAGGACCCACTGAGATATACTTTGAAGACCCTTCCAGGTGTCTAAATAATCTACTAAGGGGATCAGTCTCTCAGGGCTGACCTCAGGTGTTGTATTCCAGGTCCCCTGGCATCAGACCCATGAGACCTGGAGCGACAGCGGGGGATAAGTTCTTTAAAAGTGGCTGACTGTCGTTTCACCTCCTGAAACCTATCGACGACGTTATTGACACCGTCGCCGAAAAGGCCAGAAGGCGAAACTGGGGCATCGAGGAGACAAGCCCTGTCCTTGTCCCGATGCCTGACAGATTCAGCCACAAATGTCTCTCCGTGGCTACCAGTGCTGCCATGGAGCGGCCAATGGCACGGGCCGTCTCCTTGGTAGCACGGAGAGACAAGTCGACCACTCAACGCATCTTGCGGATGTCGTCGAAGGCGACCTCCCCGCTATCGTCCACCTCTTTGAGGAGGTCGGCCTGGTATGCCTGCAACAGCCCCATCGTATGCAGACAACTACCAGCCCGACCTGCCGCCATATATGCCTTTCCAACCAAGGCCGATGTTGTATGGGCTTGGTGGGAAGCGCCGGAGCCCGCAGGGATGATGCAGCGTCAGGGGAGAGATGAGAGGCAAATGACTCTTCAACCCTGGGCATCATCCCATAGCCCTCCTCCTTGGCATCCATTATATTCGAATATAGATGGACACTAGGGCCAGATATTCTAGAGGAGAAGGGCTTATTCCACGACCTCGACACCTCGGTGTGGAGATCGGGAAAAAATGGCAGACTCCGGCGTAGAGGCTGTGACCGAGTCTGCAGGAAGCGCTCATTAAGCTTGCTTTTTTTAGTCGCTTCTTGCATTTCTGGTGGCCAATCGATCTTTAATTTGGTCACGGCTCTGGTCACTACCTCTAGCAGCTCCTCAAAGGCCCTTGAACGCTGCCTGTGCATGCTCCGCTCCCAGACAAACTACACAAAGCGAGTGTGTGTCACCCTTCCTTAAATAACGTGGGCAAGGGGACGCACACTGCCTTAATAGCTTGTCTTTATTAACATTCACCATAATAACTTTCTCTCAGAGTGACAGACAACACCAAATTAGACAAACAGGTTGACATAGAACGCTTGCTGAAGACCAGAAGCTAACATTTCCTGGTTCCTGTGACCCTTTATAGCTTCCGGATCACCGTCACATGCGACGTCACGAGTGACGCAATGATGCTACACCAATCGAGTTTGGAATAATTCCATAGTTGACTTCAGACGCTTCATGCCAAAGGCATTCCCCAAAGCGTCGAGTATCGATGCAGCGGGAGTTCCCTTACGAAAGGGAACATACATTATGATATATTAGTAAATATATTGTCACATATTTTTCAATATATGAAAATCGGCAATTCCTTATATATTATTCAATACATTGTAATATATTAACACAATATATTTTCACATATACTGTTAAACCATTTAATATATTGATCATTTAAGTTTAAAAATAAATACATATGAGTATTGAGAACTTATATATATTGATATTATATATATGACTCAATATATATAAGTTCACAATACTCATATGTATTAATTTTTAAACTCAAATGGTTTGCCGCAATCAGTTTCCTCAATCGGTTTGAGTTGAGTTAACTTGTTGGGTTTTACAGTGTAATAGTGGTATTATATCCACAGAGGGGCAATACAAATGTTGCATTTACATTAATGAGTTCTAAAATAGTTTGCTTTTAAGGGACACATTCAAATGTCAAATAATAATTAATCCCCTGGGAGCTAATTGACAAGCTAATAAATGTTTATCACACAAATCTTCTAATGAAGCGAGCTGATAATGAAGTCCCGAGACATTTGAGATCACTCATGACTCTAATTCATAATGGGGCAGTTTATTATTAATTCCCGTCCAAAACAGCTCAATCAGTTTCTAAATAAATTATGCAACACTTGAATATAGGCCTTTGTTGGATTTTTTATTATGAAACATTGTCTTCAACATCAACACTGAATAATTGATAATACATAAAAACATATAAACAATAGAGATGTGAAAGCTTTATACCCTGAAAAAAAGTAGAATACAAATTAGCACATTGCATTGTCTTAAAGCAAAGGGAGGTCAAGAGAATTTATGAAAAACACAGAAAATAATGTTTGATGCCCATGAGACTAGTAGTTCAACTGTACTGGCCCCTTCACTGCAGTAATTCAATTACGTTCTGGTCATTGGTGGTGTGAGTGATTCACAAAGGGTTATTGCAAATGTCCCAGTGCTTCTCTAATTATTATTAGCTGCTTATTTAATGTAGGTATGACCACAACAACAGCATCCACTGAAAGACACACATGCACTGTCATCAGATCTGTTTTATCTCTTTGTCATATAGGTCAAAATATTAAAGTAATATTTCATCCAGAAAAAGAAAAGTCTGTTATTATGTAGTCACCCTCGTGTTGTTCCAAACCACTTTATTTATTTGTGTGATAAAAAAAAAGAAAAGAAAAGAAAAAAGATAGATTTAGTAGAATGTCAAAGCTGTCAAAGCTTTTTTTCTATAGTGTTAAAGTGGATACTGACCAGGCACACATCACTGCATGGACATTCCATTAGATCATTTTTTTCCACTTTATTATATAAAATAAAAATGTCAAAAGGCACACTGTTGTCACAGATAAACAGAAGGAACACGGGTATTGTTGAGCAGGAACTTTATTAAACAAATGCTGGGCATTCTGGATGGGCAACGTGGAATTCGGTAAGAAGAGTAGGACAGTTCCTCGGGGCCAAATCTTTCCTTGTCCATAAAGCGTCCTGAGGACGAGTCCATTATTTTGTATATATTAAAGGTCCCATTCCATGGATTATTTTTATTATTTTATGTTTCCAGGGGTGCCCTTATAATGTTAGTATGTTTTTTAGATCAAAAATTGTTATAATTTAGAAATAAAAGGCATATTTCCTAGCCTGATTTCATTCCCTGTTTTGAACACTCTGTTTGAAGGGGCGTGTCTGCTGTGAGACTTCAATGTAAACGCCCTCTGCTGTGATTGGCTGACATGCTTGCATATGAAATATCTGGCATTACATGTGGAACTATCTGGAAAACTTTTCCTATTACAGCTATTATACGTTTTTACTATTAAAGCTATCGGGATTAACGAATCGTGAGAAGTTTTTTTAAGTATTTAGAGCTATTACCATTACATAAAAGGTTGCAGTGATGATGAGCATTGAGCAGATGACAGTCTGTTGATCGCGTGAAAAAAGATCTTATCATTGCAACGCAGTTTCTGCACTCTCACTAATGATTTCACCAATGCAAACATGAGGCATATAAATACAGTAAGAGCCTCGTTGTGCAGTGTAACAGCGTCATTGATTTCATAACGAGGTTTGGCAAGTGTCCAGATAAACTCGCGCTGTGTGATTGACAGCTTGGGCGATTGGAAAGGGATTGTTCTTTGATCGCTTTCTGTATATTAATCACAGTTTAAGTAAGATTATTTTCATCCTACTAAGAGAAACGAACGATGTGAAGAGTGATCGCTACTTCCATATTAAATCACTACTTACCGCTTGCTGGAATATAGTTGAAATTGCCCCCTTCGTCAGTATGAAACGCTGAGAGAAGTCTGCTTGATATTATTCCAGGTTAGAAAAACAGTCCGTGGTGAGATGGACAGAGCAAACTAACAACTTCGAATTAAACTTTTGCGGTATCCGATTATAGATAAACATCAACCACGTCTGTTGCTATTTCGCCATCAATACGCCTGTATTCCTGTGGGCGGAGGTTACGGTTCTAGTGACATCATGAATGAAGGAAGTAGAGGGGTGTAGTCCAATCCAGCCGTTTTTTGTAGTCAACTTCTGTTAAATAAAATATCTCGCTTGGCATTGAACTTTGAGCTTTATAATTTTACAGATATTATTTATACTCTAACAACAACATTACACACTAACTAAAGTTTGAAACATGGGATCACATAGAACGGGACCTTTAATACACACACATGCTTGTATATATTTAAGAAAAATGTGTAATTTAAATATAAAAAAAATATATTTATATATAATATAAATTATATATAAATATATACAGTATATGTATGCAAATATTTCTTAAATATATACATGCATGTGTGTGTATTTATATATATACAAAATAATTATACACAGTACACACACATATATTATGTAAACACAAACTTTTATTTTGGATGCGATTAATCGCGATTAATCTTTTGACAGCCCTAATATATATATATATGTGTGTGTGTGTGTGTGTGTGTATTTATATATAATTAATCTAAATAAGCTAATAAGCTAAATAATCATGAACACAATGACGGTGTGAAATAGGCTGTGATACATGTGGCATCAGGTAAAATCTTGCCTAGGGCCGAAAATTGGTCAGTGATTAAATGGACAGTATTGATTTTTTTCTCCACTAGGGGTCGCTAACCTCTTTACAATAACAAAGGCGTAGTTTGATGACACAGCATTTGCTAAGAATTATGGATCTTGTCGTCAACGTCAAGCCAACCGATCTAATAATGTTTATGGATGAGTGAATACATTGATGCTTTTATCATGACTGTGATATGAAGCAGTTCGGGATTGCTAAGAGACAGCTATCAGCTCCACACGCAACGCGAGTCCCGCGGATATAAAAGGAATATGGACATTTCATTCTACCGAACTACGCGCAAGTGCAGAATTACAACTCACAGGTCAGTTTATTAGACAAATTAATATGCATGGCTTTCACAACTGAGAAAGACAAAGACACTCCCCTAATGGCCCTATTTTAGGAGCTATCAGGACCTGTCATTCTGAGCAACCTTGCACAAAGAATGAGGAGATTAAAAAAAGAATGGCTTTTTGATTGTTTGGATTTATTTACAACACAACATAATCCAAAGATACACAACAAATGACAAAAAGCACGCTATTGAAAACAATGATCCAAAGACAGAGACCTTTGTGCCATTCCTAAAAACATTGTACATACTTTTAATTTCCAAGGTGTTTTTTCACTTTACCATGTTCATGTACAGAGACTCATGTGAATGTTGAAGTCAGCAGGACTCAGTTGCATCTGGGCCCTGTAAAAAAAAAAAAAACTGAACATACTGATATCAAGAGAAACTTTGGGGCTGCATGATTTTGGAAATAGATTTTAGATTTTTCTGGTTAAAATGTATTTTTAAAATTCACAGAATACACACACACACACAAATGTTTCCAACAATAATGAACACCAGGTTTGTTGTGCCTTGTAGGCATAGGCTACGCGCAGTGCTGCATAAAATAATAATAACAATAAATTAAATCTTCCAAAAGATTTCAGTAACAACTACGCTGGAGAAAAATATATTGATTACAATATAAAAACATGAAGCCTATTGTTTGGTGCGTTTTGCTTTTCAAACGCACAGCGCGCTCCAAAATATGATACATTCAAACGCAGACCGCGCTCCAAAATATGAAACATTCAAACGCACGGCGCGCTCCAAAATATGATACATTCAAACGCAGACCGCGCTCCAAAATATGATACATTATGGTTACCATATTATACATATCTGCGTTTGAGCAGATATCCACAAACACAGTAACGGTTCAACTGCAATATGAAGTTTATGCAACAATAACATAAACTAATAATTAAGAATTTCTTACCTTACATCTTTCTTGTCTTCAAATTGCGTTCTTCTTCTTCTGAGGTAAATCCAATGTAAGCTCACAGCGTGTATGTCTTCCAAACTCGACGAAAAGCAGAGACTTTGGTGAAGTTTGGTGCTTTGTTTTTGAGGTAACGAGCACGTTCGTGTGAGGCGTGGGTGATTTGCATGTCAATCTCTTTTTGTGCGTGTGGGCGTGGTCAAATTAAAAATAATGAGCAAGCGTGTGAGAAGCTGGACATCTTGTTGGTTTTATACAAATTACTTAAGCAGAGAATATTTGTTTTCAGTTTGAATCCGATCATTTAAAAGTACACACTTAAATGTTTATAAAGGTATATGGCTCATAAATGTGTGACAAGTATTCGCTGAGTTTTGTTTCAGCTTATAGACTTGCTCAAGAAAAAAAAGTTCAGCGAGGCGGAGAGGCAGAAAGCACACCCTGTTTATTTTCTTTATTTTACAAAAGCACAATGTTTTGATTTGATTGTAAGTGTACACATACAAAAGTAGAAATATCACAGATTCTTTTTTCTGTATGACCATAAATGACGTTTGTAGAATAGGCTACTCCACACAACCTCTGGAACATGATAACTTCCTTTATTTTCAATGAGTATCATATATTACAGTATAGCATATTTTTTACAGTTTTCAATATGTAGGCTATACAATATTATTGCCTATATTTAAACTTGTTTAACAAGCATTAGAAGTAAAAAAAAAAAAAGTTAACTTAGTTCACCTCACGCTTTCTACACCAAGTGGAAACACATTCTACTTTGTTATTGTCTATGTCACTCTATGTATCACACGGGAAAGTGTGATACATAGAGTGCCATAGACAATAACACCCCGGTTACGACTGTAACCTTGGTTCCCTGAAGATGAAACGAGATGCTGCGTCGATTGACGCTAAGGGAACGCTTTGTATGATGATGTCTTGAAGCACATCTAAAATCAGTCCAATGGTGTGGCGGAACCTCAGAGGCAGGTAACGTCATGTACCAGGAAACTATAAAGCCTGACCAAACAGAGCAGCGCTAGCTTCTTAAGGTTGCTTACAGGCACATAGGAGATATGGCAGGTGATGCAGCATCTCCTTCCCTCTTCAGGGAACCGAGGTAAAAACCGAGGTGTTTCCTTTCAAGGGAATTCGCAGTGCATTGATTGACGCTAAGGGAACGTCTATACCAATGCCACCATAGCAAGAAGTGTCTGTCCTGTGTGAAATCATAAGAGCAGCACTAGGACCTGAGACCCCGGTGTAGAGTCCAGGTCCAAAGAGTAAAACCTAACGAATCACAAATGTCCTGGAGGGGCACTCCTGACATTAGAGCCTTAGAGGCCACCATACTCCTAGTAGACTGGGACCGGACAGCCATAGGTGAAGGTTGTCCAGTCGACTCATAAGCAAGTGGGATAGCCTCAACCACCCACATGCTCATTCTCTGCTTAGATGCTTGGGACCCTTTGTTAGGGAGCCCACAACATACAAACAATTGTTCTGCTTTACGCCACAGGGCTGTTCTGTGGACATAGGCATCCAGTGCCCTAACTGGGGACAGCAGATTGTTCTTTTCCTGGTCCGAATCTTGAAAAGGAGGAGAACCGAAGGCCTACAGTACTATAGATCTAGCCACATTAGTGGGGACCTTGGGAATATAGCCTGGTATAGGGTGAAGGAATGCTTTAACCATAACAGGCACAAATTCTAAGCACGAGGGTGCAACCGACAATGCCTGTAGATATCCTATTATTTTAATAGATGAGATGGCGAGGACGAACAGAGCTTTCAAAGTAAGAAATCTAGCTGGCACTTCCTACAAAGGCTCAAAGGCAGCCTGGGAAAGGCCTTGAAGGACAATGAAGTACAGCAGTATACTTTTATTTTCAAAAACTCAAAAACAAGTATTTCCAAAAACAAAAACGTATCAAAATAACTTGAGAAAGAGCAATACATAGACAATAACCGACAAAGTAAAGAGGCAACCTCTTTAGTTAGCATGATTGTGCTAACTTCTTCACCAACAAAACAACAACTTTCAGCAGTCAGTTCTCAGCTCCACACACACAGGAACCCAGAACAACCTCTCACATAGCCAATAACCTTCTATCCTCCTTCTCTCCACTAACCGAGGAAGAAGAATCTAACCTTCTCCTCTTCAGTCATCCTACCACTTGCCCTCTAGACCCCACCCCCTCACACCTCCTACAAGACATCTCTCTCACACTTCTTCCAGCACTCACATACATCATCAACTCATCCCTCCATACTGGCATTTTCCCTTCTGCATTCAAGCAGGCTCGGGTAACTCCACTGCTTAAAAAAACAACATTACACACATCACTTGTAGAGAATTACAGATCTGTCTCTCTCCTACCATTCATTGTGAAAACACTTGAACAAGTTGCTTTCAACTATGTAACATCCTTCCTGTCTCTCAACAACCAGCTGGATGTCAACCAATCTGGCTTCAAGAAAAGGCATTCAACCTGCATTACTGTTGGTCACAGAAGCCCTACGGATTGCAAAGCTGCTTCCAAATCTTCAGTTGTCATTCTCCTGGATCTGTCTGCTGCCTTCAACACTGTGAATCATCAGATCCTTATGTCCACCCTCTCATCACTGGGCATCACAGATACTCCTCTCCACTGGTTTGAGTCCTATCTCACAGGTAGATCCATCAGGGTCGCATGGAGAAGCGAGGTATCCAAAGCACATCATCTGACCACAGGGCTTCCACAGGGTTCAGTTCTTGGACCCCTCCTCTTCTCCATCACTGGGACACATCATACAGGCACATGGTTTCTCTTACCATTGCTATGCTGATGACACACAGCTCTTCCTCTCATTTCAACCAGATGATCCCACAGTAGCTGCACAGATCTCAAGCTGTCTGGCGGACATCTCGGCATGGATGAAGGAACATCACCTGCAGCTCAACCTGGCAAAGACTGAGCTTCTCTGCCTCCCTGCCAATCCGTCTCTACAGCACGACTTCACTATCCAGCCAGATTCATCATCAGTCACCCCATCAAGGTCGGTCAGAAATCTTGGAGTAATATTTGATGACCAGCTGACCTTCACAGACCAAATTACAAAGGCACCTCGATCATGCAGGTTTGCACTGCACAACATCAGGAAGATCAGGCCTTTCCTAACTGAGCATGCAACACAACTTCTCATCCAGGCCTGGTCATTTCTAGGCTTGATTACTGCAATGTTCTCCTGGCTGGACTTCCATCATGTGCAACTAAACCTCAACAAATGATTCAGAATGCTGCAGCTCGTCTTGTCAGCTCGTCACTCCTCTGTTCATCTCTTTGCACTGGTTACCACTAGCTGCTCGCATCAAGTTTAAGGCATTGACGCTTGCTTACAGATCTACCACAGGCTCAGCTCCCTCTTACTTTCACTCACTCCTACGAGTCTACATCCCAACCAGAAGCCTATGATCGGGCAATGAGCGACGGCTCGCGGTACCATCACAGAGAGCCACAAAATCACTCTCCAGAACATTCTCATTCACGGTTCCATGCTGGTGGAATGATCTCCCCACCCTCATCCAGTATGCAGAATCCCTTACAACATTCAAAAGACAGAAGCCGGTGAACGTACTAAGCCATGTCCACTGAGGTGTGTGTGGAGAAGACCAGAAGACCAGCATATAAATGTTTAGATAGTGTATGTGTGCAGTGCCTAATTTGTAAGTCGCTTTGGACAAAGGCATCTGCTAAATGACTAAATGTAAATGTAAATGTAAACGTAAGAGGCAAGCATTTTGGTTACTATCTGTCTATTGTTTTTAATATGGAACTGCCTGACATAAACACTATCTCTTCTCGCATTCTTAACTATCATAAATGGAGATCGATTGAACCCTCTGATTTCTCTGACTTTATTGGCTCCTCCTTGAGTGTGTTTTCATCATCTGATGCACTGGAGGACAAAGTTCTCATGTTAAATTCTGTTCTCTCATCTGGCCTGGACTTATTTGCTCCTTTGAAATCACGACTGGTTTCTTTTGGTCGTTCCTCTCCCTGGTACAATGAGAATCTGCGTGCTATGAAGGCATCACGTCATTCAATGGAGCGCAGATGGCGTTTGTCTGGCCTGACTGTCTTTCACCAGGCCTGGAAGGAACATTTACTTGAATATAAGTTCCAAATTTCATCGGCCAAGTCTGCTTATTTTGCACAGATAATTGACAACAATCAGAATAACCCAAGACAGTTGTTTAATTCTATTAACAAACTACTCAAATGTAACAGTAATTCAACTGCTCCAGCTTTGACTCATCTCTGTAATAAGTTTTTTGATTTTTTCAGCTCCAAGATTGATAACCTCCGTAAATGTATTATCTCTGCTCTGCCTTCATTTCTTCCTTACAAGATCACTGAATTTTCTGGTACCCTTCTCACAAATTTTTCAACATTGGACTCTCAATCACTTTGTAATGAGGTTTCAAAAATGAAAGCTGCCACTTCTATAATTGATCCTGTACCAAAAAAAAAAAAAGAAGAAAATATTTTACCCGACCCACTTCCTGACCCGCATTTTTTAAAAGTAGTAAATGCTCATCGTAGCGTCATTGGGCCATAGACGTAGGAACTAGGGGTGCTGTATGACAGGCACGGCGTTATGGGTGGGCCTGTTGTCAGACCCACCCAAAACTTAAAAAAAAAAATATATATATATTCTAATTTTGTCAAGAATTATAAAAAATCGTCAATAAGATCATAATTTGTACTAAAATAGTCTAAATGTTTAGTTTTAAAAACAATTTAAAAAAGCTGGCTATGTCTATTTTGATGTTTCTGCGCAAGTTCAGCAGACAGAGAGGTTCGGGTTTGTTCCGATCAGAGCTCGTGATTCGAAAGCCGTTATTCGAAAATATGTGGAATAAGGGCTGCCTCCGACTAAATTTTTTTTTCTAGTCGACTAGTAGTTGTTCATTTAAGCCATTCGTGGACATATCGCCCCTTTATATGAATTTAATTACTTAAATAGGCTATATAGCCTACAGGATAATGAGCGTTATGACCGCACGCATAAAGCTTGTCACAAAGAACCGGTTAAAGTAACGATTATGAATGTGTCTAAATTAGCAAGGAGACATTTAATTGTTTATTAATAAACTGGTGTTTTCTGTGTCGCTGCAAAGATGAAGTTGGCGATGCGGACTCGCCATGAACGCCAGAGAGAAATGCACATTTCATATGGATTACATAATCAGAGAGTAGCCTATTTCGTTTGGTTTTGAATATTTTTATTTAAAAGTAGACATTTCAAGCTTTCTGTAATAGATAGCCTATATTTCTCAAATCTGTGAGGCACAAGCTGAGTTTTGGTGCCCTCCAGTTCACGTGCAATGCAAGTGATCGTGTCGACGCCTTATTATACTGTCTGCTATATATTTGCTTCTTATTTATTAAATACGGGCAAATGGTTGATAAAACATTGGTCAAAATTAAGATACAATTTATACAAAACGAAAATCTTTTAAAAAGAGTTTTCTACAAAACAAAACTTAATGAAGTGCTCAAAATCATGTTTTACCAAAAACAGCGCCGTTGCTAGGAGGGCGCCAGCGCCTCTGCCTTTCAGTGCCTCTGCCTCGCGAGTGGATGATAGCCCTGAAGACGCCTAGCAATGATATAACTTTAGTGGCAGTATACCTTTAGTTAAGTTATACCTTAAGAGTCTTTGTATAGCGCGCTATAGGAAACAACGTCATCGGAAAATGCAGCCCAGGTATGATGCGTATGATGCGTACCCCCAGTTTTTCTCACTTTCAAGAAGATGTTAAGATTTATATCAAATCCTTATCTACCTCTTGTAACAAAAAGGCAACTAAAACTTTGAATGTATGCTCATTTTTTTGCGTTTTTGTATAAATATTTGATTATTATTATTATTCTATTATTATTATTCTATGTTTTGTGGGGAGAATATTTATTTAATTAATTTTTAATTGATACTTCCTCATTTTGTAATTTAATTTGATTTATTAAAATAATTTATTTAGTTTTTCTTTCTTTCTTTTTCTGAATTCAAATGTGATGTAATATTTATCAGTCCCTGAACCTCTGGCTTTCCTCTCTGGTTTATGACTTTTCACTTTTGTATTTTGTTAGTAAATATTTAATAATAAAAAAATAAAAAATAAAATAAAAAAAGATGTGTGTGATGCGTAATGTAGATTCAAATCGCTCTTCTTTGGTCAGAAGAATATAACAGTGGGCTATATTAGTCAATATTTTTTTATTAGGTTAAACAGTGATTGGATAAAGTTTTTAATTTAACAATTTAACGTTTTTAATTTAAGGCCCACCCACAATTGGTCTGGTCCATCCAAAACTGGAATCCTGGCGCCGTGCCTGCTGTATGATATAGTCTAGTGTTATGTAATAAAGGCTTGATTTATTCATTTATTTCGTTTCATTTTCTTAACAATTAAGATGTTGTGTTGTGCATGTGTTTATCCATTCTAATCGAAGTGTGCGGCTCTCCCCCGACTTTCCCAACAAAAATCCCACCCCCTCTCAGAAAATACATAAAACTGACATTACTGAGCTATATATGCGTTTAAAAGTAGCCTATTAAAATGGTACAATGGCATTGCTCAGTTCAACGTGTTGGGAAATCGGGCATTTTGTCCCACGTCAACATTTATTCAAAAGTTAATAACACTCAACATTCAAAAAGTAAATAAGGATTTCCCACTTATATTAGTAGGCTTAGGCTATTTCGCCACCTGGATGCCCAATTGAAGCTCTCACAAGCACAATATTTGTGTATTTGTGGAGCTTCCACTCCCCAGTCTTCACCTTTTCTCTTGCCACCTCAATCTCTACCTGCAGACTGAGCTTGTGCGTCATCTTCGCGCCAGTTATTCAGTCAATAAAGTGTAGGCCTATGTATTTCATAGAAAATTGTGTCTAGTACTATATAAATTACAAAGGTTTAATTGGCATCTTTATTTCAAACGACCCGACCGACCGCGACCCGAATATCATTAAAAATATTTTTGGATGACTCGTAACCGCGGGTAACCGCGGGTGACCGCGGGTGACCGCAGGCGATCGCGGGTGACCGCAGGCACCCGCTCATTTCGGATCAACCCGCGCATCACTGTCCTGTACCAACTTGTCTGTTCCAATCATGTTTTGCTACCTTATGTCCTGTTGTAATGAATATTATGAATGATTCTCTGTGCACTGGTGTGGTGCCGGCACCTTTTAAAATTGCTGCTCTGACTCCTGTACCTAAAAAAAAAGACACAAACATTGATAATCTAAATTTCTAAATTTAATCAATTTCGAATCTCCCCTTTCTCGTCAAAATTTTGGAGCGAATTGTTGCTACTCAACTGCACTCCCATCTAGCTGCAAATAATCTTTATGAGCCCCTCCAATCAGGATTCCGGAGACTCCACAGCACTGAAACCGCATTAGTTAGGGTCACTAATGACTTGTTAATTGCTTCGGATTCTGGCTGTCTCTCTATTTTAATTCTTCTTGATCTTAGTGCCGCGTTCGACACTGTTGATCATAATGTTTTACTCGCTCGGTTAGAATCTGTTTTTGGTGTCTCTGATACTGCACTAAGCTGGTTTAAGTCCTATTTTTCTGATAGAAAGCAGTTTGTCGCTATGGGTGGTTGTAGGTCTGTTATTGGTGTTGTGCAATCTGGTGTTCCTCAAGGTTCTATCTTGGGCCCTATACTTTTTAACATATACCTTTATCCTCTGGGTCAACTTTTAAGATCACTTGGTCTCAGTTTTCACTTTTATGCAGATGACACACAGGTTTATATACATTCAAAACCTGACGTTAATGTGGCTGTGTCCTATCTTTCTGTATGTATTTCTGAGATAAAAAAATGGATGTCTAGTAATTTTCTATGTCTGAACAGTGACAAGACGGAAGTAATGCTCGTTGGTTCGTCCCACCAGCTACGTAAGGCTGGGTCTCCAGCTTTAAGTGTAGAAGGTTCTACACTTCAATTTCAATCAAAATTAAAAAATTTGGGAGTAATATTTGATAGTAGCCTAACATTTGTTCCTCATGTCCAGAGCACTGTAAAGACATAATTTTTCCATCTAAAAAATATAGCCAAATTGCGTTCCATTATGTCACTACCTGTGGCTGAAAAGCTAATTAACATCTTTGTATTCTCTAGAATTGATTACTGTAATGCCTTGCTGGCCGGGGTCTTAAAAGCTACCTTTAACAAACTACAGTTGGTACAGAATGCAGCCGCTCGAATTCTATCTGGTAACAGAGCAGGGGATCACATTACTCCTGTACTGGAATCCTTACACTGGCTGCCTATCAGATTCCGTGTTGATTTTAAAATTCTAATGCTTACTTACAGTATAAGGCCTTGCATGGTCTGACACCTCTTTATATCACTTAACTTTTAACCCCTTACACACCAGTACGTGATCTTTGCTCCTCGGAAACCGGCCTTTTAATTGTCCCAAATACTAGACTTAAATCCATGGGTGATAGGGCCTTTTTCAGTTCCAAAACTTTGGAATTCCCTGCCTGTGGAGATTAGGCAAGCTGAATCTCTTAGTGTTTTGAAATCTTCCCTGAAAACTTATTTGTTTAGGGTAGCTTTTATATAACTGTTTATAATTGCTATATTATTGTTATTTATCATACATTTCATTGTTTTATTTTATTAATGCATTGTTTGTTCTATTGTAGGTTTTATGTTTTGTGCGCTTTGAGATGCTTTTTAAAGGCGCTATATAAAAATAAAGTTTATTATTATAATGTGATCCCCGTTCCCTGAAGTAGGGAACAGAGAAGTTACGACAGAACCAGCTGCGGAATTGGGATCTACCTGAGAGCCCAATCAACTTCGAGAGCTTACAAATCAAGCCAATGGGCACTGACAAATGAGATTTGCATTGTGAACCACTCCCTGCGAGGCGGGGATAAAAGGAAGCATTAAGCACTCAGTCATTTAAGTTTTGAGCTGAGGAGCCAAGACGGTGTCCCAGCCATTCAAAGGTGGTACAGCAATTGTGGCGATGGGATGAGCTGATGAATTGGGATCCCTACCAAAACACCACAATTGCTGTCCCTTCCATCGCCCAGAGTAAGCTGTCCGAACCCCTGCACCTGCTGGTTGCGGAAGAAAGGATTGGGCTGTGCGTGGAGAAAGTCGATCACTGCTGCTCCTTCTCACCCACATAGTGAGACTATTGGATAACACTGGGAAAGCGTGCAAAACTGAAAGGGATGCTACGGAGGCCACATCCCGCCCATTGGGAGGTACGATTTTTGTTACCATTATGGCAGTACTACATATGGAATGTGCTCTGTGGTAGATCCAGCCTAGCTAGTGTGGAGTCATTACCGATCTGAGATGGCTTAGGGGCTCTGCCAAGGGAAAGACATGGGCACGCCGACAAGAAAGCCGTACCACGGAAGAAAAACATGGGCACCTAATCTAGCATGGTCACTTCTAAAGCGCTACTGTCAGGAGTTTCCCTCCAGGATGTCTGTGATGCGGCAGGCTGGTCCTCACCGCAAACATTCATGAGATTTTATGACCTTGACTTGGACTCCACTGCAGGGTCGCAGGTGCTCTCGTCTTAGCTCTCGTTTCTACATAGCGTGATGCAGCGTCTCGTTCCCTTTTCAGGGAACCATGGTTATATACGTAACCGATACATTTTCCAACTCGCCTCTACATAGGATATGTCTTTTTTGTACTGGTGCTGCTACAAACGCAGTCGTACGTGAGGTGTCAGCCTCCTCTACCAAGGTGCTGTGTACATGGTCATTCTCAGTATTTAAGATCTGACTCTAAAACTAACTCAAATGCTCAGCAGGCACTTTCAAGTAATAATCAAGGTATGTTTCTGTTTTCTAGCTACTGGTGGTGGTTTAATTCGTTATTCTACTATATCTTTGACTTCAGTCTTCACAAAGACTTCCCTTCACATAATTGGCCTATCATATCCTTTCATCATTTTATTCACATAATTGGCATTTCACGAGTTCACACTTACAAATGATTAGATAAGAGCAAAAGAGTATGCATATTTGGCATGCTATCCGGGGGAGGGCTCCAAGCTCGGAATGTGTCCCGAACCCAGAATACACCCCCCGTATCTCTGGTTAGGATAGTAACCAGGCGAGTGTGAGGAGACAGGGTGGTGGAGGGATGCAGAAAAAAAACTGTGAGCTACGTATTTATAGGCCTCCTCTCATGCTGACTGAATTGATTATTTGAACGTGTTCCTCCTGAACTTTGTTCATAAAACATCATATTGTGTCCATTTGCATAGCACGGCCTATTGGGACCTTCGCATATAACAGCCTATTGGGGCCCTCCGCATTTCACGGCCTATCATGGCCTATCACGGCCCTTCGCATGCCACGACCTATCGTGGCCATCATGTAAGACTGACTGTTATTGCATTATGTAATTTTTAGTGGCCCTTCACATAATTGGCCTGTCATGGCCTTTCATTGTTTAATTCACATAACTGGCAAATCGTGGCCCTTCGCATAGCACGGCCTATCGTGGCCATCAGGTAAGACCGACTGTTATTGTATTATGTAACTTTGTGGCCCTTCACATTATTGGCCTACCATGGCCTATCATTTTATTCACATAACTGGCTAATCATTTCCCTCCGCATAGCACGGCCTATTGTGGCCCTTCGCATAACACAGCCTATCGCGGCCCTCCGCATAGCACAGCCTATTGTGGCCTTAACCCTCTGAGGTCTGAGCTGTTTTCTGGGCCCTGGAGGTGTTCTGACATGCTCTGACATTTGTGGTTATTTCTGTTACTTGTGACATTTTCATGGCTAAAGTCTAATTACACTGTATTCAGCACAGACTCTGCTACAATAATATATCAGCAGCATGTATGTAAAAGTTTGTAGTTTTGAGATAATGACATTTATGCGTGGTTTGTGAAAATACAAAAATAAATTCTCACTGAAATAAGGTCATGAAACCCATACTGATTATTTCTTCACAAGACTTTTGAAAATTGTATGACGTAGCCTAGAATATTTGCTCTAAAACTATGTGAGAATCACCCTGACTGCTCATTCAGAGAAGACAATGTATTGATTTAAAATTTTATGACGTGTTCATCTCATTAATATGAAAGCTTTCCACACCTGAGAAAGACAAAGAACCTCCCTAATGGCCCTATTAGGAGCTTATCAGGGCCCATCATTCTGACCACCCTTGCACAAAGAATGAGGAGATTTAAAAAAGAATGGCTTTTAAAATTGTTTGGATTTATTTACAACACAACATAATCCAAAGATACACAACAAAAAAGTACCATGTTCATGTTCAGAGACATGTACTGTGAACGTTGAAGTCAGCAGGACTCAGTGGCATCTAGGCCCTGAAAAAAAAAAGAAAAAAAAAGTGAACATACTGATATCAAGAGAAAGGCCTGCACGATTTTGGGAATACATTTTAGATTTTTCTTGTTAAAATTGCTTTTTAAAATTCACAGAATACACACACACACTCACACAAATGTTTCCAACAATATATTATATAATGAACACCAGGTTTGTTGTGCCTTGTAGGTATAGGCTATGCGCAGTGCTGCATAAAATAATAACAATATAGCAGCCTATATATATTTTCAAAAAGATTTCAGTAACAACTAAGCTAGAGAAAAATATATTGATTATCATGTTACTTCAAATGTTTCCATCCGTTATGATGATATGAAATAAGATAATAATAAAAACATGAAGCCGTTTGGTGCGTTTTGCTTTCATCCAAAATATGATGTGTACATTCAAACGCGATCGCGCAGGAAAATATGATACATTCAAACGCGATCGCTATCAAAAATATGATACATTCAAACGCGATCGCGCTCAAATATAAAACATTATGGTTACCATATACATATCTACGTTTGAGCAGATATCCACAAACACAGTAACAGTAAACACGGGTCTAAATATTATAATATTCCCCATATATCTAGCAACAGTTGAACTGCAACGTGACAATTATGCATTTACATTTACATTTAGTCATTTAGCAGACGCTTTTATCCAAAGCGACTTACAAAGTAGGACTAGATTAAGCGAGTCATCATGAAGAGGCAAAAAACAAAAAGCAGCGCAAGAAGTGCTCAAGATACAAAGTTCAGGCATTATTCAGAGTAGCATAAGCCCGATAAGTGAGGTTTAGAGGGAAAGGGGAGGTTTTTTTTTTTTTTTATTATTTTTTTTTTATGAGGTTAAGTGCTCCCGGAAGAGATGGGTTGTCAGGGATTCTGCATTCCGGATGAGGGTGGGGAGAGCGTTCCACCAGCATGGAACTGTGAATGAGAATGTTCTGGAAAGTGATTTTGTGGCTTTCTGGGATGGAACCACGAGACGTCGCTCGTTGGCCGATCGTAGGCTTCTGGCAGGGATGTAGACTCGTAGGAGTGAGTGAAAGTAGGAGGGAGCTGAGCCTGTGATAGATCTGTAAGCAAGCGTCAATGCCTTGAACTTGATGCGAGCAGCGAGAGGTAGCCAGTGCAGTGAGCTGAACAGAGGAGTGACGTGGGCCCTCTTTGGCTCGTTGAAGACAAGACGGGCTGCAGCATTTTGGATCATCTGTAGGGGTTTAGTTGCACATGCTGGAAGTCCGGCCAGAAGAGCATTACAGTAGTCAAGCCTAGAAATGACCAGGGCCTGGACGAGAAGTTGTGTTGCATGCTCAGTTAGGAAAGGCCTGATCTTCATGATGTTGTGCAGTGCAAACCTGCATGATCGAGCTGTCTTTGAAATGTGATCTGTGAAGGTCAGCTGGTCATCAAACGTTACTCCAAGATTTCTCACCGACTTTGATGGGGTGATTGATGATGACTCTAGCTGGATAGTGAAGTTGTGCTGTAGAGACGGATTGGCAGGGAGGACGAGAAGCTCAGTCTTTGCCAAGTTGAGCTGCAGGTGATGTTCCTTCATCCACGTCGAGATGTCTGCCAGGCAGCTTGAGATCCGTGCAGCTACTGTGGGATCATCTGGTTGAAACGAGAGGAAGAGCTGTGTGTCATCAGCATAGCAGTGGTAGGAGAAGCCGTGTGCTTGTATGATGTGTCCCAGTGATGTGGTGTAGATGGAGAAGAGGAGGGGACCAAGAACTGAACCCTGGGGAACCCCTGTGGTCAGTTGATGTGCTCTGGATACCTCGCCTCTCCATGCGACCTTGAAGGACCTACCTGTGAGATAGGACTCAAACCAGTGGAGTGAAGTTCCTGTGATGCCCAGTGATGAGAGGCTGGACAGAAGGATTTGATGATTCACAGTGTCGAAGGCAGCAGACAGATCCAGGAGGATGAGGACTGAGGATTTGGAAGCAGCTTTTGCGATCCGTAGGGCTTCTGTGACAGACAGTAATGCAGTCTCAGTAGAATGCCCTTTCTTGAAGCCGGATTGGTTGACATCCAGCTGGTTGTTGAGAGACAGAAAGGATGTTATTTGGTTGAAAACAGCTCTTTCAAGTGTCTTCGCAATGAATGGTAGGAGAGAGATAGGTCTGTAATGTTCTACAAATGATGTGTTTAGTGTTGGTATTTAAGCAGTGGAGTAACCCGAGCTTGCTTGAATGCTGTAGGGAAAATGCCAGTTTGGAGGGATGAGTTGATGATGTGTGTGAGTGCTGGTAGAAGTGTGGGAGAGATGGCTTGTAGAAGGTGTGAGGGGATGGGGTCTAGAGGGCAGGTGGTAGGGTGACTGGAGAGGAGAAGTGTAGATACTTCTTCCTCGGTTAGTGGAGAAAAGGAGGGCAGAGGGATGTTGGCTGTGGAAGGGTTCGGTATGGGTTCCTGTGTGTGTGGAGCTGAGAACTGACTGCTGATAGATGTTGTTTTGTTGGTGAAGAAGATCGCAAAATCGTCAGCAGTTAAGGAGGCGGCGGGTGGTGGTGGAACAATATGCAACAATAACAAACTAATATGTAAGAATTTCTTACCTTACACCTTTCTTGTCTTCAAATCGCGTTCTTTTTCTTCTGAGGTAGCCTAAATCCAATGTAAGCTCAGGCACGTCTTTCAAACTCGACGAGAAGTGAAGTGAAGTGTTTTGTTGTTGAGGTAATGAGCGAGACGCGGTCCATGTGGAGATTTGCATGTGAATATCTTTTGCGCGAGTGGGCGTGGCCAAATTAACTGTAATGAGGAAGCGTTTGAGAAGCTGGACATCTTGTTGGTTTTATACAAATTACTTAAACAGAGAATATTTGTTTTCGTTTTGAATCCGATCATTTAAAAGTACACACTTAAATGTTTATAAAGGTATATGGCTCATAAATGTGTGACAAGTATTCGCTGAGTTTTGTTTCAGTTTATAGACGTGCTCAAAAAAAAAAAGTTCACCGCGACGGAGAGGCAGAACGCACACCCTGTTTATTTTCGTTATTTTACAAAAGCACAATGTTTTGGCTTGATTGTAAGTGGACACATACAAAAGGAGAAATATCACAGATTCTTTTTTTATATTTCTTTTTTCTGTATGACTATAAATGACTGAGTAATTTAAGATTATAGTGCTACAATGTGGAGAAAATCCAGCAAAACGCGCCCGCGCGTTTGTCGACCTCAGAGGGTTATGCAGATTCCGCTACCCTCGGATTGCACGCTACGGACGTGGCCTACGCCAAAGAACTTTATAAGTATTTGTTTGCTAGGCTGTTAATAAATACTTGCTTTTGTTACATCATTTTATCTCCTGAGTCTTTCTGGTAGAACTGACCCTTGGCATAGCATTCGGACTAAGGACAGGGCCTACACCAAAGAATGTTTCTACAGAACTAAACACAAATTATTGTAGCTCACTCACTACCATCTGTTAATACTTTACAGAATAAATACCATGCAAACATTCACCTGCCCTCATAGTCTTTCTTGTAGAAATGAAGCTTTTAGTGTAAATTCAGGAAGACTCTAATGCCACGTCATTCATTCATACGAATAGGTCTGGCCAGTCAGTGCTTGACACCTGGAGTATATAGGCACTGAACTCTCTGTTCCCTTTCAGTCGGTCACTCCTACGTTCATTGGAGGAGACTGACAGAAATGGGATCTTCACAGAGAGACCAATCTACTTCAAGAGAAACTAAACGAGCCAATGCTTATTGGCATGATATAATATGTGCCAGCTGCTTCCATCACGCAGTGCGGGATATAATGACCAGCAGATGCAACGCATCTTTGCATTTCGCTTCGGAGCCGAGCTCTCTGATGTTATGCTCTGCAATCCTCCTCGTAGAGTCACTCTTCGAGCACTCTTTTGGAGAAGAAGCCTCTCGAGGTGTTGGTGTTGATGGCGTGCTGCAGCAGAGATCGCTTAAGAGCGAAAAAACAGCTGTTTTCACAGCTCTGAGCGGTCGAGTTGGTTTCGGTTTTGAATGCCTCAGCAGGCTGCCCAGGGGGATGTAGCCGCTGTTGGCTGCAGAAATCCACCCTGTGCGCTTCAACACTGAGAGAGAGCAAGTTTTCCCTAAAAGAGCAAACACAGGTGTGAGAGTGTGTCTTTTTCAAGATGTCATTCCACCCGTATGTTTCTGGATGCGGTGACTATTTGGCTTACGATCGCTGTCTCGCGTGTTTGGGCCTTAACGAGGCAGCTTTTGTGGATGAGTCATGTTCTCATTGCGGAAACATGACCATCACGGTGCTGCGATCGAGACTTGAATACCTTTAACAGTATTCAGTCCCTTTGTCCATTCCACAATCTAGTTCTTCATCTGGTGGCCACCAGATGAGGGCTACTTCGGCTAATGACACTGGTGATCTGAGGCTAACTGTGTTGGCTACCCCACTGAGACCACCTTCTCGGGCCCAACACTCCTCCCTTGCACCGAAAACTGTGGAGCATCTGAGACAGTGCACTGGCCCGTCTCGTGCAGTCCCAGTCATTACTTTTGGGGCTTTGCCACATTGGAGGGGGAGGGGTCTTCTGAGGATGTTGATTCGGCTGCATTACCCCCTTCGGGGACCGTAACATTGACCAAGTCAGACCCAGAGCTGACTGCTATGCTTTCCCGGGCCGCCGTGAGCGTCGGGTTCGAGTCGAACCATGTACCTTCG
This sequence comes from Scardinius erythrophthalmus, assembly GCF_964197995.2. NCBI lineage: Eukaryota > Metazoa > Chordata > Actinopteri > Cypriniformes > Leuciscidae > Scardinius > Scardinius erythrophthalmus. Next base: position 24,946,321 of record NC_138237.1, on the reverse strand, counting down.
CGGCTGGACGATTGGTTTCTTGGGGCTGGTTCTCAGCATCCCGCCTCAATGCCTTTCTTTCTGGATGTGCATGATGAGGTGACTAGCTTATGGACGGCCCCCCTAAATGCCCGAAACCGGCCTGTTGCCACAAGTGTGGTCCCAGGTCGCATGCAGGAGCTGTGCACAGCGACGGACCTTGCCTTATGAGCGACGAAAGTCACTGCGCGCTCCCTCGGTCTGCCGATGTCCACCATGGTGGTCCAGGAACGGCATCTCTGGCTGAACCTGGCAGATTTGCGAGAGGCCGACAAAAAAAAAACAGTTCTTAAACTCCCCTATCTCCCAGGCCGGCCTCTTTGGCGACGCCATCGAGAACTTTGCCCAGCAGTTTTTGGCGGCCCAGAAACAGACGGAGATGATCAAGCACATCCTGACCCGATGGCCAGCTGCTGCCTCCACCCAGCTGTCGCCCGCATCCCCTTCATCTGCTCGTCACCAAGGGCACCCTCCTGCCGCCGCCTCCGCACCTGCTTAGCCTCAGCAGCAGCCTCCACCCAGGCAACAGCAGAGGGCTGGCTGCAGGAGGACCGTCCAGCCCATCCAGGCTCCTGCCAAGCCCCCTGGTAAAAGGAATAGCAAGCTGCCCTGAGACGGGCAACCCAGAGATGGAGGGAACTGCTTTCCGGGAGATGGTGTCCGCACCGCTCCCTCCCCCGGAGGAGGGCCGGGTGGAGAATCCTTTGTTTCTTTTCTTTATGTTCTGCCATTGTCCCCACAGCCAGTGGTACCCACACCTTCAATAAAAGAGCAGTTTCTGAAATCTCTGCGTGCCACAAGGGTGGGGACGACAGAGTGCGCCGCCATGCCTCGCTGCTCTTGTTCCCCTCTTCCAAAGAGGACCAGAATGGCAGCTTGCATCGCTATGCCTCGCAACTCTCGTTCCACTCTTGGCAAGAAGGCGAGAATTACAGTGCAAAATGCACAATGCAGTTGAAGGTAAGTCATTGGGAAAGCATGACCTGATCGTCAGGTTCCTGAGGCGAGCGAGGAGACTAAATCTGCCTCGTCTCCCCTTTATACGCTCTTGGGACCTGTCTCTGGTGCTCAGAACATTGCAGAGACCTCCCTTCGAACCGCTGCAGTCAGCCGACTATCCATCAAGAGGGTAGTGGACCTGTAAACGTTTTAGGTTGACGAATCGTGCCTAGAATTCGTCCCAGCTGACTCTCACGTTGTCTTGAGACCCCAGTCCGGATATGTGCCCAAGGTTTCTACCACGCCCTTAAGTGAACCTGCAAGCACTGCCCTTGGAGGAGGCAGATCCAGCCCTGGCTTTTTTCTCTGTCCCGTCCACTCCTTGCAGTTATACGTGGACAGAACGCAAAGCTTTAGGACTTCAGACCAGCTCTTCATCTGTTACGGAGGCCAGCAGAACGGAAAGGCTGTCTCCAAGCAGAGGTTAGCTCACTGGATAATGTATGTTATTGTCTTGGCGTATGAATCCCAAGACGTGCCTTGCCCGTTCAGGTTGCAAGCACACTCAACTAGAAGTGTTGCTCTTTCCTGGGAGCTGGCTCTAGGCGCCTCGATGACAGATATATTTAGAGCTGTGGGCTGGGTGACACCCAACATGTTCCCTAGATTCTATAGCCTTCGTGTAGAGCCAGTGTCCTCCCGTATACTTGCCCCAAGTGGCCAGTAGCACGGGGAACCCGCTCAAGTGTGGGCTTGCTACGTAATTATTGCCTGGTCGGCCAGATACGTGTGTCAATTTGCTCCAGTAGTGTTCCCCGGAACCGGATAACCCTGTTGAGTTCCTCCGTCACCCCTGCGGCAGTCAGACATTGCGTAGCGTCTGATGCCAGGCCTAACACTTGTATGCACTGAGGAACCTGTGTTAGGCTGGGTGTCCACATGTAGCGGTCCCTCCGGTGACCCTTATATGTGTATTCTTCCACGGTATAGCTACCCTGTCGGCTAGCCAGTTCTTTCCCTTGGCAGAGACCGCTTTGCCGTCTCTGTCAGTGCACTTCCCCCTATGATTAGGCTGGAACCACCCCAGAGACTTCCATATGTTGTACTACCCTGCTTGGCTAATCCATATGTGTATTCTCCACATTACCTCCCTCACGGCAAGTCGCCACTTCCGCAGTGTTCCCCTTCCACTGGAAAGGGCACGCTTTCCCTGTGTTATCCAATATTCTCACTGAGAGTTTCTTGCAGTACATCAGTGGCTGGACTCCCCGCATAATCTTCTGCCCCTAACAGAGAGAGAGAAGTGAAGCTTATGCAGAGCACTGGGCCAACGTTTTAGTAGGGATCCCATTTCTGTCGGTCTCCTCCGACGAACATCTTGGTTACGTTCGTCCCATCGCCATGTTGTTGTACTATTGCTATGGGGCCAGTGGGGACTCTGGCTCGGCTCCTCAGCGAAAACCAAAGATGCGTTGCACCTCCTGCTCATTATATAACCACGCTGCAAATTATTGCATGCCAATGTGCATTGGCTCGTTTAGTTTCTCTTGAAGTAGACTGGTCTCTCTGCAAAGATCCCATTTCTGTCGGTCTCCTCCATTGAACGTCTCCATTCCCTCTGTAAGACCCGATATATTGGTCCAACGCCGGTTCGCCAATACACAGGGAAGGTAATCACGTGTTCTGTCCTCACTCATGCAAAGTATTGGTTGGTTAAATTTGCAATACATTAATCATGTATTCTCTTGTTATTTCATCTGACTCCATAAATGAAAAGGTTTTAACCCCCTGGGGTCGACGGTATCGCCGGCGATACCAGCTCGCTTTTTTTCAGTTCAGTTCAAAAGAAATACATTTTGCTCTGTGGACTTTGATATTACAAGCAAGTTTCATACATCAATCGATTCTGTTAAATGTGTATTATTTTTGTGTATACTCACAATAAAAACAAAGTGTTGTGCTTTTTGCCAAATAAAGAAAAATAAACGTGATGCGAGTTCTGCCTTCTCTCTGTCAGTGAAGACCATTCTGAAACGCGTCCGAAAATGAACTGTAACTCAGCGAATACTCAGTCAAACAGGCATACAGACACACAGGCATGAAGCTTGAATTATCTTCTTTTAACCTGTTAAGCTGCAACGCCACTTTTGAAAAATCCCCAGAAATGACATACCCAAACTGAAACAGATACAGTTCATGAACCCTTTGTACTAAAACCACAAGTATGATCTCGTTTGAAAGCTGACACCTGGCAGTTTATTGTAAATGTAGAATTAATTATTGTCGTAATGACAAAAATTGTTATAAATAGCTTCAAAGTTTTGTAAAGTTATTAGAAATTATTTTTTATGAAACATCCTCATGAAAATAAAATTGAAATTGGCACTGGAGCAATCTAGAAATGCACTACAGCTAAAGCCACATGTCTAAACATTTTATGTTTAAAATCTGAAGATAATAAGCCCAAAACTCTGTATTTAGTTAAATGTTTTTCAAGACCATGTCATGTGACTAACAGTTAGGGCTAGCTAGCATGTTAGCTTAGCACACCATCAATACACGACAATATATGAGATTAAAACCATATTTATGCTCAAAACGTACTTTATAACTCAAGCCGAATGTTTTAAATAATCTTCTGTGATCTAATTTAGCTTCAGATAAAAAAATCAGGCAGAAAATATATTATTTGATAGTATTATGCACAATGATGAAGTCTATATAGATTAGCATTACATTATAAATATAATCTATTATTATAAAAATACCTGGCATGGCTTGAAGAACACAGGCAAATCAGATATCATTGCAATCATGTTTATTGTCTTCAAAACATCTTTTATCTGCATGATTACAGCCGATCTCTGTTAGCTGTGTGTGTGTTCGAGGCTTCCTGGAATGTCACATGATCATGGCTCTTCTTCATGTGCCATATATGGACTATATTACTGTGCATATAGCGCCCTCAGGCTATTGGTATGAATTGAAAACACTGTGAATTAGAATACCAAACGCTCATAAAGATTACATTCACGCATTTGGGTATAAATTCAATAAATATTATTCCTGTCTATAGAAATATGATGTGAATCTAAAAGAATCTATCAATATTTCTCCAAATCTGCACATTTTTGAGCTAAAGCCCTGAGGGACGTTGTTTTGTGTATCGCTGTCATGACGACAGCACGGGAGTTTTTTATGAATGGGAGCGGCTGACGCGCATAATTCATATTAAAGGTATCGACTCATTTTTTCATTTCATAACTCCTGACACAAATTAAGACATAACTGTCACTATGAGTTTCTCAGAATACAATAGTGGTCAAATACTGAAACTTGAGTCTTATATCTTTTTAATGATGTATAGTTTGTCAAGGTATTACATTAAATCTGATAGTAATTTTGAATTAAATAAATAAAAAACGCTTCAGTGCGCCGACGCACTGGTGAAGCTTAACAGGTTAAATGAGGTAATTTATATAAAAAACAAATATTCTCATCTTGTGAAATCTGTATTAAAAGAGAGCGATTCCAGTCGAGCTAATTAGAGCTCATTCAAAGGTAATGTGACTCCGCCCACGGAGAGCGCGTGCTATTCAAACGCAAATTACTGAGGCAAACCTGTGAACGCCCCCATATCAGCTCGAGAAAACACAAGTTTAGCCTACGTGTTTACACCATCTGGCAGCGCTGTGAGAAATAATAATAATGGAAAATCTACCTATCTATCTAAGAGAGGATCCGAATATGTAGTACGTTTTTTTTTCCTTCTCAAGTTAATCGCGTTTCTGTGAATGAATGAACGGCAGCCGCAGAGATGCGCGCTGTTTACCACAGCTCGCAAAAAGACAGTTTAAATTTAAATTGCGTCTCCTTGTGAATGAATGATGATGTTTTAGCAAACTGTATTGCTATACTGAGTTGAGTAAAAATCGACAGAAATATGTTGAAATAAAATGTAGGCTATTTGTATAAGCAACGTATTAAACTGAAAATTAACATTTATATTTCTTATAATAAAAATGAAAGACCTATGTTACAGACATATGAAAGACAACATTTCGTTGATTAGTTTTGGATAGATTATACATTTTTACTGTAAAATATCTGCCACCTCAAATAAGCTTTTGTTTGCCAATATTTGCTCATGTTAAATATAGTATGTTTTGTCAAAAATAAAGTAATCAAATAATCAATCAAATCCTTAACTTTGAAATATGTTTGATAAAATGTATACTTTAGTTTTTACAAAGAAAGATTACACTTGAATTGTTGTTGTAATTGTAACCTTTTTAATAAAAAAATATATTTACAAGGTAGATGTAAACAAACTATTAAAAGGTAAATATAAGCCTTTTCTTTAAATAATTTTTATTGTGTTTTATTAGTGACAAATTTGGGGAGAGGATAAATATTCCAAAACTGAAAATACAGTATGAGAATTAACTGCACAATTACTAGACATGTTTTTCTTGGATATTATAGGCCAAATTGCAAGCACAATATGTGGAAAAATAAAAAAGAATTGAGATGCTTCCAACTGTTGCTCTTGCATTCTTGTGGCTCAGTGACTCACCTGAATGAATGGCTAATTAAGTATGCGGGCCCCATTGTCTCTTCAGATGTGAACCACTAAATATGCATGATCGTTGACGCCCACTCCGCATATTGCCTTTCCAAACAGAAAGTGCTTTGCAAAATTCAAATCAATGTATTGTGTCATGTGAATGATTAGGCAGGGTGATTTTCACATCATTTTGAAGAAAAAACACTAGGTGATGACATCCATTAGACAAAAGTCTTATTGGCACATATTTAGAATGTGTTTTATGGCCTTATTTCAGAAACTTTATTTTTTATTTTTTTCAATAACCACGCATAAACATTATTCTCTCAAAAATGCAGACATGTACATTCTTGTTGCTCACATATTATGGTAGCCCTGTTTGTGCTAAATAGTGTGCAATTTTTTTTTGCCATTAATATGTTTATAAGCAACTGAAAAAAGCACAAATGTCAGGGCATGTCAGAACATCTCAAGGACCCCAAAAACACCGTAGACCCCAGAGGGTTAAGATATCTTTGGATCATTAATTGTGAGCGAATGTTTGACTATTCCTTTTAACCATTCAATGAACAATGTCAAAACCAGTTAGAATAATCACATGTAACAATTTAATATTTCAGATATCAGAGATCAATTCCACAATCAATTCAAATATCTAGAACATGGTTATATATTGGTTACACCAAATAATCTTACCCAGCTTGTACCTGAGAGAGAGAGAGAGAGAGAGAGAGAGAGAGAGAGAGAGAGAGAGAGAGAGAGAGAGAGAGAGAGAGGAAAGGAAGAGACCACCAATTCAATTCATGTCCAGCAAAGAAGAGCCCCAGAGAGAGGGAGAACACCTTCCTTTATCTTTTTTGACCAGGTGACATGGGGGATGGGGGAGACCACCCTCAAATGGCTTCTATCCAACAAAAGGGGGGTGGCCTTATCTCTGAACGAGTTTTCTCTAAACTTCTATAAACCTTATTTCCTTTTATTTTATCTATATGGATATGAGATATCTGTACCACTCGGGGGAGGTCATGTTAATTAGCCAGCAGGGCCCTTTTGTCTCATAGATCAGGCTTCAACCAGTATTTTCAGTCTTACACCTTCTTCAGGGAACGAGGGTTACCATACGTAACCGAGACATTTCATGTTCACAGTTGATGATAATGACGTTCCCCTCCATCCTACCCACCACCACCAGTTTGGCCCCTGTCCATCCATAAGGGGTAGGCTCCGCCCCTGCCTTCATCTTCAGGCAGGATTAGCCAAATCTGCATTCCTAGGATTCGGACTAAGGACGGGCCTACCCCAAATAACTTTTCTATACAACTAAATACGAATCACTGTAGCTGCACTCACTACCATCTGTTAAAACATTACAGAATAAATACCATGCAAACATTCACCTGCCTGTCTTTCTGGTAGAACTAAAATTCAAGAAAATATGTAACTCAGAAACAACGTGAAGAACGTCTCCGGTTACTATCGTAACCTCGGTTCCCTGAGAGGCGGGAACGAGACATTACGTCACTGACGTATATGGGAACTCCCTTCCTCCTCATTTTCACTGAAATCTTATAGGCTAACGCCAGCTGGAGACAGCTGGCCAATTGACGCGAAACATGCAAATGCTGACCGGACCGCGGGCAGTATAAATAGCATGGGCGCGACAATAACGTCAGAATCAAGACTGAACGCTAGCACAGCTGATCAAACGGCGAGCACGGCGGCTGACGTAATGTCTCGTTCCCGCCTCTCATGGAACCGAGGTTACGATAGTAACCGGAGACGTTCCCTTTCAAGGCGGTCACTTCGACATTACGTCACTGACGTATATGGGAACTGTATAGAATCCCGCCGTGAGCGTAGTGAAGGTAAGCCCTGAACGGGGTCAAGCTACACTCCCACGAGAGACAACAGTTCTAAGCCAGCAGCGCCGCTAGGAGCACTCGAACTGATAGGCGAAACTAGACTAAGAAACGTCTGTTCCGACCTACCAAGTTGCACATCCAATGCAATGAAGCGAAGGCTGCACTGGAGGGCAACCCCATAAGCACTCAAGCACAAGAGTTAACACAGTGTCAACGGCAATAGCGGTGACAGCTGCATAACCTTATAGCCATACACAGTGTTAACAGGACATAGAAAACGTTTCGGTTACTCCACGTAACCTCTGTTCTCTCTAGAAGAGGGAACGAGTATTGCGTAGTTGCTTACGCTATGGGAAAGCCTTTCTTTCTCGAGATACTGAAGCCAAAAATTATCCTTAATTTTATAATCTTGTCAACGCAGTGCGGCAGCCTGCAGACCTAGGGCAAGCTAACTAGCGTGCCCATTGGCTGCCCTGCGGCAACTGCAGCAGCCTACCGCTGAGCCCTTGGCGTGACGTCACGACCAATGAGCGCGCTTGGCGCGCTTAATGCGTCACAGGCCGCGAAAAAGGGGTGTGGCTTAGCGTATATAAACAGGGCTCGGAGGCTGCTTCTCTGGTTTCTGTCGCATGAAGCGAAATGAGCTCGTGGCGCGAGCACGGCGGGCTACGCAATACTCGTTCCCTCTTCTAGAGAGAACAGAGGTTACGTGAGTAACCGAAACGTTCTCTTACGAGAGGTTCTCTCGTATTGCGTAGTTGCTTACGCTACGGGAACGCCCTTGTCAACGCCGTGCGCGCCCAGCATCCACTGAATGAGTCCCAGGGAGAGCCCGGGGAACGTGATAGCGGAGAGCCGGGCAGCCCGAAGAGGGCTAGCGCCGTACATAAGCACACACTAGGGGGTTAGGAGCGGCACGGCCGGTCCTAACTGACAATTCCCTGCATAGTGCAGCTCAACCAGTAGAGCTAAATCACACAACGTAGCCCGCGCACAGATAGTGGGCTGGCATACGCGAGACTTAGACTGATAACACTTTCGCCTGCAAGGCGGGAACATCCAGGTTGTAAAACCTAACAAATGTGGAGGGGGAGGCCCAGCCTGCCGCTGCACAAATGTCATGAATGGGAATCCCGCTGGACCATGCCCACGACGAGGCCATGCCTCTAGTGGAATGAGCTCGAACGCCCAATGGGCACTGCAGGTCTTTAGACGCATAAGCAGCAGCAATAGCGTCCACTATCCATCTGGACAGGCTGTGTTTCGAGGCGGCGAGACCCTTGGTGCGCCCACCAAACGAAACAAAGAGCTGATCCGAGCGCCTGAAAGCGGCGGACCGTGAAATGTAGTTTCTCAACGCCCTGACCGGGCAGAGGAGATTACTATCGGCCTCGCTGCCGTGCGTCGGCAGGGCTGAGAGGGAAATGACCTGTGCTCTGAAGGGAGTGCCCAAAATTTTTGGAACGTACCCATGCCTCGGTCTGAGAATGACTTTGGAGTCATTAGGTCCGAACTCGAGGCACGCGGCGTTAACAGATAACGCGTGTAGGTCTCCCACTCGTTTGACTGACGACAGAGCTATCAGAAAAACGGTTTTGAGCGTGAGGTATTTCATATCCACAGTTTCCAAGGGTTCGAAGGGATGCGCTCTCAGGGCCTCCAAGACCAGAGAGAGATCCCACATAGGAACCGAGGGGGGTCGCGGGGGGTTCATCCTCCTGGCTCCCCTAAGGAAGCGGATGACGAGCTCGTTCCTTCCTAATGCGCGGCCCTGCTCAGAAACCGAGAGCGCTGAAATGGCCGCAACATAGACTTTGAGCGTGGAGGGGGACCTGCCCGCGTCCAGTAGCTCTTGAAGGAAACACAGTACTCGCGATACCCCACATGTCTGTGGATCGAGCCCCTTAGCAGTGCACCATGTGTTAAACACTGACCATTTCGACATGTAGAGCCGCCTCGTAGAGGGGGCTCTAGATTGTATGATCGTGTTCATGACCCCGTCTGGCAGATTAGCGTGTAATCGTTGAGGCTCCACGCATGCAGAGATCAGCGCTCTGGATGGGGATGCCATATCGATCCGCGTGCTTGAGAGAGAAGGTCTCTCCTCACCGGTATCGGCCAGGGGGCTGAGTCTGCCAGCTGTATTAGATCCGGGAACCAAGCTTGGTTCTCCCAGCATGGGGCTATGAGGAGCACTGAGTGGCGCGCTTCCCTGATTCTCTCGATGACCTGAGGCAGCAGAGAGACCGGGGGAAAAGCGTACAACGGGCCGCTGGGCCAGATCTGGGCCAGCGCGTCCTCGTTCTTCGAGAAGAACTCTGGGCAGTGAGCGTTGTCTTTTGACGCAAAAAGGTCGACTTTCGCTTTGCCGAACCGTCGCCACAGTGACTGGACTGTTTGGGGGTGTAGAGACCACTCCCCAGGGGGAACGTTGTCCCTGGACAGTCTGTCGGGGCCCTCGTTCAGGTGGCCAGGCACATGCGCGGCTCTCAGCGAGCGCAGAGAGTGCTGAGCCCACACGAGGAGGCGTTCCGCCAGGGTGCAGAGCATCTTTGATCTGACACCGCCCTGGTGATTCACGTAGGCCACTACCGATGTATTGTCCGTGCGGACTAGAACATGGTGACCGTGGAGGAATGGGAGGAAGTGTTTGAGCGCTTTCTCGACCGCGAGCATCTCTAGACAGTTTATGTGTAGGAGATTCTCCTGGTCTGACCAGCGGCCATAGACCGGTCTGCCTTCGAAGAGCGCTCCCCAACCTAGGTTGGAAGCGTCTGTCGAAACAACTTTCCGGTGTGAAATCACTCCCATAGTCACTCCTGTGTGATACCATTCGGCTGCCAGCCAGGGCTGCAGGGCTGAAATGCATCCCTGATTCACTCTGACTCGCAAGCCGCCGGCCGCCCAGGCTCGGTGGGGCACGCGCATTTTCAGCCAGCGTTGGAGCGGGCGCATGCGCAGTAAACCCAGCTGGAGCACTGCTGCAGCTGAGGCCATATGCCCCAGGATACGCTGGAATGTCCTCAGCGGAACCCGGCTGCCTATTTGGAGGGATGCGGCGAGGAGGCGGATGCGGCGCGCGCGCTGCTCCGACAGTCTGGCCGTCATAGCCACCGAGTCCAGTTCTATTCCAAGAAAGGAAATTGAGTGACGGGGTGATAGCGAGCTCTTGGTCCAGTTGACCGAGAGACCCAGCTCCTCCAGATGGCTGAGAAGCGCTGTTCTGTGAGACACAAGTTCCGTCTCTGACTGCGCTAGAATAAGCCAATCGTCCAGATAATTCAGTATCCGCATTCCCTGTTTCCTCAGGGGAGCGAGGGCCGTGTCCATGCATTTCGTAAATGTACGGGGTGCCAAAGACAGGCCGAACGGCAGGACTGTGTACTGATATACTCGACCCTCGAAGGCGAATCTCAAGAATGGCCTGTGACGGGGAGTTATCTGGATCTGAAAGTATGCGTCTTTTAGATCGAGAGAGATAAACCAGTCTCCTGGGCGAATCTGCGCGAGGATTTTTCTGGTTGTGATCATTTTGAACGGCCGTCTCATGAGGGCTTTGTTCAGATGTCTCAGATCTAAAATAGGTCTGAACGCTCCGTCCTTCTTGGGCACGAGGAAGTAGCGGCTGTAAAAGCCCGACTCGCTCAAAGAAGGATGAACCTGTTCTATAGCCCCTTTGCGCAGCAGCTTCGCTATTTCTGCTTGAAGCAAGTGCGCAGCTTCTGAACTCACTCTCGTCTCCGTCTGTGCTGTATAGCGCGGAGGGCGACGAGCGAATTGAAGCGAATAGCCGTGTTTTATAGTTTTCAGCACCCATTCTGACGCGCCCTGAATCGCTTCCCATGCTTCCGCATGCATAGCTAGGGGTCGAATGGTCTCTGGGCTCAGATCGCCGCGCTGCGCGGGATGGGGAGCCTGTATCAGAGAGAAAGGCGCGGCGCGCGCCGCTGGTGCTCGAACACGGGGGCTGGTAAACAGTATTGGCCGACTGTACAGCGTTCAGTAGCTCGGTCCCATCGGATGGAGCGTGATTTGCTGTCAAACATCCCAGGCGCGAGAGTGGCGTGGGGATTATAATGTCTACAAGTGAGTGCGCGTGCTCGTGAGCGGGCGCAGGGTTTACACTTATGACACGGCCAGTGTTTGGGAGCTTTAGAGGGTCCGTGACCCAAGGTAACTGGCTGGCAGAGCGAGCAGCGGGTAGGTGTGAGCACAAGGTTGTGGGCACATTTCCTACATTTAATACTCGAGCGGCTTGCGACCGCTTCATGAGAGAGCGCTCTGTACGCGTTACCATGGGGACCCTGTTTGTGTGAAGCAGTGAGCACATGGGAGTGGGCACATTTTCTACACTTATAACACCCTCGGCTTGAGCCGCTGTTGCCCGGGGTAACCGAGTGGCAGAGCGAGTTACAGGTAGATTTGAGCACAGAGTTGTGGGCACATTTACTACACTTATTACTCGAGCGGCGTGTGACCGCTTTATGAGAGAGCGCTCTGAACGCGTTACCATGGGGACCGTGTTTGTGTGAAGCAGTGAGCATGTGGGAGTGGGCACATTTTCTACACTTACAACACCTTCGGCCGGAGCCGGAAAGCCCGGATTTACACTCTTTCTGAGATTTATTTGGGCCGCCGTAAAAACAGCGTTTGTGTGCAGGCGAGCGAGTGGTATTACTGGCTCGTTGGCTGCGGTGTAAGCTGCTGCAGTAGCCTGCACTGAGGGGACTGACAGAGCTGGGCGTTTTGATGGCGGTCCGGCCGCAGCGGGACTCAGCCATCTCTTCCTCCCTGCGGGTGCTAGGAGGACTTCGCGGGCTCAGACTTCAGCGTTATCTTGGGACGCGGACCCCGGGGGGGCGGCGGTCTGTGACGGCTGGTCGAGCGCGACCTAGGGCGGCCGCCCTGGCGTCGCTGCGAAGTGGTTGGTGGCCGAGACGAGCGCTGTGTGGAGCTGCGCGCAGGAGGCTGAGCTTGAGAGCGGCCTGCGGCTGGGCTCGAGCGGCGAGGCAGGAAGAGATTCATAGCCTGCGACGCCTTCTGCACTTCAGAAAAGCGGTCCACAATCCCGCTGACCGCAGGGCAGAAGAGGCCGGTGGGCGAGAGCGGGGCGTTGAGGAAAACAGCGCGTTCTGACTCACTCATATCCGCCAGCGTCAACCATAAGTGTCTGTCGATGACGGTGAGCGCGGCCATAGATCTGCCGATGGCTTGTGCAGCGGTCTTGGTAGCACGGAGCGAAAGGTCCGTCGCGCTGCGCAGATCTGTTAAGGCTGTATGATCCGAGCCCTTCTCGTCCAATTCGCGGAGGAGGTCGGCTTGCAGGATCTGAAGAACAGCCATCGAGTGCAGGGCAGAAGCAGCTTGGCCGGAGGCGGCGAATGCGCGGCCGGCGAGAGCTGATGTGGTCCTGCAGGCTTTAGACGGCAGGGCAGACTTTGAGCGCCATCTAGCAGACGGCGGGCAAAGGTGCGTTGCCACCGCTTCCTCAACGGAAGGGATGCCGGTATAGCCTTTCTCGGCGGCCCCGTCCACCTGGGAGAGAGCCGAGGAGACAGACGAGCGGAGTCTAGCGGAGAAGGGCGCGTTCCACGACTTCGATAGCTCCTGGTGGAGCTCAGGCAGGAAGGGTGCTGACCTAGAGGCTGGCGCTTGGCGGCGGCTAGGCAGAAAACACCCGTCGAGTCGGTTAGGCGCGGGCTCCTTGGGTGGGGACCAGTCCAATCCCAGTCGGTCGACCGCTTTGGTGAGGAGGCGGATAAGCTCCGCGTCGACACTGGAGCGGGACCTGCCAGACTCAGGAGTCGAGGAGGCGGAGCGGTGAGAGCCCGACCACTCCTCGCTGTCCGAAGCAAGCAGAGAGCAGCTGTCAGCGGCGTCATCTGCTTCATCCCCTGAGGCGACGGCAGTGCGGGCAGTAGCCGGCCGCTGCGCGTCGGTGAAGGGCGGGGGAGAAGGAGAAAGCGAGGCTCGCGGGAGGGGCTCCGGCGAGCGCTCAGCTATAACCACCGGCTCGGGAGGCCTTTGAGAGCGGCGTTTCTTCTTACGCGGCCCTGAAGAGGCAGCCGGGGAAGGTGGAGGATCGTCAAACATGGCGAGTCGAGCCCGCAGGGTCGACATCGGCAAGTCCTCACACTGTTCGCAGCCGCCCGAGGAGAGGGCGCGGGCTGCGTGGTCGAAGCCCAGGCAGAGAGCGCAAACCACGTGGCGGTCTCCATCGCTGAGCGGGGCTCTGCACGAGCCACAGGATGAGCGAGGCATTTGCAACAACGCCTCGCGCTCTTTTAGATGCAAAAGTGTGTCGCGGGGCGAACACACAAACACATACAACACAGAGCAGTAAAGGATATGATCGCCGGATAGCGAAGCAGGCAGGGAAAGCTGAAGGCGGCGAAGGCGGCCGGCGTCCTCAGGCTGAGATCCTCGGCGTGCTGGTCGCTTGTTTCGACGGCGGCTTCCTCAGAGAGCAGCGATGCGAAGAGCTTCGCTGAAAAGACAGAAATCAGAGAAGCAGCCTCCGAGCCCTGTTTATATACGCTAAGCCACACCCCTTTTTCGTGGGCTGTGACGCATTAAGCGCGCCAAGCGCGCTCATTGGTCGTGACGTCACGCCAAGGGCTCAGCGGTAGGCTGCTGCAGTTGCCGCAGGACAGCCAATGGGCACGCTAGTTAGCTTGCCCTAGGTCTGCAGGCTGCCGCACTGCGTTGACAAGATTATAAAATTAAGGATAATTTTTGGCTTCAGTATCTCGAGAAAGAAAGGCTTTCCCATAGCGTAAGCAACTACGCAATACGAGAGAACCTCTCGTAAGAGAACTACTGCGTAATGCGGAAACAGCTATGTATAGTCATTATATACATTATAGTCATAACACAGAGTTAGCAGCAATGGTAACTCTGCATAATGCAGACTACTGTACAGCTGGAGGTAACAGTTCATGAGTACATTAATAAAACTCACCAACCCACGACGCTATAGGCAGTGCATAAAACTTGAAACCCTGGCGAACGTGTTCTGAGAAGACAGCCAGCATACCTAAATCCCGTGGGCATTAAGCCAGATTGAAAAGCGTCGAATTCAGTGAGAAAGTCTCAGTCCCTAGTACCATCCACCAAGCACACAAACAGCTAGTCAGACTGCTGCCTAGTGGTCCACGTACATCCGCAAAGCCCTTACAGGGCCAACAGCACTCTGAGTATCAGCATCATGTGAGGCTGACGGCTCAGCAGAAGGCGGGCAGGGATCAATCTGTGCTCTGAACGGTGTAAGCGACTGGAACGCAGCTTGGTATCGGACGGAGAGTGACGCTGCAGTCACTAGGTCCGAGACAATGCAACATCATTCATGTAGAATGAGCGTAGGTCTCCAAGTGCTTCGCTGGGGCGAGAGCAGGTGGAAGGTCATTCTCAAGGAGATCTCTCAGCACTTATTAGTGTGAAGTGTCTTGCTCAACTAAGGACCCAGCAGCGGACACACAAGAAGGTTTCACAGCTTGGGGCTGGGGTGCCAATCGTCTGAGGGGGATAGTCATGGGGGAGCCCCATAACTCTCTCAGGTCCGTGAACCGGGGATGATAGGCCAGTAAGGGGGTCACGAGGAAACTGACACTCCCTTGTAGAACATAGCCAATGTTCTAAAGCCGATGTACAGAAGTGCAAATTAACACATAACTGAATGTACATAAACACAGTGCCAGTGGCCGTAGCGACAACAACTGTGAATATACGCAGTTAGATAATAGCCCCATAATAGCATAGCACCTCAGAAGTACACAAACACAGTCGTAGCCGTAGCTAGAACTGTGAGTATACGAGTTAGTACAGAATAGCCAGTTGCACTGAAGGAAACGGGGCAACATAACAGCGTAGCACATGTACGTAACAGCATCTGTCGCTGTAGCGCCAACTATACGCAGTAGCTCAGTATAGGCACTGAAGGATACGGGGCAACACCGCAGCATGAACACATCCAACCTGGTCTCACAGGATTCCGTGAAATGTCCATGTGCCCTTAACTCAAAATCCGTGGAGCCATCACGGAATCGCCCCAAATTCCGTGATGTGGCCACGGATATTACTCCAATGCAAGTCAATGACACTGATCTTCCGTGGTCCACACACGGATACCCGTTTCAATGACGGAGTACAGATCTCACTCAATCGACGTGCTTTCTCATTTGGAAACGCAATATTTGAAGTATTTGTGAACTTTTCCAACAACAAATGCCATAATGACGTTAACCTGACTGTTATTGAAGCTATTGCATTGTCCTGTCATCATAAAATTTCGGTTTGTTTCAGTTAGCCTAATCAAAGTCCCGTGATGGCACCACGGACCTCAACAACCTGACCTCACTCATGGACGTTGTAATGTTGCTGGCTTGTTTAGGAACTTATAAGCTTTAGGTCGACTGTGTTGCAATGGAATGTAATTAACTTGACATTTTGTCTCGTCCTGTCATCATAAAATCCAGTTTGATGGCGTTTTACACCTATTGCTCGCTTGGCTATAGTCAGATCTAAAATCTGAAATCACCGCGGCGAAAATAAGCCAGCCGCATTTCAAAGTCGTTCCCGAAATGACCGCCAGGTGGCGCAAAGGGACATTGTGCAAATCAGCAGCAATTGCCGTATTTTAAAATGTAAGTGGGTTAAATGTAAAACCCTAAGCCTAATAGGCATATTTTTCATATATATAAATAGGCCTATAAGGCTACAACAGAATAGAACTAAATATAGAATCAATTTTAGAACTGAAAAAATAGAATCAAAAGTTAAAAATAGAGACGATATTAGGAGCAATGACGCTGAATATTTTTACTATTCTATTGAGGAATTAGATAAATGAAGAGCTCTCGTGAGCGATACAATTGCATAGTAATTTATAGTGATTTCAAAAGCAGTCCTTAAAAAAAAAAATACATGGAGTAGTGTGGCATAAATTTTGAGAGATTACGCGGAACGCGTTTTAGTTAAGATCCTGGTTTCAATGCCCTTAATCTATATTGGCTTGGCTACTGCTTTAAAAAAAATGACACAACGCGTTTTGAGATTGTTTTGAATTAAACATTGAAGTTTAAAATGTAGTGTTTTGGCACACCAGGCCGAGTGGCGTTACGCATTGTTCAAAAATCAGGTTTTATTCTGGCATGTTGAATTGGCGTTAGAATTTTTTTTTTTTGATTTATTAGATTTAGATTTTAGATTTCGTTAGATTTATTTTTTTCTCATAACAGCTAAAATAACTTAATATATGCCTTGTCTTAATATGACCTACTTAATATAGGCAATAGGCATATAATAGCCTATATAATAAATTAGCAAAACTTGGCCACTAAATATTTAATTTTCAATTATTTGAATTATCACAATTAAAGTTTTAATTTTATTAAATTGAACAAGCGCAACAATCAGCATTTAATCAAATATTCTAAAAGATGTATTATTAATAATAATGTTATTTCAACATAATATTTCGTTATATCATAATATCGTTTTGTCGACATAATATGTGTGCGTGCAACAAGCAAGATGTGTATTTGTAAATCCGGTGATGCGTGCATTGATTTTTATCAATAAACTAGTGTTTTCTTGACGATCGCCATATTTGTAGTGAAAGCACCTAGAGATAAATGCACATAAAGACATAATCTGATTATCAGAGAGTAGCCTTTTCTTTTCATTTTGAATTATTTCGTTTGAAGGCATTTCAAGCTTTGTGTATTTGATGTATTTATCATGTCTGTGTGAGGCATACGCTGAGTTTCGTTAAGTTAGGATGAGATGCGCTCCAGCTGACGTGCAACGCAAGTGACCGCGCGGGCGCCTCCATGATTAGTGTCTGTTATATTTGCTTCTCTTACTTATTAAATACAGGCAATTGGTTGATGAAAAATTGGTTAAAATTAAGATACAATTTATAGAAAACGAAATTCACTTTAAAGAAAGGTTTTCTACTGAACAAAACTTAATGAAGTGGTCAAAATCATGTCTGACCCACTCCATATCCATCTCTCGATATAGCCTAATGCATCCTATCTTACTCATGCTGTTCACTTTTCATATTCAACATAGATGGAAAAAAAATAATTAAATGAAACCTTGTAACGAATTCACACTGTAGGGTAGACTGTGTACAGTTGAGACACCTTAAATAAGTTGCGTTCGCAGCAAGCACAAGTTGTGATTTTTGCTGTGCACTTGCATATTAGTGTCAGCTGGGAAGGAAATATACCAGACCTCTTGGAACTTTAATTGAATAAATAGCGTTGGTAAAGCATACTGAAATTACATCCCTACAAATTTATTAGGCCCTACTGAAAATAAATGTATCGAATTTAAGCAAAGTAGCCTAAATGTTAAGACTGTAAGCCCTTTGCTTTTTACTTAGCCTATAAAGGACTCTTACAGCCGACTTTGTGTTAATATAATTTGTAGAGGATTTTTTTTAACTCAAACACTAACACTGAAATAAATGAAACTAAATTATTATAATTTTTTGGCACAGACCACGACAAGTGGCGCTATGCATTGTTCCAAAGCCAGGTTTTATTCTGGCATGTTGAATTAGTGTTCGACAAACGCGGCGGCGCGTTCATTTGAATGAAGAGCGCTTCTCGCTCGTGTGAGCGAACACACACTGGAACATTAAGCCATGTCGCAACGAGTGAATCGTGGCCGAGTGGTTGAACTTACGTTACGATCATTTAGATGACACGGGATCGAATCCCGAACTAACTTAGACTATTGATATTTTTATATTAGCCTATTAATGCATTTTATTGTCTATTGTTGATGCAGAGAGATTTGTCTAGTTCTAAAACATAGTTTTTTGCTTATAGCCTATTTACAAAATAAATACATATATACATATATGACGTTTAAACGACAAATAATAAAAACAGAACCAGTATTTGCGTTCATGGTTCCAGTGGCAGTAATGCATCCACGGCTTTTCAAAATGTCACAAAGCGTTTTGAGATTGTTTTGAATGAAATATTGAAGTTTATAATGAAGTGTTTTGGCACACCACAACGAGTGGCAAACTCTTTGTTTTGTTTTGTAAACTCAGCTAGCCTGTGGGGGGTTTGGAGAAGGCAATAGTTGCTTTATCGTGGGGGTGCAGGACAGAGGTGTTAATGTTCCGTCTTTCATATGGAGAGTGTCGGAGCCAGCCTGATGAGCAGGCAAAGGCAAAGTTATTTTAAGGTTTAATCTCAAAATCTCCAAAAGTCCATAGCCTATGTACAGTAGGCCCTATATCTTATTAAATTATATATTGTAGTTTTATTGATTGTATTTAAAGGTTTTCCACACACAATTTCAATTTAGCAGATACAGAGCTATTTAATTTGCGACCCACCTCGTTTTATTGTAGGTGAATTCAGCAAGGCGTGTTGTATCTTTGAAGGAACAAAAGCTATTTGTTACAGTTTTTTCTTTCGTGATTTGTGTGGATGACACACAGCGACATATACAGTATTATCAGCTGTATGGTGTTTTTTACGCTGAAATGCTTAATTTCGAGAAAGACCCGCCGCGCGCAGTGAGGGAGACCAAACTTACTAAAAAAATATCCAGCGCGAGAGAGGCAAAGAAAAACGCCTGTTCTTAATTTATGTTGCTTTGAACTTTTTTTTTCGTTTTGTACCGTTTTCATTTTTTAATTTAGCTGCAATTTCTTTGACAATAAATTTAAAATGTTTCTTATTTTGCATCGCAAAGGGAATAAACTCTATCGAATCGATGCAACCCTGTTTAAATAAATAAACTGTCCCGACACTTTATTCATACCTTGAAATGTGCGATGGGTTTTCAAACTTAATTAATTTTCTTTTTCTTTTACATTTTCATTGTTTATTTTTTAATTGAAAGCAATACTGTATTGAAAGTATTTTTCTGATTTGTTCGATCTGTTTTGGAAAATGTCTACCGATGCTATGGCCGGGTATAACTGTCAGTCATCTCAATCTCGTGAATGATTCACACACAAAAAAAACCCCATAATTTAGCAGATTAAAGACGAGCTTCATCATCTTCATTTTCTGGTGCAATCGGCTAACAGTCTTCCTTCATCAGATATGTCATAGCGTGCAGCGGCTCAACTGGAATGTAGCAAATTTATGTTAATGTACAATTGATAATTAAACAAGATGATTGACTTTAATAAACAGATGCATATTTAAGCATCAAGAACGGAAAAACATAAACACTGTCGGCTATACTGAGATTCGATCTCAGATCAATATTTTAGAACTATCAAATCAAATTAATAATAAAAAAGTAGCCCATGTTTGTTCGGGATTTGAAACGTAAGTTATAGCCTACCACTTGGCCACGAATTTGTTTTGTTTTATTTTGTTTGAAATGTATTTTTACATATTTTGCTTTCGTTAATGTTAACCAATTCTGAGCATAATAGGCCTATATTTTTTCCCTAAAAGTTTGTTTTATTCTCTGCTTTGTTTGTTTATATTTTAACATATTCAATCAGTCTCATTTTTGTTCAAATAATGAATTTTTTTTTTTTTTAAATAAACAGATAGGAAGCTTACCTTTTAAAATGCCGCAGTTGCTGCTGTTTTGCCCTGTCACTTGCCCGGTATAGCCTATAGTAATTTCGCGAACGACTTTGAAATTCGACTGGTTTATTTTTGCTGCGGCAGTAGTAATAGGCATTGTGGTTGATTATTTATTAAAGAATTCAACTGATAATCATAACAACATGTAAGCCTAATTCTGAATATAAGAAATAATGCTTAAACCGACTAACATCGGTTAGTAACTGCAAGTCCTGAAAATGTTTTAATTTTACGGTAAATTATTTTAATTTGTTTCACTGTTATGTTTCAGTTAATAAATCTACAAACACATTAAAATAACACGAAGTAAATGACAAGTAACCTATTGACATAGCCTTTCTAAATTATAGAAAAACTGGGCACACAATGTTAACGTGTGTCTACTTTGTTTAAATTAAATGAATTTGAATTCGTTTAACCACAATATTTATCTTAAATTTATCTGTGACCTCAGCTCAGATTACTGCCGCGGCAGATTACGGCATTAAAGAGAATAAACTGACACTTTTCAAAGTCTGTGATTACAGCGCCACTCAGCGGTAAAAGGCAGCAAATACACATCCCAATTTTGCCGCCGCGGGAACGGCGGCGGTAAAAGTCGCATTCTGGTTGGGCCCCATCTGTAGCTATTTCATTGTCCAGCCATCATAAAAATTCAGTCTGATTCTGTTAGCCAAACTGAAGTCCCGTGATGGCACCACGGACCTCAACAACCTGACCTCACTCACTGGATGGTGTGATGTTGCTCACTTGTTTAGACACTTGAAAGCTTTATGTCGACTGTGTTGCAATTTTGTCTTGTCCTGTCATCATAAAATCCAGTTTGATGGTGTTTTACACCTATTGCTCGCTTGGCTATATAGTCAGATCTAAAATCTGTGATAGGAGCACGGATTGAGTCTGTGGTGAGACCACGGATAACTCCAATGTTCGTGATATGGTCACGTAATTTAATCTATTGATTCGTGCCACGGACACGTTTATTTCGTAATTTTTCGTCTTTCGTGATTACAGCTCGATTATTTCTGCCTGTCGGCTGCAGCAGAGAAGCTGTTTAATCAACATTTATTCACGAGATCTTATCGTGGTTTATGTATTTTTTTAATGTTATTATTTCGGTCTTATTGCCAGGGAAGCTGGATTGTTTTGCTGTTTATTGATATTTTTAAAATGATATTTTATTAGTAGGAAATCGCGCTGAAGAAGTCTCGTTCCGAACACATCGCGATATTTCGCATCAGTTCACGTGTGTCAGCTGTTGGTAAGTAGCCTAGTAAATAAATACATAAATACGCTGTCCTAATAATGTGTGATATAATGTCTTTTCTGTTTGTCGATATTAATCTGCCAAATATATCTGCCATTTCCACGGAGACTTTGCGTTTCATTGCTTTCTAATTAAAAATATATGATTAAACACTGCCTGTCACGTGACGTGCTATAGGCTTAGATATTCATATCAGATTAAAAATAGTACAATTAGTTCCAAAGTTGTATTTGTAGTAGAAGCACAGTAAAAACAACACTTACCATGCTTTTACCACAGTGACATTAGTTTTACTGTGATAAGTGTAGTAAAAAGACAGTAATCACAAAACTTACCATGCTTTTACCACACTATTGGTAGTTTTAATGTGATACTTATTGTAAATGCACAGTAACCACAACACTTACCATGCTTTTACCACAGTAACCCTAGTTTTACTGTGATAGGGTGTGGTAAAAGGACAGTAACCACAAAACTTACCATGCTTTTACCTCTGTATTGATAGTTTTAAAGTGATATTTGATGTAAATGCATATTAACCACAACACTTGCCATGCTTTTAACGCTTTATAATGTAACATCCAATATTTGTAAGGTAAATCAGTACTTTTTCCTTTAAATAATCCTATATATTATACATAATTATATTTTCTTTTCTCTTTTTCCAGCTGAAAAGACCAAAAGGGCCTTTCGGACTCAGTCAGCCCATTATTGTTTGAGGAGAAGTAAACGGAGGAGACGGAAAGCTGCAAAGGCAAATATTCACAATGGTATGTATTTTTTGGGTTTTAACCCTAAATCAAACATTTTATCATGCATTTGTTGTTTCTTAAAACTTTTCTCACAAAACCCATATCCCAATCAGTACAAACATAGTCTGAAAGTCTTAATAATTCACAAGATTTAACAAGTTGTCAAATTCGTACGATACTCGTACATATTTGTATACTCGTACACAATCCTGCAGCTTTTACTCCTAGTGCTGTCATTGGCTACTGCCTCAATTCCTGTACATATTTATCGCGATATTTGTAAATCAGTTGCGCCACTTCTTGGAAAGTTGTCGGATATCACACACACTGTCAGAAAGTTTATATTAATTGCAAATTGGTCCCCGTCTGTTCATGTTCCAGTGATACATGATGTCTCTCCACACCTCATAACCTACCTCTGTTTGCAAGAGTGGAAAAGCTTATCTGACTTGTCACATGACATCAGATACTCGATTATTTTGTCATAATCAGAATGTTTCACTGCTGATAACTGTCCCGTTTGCATGTAAATCATTTTCGTATGATTATTGCTTGCTATTAAAGACATACTTTTATTCATAGAAATGCCCACATATCAGTGAACTTATAACATAAAAATGCTTTTAACATTTAATTATGCAACACTCTTTACAGAAAACATATCATACAGTTATAAACTGACTATTTGCAAGTAATGTATTAAAATTACCTTCCTTTCTGTTTTGCAGGATTGCTTAGTCCTTTTTTTTAAAGCTCTACAATATCAAACTCAACAGCTCTTTTAGGTGCCAACCATTACAAGAGCTACTAGTGAGTCGCAGCGAATCTTGCCGTGATCAGCCCTTCCCAGGTGAAGTTTCTAGAATATTGCAATCAGTATTTACTCATCAAATGTTCTCTCCTGAATCATATGGTAAATTAACTTATTTAATACTGTCTTAATTTATGTTTCAGGAACAATAGTAATTGCACATAGAGTAAGTAGAGACTATCTTGTTTTACAGCAGAGAAGGAAGACCAGTCCTTATATTAACGCAAGCTAGTCGAAAAAGTGCTTTGTTTCTGGTGCCCAAAGAAGACAGAAAAGTGAGCGAGTCCATTGGTACTGTATGTCTTGAATTGAAACAATGCTGTAAAATGTAGTACATCATTTGATGTTGACAATTTTACATTGTACAGGTTTTCACTTGGTTTTTGATCATGTGAAGCTCTTGAAACAAGTGACAGAAGAGTATGTTGTCTGGAAAGAAATCAAGCATCACTGGCAAAGGCTCAAAAGAGACAATACCTTTCTTAAAAATCTTTTAAAATAGGTTGCTGTTGATATGGGTAAAACAGTTTTTGTTCAGTACTTAGCTTATATTATGTGCTCCAATATATATATATATATATATATATATATATATATATATATATATATATATATATATATATATATATATATATATATATATATATATATATATATATAATAAATACTTCAATGTGTATATTATATAATGTACTGACTGCTGCTTTGTAAATTTATGTAAGGAACAGGCAACTCTGGCCCTTTGCATTCTACTTTTTGAGGTTAGTTAAGAGTTAACCTCCAACCCTAATCAAGCACATCTGAAAATTTTAACCAAAGTCTTCAGGTTTATTTCTAGACAATAGGCAGGAGTGTTTGAGGTCGGAGCTAAATCTGCAGGACAGTGGACGCTGAGGGCCAGAGTAAACCATCACTGTTTAAATAATGCAGAACATAAGCTGACCCGACTGGCCATTAAACAACTTTATTTGAATGGTTTCTGTTTTCTGTTTTACTTTCAGACCAGGACTGGAGAACGCCTGACAATGGGATGTTGAGACTTCTTCTTCTGGTTGAGAAAAAGCGACACCACATCAGTGATCACATCTTTTGTTCTTCAACTGAACAAACTGTTTAGACGAGGAAGAAGAAAACGAACACGATAGAGACATGTACAGGGAAGAGCAAGAAACCAGTTTAGCTGTGATCATGAATCATTATTTTCCAACACAATATCAAATCTGTTTTCTGTAGGTGACTGAATATGATTCTCTGGCACTAATTTTATGGCTTCAGCAGCTGTGAATGGACTATTATGATGTTAATGTATTTTTGAAGACACATTTTTATTTATCTTGAATCTCATTTGTCTTTATGCTACTTTATTAACTTTATTCTGTGTCCTCCAATAAAGTGTTGTTTAATAAAGTATGGTGACTATTGTGTATTGAAAGTGGTGTTTGGTACAGTAAATAGACATTTTTATTTGAGAAATTTTAATTTCTTATTTCTTTAGTTTAATTAATTAAAAAATAACTAGGCCTACATATAATTAATAACTTATAAATTACTACATGTAATTAATGACCATGATTCTTTTACTTGGGACATACAAAATGTAGATCTGGTTAATGATATTTGGGACAACAATGCAACAAAAGTTGCACATACTTGCATGTATGCCAGTTTGCAGTGAAATAAAAGGAAGCTATGTGAATAACAAGAGGCTACAGTGGGCTATCTTGCTATAAATACTTAACGCTTAATTGAAGGTGATCCATGTTGATCATTCTAGCACATCTACAACTGCTTTTTGAATGAAAGCATATATCACTGATGTCAGGCATATAAGCAGCAATCAGAGGGGGGGTGAAAAGGAAATGTTGGCACTGTTTTTTTGTTGTTTTACTGAATGGTGCATTACCCTTGTGTAATAGTAATAGTGTGTGTAGATCTGTGTAGATTGTATGGCCCAGCAATGGCCCCCAGAAGAGCAAACAAATGCACATTTCAAATGGCTGTAACTCGAAGTCCGGTTAGTGTATCAAAGAGAAAATCGGCAGGACGACTGCTTATGCTATGTATAATAAATAATGTTGGCCACAGTTTTCAGATATATATGGAAAGCTGGCATAAAGGTTATTTTTAAAGTGCTCACAGTAAAATATCAAATTTCAGCCTGTCCCTCATATATGTCATAAAGGTTTGCGCAATGAAGATATCCAGTTGTCCATTAAATATATAATTTATTTAACATTTATTGTTTTATTACTAAACGGTTTATACTACATTACCCACATATCTCTGTCATTCTATCAGTGGAACAGGAAGCATTGTTCTGTAGTTCATTGAAATGTGCAGACATGCTTAGGGTTAGGGTTAGGATCTCGGTAAAGGAGTAATTTCTCACATTATAGACACTTTATAGTTAGCTTAATGTATAACTAATGTAATAATAACACCAAACCATACTTTGTAACATGAAGCGCCAGTTTATATGGGTTAAACGATTGTCCAATCACAGCGAGTTCTGCGATAAAGTCACGGCCAATACAAACCCGGCTGAATAAATGCGTCACACTTACATGCCCATTTATGGCAAATGATGACAGATCTCTTCTGGTTCCGGCTGCAGGGATAGATACCTTAAATATTTAATTAAGGCTGTTAAACATGTATTATTTCTAATTAAATTATAACTCATATTTAAAAACAAAAGACTCTTTGTGTGGTTACCGTCCAAAAACGAGTTCACATGATCAATGACACAAATTTGCTTATTTGATTAGACTGATGCATAAATACATTTGAAGGAGAAACTTTTTTCTAAGCAAAGGCCTACAGCAGGAGTAGTTTTGCAGTATTTTAATTAAAGATAATTGCATGTAGGCCTACTAAAGTGCTTCTAACATTTACAGTGTATGTATAGTCAAAGATATATAAATTATATTCAAATAAATGTAACAAAAGCACAATGAATGGACACAATTTTGAAAGCTTATTCCAATATTTAATGCCAAACTGTTTAAAGACAAATGTAGCGCCAAAACTACTGCACAACAGTATAAAAATCAGTTAATTTAAAATATCCAGATACAGGGGCAATCTATTATAGTGACACATACATTAACGTTCAAAAAATTGCTATCGTGAAGTTATATATTTACAAACCAAAAGATGAGGCTAAAGAACAAATAGGCAAAAACATAAGCACAACATTTTACATTCTCAACTTTCATTCTATATCCTTGTGATTATTGGTCACTTTTATTGTAACTATGCAATAAATATGTCCTTTAGCAAAACACCTGATGAGCACTGACCCTTTTTTATAAAGGCATTAAGCAGAAATCAAGTACAGTTTATGAAGCTGAAAAGAGAAAACAAAATGCTTTAACAATATGGAAAAAGATAAATCACTATATTCAGTATTGGTTCTGCATATATCAAAGAGATCCTGAGGAGGAGTGGGACTCCACATGAGGACTTTCAGAAACTGAGACAGAGCAAAGGGTGCACCTCGCTGGACACATCCTACGCATGCCCAAACAACACCACCCAAACACAGTGATGAAGTGGACACGGGCAGGAGGATGCAGGAGACAGGGAAGACCAAGGAAGACACAGAGACAGATGTTTCATGAAGACCTGAAGAATGTCAGTGTCCCATGGGAAGATGTGGAGAACTTGGCCACGGATTGAATACGTTGGAGGACACTTGTTGCCCAATGTGCCCAGCACAGCACTTGATGATGACGTTGTGAGTTTATCCATAACTGTGGGATATGTTTTCTGTAAAGAGTGTTGCATAATTAAATGTTAAAAGCATTTTTATGTTATAAGTTCACTGATATGTGGGCATTTCTATGAATAAAAGTATGTCTTTAATAGCAAGCAATAATCATATGAAAATGATTTACATGCAAACTGGACAGTTATCAGCAGTGTAACATTCTGATTATGACAAAATAATCGAGTATCTGATGTCATGTGACAAGTCAGATAAGCTTTTCCACTCTTGCAAACAGAGGTAGGTTATGAGGTGTGGAGAGACATCATGTATCACTGGAACATGAACAGACGGGGACCAATTTGCAATTAATATAAACTTTCTGACAGTGTGTGTGATATCCGACAACTTTCCAAGAAGTGGCGCAACTGATTTACAAATATCGCGATAAATATGTACAGGAATTGAGGCAGTAGCCAATGACAGCACTAGGAGTAAAAGCTGCAGGATTGTGTACGAGTATACAAATATGTACGAGTATCGTACGAATTTGACAACTTGTTAAATCTTGTGAATTATTAAGACTTTCAGACTATGTTTGTACTGATTGGGATATGGGTTTTGTGAGAAAAGTTTTAAGAAACAACAAATGCTTGATCAAATGTTTGATTTAGGGTTAAAACCCAACACATACATACCATTGTGAATATTTGCCTTTGCAGCTTTCTGTCTCCTCCGTTTACTTCTCCTCAAACAATAATGGGCTGAGTGAGTCCGAAAGGCCCTTTTGGTCTTTTCAGCTGGAAAAAGAGAAAAGAAAATATAATTATGTATAATATATAGGATTATTTAAAGGAAAAAGTACTGATTTACCTTACAAATATTGGATGTTACATTATAAAGCGTTAAAAGCATGGCAAGTGTTGTGGTTAATACTGTATGCATTTACATCAAATATCACTTTAAAACTATCAATACAGAGGTAAAAGCATGGTAAGTTTTGTGGTTACTGTCCTTTTACCACACTCTATCACAGTAAAACTAGGGTTACTGTGGTAAAAGCATGGTAAGTGTTGTGGTTACTGTGCATTTACAATAAGTATCACATTAAAACTACCAATAGTGTGGTAAAAGCATGGTTGCCAACTCACTGAAATGAAAATAAGGAACGGGGGACACGCCCCCGTGACACGCCCCCGGACACGCCCCCAAGGAATAAAAAAAAATAATAACTCCTGAAATGATGACTTCTGGTGAATATTGTGGAAACTAATTGATATATTTAGATAAATATATTTAATACATTGTAGCATATTATAATACAACTTATAGGCCTATAGAATAGCAAAGTAGGCCTAATCAATATACAAGACTGAACCACATAAATTAGATGTGAAATATAAAGCCTATCATGATAATTTTGCCAACAATGAACCATGGATTTGTTTAGTTTATAATACATTTTATTTTTAACTTAAACAAATACAACATCTAACATTCAAAACTTCTGTAGCCTTGTGCAAGCTTATTCAATAGAATTAGACTTCTAGAATGTTCTTTCCAGTGCAAAAAAATATATTTTTAATTTAATTAGACAACATTTTAAGGAGGTGTAGTGCAAATATATTTATATAATTATACTTCCATTATAGTTAACTTTCTTTCCAGTGCAAAACAATAATATAAAAACATAAATAAAAAAGCTAATAAAGAAAATATTGCACTCAAATACTGCATTCAAGCAATACAACACCTGTATGCACATGGAAAATCTCACAGAAATAAATAAACCTCCAGACTAAGCACATTGTGCAGCTATTTTTTCCATGTGTACTTTTTTGATTTCTTTACAATGTTAGGCTAAACCTGTACTATCTCTTTTAATATAATCACTTTCTTATGAACTAATTTGAGTTTTAAAATTACATAGCCTACCATATCAGCTGGAGACGTCTGACGGACAAGGAACCGTGACATCGCTCGGCCGTGTATTCATTGTCCCTCACGCATTCCAGCCACGGGTAGTCATTTTCCCATTCAATTCTATATTTTTGTGCACTTTTCTTTTTCGCCGGCTGCTCGGTGGTAGTCATTTTACATTTCCCGCTGTTGTCACTTGTCGTCATCGTTGCTACGATACGTGACTCACAATGACTGAAACGACTAATTAAAAGGGCATTCTCTGATGATGTTCCAAGATGTTAAAAACGCTACGCTGATCATAGACAATCCGGGGGAGAAATTAGTAGCCTATCTACCGCACCGTCTGGGTTTTTTTTCACTGCACTGAATTGATTCTCAAAAATACGGAACAAAGTGCGTTCCGTATCAGTTCAATACGGAACAAGACTTTTATGTGTCAAATACGGAACGATTCCGTATTATACGGAACGGTTGGCAACCCTATCACCCTATCACAGTAAAACTAATGTTACTGTGGTAAAAGCATGGTAAGTGTTGTTTTTACTGTGCTTCTACTACAAATACAACTTTGGAACTAATTGTACTATTTTTAATCTGATATGAATATCTAAGCCTATAGCACGTCACGTGACAGGCAGTGTTTAATCATATATTTTGAATTAGAAAGCAATGAAACGCAAAGTCTCCGTGGAAATGGCAGATATATTTGGCAAATTAATATCGACAAACAGAAAAGACATTATATCACACATTATTAGGACAGCGTATTTATGTATTTATTTACTAGGCTACTTACCAATAGGGCTGCAACAAACGATTATTTTGATAATCGATTAATCTAACGATTATTAGAACGATTAATCGACTAATCGTCGATTATTTCGCCGACTAATCAGTAAGTTTGGAACGATTATTCAGCCTTTTCAATTAGTTAAAACACTGAGTTATACATATTCTAACTATAATATAAAAAAAGAAAATCACTTCAGCTTTTGAAATGGTTGGTTTAATGAACTTTGAGCCAACTAAACAGGTCATTCTCTTTAAGTTTTCAGATTTCTGTCCAACTCAAATCACACACAAATGCAAAAAGCATTGGTTAAATATTCGGTTCTCTTTCAATAGAAAAAAATAAACAAAAAAAATTATCAGCTGCATTACAGACAAACTTAAACTGCAAACAATTATTATAAGAACACAATTTAAAAAAAATTGACAGCTGAGCTGACAGAGACATTCTCATTCACCTTTTAATTTACAGTATAAAAAAATAACTGACATGATATTCTTCATAACATCTCTTTTTGTAAGTCTTCATGAATATGGAACAAAATACAGGCAAGTGATAAGACTGTAATAACTAATAGTTACAATAATAAAAACAGCCCTGACTCCTAAGCTCGATCAAGCTTTATTCTATGCAAAAAATAATCATCACATTACTGTAATTATATTATTATTGTTAATATTATTGCCATTATTAGTAGTATTGCATTCTCTAAAAAGAGATTTACTGCTAACGTTAGTTATTTACGTTAGCTCCAGCTGGAGAACATTCACCTCTCACCGGCTCGTCTCGTGCCGGGTTTTTCCTCTTTAAGTGCTTTAACATGCATGTTGTGCTCCCGTGAAAAGCAAGTTACGCCTTGCATGTATTGCACACGACAGCATTCTTGGTTTGAAGCTTTGTGAAACTTTCACACACCTAGCTAGTTCGGATTCGTTTTCACTCCGTCATAATTCGCGCTGTGTTTTCTTCTACCGCAATAGCATTTGTAACGGCTGCATTACACTCTAGCGCTACAGCGCCGTAGCGGTCAAATCGCGATATTGCAGGCCCTTACATTAGGTCACGTGGGATCAAACGACTACTCGACAACAAAGATATTTGTCGACAATTTTGTATTGTCGACGTTGTCGACAATGTCGACTAATCGTTTCAGCCCTACTTACCAACAGCTGACACACGTGAACTGATGCCAAATATCGCGCGATTTCCTACTAATAAAATATCATTTTAAAAATATCAATAAACAGCAAAACAATCCAGCTTCCCTGGCAATAAGACCGAAATAATAACATTAAAAAAAATACATAAACCACGATAAGATCTCGTGAATAAATGTTGATTAAACAGCTTCTCTGCTGCAGCCGACAGGCAGAAATAATCGAGCTGTAATCACGAAAGACGAAAAATTACGAAATAAACGTGTCCGTTGCACGAATCAATAGATTAAATTACGTGACCATATCACGAACGTTGGAGTTATCCGTGGTCTCACCACAGACTCAATCCGTGCTCCTATCACAGATTTTAGATCCGACTATATAGCCAAGCGAGCAATAGGTGTAAAACGCCATCAAACTGGATTTTATGATGACAGGACAAGACAAAATTGCAATAAAGCTTTCAAGTGTCTAAACAAGTGAGCAACATCACACCATCCAGTGAGTGAGGTCAGGTTGTTGAGGTCCGTGGTGCCATCACGGGACTTCAGTTTGGCTAACAGAATCAGACTGAATTTTTATGATGGCTGGACAATGCAATAGCTGGGTGATTCTTCAATTGGGGGCTATTTTGCCATCTTACATTTTGATGAATGAAATTTGGTTGAATTTTGTTAGAATTATGTCAAGACAATGTTTACATGCTTTGATGTAAAGATATAATAATGGCCGCGACTGAGCTTAAATATAATTTGAGTATTTTATATCTATTTGCCAACTGGCACTGCAAAACGTCATTCCCATCACAACATCAAAAAGTCTCATAATGCAAAGAATGTATCAAGGAGATCATTTAAACTCATTTATCTTGCAAACATTGTTAACCTTCAACAATACGTATAAAAAACAAAATGTTTCCATTCAGCGAATTACATATATTTTCTTGTTCTTACCATCAAAATGTGTTTTTCTGTGTTCATCAAAGCACACTTTTGTTTAATTTCTGGAAAATTAATTTTAGATGTTTTTTCTTTTAATAGGTGGATGAGTATTTCATTAGGCTTTTTATTTAGTACCTCAAGATTGAACATAAAACAGTTTTAAAGGTATTTTTGATGTAAATTAAGCAACGTTGCGGTAATGACATACTGTTTTGGTAATGACATAGTGTTTTGGTAATGACATAAATGAAAAGTGCACTGATACATAAAGCAAATTTAAAGGCTTAAATAATGACTTCTGGTGAGTGTTGTTGAAAGAAATGGACAGATGTGAGGAGATATATATAAATATGACAACCATCAACTTGAACATGTTTATTTCAATCATGAAGAAACCATACAATATTTTCTAGAGAATCAATTGTCACAATGGGATAAAACAGCATAAAAATATCCTTCATACACATTTCATAACTATGACTATTACCATTAGGTGAAATACTATATGTTTAGGTTAAAAACTCATAAAAGTTGCATTGGGTTAAAACTAACAATGGATAATGAAATGTGTTTGCTTTCAAACATGTATTTGAACATTCAAAATGTGAATTAGAGATGATAAAGGGAGATGGATGGGATGTGGAGAGAAAGAGATACTGTGCCCTAGTTTAAATGACAGGCATAGTGTAGTCACTCAATGAGCAAAGTGTCAAAGAGCAATGCCATTGTGTGTCATGTGGGAGTATTGTGGTAACCCAATGTTTTTGCTTAGGATCTTGCTCATGGTATTAAAATAAGCTAATTTAATTTCATAAAGAATTGTCCTTGTTGTAAAATTAGGTTTTATTTAGAATTTAGACTTTGCACATGTCATTACCACCATCACTTGTCATTACCATCACAACAAGTTTTGTGTTGGTAATGACGTGTTGCGGTAATGACATTTTTTATTTTTTTCAGGAAAAAAGATGCTAGGTCATGGATTTGCTAACATCACTCAGCAGCTAGTACAAAAAGAACTTTAAATACACATAAATCATGTGAATATATATATATACATTTATCAAAATACTGCTGTTACAGCATTTATGGTAATGACGCTGAATAAGTCTACTCCATTATCAGAAGGAATTCATGATTAAATTACTTACTTTTTCAGACATCAAATATCACTGTTCTTTCATGGCTGACATGTGCTCCTCTGCTAGTCTTCATTTCCATGGTTACGGCATAAACAAGTCTTACCCTCAAAAATATCCTTGTTGTAATCGTAGACTGTCGTGGTAATGACAGTATTGTTGTGGACAATACTAAATTGTTAAAAATATTCACAAATTCCACAGATATGAACCCGAATTATGCATCAAGTGCCTTTTTAAGTTACTTTTTAAACATATATTGTGATTTTTTAATGAACTGATAACATTTTATCACATTTTCAGAGCAGATAAGTTTTAAAGTCTGGGTTGGGGACAAGGCCTTAGTAGCCAAATGTTAGTGATGAAAACATTTTTAAAAATGGAAATCATACTGATTTTAGTGTATAACATTTTTTGGTGGTTCAATAAATATTATTTGAAATAACTAAACTATTTATTTTATAATATAGTATTTTTAACATGAATGTATAACCTGGGGACATAAAAGTTCCCCTAATTGAAGAATCACCCAGCTACAATAACAGAGAGGTTAAAGTCTTTGTGGTATTTGGTGTTGGAAAATAAATAAATACTTAAAATGTTGTGTTTCCAAATGAGAAAGCACGTCCATTCAGTGAGATCTGTTCTCTGTCATTGAAACGGGTATCCGTGTGTGGACCACGGAAGATGAGTGTCATTGACTTGCGCGTTGGAGTTATCCGTGGTCTCACCACAGACTCACTCCGTGCTCCTATCACAGATTTTAGATCTGACTATAGCCAAGCGAGCAATAGGTGTAAAACGCCATCAAACTGGATTTTATGATGACAGGACGAGACAAAATGTCAAGTTAATTACAAGCCATTGCAACACAGTCGACCTAAAGCTTATAAGTTCCTAAACAAGCCAGCAACATTACAACGTCCATGAGTGAGGTCAGGTTGTTGAGGTCCGTGGTGCCATCACGGGACTTTGGTTAGGCTAACTGAAACAAACCGAAATTTTAGGATGACAGGACAATGCAATAGCTTCAATAACAGTCAGGTTAACGTCATTATGGCATTTGTTGTTGGAAAAGTTCACAAATACTTCAAATGTTGCGTTTCCAAATGAGAAAGCACGTCGATTGAGTGAGATCTGTACTCCGTCATTGAAACGGGTATCCGTGTGTGGACCACGGAAGATCAGTGTCATTGACTTGCATTGGAGTAATATCCGTGGCCGCATCACGGAATTTGGGGCGATTCCGTGATGGCTCCACGGATTTTGAGTTAAGGGCACGTGGACATTTCACGGAATCCTGTGAGACCAGGTTGCCACATCCATGTGCAATAATGCAGCGCAGGTCGCCGTATCGACAGAGACTGTGAATATGCACAGTTCGCCTGGGATAGCTAGTCACACTAAGATACAGGGCAACATGACAGCATAACACAAGTGCGTAAGAATAGCGCTTCCATGTATATACATAACGCAGCGTAAGTCACCGTAGCTGAGATGCACAGTTAGATCAGCATGGCTAGCTGCACTGAAGGAAACAGGGCAGCATTACAGCATAACACATCCGTGCACATGCATACATCCAGAAACTGTGAATATGCACGGTAGATTAGGATAGCTAGTTTTGCACTGAAGGAACAGGGCAACAAAATAGCAAAAACACATCCTTGTACATAAGTGCAGTGTAGTCGCCGTAGCGATAGAACTGTGAATATGCACAGTTAGATAGGACAGCTGGTTGTTGCACTGAAGGATAGAGGGCAACATAACAGTATAACACATCAGTGTGCACATTTAAAACATCTGTGTGTATAATGCAGCGCTAGTCGTCGAAGCGACCGAAACTGCATGAATATGCGCAGTTCAAACACAATGGTCAGTTACGTTGAGGGCAACATAACAGCATAACGCTTCAGTGTGTACACAGATGCAGCGCAAGTCGCCGTAGCGACGACTGTGACTAAGCACAGTTAGATAGGATAGCTAGTTGCACTGAAGGATACAGGGCAACGTGATAGCATAGTTACATTGAGGTGTACAAAACACAGCGTCAGAAGCATAGCGACATCGACTGTGAATGCGTAGTTAATCAGAATAGCCGGTTGCACTGAGAATACAGGGCAATATATAACGGCGTAATCGTAACACATATCAGTGCGTAGTGTGTACACAGCGTCAGTTGCATCGCATAACAACTGTGAATACGTAGTAATCAGAATAGCCATTTGCACTGAAGGATACAGGGCAATATATAACGGCAAAATCATAACACATATAGTGTGTAGTGTGTACGCAAACACAGCGTCGGCTGCATCGGGCAACAACTGCGAATACGTACTGTGTAGTAATCAGAATAGCCATTGCACTGAAGGATACAGGGCAATATACAACGGCAAAATTCATAACACATATCAGTGTGTAGTGTGTACATAAACACAGCGTCAGTTGCATCGCGCAACAACTGTGAATACGTACTGTGAAGTAATCAGAATAGCCATTTGCGCTGAAAAATACAGGGCAATATATAGTGGCATAAATCCAAACACACAGTATGTAGTGTCGTGTGTACGTAACACAGAGTCAGTTGCATCGCGCAACAACTGCGAATATGCACTGTGCAGTAATCAGAATAGCCATTGCACTGAAGGATACAGGGCAATATATAACGGCAAAATCATAACACATATAGTGTGTAGTGTATACGTAACACAGAGTCAGTTGCATCGCGCAACAACTGCGAATACGTACTGTGTAGTAATCAGAATAGCCATTGCACTGAAGGATACAGGGCAATATACAACGGCAAAATTCATAACACATATCAGTGTGTAGTGTGTACATAAACACAGCGTCAGTTGCATCGCGCAACAACTGTAAATACGTAGTAGTCAGAATAGCCATTTGCGCTGAAAAATACAGGGCAATATATAGTGGCATAAATCCAAACACACAGTGTGTAGTGTCGTGTGTACGTAACACAGAGTCAGTTGCATCGCGCAACAACTGTGAATACGTACTGTGTAGTAATCAGAATAGCCATTTGCGCTGAAAAATACAGGGCAATATATAGTGGCATGAATCCTAACACATAACAGTGTGTAGTGTGTACGTAACAGAGTCAGTGGCATCGCACAACAACAGTGAATACATAGTTGAATCAGAATAGCCAGTTGCACTGAAGGATACAGGGCAATTTATAGCGGCATAAATCATGAACACATAACAGAGTGCGGTGTATACGTAAACACAGCATCATCTGCGTTGCACAACTACTGTGAATATGTTGTAATCAGAATAGCCATTTGCACTGAAGGATACAGGGCAATATATAACGGCACAAATCATAGCACATATCAGTGTGCGGGGAGTACATAAACACAGCGTCAGTGGCGTAGTGACAACAACTGTGGATACGTAGTTGAATGGCCAGTTGCACTGAAGGATACAGGGCACAAACGGCACAATCACAGCACATATCAGTGTGCAGTGAGTACATAAACACAGCGTCAGTGGCGTAGCGACAACAACTGTGAATACGTAGTTAAATCAGCATGGCCAGTTGCACTGAAGGATACAGGGCAGCCTGACAACATAAGCTGTAAGCACATCAAAATGTAATGTTACGTAGGCCCAGCGTCAACAGCATAAGCGGTAACGACTGCGCAACCCCGTGGTCAAGACTGACTAGGGGTAAACAACACTCACCGGATTGCGGCTGTGCACTTTCCATTGTCAGAGCGAGGCGGCTAGAGACTTATAACATCCGTACTTCCCTTTTTTCTTTTTGGACACGGAGCCATGGCCTTTGCCTCGTCTCTCTAGACGTGCGTTTTGCGCACGACTACCAAAGGTATCTTTCTTGAAGTAGCCTGGCTGAGATACCGGGCTAAGTATCCTTTATCAACAGAGCCTCTCGCGTCGAGTCCTTCTAGCGAGCCCGCGAAAAGGACCGGTCACCGGAGTGGCGACGGGCAGCGTCAACTCGTCTTAGGGCGGGAGAGGGCCCACCAGCGGCCTGCTGGCGGCAGTGGGCCTCATCCCCGTTGATGCCCGGGTTTATTCCCCTGAGGGCGTGCACTGTCCGGCACATGCCCGCCGTCGTGAGTGCGGCCTCGATTGATCCTTGTTAGGGTAGAGCGAGTCGATAGGACCCGCACATATCTGGCGTGTAAGTTAGCAGCCATCGGATGCGGGGAGGAAACATGGTGAGTAACCTCTATTGCAACTTCCACGATGACTTCAGATAAGACTTCAAGCGTGAAGAAAGAGATTCTGACGTTATTGTTGCGCCCATGCTATTTATACTGCCCGCGGTCCGGTCAGCATTTGCATGTTTCGCGTCAATTGGCCAGCTGTCTCCAGCTGGCGTTAGCCTATAAGATTTCAGTGAAAATGAGGAGGAAGGGAGTTCCCATATACGTCAGTGACGTAATGTCGAAGTGACCGCCTTGAAAGGGAACTAAACAGATGTCACAAACTGCTCCGAGACACAAAGGTTGAGATCCAATTGCAGCTTTATTTGAAGCGTAATCCAGAATCGTAATCAGCACAACCAGGGGTCAAACACAGGAAGGCAGTCCAAACAAACAAATAAACAAACAAAACAGGCAGGGGTCAGAGGCAAAAGAGTAATCCAGGGAACAGGCAAGAAATCCAAAAACCAAGTGACATGAAACCAGGGAAAACGCTCGGAAATGCAGTGCAACAACATAACAACAAATGCAGAGCAACAACAGCTGGTGACCATTACAACAGAACACAAGCCTGACAAATATGTCCTGAAGGACTTCAATTAAATATCGCACAAATACTAAACTTTAGTATTACTTTTAAATGACTCACCAATATCATATAGTATGTTTTGTTCAGGATCACATTAGCAGCTGCTAAATAGATTAATGATAATTTGTTATTGTTGCAATAAGATTGGATTATGTTATAGTATCCAGTATATATTAGGTAATTGAGAGTTACCATGTGTTCATTGGGAAAGTTTTGAGTTTTAATAAAGGCTAAAAGATTTAACAGGTCATCAAAATTGAATTACACCATCCTTTTTGTCTTTTCATTTGGTTTTTAAATAACCTCTGCAATTAAGCAATATTAAACAAGAAAGAATTCCGCTGTGAAAATATATTTACACAGATCACAAAGGAATTCTCAATGTTGTGCTAAATTATTTCAAAACATTCTTAAAAGATAAATAAACAAATGTAACATGAATATGAGTTTTAAGTGATACTAATATTATATAACATGTTTTGGAGCAGAATCGTGCCTTTTCCTATGTGACCAGCAAGAACTCTCTGGACCAGCAATACACCAATCACAGCAAAGATTGTTTGCACTCTTAGGATGACAACACAAAACTTGACACACATTTAAAATGACCAAGTAAACGAATCTTTATTCAGAGAAAAGAAGATTATGCTCCTGTAAGGTGTTATATTTTGTATTATATGTTTTATCTGTTAGATATAGTTTTATATCTTATTATATATTTTACCTGTATGTTTTGTTTAGATTACAGATGGACAACCTGACTTTCAGATACAGTGTGCTTCTGGTGGAGGGACTGCAAGTTACAACTGAGTCTAGTTTTCCTGCATTTATCCTTCTTTTGATGGTTTACATATTTATAATGGTATCTAACATTGGGATGATGATTCAGATCACAGCAGACAAAAATTTACACCAACCTATGTATGTTCTTTTCTGCAACTTGACATTGAATGATGTTTTGGGGTCAACTGCTCTTTTCCCACAATTGTTGAGGGATTTCTTAAAAGACCCCTCTGAGCGCTACATCACATATGTGGACTGTGTTATTCAAGCTTATTGTTTACATTTGAATGGTACAGTATCTCACACTGTGATAATAATCATGGCCTTTGACAGATATGTCGCCATATGCAATCCACTGCGATACCCAACTATAATGAGCAATAACATGGTGGTTAAACTCTTGGCAGGAGCCTGGGGTGTTGCAGTAGTGCTGGTGGGAATTCTGATTGGCCTCAGTGTGCGCCTGTCTCACTGCAGATCTGTGATTCAAAACCACGCTTGTGACAATGCTTCATTATTTAAACTGTCCTGTGAAAGTACAGTTATTAATAATGTATATGGATTAACTTTTACTGTGGTTTTATATGCCTCATCAATAGGTAGTGTGGCATTAACATACCTCAAAATAGCGATGATCTGCTTCAAAGGCAAAAACAAAGCAACCAACAGCAAAGCCATAAAAACCTGCAGCACTCATTTGACTGTTTATATAATCATGCTGGTATCTGGATGTGTCGGAATTTTTCTCCATCGTTTCACTGTATATGCTGAAACTAGGAAACTATCCACTTTAATGTTTCATGTTATTCCACCAGCCTTAAACCCTATAATATATGGTTTACAAGCCAAGGAAATAAGACAACGGATCTTAAATGTTTTTAGAAATAAAGTTAATACAAAGTGATTTCATTTATTTATTCATGTCCATAAAAGAACTCTACTAATCTTTGAAAATCATAACTTTTATTTAATTTTATTTTACTCTTTTATTGTGTGTATAGGCATATGTGAAAATTCTAAGAACAATTAGAGTTTATGGTAAATATGTCATATGTCACATACAAGGGTTATCACATAAGCAGCAGCTAAATAGATTAATGATAATTTGTTAATTGAATCACATTTCACAAAGACTTTTGTCTTTTCATTTGGTTTTAAAAAACCTCCACAATTAAGCAATATTAACCAAAAAAGAGTTCCTCTGTGCAACTATACTTACACAGAACACAAAGGAATTCTTAATGTTGTGCTGAATAATTAAAAACATGCTTAAAAGAAAAAAAGCGATGGACAATTGACTTTTATAAAACAAATGCCATGAAGGTGATTGTATGTCAGGGACAAATAGATAACATCCATTTTGTATCTGTCTTATTTTTAAAAGGTTCACAAAATCTTGACTTCACACATGCTATATACATATGCCACTTACTACTTTCTAAAAAGGACATGTTGAAGTTCTCGTAAAGAAAAGAGTTGTCTTATTTCCCCATTATCCTGCCAATTATACAGTGTAACAAATAATTCAGGGAAAAATAACTGATTTAACCCATTAACAAAATAATCCTCAAGAAACTTGTTTAATGTAGGAAATGTTGATTTTAACGTAAAACATTTTACACTATCCTTTCTGACCTTCTCCCCATTTGTTTAGTTATTTCTTGTACAAAAAAAAGAAAACATTTTTTTTTTTTGTCAACTAAACCTCCCACTTTTAAAACACCAGATTAACTAAAAGTGTTAATTTCAATGCTTTGCTAATTAGACTGATGACATAGCCCAGTGGTGTAGCGCAAATCCCCCTAAATCTTTAGATGACATGGGGGTGAATAAATTATCAGGAAATTTTAATTCTGAAGTGAACTACTCATTTAATACAGACTGATAGAACCCATTCATACCCAAACCTTTGATTACATTATTAGACATTAGCAATAGATTTCTGTCAAGTACAATTTTACTAATAGCTCATAATATTGCTAAAACATACATAATCCATGGCTGCGGATAAATGTTATAAAGCAGTTTTTGAGCCGATTGTAATATCATAGTTTTCCATTTAGAGGTTAAATCAATGAGGCCTTGACTACCCTCAAACACAGGTAAATCTAGTATGCCTGGATGAAGCCAATGAAAAATTAAATGAAAAAGTTCACAAAATGTTTTGGAAAAGCTGTAAAAGTCCTGTTGGAGGGTCTAAAACAGTCAGTCAATGCCACAACATTGAAGCAGCTAAGTTGTTAATTAATAATAATAATAATAATAATAATAATTTATTGTCATTGCAATGATACAACGAGATTACATTAGAGCATCAATCGACAGTGCAATTTAATGGAGTGCAAGAGATCAAAAAAAGCATATTTTGTAAACTGGGCACAGCGACAAATAAACAACAAGAAAAACAGTATGTGAGGCGAAGAATCATTAGTAACCAGAAAATGTGTATAATTGTGTGCTGCATCAATGCAAAGTCCAGTTCACAGTTATTGCAATTGTTGGATGGTGTTGAGTGGATTAAGTGTGAGGGGGAGTGAGAAGGGAAAGTTCTTATTCAGCAGTCTAACTGCCTGGGGGTATGGGCTGTTTACCACTAATACTCTGCCTCTGTATGATAAGTGTGGTTGATTCCAACCCCATCTCTTTAATCTTACCAGTATATTTTCAACTACTCCGTTCCAATGCTTTGTCATGTATTGTTGAGTTCCAAAAAAACTTTTAATCCCTCTGTATTCCAGTGTCACTGTCGGAAAGAAAACCGGAATGAAATAAAACCGGAAAAGATCGGTACTTACGCATGTCTGAGTTTGCAAATGCAGGCGCTTTCATTCACCTCCATCCTCCCCACCACCACCAGGATGGTTCCTTCCCCTCCATCCTCCTCACCACCACCAGGATGGTCCATTGCCCTCCATCCTCCCCACCACCACCAGGATGGTCCCTTCTTATACCTCCCAGGGGGTCGTCTGCGCCCCTGCCTTCGTCTTCAGGCAGGAAATGCAGACTCCATACACTCGGATTATCAAAAACAAAAACAAAAAACAGATGTGGGTTAAACCAGAAGTTTGTCCAAACTATATGGAAAGCCCATTTTAAATGTAATTATGTTCCATTCAAAGCTTCCCGTTAGAAGTAGCCACAGCAGAATTATCCACAAAAGCATTTGGCAGAGGTTTTACACCAGATGCCCTTCCTTACACATTCAGCACTGAGAGTGCACTAACTAGTAAAAAATGTAGTGCTGGGACACACTCACACCCAATCACTCCAACAGCCAATTTACTATATCCAGTCCACCTAATCTGCATATTTTTGAGGGAAACAGAGGACAGCACATAGAGGAAACCTATACTCTGACACGGGGAGAACATGAAAACTCCACACAGAAAGGAGTTTCCTGAGTCTCCTGACTCAGCCGTGACTTCTTGCTGTGAGGCAACAATGCTACCCACTGAGCCACAGTACCACCCAAATACATTTTAATTGAAACAAAAATACTAAATGGTAAAATGAGCTTAACATTGTAAAATGCTAAATAAAAAGTTATTTAGTAGAGAATAGGTGTAATTTGCTTGCTTGTAGGACGGATCGGACATGTTTCACAATTATTTTGCCAAATCACAAAATTTACTCTCCACCACCTTTTGAAAGGCATTGAAAAAGTTACCTTGCAGAACCCCTGTACAACACACAGAAAAGCATCTCCAATGCCTCATTCTTTTTAATTTAATTAATATTTAGTTCAGTCATGAAACCCTAGATGGCATAGACTGATATGCCCTTTAACATGCAATCTACAAGCTAACACATCATTTACTCACAGCACAAGCTGATTCTGTGATCAGACCTTAGTCAGGGTAGTGGCATATTTAATTTTGATTCGAATGAAAGCAAGGCTGTGAGGGATAGAAGTACAGTGTCTTCAGTGGATTGAACTATTGTTTAACAAATGTGAGTAGACTCCATAAAAGAGTTTTAAAAGTTGCGTGATCTAGGATGTCTATCCCTCACAGCCTCATTTTCATCTGTTAAATTTAATGTCATCTAACCCAACTAAGGTCTATTGCTTGCTCAACATTTAGCTTAGCATATTATTAAAGGTCCCCTATTATGCCCCTTTTCACAAGATGTAAAATTAGTTTCTGACGGCCCCAGAGTTTGTATGTGAAGTTTTAGCTCAAAATACCCAACAGATCATTTTTTACAGCATGTTTAAATTGTCATTTTTTGGGGCTCAGAAAAACGCACTGTTTTAGTGTGTGCCCTTTAAATGCAAATAAGCTGCTGCTGGACGGCACGGGGTGCGGAGCTTCATGAGCTCGTGCTCAGTCTCTCAGGACAATTTCATCTCACGGAATGATGATTATATCAGAAACTCTCAGTAACGGTGTTCATTTCGACCCGTAGTCGGACAATAATGCCTACAGAGTCAGAGTGCTGTATAGAGATGGAACAGGTATAGTTTAGTAGTTTAATTACGGTTATAACGTATTTGTCATTTGCTTGTATGTATCCATTATTAATAGCCTGCTGTTTCGGACCAGGTCCGAATGATGATCAAACATATACTGATGAGTTTAATAAAGTTTATTGTACATAACACAAAAGATGAAGCATCAGTTTTACTTCACAAAATCACCGTACGAACTGAGTAAACACAGTAAGTTATAAGAGGTGCGCAAGTACAACAAATTTCGGTAGAGCTGAGGGAGCATTTTCTTTAAAAACAATATAATTCCACCTCGTCTTCAGCGGCTACCTCAGATTTCGGGAGTAAATAGAGAGAGCTATGTGGACAAATTTCTTCAGTGTTACAAATGCTTTTTATCACATCTTTTGAGTTTATTAATTTCTTCTCGAATAATGTTAAAATTCCAAAAGTGAGAACAAAATACAGTAAAAGCAGTTGTTTAATTGCTTAACCACTTTATTTGCAGTCCTTTGTCATTAAAACAAACTAGCTGATCTGCTTTATCAATGCAGAAATGTTCTCCATAAACACCTGCAATTGCTGATAAAACACAAACTTAATGAAAGTCAAGGGTCAAGAGCCCAACTAAAGCAAACACTGATCTCCATCATGGTGACCTCAAACGAAACATTTTCAATAAGACATCAACATCTAAACCTCTGTTAATTCTCAATAAGAACTTCTGTAAACATGTGACAGAAAATAAAGTAAGTAATAAGTGAAGTTGGTAATGCTGTTTGTGGAGTTGTTTAATCAAATCTTGAGAGTGTTAATGTCTTTTATCTTCAGTTCAAGTTATTATTACTCTTTCGAAAGATGATTGAAATAATGTTTTAGGAACATCATACTGGACATTTTTATGTTCTGGAATGTTACAAATCAACATTCCTAGAATGTTGATTTTTTTTAATCAAAATTAAGTTGAAAGAATGTTTGAGAAAAATGATACCTTTTAAAACACGTTCTTCTAGCGTCAAGAAAACTGGACATTTTTTATGTTCCCAGAACCAAAACTGAATAT
Organism: Scardinius erythrophthalmus; assembly: GCF_964197995.2. NCBI lineage: Eukaryota > Metazoa > Chordata > Actinopteri > Cypriniformes > Leuciscidae > Scardinius > Scardinius erythrophthalmus. The sequence continues at coordinate 24,902,808 of NC_138237.1, read as the reverse complement.
TTGGAGAATGTTCTTATAACAAAATTCTGTTAGCTGGGCTGACTGGTCTTCAGTTTAAAACAATGAGCGAAAGCTGTACACCACTGTTTTATGCAGAAAAATAATCATAATAAATATATTATTGAAACAAGTTAAAGTTTTGACAATATTCCAACCTAGATATCACCAAGTATAAATGTGTTGGTACCAAAAATAATAAATTAAAGAAATAACTGACTTTACGTGGAATTCGATAAATTTTGGGAGGGTCATACATAAAATTGGTGATTTTTGTACCTTAACCCTTTCACGCATAGTGGTCACTACAGTGGACAGCTATTAAAAATGCATTTTCTTGAATTTGCACGGGTTTTTATGGCAAAGTTGCACATCAGCCTCTTCATTGGACCCTTGTGCATCATCCTATAAATTGCAATCAAGTGGTAAGCCTTTGTATTTCGATTTTTTCCCCCTCCAAACCAAGATGGCTAAGGGTCAGTCAGACATGCCAAGTTGCTCCAGAATATCCACCCATTCCTTCTATCCTAGGAGACTCTTGTAGGTAAAAAAATTTATTGCAGCATCAAGCAATATCTAATGAGTCATATCACAGTAAAATTTTCCAAGTTTTGATTTTAGATTGAGAGAAAACTCTGATTAACCACATGTCCACTGTAGTGGACGTCATGCATCAACTGCTATATTTCAGCTACAATTCATAATTATAATGTGAATATTGTTTTTGAAATTTAAAACTTAAACTTAATCTGCAGTGACTTTTTTTACTGTAAATAAATGTATTTGTATTATTAGAAAGTAATTTTCATTGACATCGAAAAAAGTCATGTGATTACATATGTATGACACTTGTAATGCATTACTTTATTTGTTAGATCAAAAAGTAATCTGATTTTATAATGCACGTTATTGTAATGCATTTTTTTACTCATAACATCAAAAAGTAATCTGATTACGTAATGCATGTTACTTTTAATGTGTTTCTTTACTCATAACATCAAAAAGTAATCTGATTACATAATGCATGTTACTTGTAATGCGTTTCCTTACTCATAACATCAAAAAGTAATCTGATTACGCAATATGCGTTATTGTAATGCGTTTCTTTACTCATAACATCACAAAGTAATCTGATTACGTAATGCATGTTACTTGTAATGCGTTTCTTTACTCGTTACATCCAAAAGTAATCTGATTATGTAATGCACATTACTTGTCGTTAATTACTTGTTAGATCAAAAAGTAATCTGATTAGGTAATGCATGTTACTTGTAACACATTACTTTACTTGTAACATCAAAAAGTAATCTAAATGGGTTATGCATGTTACTTGTAATGCATTACCCCCAACACTGATCATTTCAGATGAGATTGAAAAAACGTATCGCTAGGTTTTCTCAGAGGAGGGCTATGATAGAAATGTGCATGTCCATCTTGAACATAATCAGAATGATCAGCTAATAAGGGTAAATCTCCATACTCTGGTGCACTGGAGGCTCCCTGAGTGGTTTCCACAGTTGTACCTTGACAGGCTGTAGAAAATTCGGATGGAATCACGTCCTCATGTTCTGATATCAAAGATACGCGAAGTGCAACTTGTATGAAGTTGTATGAAGCCTTTGCAATATTTTGCATTTAAATTTGTTTGTGTATATTTTATAGTTTTCACATGATTTGATATAATTGTATTGATTAGTTCGTTAAATTCACATACTTTATCTTTTTGATTATTGTCTTATTTAATACAGTATATCTTCAGTTTAAACCATAAACGCATGCTGTCCACTCAAGTGGACATCTGAAGATCTCTTTGAAAAATTTGTAAAAAAATAAAATAAAAATCAATTCTTGTTTTTCATGCCCTAAGAGCAATAAAAACACATAGGAAAAAAAATCCTGACTGAGGATATCATGATTCATGCATGAAAGGGTTAAGCTACCCACTAAGAATTGCTATCATGCATTTTTGTAGTCCAGGGACATCCCTCTGTTGAATAAAAAAGAGCAACATTGGTGCCCATACTAATTTCTGAAATTTGGACACGGACTAATTATGTTAATAGGAAATCCTATCACAGCCTTAATGTTCAGGTAAAGATGATGTGAATATGTGAGATGATTATTTTCTGTGAGATGAATCTTTAAATTAATAGTAACATTAAAGGGATAGTTCACTTTGAAAATAAATTTTGGTATGTTTTAGCTTACCTCAAGGGCATCCAAGATGTAGGTGTCTTTTTTTCCGCAGTAGTTTCAATTTGGATATTTTTAGGTCAAACCGTTCTTGTCTGTCAGTCATATAATGCAGGTCGATGGTCACTGTATCAAAACACAAGCACAGAGTCCAAATTAAAACAATTCCCCATCGTCCAAATTAAACAATTCCCCATCGTAAGTACACATTGATGGCCTAAGACAAGAAACGAGCGGTTTGTGTGAGAAAACGAACAGTATTTATATCGTTCTCTTACGAGAGGTTCTCTCGTATTGCGTAGTTTGCTTACGCTACGGGAAAGCCTTTCTTTCTCGAGATACTGAAGCCAAAAATTATCCTTAATTTTTATAATCTTGTCAACGCAGTGCGGCAGCCTGCAGACCTAGGGCAAGCTTACTAGCGTGCCCATTGGCTGCCCTGCGGCAACTGCAGCAGCCTACCGCTGAGCCCTTGGCGTGACGTCACGACCAATGAGCGCGCTTGGCGCGCTTAATGCGTCACAGCCCGCGAAAAGGGGTGTGGCTTAGCGTATATAAACAGGGCTCGGAGGCTGCTTCTCTGATTTCTGTCTTTTCAGCGAAGCTCTACGCATCGCTGCTCTCTGAGGAAGCCGCCGTCGAATCAAGCGACCAGCACGCCGAGGATCTCAGCCTGAGGACGCCGGCCGCCTTCGCCGCCTTCAGCTTTCCCTGCCTGCTTCGCTATCCGGCGAATATATCCTTTTACTGCTCTGTGTTGTATGTGTTTGTGTGTTCGCCCCGCGACACACTTTGCATCTAAAAGAGCGCGAGGCGTTGTTGCAAATGCCTCGCTCATCCTGTGGCTCGTGCAGAGCCGCGCTCAGCGACGGAGACCGCCACGTGATCTGCGCTCTCTGCCTGGGTTTCGACCACGCAGCCCGCGCCCTTCACGGGCGGCTGCGAACAGTGTGAGGACTTGCCGATGTCGACCCTGCGGGCTCGACTCGCCATGTTTCACGATCCTCCACCTTCTCCGGCTGCCTCTTCCGGGCCGCGTAAGAAAAAAACGCCGCTCTCAAAGGCCTTCCGAGCCGATGGTTATAGCTGAGCGCTCGCCGGAGCCCCTCCCGCGAGCCTCGCTCTCTCCTTCTCCCCCGCCCTTCACCGACGCGCAGCGGCCGGCCTCTGCCCGCACTGCCGTCGCCTCAGGGGATGAAGCAGACCAGCAGGTTACTCCCCTCTGTCAAGCCGCGCAACTGCGCCGCTCACAAGGGATGTCAGAACGGACGGTCACGGGCTATAGCTTCCTTTACGTTACAAGGAAGCTACCCCCCCCGGATGACGCACGCCCTCTCCCCCTCTGTTCGAGCCGCGCAAGGCGCCGCTCACAAGGGATGTCAGAAGTAGACGGTCACGGGCTGGCTTCCTTTACGTTATAAGAAAGCTACCCCGCGTCTCGGTCGCGCGCGTCACTCTCCGGCCACCTCCGTTTCTCACACATTTCTCAGTCCCCTCCTAGCTCAGGCGACTAGAAATATCTATATTGCAGTAAACGAGCCTGTTATACACGCACGCCTGCAAACAAACGATGTCACAGCACATAATGACATCTTCCCGCTCTCTCTCCCTTTGTTCGAGCCGCGCAACTGCGCCGTTCTCAAGGGATATCAGAGCGGACGTCACGAGCACCGGCGAAAGGAGGAAGAGAGAGTGTTTTCGTCCCGCTTAGGCCGGACTTCCTCCAATCCTCGCATATTTCTCAGTCCCCTCTAAGTTCAGGCGGCTGGAAATACTATTATTGCAGTAAACGAGCCTGTTGTAATACACGCGCGCCTGCAAACAAACGCTCGGTCATATGCTCGCACTGACTGGAAGCTCATGTGTGCCCCTGTGGCTCAGTGGCTGAACATTAGACTTCCGCACCAGAGACCCGTGTTCGAATCCGGCTCTGGCAGCAGAAAAACTTTTTTCTGCTTGCTTCTCTCGAGCTCGCGGCCAGCTTTCTTACATACAGAAAGCAAACCCGCATCTCACGGGATACATATTTCTCAGTCCCCTCTAAGTTCAGGCGGCTGGAAATACTAATACTGCAGTAAACGGGCCTGTTTTAATACACGCGCGCCTGCAAACAAACGCCGAAACGAAACACGACGCTCGGTCATATGCTCGCACTGACCGGAAGCTCATGTGTGCCCCTGTGGCTCAGTGGCAGAACATTAGGCTTCCGCACCAGAGACCCGTGTTCGAATCCGGCTCTGGCAGCAGAAAAAACTTTTTTCTGCTGTCTTCTCCGAGCTCGCGGCCAGCTTTCTTACATACAGAAAGCAAACCCGCATCTCACGGGATACATATTTCTCAGTCCCCTCTAAGTTAGGCGGCTGGAAATACTAATGCTGCAGCAAACGGGCCTGTTTTAATACACGCGCGCCTGCAAACAAACGCCGAAACACGACGCTCGGTCATATGCTCGCACCAACTGGAAGCTCATGTGTGCCCCTGTGGCTCAGTGGCAGAATTTTACGCTTCTGCACTGGAGAACCGTGTTCAAATCCGGCTCTGGCGGCAGAAAATATTTTTTCTGCTGTCTTCTCCGAGCTCGCGGCCAGCTTTCTTACATACAGAAAGCGAACCCGCATCTCACAGGATGGTGCTTGAGTATTTATGAGCGTCTAAACATATGAGCCATCAAAGCATTTGCTCTATAACGCCGATGGTGTTACAAGTGTAGAAAATGTGCCCACTCCCACGTGCTCACTGCTACACACAAACACGGTCCCCATGGTAACGCGTTCAGAGCGCTCTCTCATAAAGCGGTCACACGCCGCTCGAGTAATAAGTGTAGTAAATGTGCCCACAACTCTGTGCTCACATCTACCTGTAACTCGCTCTGCCACTCGGTTACCCCGGGCAACAGCGGCTCAAGCCGAGGGTGTTATAGGTGTAGAAAATGTGCCCACTCCCATGTGCTCACTGCTTCACACAAACAGGGTCCCCATGGTAACGCTTACAGAGCGCTCTCTCATAAAGCGGACACAAGCCGCTCGAGTATTAAATGTAGGAAATGTGCCCACAACCTTGTGCTCACACCTACCCGCTGCTCGCTCTGCCAGCCAGTTACCTTGGGTCACGGACCCTCTAAAGCTCCCAAACACTGGCCGTGTCATAAGTGTAAACCCTGCGCCCGCTCACGAGCACGCGCACTCACTTGTAGACATGATAATCCCCACGCCTCTCTCGCGCCTGGGATGTTTGACAGCAAATCACGCTCCATCCGATGGGACCGAGCTACTGAACGCTGTACAGTCGGCCAACACTGTTTACCAGCCCCCGTGTTCGAGCACCAGCGGCGCGTGCGCCGCGCCTTTCTCTCTGATACAGGCTCCCCATCCCGCGCAGCGCGGCGATCTGAGCCCAGAGACCATTCGACCCCTAGCTATGCATGCGGAAGCATGGGAAGCGATTCAGGGCGCGTCAGAATGGGTGCTGAAAACTATAAAACACGGCTATTCGCTTCAATTCGCTCGTCGCCCTCCGTGCTATACAGCACAGACGGAGACGAGAGTGAGTTCAGAAGCTGCGCACTTGCTTCAAGCAGAAATAGCGAAGCTGCTGCGCAAAGGGGCTATAGAACAGGTTCATCCTTCTTTGAGCGAGTCGGGCTTTTACAGCCGCTACTTCCTCGTGCCCAAGAAGGACGGAGCGTTCAGACCTATTTTAGATCTGAGACATCTGAACAAAGCCCTCATGAGACGGCCGTTCAAAATGATCACAACCAGAAAAATCCTCGCGCAGATTCGCCCAGGAGACTGGTTTATCTCTCTTGATCTAAAAGACGCATACTTTCAGATCCAGATAACTCCCCGTCACAGGCCATTCTTGAGATTCGCCTTCGAGGGTCGAGTATATCAGTACACAGTCCTGCCGTTCGGCCTGTCTTTGGCACCCCGTACATTTACGAAATGCATGGACACGGCCCTCGCTCCCCTGAGGAAACAGGGAATGCGAATACTGAATTATCTGGACGATTGGCTTATTCTAGCGCAGTCAGAGACGGAACTTGTGTCTCACAGAACAGCGCTTCTCAGCCATCTGGAGGAGCTGGGTCTCTCGGTCAACTGGACCAAGAGCTCGCTATCACCCCGTCAGTCAATTTCCTTTCTTGGAATAGAACTGGACTCGGTGGCTATGACGGCCAGACTGTTGGAGCAGCGCGCGCGCCGCATCCGCCTCCTCGCCGCATCCCTCCAAATAGGCAGCCGGGTTCCGCTGAGGACATTCCAGCGTATCCTGGGGCATATTGCCTCAGCTGCAGCAGCGCTCCAGCTGGGCTTACTGCGCATGCGCCCGCTTAAACGCTGGCTGAAAGCGCGCGTGCCCCACCGAGCCTGGGCGGCCGGCGGCTTGCGAGTCAGAGTGAATCAGAGCTGCTTTTCAGCCCTGCAGCCCTGGCTGGCAGCCGAATGGTATCACACAGGAGTGACTATGGGAGTGATTTCACACCGGAAAGTTGTCTCGACAGACGCTTCCAACCTAGATTGGGGAGCGCTCTTCGAAGGCAGACCGGTCTATGGCCGCTGGTCAGACCAGGAGAATCTCCTACACATAAACTGTCTAGAGATGCTCGCGGTCGAGAAAGCTCTCAAACACTTCCTCCCATTCCTCCACGGTCACCATGTTCTAGTCCGCACGGACAATACATCGGTAGTGGCCTATGTGAATCGCCAGGGCGGTGTCAGATCAGACGCTCTGCACCCTGGCGGAACGCCTCCTCGCGTGGGCTCAGCACTCTCTGCGCTCGCTGAGAGCCGCGCATGTGCCTGGCCACCTGAACGAGGGCCCCGACAGACTGTCCAGGGACAGCGTTCCCCCTGGGGAGTGGTCTCAACACCCCCAAACAGTCCAGTCACTGTGGCGCCGTTTCGGCAAAGCGAAAGTCGACCTTTTTGCGTCAAAAGACAACGCTCATTGCCCAGAGTTCTTCTCGAAGAACGAGGACGCGCTGGCCCAGACCCGGCCCAGCGGCCCGCTGTATGCTTTTCCCCCGGTCTCTCTGCTGCCTCAGGTCATCAAGAGAATCAGGGAAGCGCGCCACACAGTGCTCCTCTTAGCCCCATACTGGGAGAACCAAGCTTGGTTCCCAGATCTAATACAGCTGGCAGACTCAGCCCCCTGGCCGATACCGGTGAAGAGAGACCTTTTCTCTCAAGCCCGCGGCTCAATATGGCATCCCCATCCAGAGCGCTGTCTCTGCATGCGTGGAGCCTCAACGATTACACGCTGATCTGCCAGACGGGGTCATGAACACGATCATACAATCTAGAGCCCCCTCTACGAGGCGGCTCTACATGTCGAAATGGTCAGTGTTTAACAGATGGTGCACTGCTAAGGGGCTCGATCCACAGACATGTGGGGTATCGCGAGTACTGTGTTTCCTTCAAAAGTTACTGGACGCGGGCAGGTCCCCCTCCACGCTCAAAGTCTATGTCACGGCCATTTCAGCGCTCTCTGTTCAGAGCTGGGCCGCGCATTAGGAAGGAACGAGTTCGTCATCCGCTTCCTTAGAGGAGCCAGGAGGATGAACCCCCCGCGACCCCCCTCGGTTCCTATGTGGGATCTTTCACTGGTCTTGGAGGCCCTGAAAGCGCATCCCTTCGAACCCTTGGAAACTGTGGATATGAAATACCTCACGCTCAAAACCGTTTTTCTGATAACACTGTCTTCAGTCAAACGAGTGGTGGAACAGCTCTTTGTTTCGTTTGGCGGGCGCACCAAGGGTCTCGCCGCCTCGAAACACAGCCTGTCCAGATGGATAGTGGACGCTATTGCTGCTGCTTATGCGTCTAAAGACCTGCAGTGCCCATTGGGCATTCAAGCTCACTCCACCAGAGGCATGGCCTCGTCGTGGGCGTGGTCCAGCGGGATTCCCATTCATGACATTTGTGCAGCGGCAGGCTGGGCCTCCCCCTCCACATTTGTTAGGTTTTACAACCTGGATGTTCCCGCCTTGCAGGCGAAAGTGTTATCAGTCTAAGTCTCGCGTATGCCAGCCCACTATCTGTGCGCGGGCTACGTTGTGTGATTTAGCTCTACTGGTTGAGCTGCACTATGCAGGGAATTGTCAGTTCGGACCGGCCGTGCCGCTCCTAACCCCCTAGTGTGTGCTTATGTACGGCGCTAGCCCTCTTCGGGCTGCCCGGCTCTCCGCTATCACGTTCCCCGGGCTCTCCCTGGGACTCATTCAGTGGATGCTGGGCGCGCACGGCGTTGACAAGGGCGTTCCCGTAGCGTAAGCAAACTACGCAATACGAGAGAACCTCTCGTAAGAGAACGTTTCGGTTACTCACGTAACCTCTGTTCTCTCTAGAAGAGGGAACGAGTATTGCGTAGCCCGCCGTGCTCGCGCCACGAGCTCATTTCGCTTCATGCGACAGAAACCAGAGAAGCAGCCTCCGAGCCCTGTTTATATACGCTAAGCCACACCCCTTTTCGCGGGCTGTGACGCATTAAGCGCGCCAAGCGCGCTCATTGGTCGTGACGTCACGCCAAGGGCTCAGCGGTAGGCTGCTGCAGTTGCCGCAGGGCAGCCAATGGGCACGCTAGTAAGCTTGCCCTAGGTCTGCAGGCTGCCGCACTGCGTTGACAAGATTATAAAAATTAAGGATAATTTTTGGCTTCAGTATCTCGAGAAAGAAAGGCTTTCCCGTAGCGTAAGCAAACTACGCAATACTTGTTCCCTCTTCTAGAGAGAACAGAGGTTACGTGAGTAACCGAAACGTTTTTACCTCTTGTAACAAAGCACACGTCCAAATGATCTGACGGCGCGGGCGGGTATAGATATATACACTAGATGTCGCTTGGCTACGGTTTCGTTCCAATGAACTGCGTAGCCAAGGCGACATCTATGGATATACATCTATACCCGCCCGCGCCATCAGATCATTTAGACGTGTGCTGTTTTCAAGAGATAACAACGATATAAATACTGTTCGTTTTCTCACACAAACCGCTCGTTTCGTGTCTTAGGCCATCAATGTGTACTTACGATGGGGAATTGTTTAATTTGTACGATGGGGAATTGTTTTAATTTGGACTCTGTGCTTGTGTTTTGATACAGTGACCATCGACCTGCATTATATGACTGACAGACAAGAATGGTTTGACCTAAAAATATCCAAATTGAAACTACTGCGGAAAAAAAGACACCTACATCTTGGATGCCCTTGAGGTAAGCTAAAACATATCAAAAATTAATTTCAAAGTGAACTATCTCTTTAACAGATATAACAATGATCTACTAAACATTTCATCTGCAGACGACTTGTGGTCATTAACGTATGATCACAAGTTTGGATGCCAAACAGCCTGGCTCCAGTGCTTGTCTCACAAATTTTCCGTAAGTCTGTTGTGTCAGCGCTTTGAGGAAAGCAAGTTAAATTTGGTACAGTACAAAACACTGTTAATTTGAACTGAGATAGAAAAACCTACAAAATAACCCCCTATCATGACCCTCAGACAGGGCCAGAGCACCGCTTCAATGTGGCCCTCAGTAAAACCAGAGTGAAGATAGAGATGACCTTTGGCATCCTAAAGGCACATTTCAACTGTGTTCGGCCCTTAAGAGTCACCAGAGCGGGCATCACAGATAGTGGCTGCATGTGCCATTCTGCACAATATAGCCACCAGTAGAAAGGAGCGAGAAACACCACAAAACCAGCTTCTCCCCGATGAAACTGACCCGATCACACTTGACCACCCAGCTGGTGCAGATGTAGATGCAATCACCATACAATATTACACTTAAAGCTACACTGTGTAACTTTTTTTAGTTAATTCTAAGCAAAAAACACTTAGTTCTTTCAAAAATATATGTGTTCATTAATGTATATTTACTTCTTTCAAGTAATAAAGTATTCTCGTAAGTTTATAATCTGCCATTGAAAGTACATACGGGTGAGGGGTTCGAATGCTGGTCGCCATGTTGCCCCTCCATCTTGAAACTACATTAGCCAAAGAGGGACATACCTGTAAATTCAAGCTTCGCCTTCCGCGCTTTAGTGACACAGAGACGATTACTCGTGACTGCCGGCAGATTTGAAAGATTGCTGATGGAGGATCACGCCTATTTTCGAGGACATGTAGCAGAGTTGCCAAGGAAGGCGAAAGAGAGAATTAAAACGTCAACGCGACAGGCAAATCAGCAAGACTAAAGTCAATACTGGAGTAACTTTTCCCAGATGGAAAGAGCTCATGAGGAGCAAAGATTTTAAAACGGACGCCGAAGTTGCCTGCTTTTTTCTCGACAGGTAATTCAGCCTATTTGTGTAAATTCGAAGTTTTATAGTTGCTTGTCTAACCATAGCATGGTTGTGCATAATGCCAGAACGACCTCTAGTGTAACTTGCGTTACTTTTCCTCGCGTCAATGGTGAAAAAGTATTGTTTACCTTGTAACATAAATCTGTGCTGCGACGGATCACAGGTGATAGTTTTAAAGGCGCAATTGGACGAAGTTGAACTGGAGGCCATGTTAATCTTGGAATAATACGGCCACCGTAGGAGTTAAAACGCCCTCGAAATTGAAAGGAACAGAAACTAATATTCACTGGGTAGTCATATACAATTTCACCGCTAGATGGGGGAAAATATCACAGTGTAGCTTTAATAAAAGCACATTGAAACTGCAGATAGGTCTCAAACTGTTTTATTGGTTTTGTGGGATGAGATGGAGAAAGAGAGCAAGAGAAAGTTGCATTAATAAATATTCATACTAAAGTGTTACTTGGTTAAATAAGTTTACATACTGAGATCAGTTTTATCCAGCTGTTTGATCTCCAATTTTTTTTTTTTTTTTTTGAGCCTCCTCAGCTCACAGTCTAGTTCCTTTAGTGAACAGTCTAGTTCAAGACTCCTTTAGTGTGCAGTCTAGTTCAAGACTCCTTGTGGTATTCTATCTCTAATAATGTATTTAAAAGGGAAGGTGGCCTTTCTTTTTTTGATGAAATGTAATTACTCCACTGGTAAATTACCCATTAAATTGGCTAGATTTCATCAACAAGCTCTGTTAGCCTGGAAATTGGTTTACAGCCACAACTTTTCCCCCCATAAAACCATCTTATGAATAATTCAGATATTAAAATTAGAAATAGATCAACCTTTCTTGATAAATGGTTTAATAAAAACATAATTTTTATTGTTGATCTATTCAACTCTAATGGTGATCTGTTATCTTATGAGAGTTGTATGAATATATACCAATATCTTGTCCTGTTTAAATAATTTAACTCTGTTATAAAGGCTATTCCAAATGGTTTAATACGTCTGATAAAAGCTTCCCTTACCCATGAGTCATGTTCTAAACAATTATTCTTGTTATGTTTGGGAGGTGTTTCACTTTTAAGTAAAGATTGTAATAATACATTTATACGTCAACTCTCTCAATCAAGAAACTTATTTACTCCAAAGGGAAAATTCTTCTGGGGTTCTATAATAGATAACATTCAATGGAGGAAAACGTGGTTACTACCATTTAAATATTGCATACCCAATAAAATGAGAGAAGTGCATCTTAAATATACCCTTACTGCATAATATATACCCTTGTAACGCATTTGTCATTTGTGTTTTTGAAAACCTAAACAAATCTTTAGAATCTACTGCTAACTTCCTTATCATTGTGGCAAAATTTTCCTTCCACAAACAAAGGTTTCTTAAGAAAATCCCTACTTTTAATGATTTATTATGTGAAGTAAAATATTTAATCAAATCACTAAGAACAATTGATAATAGAAAATGCACTTCTTTTTTGAAGAAATATGATGAGATCTTTCATGTACCATGATTAATATCTGTTTGCAGTTTCATTTATCTTTTTTTCTTCTGTTTTTTTTTTTTCCTATATGATTGTGCAAGAATGATTTTACTTGTTTAATGTATACATTTTTGGAAATGTTCTAGATTTCTAAGAGATGTGTGTTTGCACTATTGTAAACAATTCTTGAATGAATAATAATAATAAAAAACACTGAAGAAAATGAATAGTTGAATAAAGTCATTATTTTAGGGGGGGGGGGGGGTTTGCGCACAAAAAGTATTCTCGTCGCTTGATAAACTTAAGGTTGAGCCACTGTGGTCACTTGGACTATTTTAACGATGTTTTTACTAACTTTTCTGGACCTGCCTAGAAGCCTATGAAGCAGTGAGACAGCTCTTAGATTTCATCAAATATATCTTAAAGGTCCCCTATTATGCAAAATTCACTTTTGCATGCTGTTTGGACATAAATGTGTGTTGGCAGTGTGTGTACACAACCACCCAATAGTGATAAAAATCCACTCACTCCTTTTTTATTAATCCCCATAAATCATCAGCACTGTCTCTCAATGACCTGTTTTCAGAATGCTGTTTTAGTGACGTCACTAAGCACAGGCCCCGCCAACGAGTGTTGACAGACACTGCCGTTTCAACATAGACCCGCCCTGATCGAGTTCACAGCTGCTGCACTGACAAGAATGTCTCCCAAGCGTTGCAGGTGTTGTGTGGCTGGATGTATTAATCCACATAGCTCTCTCTATTTACTCCCAAAATCTGAGGCAGCCACTGAAGACGAGGTGAAATTATTTTGTTTTTAAAGAAAATGCTCCCACAACTCTACCGCAATTTGTTTATGTATTTGCGCACTTCTTATAACTTACTGTGTTTACTCAGTTCTTACTGTGATTTTCTGAAGTAAAACTGACGCTTCATCTTTTGTGTTATGTACAATAAACTTTATACTTTTCATCAGCAGTTTGACCTGGTCCAAAACAGCAGACTTGTAGGCTATTAATGATGGATACATACAAGCAAATGACAAATACGTTATAACCGTAATTAAACTACTAAACTATACCTGTTCCATCTCTATACAGCACTCTGGTTACGTCTCCCGTTCCCTCCTTCAGGGAACGAAGGTTACATCAGTAATCGAGACGTTCCCTTTCAGTCGCTCACGTTTAACGTATCGTCGACGTGACGACGTAATTGGGATCCCTTGGAAAACGCCACCGTTGCTGCCACATCCAGCGCCCTACGCAAGACTCTCAGACCCCCAACTGTTGGGGCGGAAGACCTGCGTAGAGGGAGTTCAACTGCGGTTCCATTATACCCCACACAGCGGAACTCTTGGAGAACACTGGGAAAGCGTACCTCTCCAGGGGAAAGAACGCTGCGGAGCCACATCCTGCCCGAAGGGAGGTAACATGTGGAGAATACACATATGGACTGGCCGAAGGGGCAGTGCGACATATGAAATGTCACTGGGGTGGCTCCAGCCGAAGGGGGAGACTACACCGATAGTGACGGCAGAGCAGACTCTGCCAAGGGAAGACACGGGCTCACCGCAGGGAGCTGGTCGTGGAAGAATACACATATGGGATCGCCGCAGGGATCGCACATATGGAACCCAGCCTAGCACAAGTTACACAAGCATACGAGCACTAGGCCTGGCGTCGGATGCTCCGCAACGTCCGACTGCCGAAGGGGTGCGGAGGAACTCACAGGGTTCGCCAATGGGGAACTCGACTGGAGTAAAAAGCGCACGTATCCGTTCCTAGGAAGGGAGTGGCACAGCAAGCCAACACTAGAGCGGGAACTTCGGTGTTACCGGCTAGTAGAAGCGGTGGAGCGGTCCTAGTGGAGTGGGCTTTCAACCTAGGTGGGCAGGGCACGCCTTGGGCTTCGTAAGCCAAGGCGATGGCATCCACTATCCAGTGGGCCATCCTCTGCTTGGAGACAGCCTTCCCTTTCTGCTGGCCTCAGTAACAGACGAAGAGCTGATCTGAGGTCCTGAGGCTTTGCGGTCTGTCCACGTACAGACGCAGAGCGCGAACGGGACAGAGAAAAGCCAGGGCTGGGTCTGCCTCCTCTGAAGGCAGCGCTTGCAGGTTCACTACCTGGTCCCGGAAAGGAGTGGTAGGAACCTTGGGCACATATCCGGGCCGGGGTCTCAGGATGACGTGAGAGTTATCCGGGCCGAATTCTAGGCACGATCCGTCGACCGAAAATGCATGCAGGTCCCCTACCCTCTTGATAGAGGCCAATGCAACCAGGAGTACTGTCTTACAGGACAGAATTTTTAACTCAGCTGATTGCAGAGGCTCAAAGGGTGGTCTCTGAAGTGCCGAAAGGACCAGAGACAAATCCCAAGAGGGTATAGAGAGTGGGCGAGGAGGATTCAGTCTCCTCGCTCCCCTCAGGAACCTGACGATCAGGTCATGCTTTCCCAAAGACTTACCATCAACAGAATCGTGATGTGCAGCAATAGCGGCAACATACACTTTAAGGGTGGAAGGAGACAGCCTTCACTCCAGCCCTTCTTGCAGGAAGGAAAGCACGGCTCTGATCGAGCAAGATCGGGGGTTCTCCTCATGAGAGGAGCACCAGTCAACGAACAGGTTCCACTTCAATGCATAGAGGCGCCTCGTAGAGGGGGCTCTAGCGGAAGTGATGGTGTCAGCTACCGCAGGGGGTAGGTCACCTAGAACCTCCGCGTCCCGTCCAGGGACCAGACATGGAGTTTCCAGAGGTCTGGACGCGGGTGCCATAGGGTGCCCCGTCTCTGAGAGAGCAGATCCTCTCTCAGAGGAATGGGCCAGGGAGGGGCTGTCGCGAGGAGCACTAGTTCCGGGAACCAGGTCTGGTTGGGCCAATACGGCACAACTAACAAGACCTGCTCCTCGTCCTCCCTGACTTTGCACAAGGTCTGTGCAAGGCTCACTGGGGGAAACGCATACTTGCGTAGGCCCCGGGGCCAGCTGTGTGCCAGAGCATCCATGCCGAGGGTCCCCTCGGTGAGGGAATAGAACAACTGGCAATGAGACGTGTCCGGGGCAGCAAACAGATCTAACTGTGCGGTCCCGAAGCGCCTGAAAATCAGCTGGACCACCTGGGGATGGAGTCGCCATTCTCCCGGTAGCACCTGCTGCCGTGAGAGCTCGTCAGCTGCACGGTTGAGCAGGCCCGGAATGTAAACGGCACGAAGCGACCTCAGATGCTTCTGACTCCAGAGGAGGAGATGGTGGGCGAGTTGTGACATGCGGCGGGAGCGTAGACCACCCTGGCGGTTGATGTACGCAATGGTCGCAGTGCTGTCCGAACGGACCAGTACGTGCTTGCCTAGTAGCAGCGTTTTGAAACGGCTCAGAGCAAGACGTACTGCTAACAACTCGAGGCAGTTGATGTGCCAATGCAGTTGAGGCCCCGTCCACAGACCTGAAGCTGCATGCCCGTTGTACGTGGCCCCCCAGCCGGTGGCCAAGGCATCCGTGGAGACCACAGAGTGCCTGGACACTTGTTCCAGGGGAACACCTGCCCGCAGAAACGAAGGGTCCGACCACAAGCTGAGAGTTTGGCGACAGTGCGGAGTGACTTGAACCCGGCACGAGCCGCTCTGCCACGCCCATCTCGGGACTCGATCGTGGAGCCAGTGTTGGAGCGGCCTCATATGAAGCAATCCGAGCGGCGTAACCGCGGCTGCAGATGCCATATGCCCCAGGAGCCTCTGAAATAATTTCAGTGGCGCTGCTGTTCTGCGTCTGAGCGTGCTCACGCAGTTCAACACTGACTGGACACGGGCCTCGGTGAGGTGCGCTGTCATGTTGATCGAGTCCAACTCCATACCGAGAAAAAAGATCCTCTGCCCGGAGGTGAGTTTGCTCTTTTCCAAGTTGACCCGAAGCCCTAGGTGGCTGAGGTGGCTGAGGTGACTGAGCACCATGTCCCTGTGTTCGCACAACTGCTCTCTCGAATGGGCCAGAATAAGCCAGTCGTCGAGGTAGTTGAGAATGCGAACACCACGCTCGCACATGGGAGCAATGGCCGCCTCCGCGACTTTCGTGAAGACGCGGGGCGACAGGGCCAGCCCGAAGTGTAAGACCTTGTACTGATATGCCCGTCCCTCGAACGCAAAGCGAAGAAACGTTCTGTGTCGAGGGAGAATCGAGACATGAAAGTACGCGTCCTTCAGGTCGATCGCTGCAAACCAATCCTGGTTTGCAGAGTGAGTGTGTGGAGGCGTCAGCACGTCCGGAACACAGCCACTGCTGCTCTCTGGCGATAAAAGAGGGGCTCGGGAGTGACAAGACATGGCGGCGTCGTCGACTGCCAAGCGCGCCCTCTTGGGGCCCAGAGGTTTCAGAAATTGCTCTTTTTTTGAAAATGTGGGACAAAAAGAAAAGGAAACAAAAGATTCTCCGCCCGGCCCTCCACCGGGGGAAGGAGTGGCGCCTTCGCCATCTCCTGAAGAGCAACTTGATCCACCTCCGGTCCGCCCCTCTCAGGGTCGTTTGCACCGTCGCTTGCCTCCTGGTTTGGCAGCGGCCTGGATGGGCGGGGTCGGCTTCCTACGGCTTGCTCCGCGCTGAGACCTGGATGGTTGCTGCTGGGGCTTAGCGGGAGCGGAGGACGCCGCAGAAGGCCGACCTCGGAGATGAGTAGACAGAGGGTCTGCGGCCGGCGGATGGGTGGGAGCGGCAGCGGTCCGCAGGGGCAGGATGTGTCGGATGGCCTCCGTCTGCTTCTGTGCGGCCGAGAACTGTTGGGCAAAGCTCTCGACCACGTCACAGAACAACCCAACCTGGGAGAGAGGGGCATCCAGGAACCGATATTTATCGGTGTCCCTCATATCCGCCAGGTTGAGCCAGAGGTGGCGCTCCTGGACCACCAAGGTGGACATCGCCTGACTGACTGAACGTGTGGATTCCTTCGTCGCCCGGAGGGCGAGGTCGGTTGCCACACGGAGCTCCCAGAGGAGCTCTGGGTCAGAACCAACCTCGTTAATGTCCATGAGCGCCTGGGCCTGGTGGACCTGCAAGAGCGCCATGGCATGGAGGGCGGAAGCAGCCTGTCCACAGGCCTTGTAAGCCTTCGCCGTTAGACCGGACGAAAACTTACAGGCCTTGGACGGGAGGCGTGGATTACCCCGCCAAGAGGAAGCGGACGCTGGACACAGCTGCATCGCGACGGCCCGCTCCACTGGGGAGATATCCATATACCCCTTAGCTGCCCCGCCGTCGAGGGTGGCGAGGGGTGAGGAGCCACTAGAACGGCTTTGGGCACTATACGATGCCTTCCACGTCCTAGAGAGCTCCTCATGCACTTCCGGAAAGAAAGGTACCGGGGCGGCGCACTGAGAACCAGCACGGCCCGCCCCGAGAAACCAATCGTCCAACCGAGAAGGTTCGGTACGTGGTGGAGGATCCCACGCAAGCCCGACCTTCTCGGCGGCCCGGGAAAGCATAGCAGTCCATTCTGGATCTGGCTCGGACAACGCTACACACCCCGAGGGGGGCAACGCAGCCGAGTCGTCATTTCCAGAGGACAGCTCCCCCTCCGATGCTGCGATCGACATCTGATCGTCAGCTGGGGCCCCAAAGGAAACGGTTGGTCGTTCCGGGGAAGGACCAAGACGTTCACTAAGGGGCTCCAATGGCAGCAGCGTATGTGAGGCATGAGGGGCCCGCCGAGAATGACTCGACGGGGAAGCCCTCTCGGTAATCCTCAGATCACCCTGGTCGTGCGCCAAAGTAGGTCTATTCTGCGGGGCAGAATAGATTCTAGATCGGGGCATAGGCGAGGGGACTGCACCTCCCTTGAGGTAAGCGAGTCTCGATCTCAACGCTGTGATAGTCATATTCCCGCAATGGGAACATAAACTATCCACAAAAGCTTCCTCAGCGTGCTGAATGCCCAAACACGAGAGGCAACTCTTGTGGCCATCTGCTGGCGCCAGGGAACGACCACACCCAGAAACGCACAAGCGGAATGACATCTTGAAAAAGACGCAGGGTCACGCTTGTGTTGCTCTTTTAGTTGAAAAATAAAAAAGGATTTGAAAAACTCTTTGTGTTGAGGCACCCAGGGGTAGCCGCAGTGTGAATGCACACACACAGGGGAAACGTCCACCAAACCGACACACACACACAGACACAAACACAGTGCTGTGAAAACAGCAGTTGAGAGCTGCAATGCTCGCGGCCACCACTGATCGCGCCGTCACACCAACACAGCAACTGAGAGATGATCCTCTTTTGATGTCTTCAAACAGCTGATTCTGATAGACAAAAGTCTCATAGAAGCTCGGCTCCGAAGTGAAAGACAATGTGTGCGTGCGCCCGCTTCCTGTTTATACCCGCGCGGCGGGGCGGGGGCGCGTGACGCGATTCACGCACGCCAACATTCATTGGCTCGTTCTGTAGACACTCGAAGTTGATAGGGCTCCCTGAAGAGATCCAATTACGTCGTTACGTCGAACGTGAGCGACTGAAAGGGAACTCTGGTCTGGGGGCTACTGAAATGCTGTAGCCCAAGGGCCTTTGGTTATCTTAAGGTGCCCCTGCATGTAGCACACTTATCAGAGTTCCTCTGAAAATTTTTAAAGTTGTGCAAGCAAACACAAAAGCATTGTGCAATATTTCAACACAAAAGCAATATTTCAATATAATAAATATGTCATAATCCTGGGTTCCAGGATCTTGAGTGTTCTTGAACTCTTCAAAAATGGTGCTTGATACAATAAAATATACAGAATGAAATTTAGATAAATATGAAACGATATTAGGAGCATGATCTAATTAAGTTCTATTCTCATTCTAACTACAAACTGAGCTTCTAACGACAGGTCGAGAGCTGCAGTTCCAACCACAATTTTGTGACGCTGTTTGCAAATATATAAATTATGGTTTTGGGAAACACTAAATAATTGAACTTTGATGGTAACAACAAAACTTGCAAAAATGCCTTTGAAAAACACACCCCTGGTAAGCAGTGCACCAATCGCAGAAAAGAGAGCTAAAAGTGTATTTTCACTCTTGGGGTATGACGACAAGACTTAAGTTGTGGTGACATAAATAAAATGGTCAAGCCAGCTTAAATCTACTCCGAGACAAGCAGATTGTGCTCTTCAAATGATAACTCAGTAACACTGATTAATAGATTAGATGACTCTGTATATAAAGTGACTAGACAACTGTGTATATATCGGTCATTGTCCTTGGTAAATTAAGAATATTTCAAATGTAGTCATATTATATCAAAATTATGTTACATAATTTTACAGTGATCAACAATAGCTTGAGTTCTGTAAGCGAGTTTAAAAAAAAAAAAAGTCAAATTCCCTTGAAAAAAATGAGTAGACTTTCTACAGGAAGAAATAGATTGTAAAGCGTGACTACTAAGAAAACCCTAGTTATTATCTTTTCAGCATTATATGACTACGCTCTGGAAGATATGATCTACTTGTAGCAATGCTTTGAGAGAATATGCTGTTAATACAAGTGTTTGTCACTTAATTTGTATGTTTTCTTTAGGTCACAAATGGATAACCTGACATTCAGATACAGTGTACTCTTACTGGACGGACTGCAAGTTACACCACAGTCCAGCAAGCTCACGTTCATTTTTCTGTTGATAGCTTATGTCTTTGTAATGGTGTCTAACATTTGGATTTTGATTCAGATCTCATCAGAAAAAAGTTTACACCAGCCTATGCACATTCTTTTCTGTCACTTGCCAGTGAGTGATATTATGGGAGCAACTGTTCTAATACCGCGTTTACTGAAAGACTTATTAACAGACCCCTCTGAGCGCTACATCACACATGTGGAGTGTGTTTTCCAAGCATTTTTTACACATTTATATGGAACAACCTCCAATACTATTTTAATGATCATGGCCTTTGACAGATATGTGGCCATATGCAATCCACTGCGATACCAAACTATAATGAGCAGTAAAATGATAGTTAAACTGTCAGCA
Organism: Scardinius erythrophthalmus; assembly: GCF_964197995.2. Taxonomy (NCBI): domain Eukaryota; kingdom Metazoa; phylum Chordata; class Actinopteri; order Cypriniformes; family Leuciscidae; genus Scardinius; species Scardinius erythrophthalmus. The sequence goes on along the minus strand of NC_138237.1, from coordinate 24,882,847 downwards.
GGAGCCTGGGGTGCTGCAGTAGTTTCGGTGGGAATTCTGATCGGCCTCAGTGTGCGTCTGTCTCACTGCAGATCATTCATTCCAAACCACTCATGTGATAACCCTTCACTATTTAAACTGTCCTGTGAAAACACAGTGATTAATAATGTATATGGATTAAGTTTTACTGTGGTTTTACTCACCTCCTCATTGGGGTGGGTGTTATTGACATATCTCAGAATAGCAATGGTATGTATAAAAAGCAAAAACAAAGCAACCAACAGCAAAGCCATTAAAACCTGCAGCACTCACTTAGCTGTTTATATTATCATGCAGATCTGTGGATTTGTACCAATATTTCTCCATCGTTTCCCAGAATATGCTGAGAGTAGGAAGTTCGGGAATGTTATGTTTCATGTTATACCACCAGGATTGAATCCCATAATATATGGTTTACAAGCCAAGGTAATAAGACAAAGAATGTTAAAACTTTGCAGAAAAAAAAGTTAATTCCAGCTTTTAATTGATTAAAATAATAATGTATGCAATAAATTAGCCACTGTTCTGATGTGAACATTTACTTTGAGTGCAAATTTGAAATTGTAAAAACTTCAATATGTATTTTAATTTCTTCCCTGTGTAGGTATAGCAGACAAAGCAGGTCGCATGTAAAGACATGTATAATAATATGTGATAACAATCAGCATAGTAATGAATGCATAATTTACAGCTGGTGTACATTAAATAAATATAAATACTTTTAATTTGTTCTTTTTATCATTTCAAATGTTTAATTACTTTATATGATAATGAGGATGAATTAAGCAATATGTGTGTAAATAATAAAAGCAGACAATATTTGTGCATCAGCACTTGCACATGCACAGAAAGCAAGAATATTTGAAACTTCAGTGAGCTTTGATTGAGTCAACCCTAGATCACAAAATTCTCAACTCCCCAACTGTATATGTAAGAAGGGTACTTCACCCTTCAGCCTTTCCATTGTGGTTATACAATATCAGTAGAGGGTATTGCGATCTTGCTATACGTAGTTACAATCAAAATAAGCTACCCAAATCCAACTTTCAGTTGGATGACATACTATACATAGACAATTCTCCATGATATACTGAGGTTCATTAATCTGGAATGTATCCCCTAGTATTGGTTAATATGTATATTGCTTTGTATCCTTGTTCTTTTTAATTGAATTCATAAACTCTAGGGGCCCAAGCACGACGCAAGTGTTTTTTGCTAGTTTCAGCGCTGAATATTTTCCCCATCATTAAACTAGCAAAAGTGGATTCAGACATGCCTTAAGTGCACTTGCGGCGTGTGCTTTAGACCAAACTAAGCTTGTATTTACTTAGCGTCTAAGCGTGCGCGTACTCTCACGTCTTCAAACAACACGTTGAGCGCTGTCTTGCTCTCTCTCCCTCGCGGATATGAATCAAAATAAATTGACACGATGGTAAAATCTTGTACGATGTCCTAAACTGCCGAGATAATTACACAATGCGTGCATGCCGTAGGCTACACGTCCACTAATGACGCATCCGATATGCAAACGAATGACTCCTTTGAACCATTCACTTTAATGAATGGTTAAAACAACTGATCTGTCCCACACTGAGCTCACAAGAAGTCTGAATCGGTGAATATAAAAAAAACTTTGGTAACACTTTACAATAATGTTCATTTATTAAACTCTAGTTAACTACATTAGTTACCTATTAATAAACAGCACTTCTACAGTCACTTTTGTCTTTTGCAGAGACAGGACAGGACAGGACAGGACAGGAGAGGAGAGGAGAGGAGAGGAGAGGAGAGGAGAGGAGAGGAGAGGAGAGGAGAGGAGAGGAGAGGAGAGGAGAGGAGAGGAGAGGAGAGGAACAGGAGAGGAAGAGCAAAGGGGAGGAACAGAAGAGGAGAGGAACAGGAGAGGAAGAGCAGAGGAGAGGAGAGGAACAGGATAGGAAGAGCAGAGGAGAGAAAGAGCCAAGCAAAAGGAGAGATCGGGTTACAGGGGGGCTCATCTAAGATTATCTCGTCCCGGGCCCAGGCAAGACTGTCAGCTGGCCTGGTTCCACGACCATGGCTGGACTGGCCATAGGGCATACCAGGCATTTTCCCGGTGGGCCGACGTGCTTTTTGGGCCGATAAATCTCATACTCATACAAAACTTTTTTTTACGGCCCATAAAATTTGTACATCGGTGGCCCATTCGTTTTGTTTTGCTTAATTGGCGGCGCTGGGTTTGTGCCGGTGTAATGCATTGGTCAAAAAAAGTCAGTGTTAGTTTTTTTAGTTTTTTTTCTGACAGACCAGCCCATGAAACACGTAGATCAGCGGCCCATTGACTCTTTTCTTGATTGACACTGGGCTGGCCCAATCACAACTTTAAACGAGTGTGTATCTGTCAAAATAGTCAGCGAGATGGAGAAGAAACGCAAGGAATGTGCAGAGAAATAGCGTGAAAAAAATAGAGCCAGGCCCTTAAAGCAGACCCTGTAAACTGTGTCAAAATATATGTTTTCTGCCCTTCATCAGCTCCTGTGATGATGATAGTGAGGAGGATCAGGAGAGAGATGAGAGAGTGTAGAGTCCGCGGTAAGCAGAACTACTTTCAAAACACTTAAGCTATGTCATGAGTGAAAAAGATGTATTACTTTATGTGCCATAACTATTGAATAATGGTTTCAATTTTAAATGTAGTATAAATAGTAGTTTTTTATTATTATTATTTTTAAGAAAAAAAAATATTTCCAGTTTCTTCTACCTTACGTCACTTTGCGTAGTTAACGGTAATAAAGGAAAATAGGATACAATTCATAACAAGAAAAAACATTTAGCCGCATGCGCTTGCTCTGGAATTTTCAATGTCTAGCTTCACAATCAATGGAAACATGCAGTTTAATTTGAATAAATAAAGTATATAGTCCTATCTATAATCAATATAAAATTAAACTGAATATAGGCTAAATAAATGGATAATCCTGCAGCACGGATTATTATTGCAGATAATATAACAAATAAATAATTATTGATAGGCCTACTTGTTAAAGGGCTTTGTGTTTCATTTATCTGGCTAGTCTGTCATCTTCATCAAAAAGAATGAATTCGAATTAATTAAAAGGAATTGAATTAATAAATAAATAATAACATTGACGCACATGCTTTTCTGTCTCATTATTGCAACATCTCTCTCTCTAATAACTGCATTAATAACTGGGGACACACTTTAAGGCCGGTTATGAATGTAATTTGATACTTATGACTGATAATGCCCAAACGCGTGTTCAGCGCATTCAGTCTGTGTTCAAAGTCGGTGTTTAAAATCTGCTGCGATGAAATCAGTCAGAGAATGTGTCAGCTAGTCGTGTGTCCCCAGCATTAGTCTGCTATCAGTGGCTCAAACCTCCGTTACTAACTCTAAAATGACGTTTTGGAATTAGCAACGGAGCCATTGGATTAGATGCGTAAGAAATTAGTCCTACATACAAGAGCGTTTTAATGACAAAAGCTTTACAAATGTCTTGAAATACATAATCTGAACAATGTTTCGAGGTGTGGTAACTGTAGTATAAGCGGAATATTTGACTTCAGGCCATTGAATTATTAGAAAAATAATGCACACCCGAGGTGAACGGCCACTCCGCTTCGCGTCGTGACCGCATTACCACCTGTGTGCATTATTTTTCTAATAATTCAACGGCCTGTCGTCAATTATTCCTTACTTATTTAATAATGAAATAAAATAATTCACTGTTATTCTGAGGTCCCAGTAACACTAGACAGGACTTGTGGTATCGCACCTCCAGAGACACACAGTCTTTGTCTCGAATATGCACAAGAATGCTAGTGTCTTCCTTCATCTCAGCAGCTTTCAGCAACTGGCCTGTAAATTACAAAACAATAAAAAAAAAAAAACTAAGCAAAAACTTAATAGTTGAACAATATTGAGTGTTCTGGCTGTATGCAAAATAATGCAAATCTGACTCTGTAAAATAAACATTAAATAAATTACGCAATTTTAATTGAAATTTAGCCATGGTACCCACCATAAGGGCATAAAACTTCAAAGTTCAAATGTGTGTGTGTTTTGTTTTTACCTACCTGCTGACAACGTTTCTGCCTGTGAAAGATAATCCTTCTGGCGTTTGCCTCCCACAGTAATGGACTTGTTCCTTTTCTTACAAATTATGCACAAGGCAGGAAGCACAGGACCAGCACAAGCTGGACCTAAGTTTCTTTGTTGGACATTCAACTGTAGCGGTACTAACGTTACTACCCGAATGCACAGACTGGCCTTGATCTTGATCTTCAGGAAGCTGTGTGGCCCATTTCTCGGCCGCATCCAAGTGTTTTTTGTCAATGAACCGCCTGTAGCAAGTGGAGTGAAACCCAGCGTCTTCGGGAACATTGTCAAACTCGATTTCTAGACAATGTTTGTATGTTTCTGCTATTCTCTGATTCTCACCTTACAAGCCAAGCCACCGCTTGACGCAGTTTCTGAATGTATCCCACCGTGTGCGTGTAAAATCCTTTGTTTCTTCTATCTTTATGGACTTGAGATGCATGTAGCAATTGTTTAAAATTCTTTTAATGGACTTTTGAAGGAGGTCTGGCCGTAATTTCCTCTTCTTCACAGCTCGATATTGAAAACACAGGCACAGACATCTTGTACTAATGTTTACATGTCGTCCCAAAAAGCAGCCACCTTATTGGTCTAGCGGGAAGCACATGACGATTGTTTCTGCGAAGCCTCATCACTGATGATCAAAATATGATTATACAAGGAAAGAACTATTGGGAATACACATATGACCCGGAGGGGGATGCATATGGGGAATCACTGGTGTGTCCAGCCGCAGGTGGAATATTTCAACCCCAGTGGTGGCAAGTGGCTTACCTAGGGAATACACATGCTCAGAGAAGCTTACAGTGGAAATACACACGTGGGGGTCGCCCAGAGGGGGAACCATGCACATGGAGGCACCTAGCCAAGCGCGAAAGCTGGCAGTGGCATAACACTGGCGTTGGCGTCAACAGCGCTGGAGGAACTCAGGGCCTGCGGGGAGGCTCACCTGAGGAGAATAATTGCACGTATCCCATCCGTGGAGAGGAATGGCGAGCAAGCGAAGACACCTGAGCAGAATCTAGTACCAGCTGGTTGAAGCGAGTACATGAGAAGAAACTGGCTCCACTCGGAGATTTTGAAATCTCGCGAATGTGTTAGGTGCAGCTCTGCAGATGACTGTTAGCAAGGCGCCATGCGCTAGAGCCCAAGAGGAGCGCAGCGTCACAAGAGGAGCGTCACACCAAGGGGCAGGGCTGGACTGGCCATCGGGCATACCGGGCATTTTCCCGGTGGGCCGACGTGCTTTTTGGGCCGATGCATCTCATACTCATACATAATTTTTATTATTATTATTTTATCTTTTTTTTTTTTTTACTGCCCATAAAATTTGTACATTGGCGGCCCATTCGTTTTCTTTTGTTTTGCTTAATTAGCGGCGCTGGGTTTGTGCCGGTGTAATGCATTGGTTTAAAAAAAGTCAGCTTTTTTTTTTCAGTTATTTTAGAAAATGTCTTAGATTTTTCAGTGGTTATAATGTCAAGTTGGGTCCACTTTTTCAAGTCCCAAAATGTGCATGCGTCCTTCACAAAAGTAATTGTAACACCCACTTGACATAAGTATACGCACTAATATTAACTGAATGCCAACAGGTAGCAACTTCAATTGGGTTCGATACACTGAGCCAGATCAATGGGCCAATCAGAAGATACCAAGCTTGAAAGAGGCAAAGCAAACACAACACACAAGTTTGAGTTTTTTTAAGATTTTTTGTTGTATTAGCTGTTATGATTTTTTTCTTTGTATTGATGTAATGAATGAAATAAACAGTAACTAATAAATGATAAAGGTAAACCAAATGAAATGTCAAACTTTTGACAAAAAGGGGAAAAAATATACAATATGATCAACCCTGATCAAGTTCTGATTTGAAATAAATTGATAAACCCAAAAGAAAAAAAATAAATTCGTCAACAAAGCTTTTTCTTTCTTGACTCTCTGGTTGATAAATTCCCTCCTTCTTATTTTCCGGCTGAGGTTTAAATTTCTTGATTTCTCTAATTCAATTATAACTATTTGTTTAGGTTAATAAGGTTAGTTTTGATTTAAGTTCCTAATTTCCTGGTTTTACTGTGGCTTAAACCAGTTGCTTCAAATACACTCAAATCAATGTTTTGAGTCAAATGATTCAATTAGAGTAACAAATTGGCATGAATTTACCCCAAACATTAACAATATATATACCCGAATAACACTTCTCTTAAGAGATATACAAAACAAATTGTAAACAAGGTCACAAAACTGCAAAAAAATAAAGATTAAACACCCCTCAGTCCATTCAATAAACTCAGTTCAGAAAATATACCTAAGTCCATTAGAGTTCAGAAAACATATTGAGTCCATTCGATGAATTCAGTTCAGAAAAATATACCTGAGTCCATTAGAGTTCAGGAAGAAAAATGACAACAAATGGATGAGAAGATAAAGTAAAAGATCCAAGTTCAGTCTGGGAGGCTCGCCATCTTTCTTTTCTCTCAGCATGCACGTAAATCACAGCAGAAAATCCAAACGTCTACACAAACAACAAAAACGTACTTGGTTACTTACGTAACCTCGGTTCCCTTAGAGATAAGAGTACTGCGTTGAAAACGCTGTGGGAAAACTCCTTTTCTCGAGAATATTGAAGCCTTTATTTTAAAACGCATTGCTGCAGCACATGCGAGAGCTAGAAGCTCGCGTGAGCGTGCTGATTGGCTTGTGCAAAGCAACTGCACGAACCAATGGCGGAACAGCAGAGGAGCGCGAGCCAATCGGGGCGCTTGGCACTCTGCCAGAGTCAAGCGCGCGAAACTGCACGTGACAGAAGAGTATAAATACACAGAGAATCCGCCATTTAACAGGTTTAAATCGACTGAAGCGAAAAGACACCTGCCATAAGAGACAATAGCACGGCAAGGCAACGCAGTACTCGTTCCCTTATCTCTAAGGGAACCGAGGTTACGTAAGTAACCAAGTACGTTCCCTTACGAGAACGTTCTCTCGTACTGCGTTGAAAACGCTGTGGGAACACTATTTAAAACGCCGTGCTTGTCGTCTTTGGCCAATCTGACTCACCGAGAGCTCCAGGAAGTACAGAATAGCCTAGGATAAAGAGACCGAATCTTCGGGCCCTTAGATATCCAAACAGATAAAGCTGGGCCAAGGGCCAGTCTTAAGAATCCCACAACACGAGATGACAACCAGTGTCTGAGTCAAAAACTAGTCTGGGTCCACAGAGCCAGCGTTAGATAGAGACTACTCATGCCTATAAGGCAGGTACCATAGAGGTCTAAGATGTGGACGGAACGGACCAGCCGGCCGCCGCATAACGTCCTGCATAGACATTTTCATAACTAGTCTGGATCCATAGAGCCAGGGCCTAGCTAGAGAGAATTCGTACCTGCGGAGCAGGGACTTTTGGGTTGTAATGTTTCACAAATGTGGACGAAACAGACTAGCCGGTCGTCGCACAAGTGTGACAGAAAGAATGTCAAAACCAGCCTGGATCCGCAGAGCCAGAGCTTAGATAGAGAGAACTCGTGCCTGCAGAGCAGGAACTTCCAGGTTGTAAAATCTCACAAATGTGGACGGGACGGACCATCCGGCCGCCGCACAGATGTCTTCGATAGGAACACCACTTGACCAGGCCCACGACGAGGCGACGCCTCTCGTGGAGTGAGCTCTAACACCTATGGGACACGTAAGGCCCAGTGAGGTGTAGGCCAGAGCAATGGCATCCACTATCCACCTGGACAGCGTGAGCTTCGTGACAGGAAGACCTTTGGTTCGGCCCCCGAAGCAAACAAAAAGCTGTTCAGACTGTCTGAAAGAGGCTGAACGCTCTAAATAAATTCTCAAAGCTCTGACAGGGCAGAGTGTGAGAACATCACTGAACTCTTCTGAGGTGGGAAGAGCTGACAGAGAAATAACCTGGGCTCTGAACGGAGTTGAGAGCACCTTAGGAATATATCCATGTCTTGGCCTAAGGATGACCTTAGAGTCATTGGGGCCAAATTCCAGACAGGAAGCGCTAGTAGAGAGCGCCTGTAAGACACTCACTCTCTTGACTGACGCCAGTGCCAACAGCAGGGCGGTTTTCAGGGAGAGAGGTTTTAGGTCGGCTGACCGAAGTGGTTCAAAGGGAGGTCCCTTAAGAGCCCGCAGAACCAAAGAAAGGTCCCATGCTGGGACAGATGGAGGCCGAGGCGGGTTAAGCCTTCTGGCGCCCTTAAGGAAGCGAACTATAAGGTCGCATTTTCCTAAGGAGGCTCCTGCTTCCAAAACATGCTGTGCAGCAATGGCTGCTACATATACCTTGAGAGTGGAGGGGGATCGACCCGCATCCAGCATCTCTTGGAGAAAGGATAGCACTCTTGGAATTTCACAAGTGTGTGGGTCGAGGTTTCGAGCTAAACACCAGCTGGAAAACACTGACCATTTATGGTGGTAGAGGCGTCTGGTAGACGGCGCTCTAGCTTCCCTGATTGTGTTCAGGATGCCCTCTGGGAGGTCCTGGGGTACCCGTTGAGTGGCCAAGCGTGCAGGGCCCACAAATCGGGACGGGGATGCCATATAGTCCTGCTGGCCTGAGCCAGAAGGTCGCGCCTCACTGGGATTGGCCAAGGGTCTGTCACAGACAGCCGTATCAGCTCCGGAAACCAAGACTGGGTTCGCCATAGAGGAGCTATCAGGAGCACTGCGCATTTCGTGTCTCTGATCCGTTCGATGACCTGAGGGAGCATCGAGACCGGAGGAAAAGCATAGAGGGGAAGGCTGGCCCAGTCGTGGGCCAACGCATCCCTGCTCTTTGAAAAGAAGATTGGGCAGTGACGATTGTCTTCTGAGGCGAAGAGATCTACTTCTGCCTTCCCGAAGACCTCCCAAAGTAGGAGAATCGTCTGAGGGTGGAGAGACCATTCCTCTGGGGGAACCCTGCCCCGAGAGAGCATGTCTGCTCCCGTGTTCAACGTGCCCGGCACATGAGCTGCCCTGAGCGAGCGCAGATTGGTGTGAGCCCATAACAGTAGTTGGGTGGCTATGGCAAGCAGGTTGCGGAACCTGAGGCCGCCCTGGCGATTTATGTAGGATACCACTGACATGTTGTCCGTCCGGACCAATACGTGGTGTCCAGCCAGGTATGGGAGGAAGGTTTTCAGGGCCTGAAAAACTGCCCTCATTTCGAGGCAGTTGATGTGTAGGCGTTTCTCCGAGCTCGACCAGAGGCCGGAGGCAGGCCTGCCCTCGTACAGGGCTCCCCAACCTAAGTTGGAAGCGTCTGTTGAAATCATCCTCCTCTTGGAGACCACCCCCATACTCATGCCCTGCTGAAACCAGCTGGCGTTCGTCCAAGGGGCCAGGGCTTGAACACAGCGCTGATCCACCTTGATAGTCAATCGGCCTGAGTGTCAGGCGCGGGGTGGCACCCGAGGTGCTAGCCACAGCTGAAGAGGACGCATGCGCAGTAGGCCTAGTTGGAGTACTGATGATGCTGAGGCCATAAGGCCAAGGATCCTCTGAAACGTTCTGAGGGGTGCATGAGAGCCCTCCGTGAACGAAGCGGCGAGCCGCTGAATCGATAGAGCACGGGCCAGGGAGGGCCATGCTCTCATAAGAACGGAGTCGAATACTGTCCCCAGGAACATGATACGTTGGCTGGGTGACAGAATACTCTTTGAAAAATTCACCCTGAGCCCTAGACATTCTAGATGGCTGAGGAGCCAGGCTTTGTGAGTATGTGACTCCGCCTCTGACTGAGTCAGAATGAGCCAGTCGTCGAGGTAGTTTAGAATGCGCATTCCCCGCTGTCTCAGGGGGGAGAGAGCTGCATCCATGCACTTCGTGAATGTACGAGGTGCCAGAGCCAGTCCAAACGGTAGAACCGTGTACTGGTATGTCTGCCCCTCGAAGGCAAATCTCAAGAATGGCCTGTGGTGGGGATTCACTTGAATGTGAAAGTAAGCGTCTTTCAGATCTACTGAGAAAAAACAGTCGCCTGGGCGAATCTGCGCCAGTATATGTCTGGTCGTGAGCATCCTGAACGGCCGTGACATGAGAGCCTTGTTCAGACGCCTGAGATCTAAAATGGGCCTCAGGCCGCCGTCTTTCTTCGGAACGAGAAAGTAACGGCTGTAAAAGCCTGACTCGCTTAGAGAAGGGGGAACCCTCTCGATAGCCCCTTTTGCTAGCAGACTTAATACTTCGGTGCGGAGGACATGACGTAATGTGCTGCTGACCGAGGTTTGAACCACAGCGCGAAAGCGTGGGGGTCTGCGTGCAAACTGAAGCGAGTAGCCGCGCTTTATGATGTTTATCACCCATTCTGAAACTCCTGGGATAGCCTGCCAAGCTAGAGCCCGAAGAGCCAGAGGCATCATTATATCTGGAACGCCCGGAGACGGGGGCTCGAACTGATATGAAGTCAGGGGAGAAATTTTGCTCGTTTTGTGCTCTGTGTGGGTCGCTGTTAAAACAGCGTTTGGGTGCAGGGGTGCGTAACACGTGACGGGCCCATTGTCTGCATACACAACTGCTCCAGCCGCCTGAACTGAAGAGGGAGCTGTGAGAAGCACTCGAGCGATCTTCGGGGCTGGTCCGGCCGCGGCGGGACATAGACCCCTTTTCCTGCCGGTTAGGACGGCTTCTTGGGCTCGTGGTCGAGCGTCAGCCTCGGTCGAGGGCCCTGGCGCCTGGGAAACGGGAATCGTTTTGCAGGCTTCAGGCGTCGAGTGGTGTCAGCCGCGGGTAGGGGCTGGAGAACCTGAGACGCGGGCTTTTCTGGTCGCGGCGTGCTCTTGGGGCGCCGTTGGACCGAGCTAGAGCGTTTGGGCAGAAAGTGCCTCATAGCACTTGAAGCTTTCTGAGCCTCCGTGAAGCGATCAGCGCGGCCATTAACAGAAGGGCCGAAGAGACCGGATGGAGAGACTGGAGAGTCGAGGAAGGCGGTTTTGTCAGCGTCCCTGATCTCCGTTAACGTGAGCCACAAGTGGCGCTCTAAGACAACCAGGCTAGACATGTTGCGGCCCAGTGCTTGCGCGGTGGTCTTTGTGGCCCTCAGCGCCAAATCTGTAGCACTCCTGAGGTCTTTGAAGGTGTCTGGGTCCGGGCCAGACTCGTCCATAGTGCGGAGGACCTTAGCTTGAAACACCTGCAGGGTCGCCATAGCGTGGAGTGCAGAGGCGGCTTGGCCGGCGGCAGCATAAGCGCGGCTAGCGAGAGCCGAAGTGGTCCTGCACGGCTTAGAGGGGTGCACGGTTTTAGCCCTCCAACTCCCAGCAGTGGGGGGGCATAAGTGTGCAGCGACCGCTTCCTCTAATGGAGGTAGAGAAACATACCCTTTCTCTTCAGCGCCGTCGACAGAGGAGAGCGTTGAAGAAGCTGAAGAGCGCGTTCGCGCTGAAAAGGGCGCGCGCCAGCTTTTAGTGAGCTCATCATGAACTTCGGGCATGAAGGGGGCGGCACGTTGACGAGGGGCCAGTTGGCGCCCCGGCAGGTACCATTCGTCGAGGCAGCTTTTGGTAGGCTCAGCTGGGGAAAGCCAGTCGAGTCCCAGTTCTTCGACAGCGCGAGACATGACACGGAAGAGTTCGGCGTCGATGCTCGCTCGAGTGTCAACGGGATCCAGCTGAGAGAGGGGGGCGGGGTCCGCGGAGCCCGACCATTCCTCACTTTCAGATGCCGCCATAGAAACAGCGTCGTCCAGTTCTTCGGACAAACCGAAAGAGACGAGACCTGCCGCTTCAGAAGAGGGGCGTTGGTCGCTCTGTGAGAACAGGACTGGAGATGAAGGCGCGGGCGAAGCGTGCGGGGAGAGACCCGGCGTGCATTCATCCAGATGAGCGCGTTCAGGAGGCCTCTGGTCGCGCCGCTTCTTCCTACGGGGCTCACGGGGCGCCGAAGATGGAAGGTGGGCGGGAACACTCAGCGAGGCGGCGGAAGATCTGGCACGGAGCGTGGCAACAGGCATTCCGTCACAGTGAAGGCAGCCGCCTTTAGTGAGCGCTGCCTCGGCGTGCTCAGGGCCGAGGCAGGCAACACACAGAGAGTGTGTGTAAGAGGCGTGCAGGGAGACCCCGCATGAGTCACACACGGTGAGCGGCATTTGAAACAACGCCGCGCGCTGTGAAAACAGCGATTTGCTCTCTTAGAATGCTCTTTTTGAGTTAGAAAAAGGATACTCGTCGGATGCCACAGGGAAACGCTCAGCTTGGCAGACGCCGGGATGCGAAGCAGTTCCGCTGGAAGGCTGTTCGACGACGAGCGGCTTCACTCGGAGAGAATCAGCGACGAGGTGAGTCGAAAGCTGAACGAGATAAAATCTGTCAAATGGCGGATTCTCTGTGTATTTATACTCTTCTGTCACGTGCAGTTTCGCGCGCTTGACTCTGGCAGAGTGCCAAGCGCCCCGATTGGCTCGCGCTCCTCTGCTGTTCCGCCATTGGTTCGTGCAGTTGGTTTGCACAAGCCAATCAGCACGCTCACGCGAGCTTCTAGCTCTCGCATGTGCTGCAGCAATGCGTTTTAAAATAAAGGCTTCAATATTCTCGAGAAAAGGAGTTTTCCCACAGCGTTTTCAACGCAGTACGAGAGAACGTTCTCGTAAGGGAACTGGCCTGTACACACAGGATAACATTTTTAGAAACTCATTTCTAACCTCTGTTTCAACAATATTTACTCTTCACATCAACATTTAGCGTTCATGTACAACATAGCCTAGGCCATACTTCAAATACAGTGAACATATCACTTAATTTTAACACACATAGAAAACAACACACCGTTGTAATTCATCACATATATGAAAATAAATCCACAACTCACCGATTCCTCTGAATTAACAATGTTCTGTTAATATTTTCTCCAGATTACACCACGAACTATAGCGATGACTTCTGCTAACTTTGGCTCGACGTTCAGGATCAACAAGGCCATAACAGGAAAGCTCTTTCACAATACTTCTCAAATTGACACTTAATTCAAATTAAAATAACTTTTATATGCTTTGTTTAGTAGCTGTATACTAAATATTTGCTCAAAATTAAGTCGTTTATCTCAAATTTCTGGAGCTTTGATCACATGCGTTTCTCCGTTTCAGCTCTCTATCAGTTTCCACCGCGTCTCACAGAGGGCGGAATCAGCATTGCTGCTGATCACACTCAATTGGAAGATCTACATCTGCAGTGCAGATTCCAACTCTAATTGGATATTTTTTTACTGCAGTAATTTGCATATTACTAATGTAATTAATAAAACATTTTATTTATCTCAATTTTCTTTTATCACTGTCTTTTTTTTTTCCACATAAACAGTTTTACTGGAAGGGTGAATACAGCAAAAAAAGTTTTTTTTTTTTTTTTCTATTGACTGAAATTTGACTAATTTGAGTCTGGGTTACATCCATCCGGCTCCAGAGGGATAAACGTAGGCCTTCTGAGGGTAATCCGTGCGGTTTTGTCGTAAAAATATACATATTTAAAACTTTATAAATGAAAATATCTTGCTTCCGGCAACGGTCGACGCACATTCACGGCAGATGGATGCCGGCGTATGACGTAGGACGTAGCGTTTGATTTAGTTAGGCCGTGTGTCCACCAAAGCGTTTTTTTCACGCGGCTGGCATGTTTTTCCAATTGTTTTCAATGGGAGCGCCGCATTTTTAAAACGCCATGAGCGTAATGAGGCACTGAGCGTCTTTTTCACGCTGAAGCGCTGAGTGTTCGGCGTTTTTTACAGGTCGCCGAGAGTTGAAGAATGTTCAACTTTTGGTAAAATGCAGCGCTCATCACTGTCACTTTTTACTCAACCCTCCAATCACAGTGGAGGAGGGGCGGGACTAATACCACACCTACCAGCCGCGTCTGCTCCACATTCTGCATGTACAACATACGGGTGATTCTATAATTGGAGATACATTTTGCATTTCAATTTTTTTTTTTTTTAAAGGTTGTCATACAGAACCATTGTTTAAGAATTACCTTGAAAACACTTTAAAGTTGATATATTCAGTGCTATACAAATACAGATAGTTTATTATTTTCTCTATTTTATCAAAATATCACCTGTTCATAGTTTTTCTCGTCAATTCTGTTACGGACGAACAACCAAATATATAGAAGTAACAGTACATCAAAAAATGATAAATCTTTTTAGTTTCATTTGTCATGTAGTCCTTTTATTCAGGCCTTTAAAACAGATATTAAATGTTATATTTATACAACTTCAAAATTAGATTCACCCCCAGGCAATAGTGGATTATCCAAAGGGTGCACTTGTTTTTTTATCAAATTACTTGAACATTACAGGGTAGAGATAAAACTATAACATATATCTTACTCTTGCACAATATAAAAATAACAATATTAAGTAGTTTGATATTTCATTGTATTATCTCATTAATATTCAAGATGAAAGACTAAAAACAGAATTGACACATCTGGCAACAGAATTGACGGGGGTAACAGAATTGACCCAAACCAACCAGAACATGCCTATAACAAGAAAAAAACTGCTGATTTATTGGGAAATACTCGACCAGATATCCCTCTGGATCTCTACATGCTGTGTTGCAACCTTGGTCGGGGGTGGAATTAATCTGAGGATGTCCTCATGTGGGTACCAATGAACATCTTCACGACCAGGCCAAAATAATCTATTTTTTCCTATTTGGTGCATGCACTTTATAACAACTCCAACTCTTAATAAAAGGTTGAATAATTATCTCAAAGGGAGTTGACTATTGTTTCCTTTTAATCTTATGATTTCAAAGATACTACACAGAACAGCATGATTGTAAAGACATCAAAGACCCCCAAACAACATTGGTTTGAAAATATAAAGACAATTTAGACCATTGTAAAGCACATGCAAACATAACACAAATCTGTTGACTCTTTGTGTATAACTCAAACAAAATAGTCCAAATAAAGAAAGTCCAAGCAAAATATAAATAACAAAAATAATACTCAACAGTCCCGTCTCAGTCCTTTCCTGCTGAGGTATGTAGGCAATTTAAAGTCCTCAGGAAAACAGTGTCCCCAAAAAGAGCAAAAAATACAAATCCAATGGTTCAAGGCCCCACAACACAGGTTATCCTCCAGCTGAAAAATAAGCCCCAGAGTATAGTCCACCAGGTATATCCGAGACCAGGGCGTGCACATATGAAATGGCTCCAACATCTAATACACAAAGTCTCTCTTCTCAGAGAACATTCTAGACAATTTACTCAGAGCTAGGTTAACCCAAAAGAACCATGCCACCTCACCAAACACACTTTTCAAAATGGCCGCCCCCCCTTTTTTTCTTTTATCTTCTTCTTCTTCTTCTTCTTTCGGAGTTTTATGGCGGTTGGCAAACCAGCTAAATGGTGCATTTACCGCCACCAACTGGACAGGAGTGTGAAGCGTTAATCGAGTGAAGCAAAAATCTTTTCTTTTATCCCTCAGCTCATCTTAATAAGAGTCCTTAGAGATGAACAAAAGTCCCCTCAAAAATAAGCATAGGCAAATGTTCTAAATCAACATACAAGCCAAGAAATAAATAAACAACAAACATATTGGTATGGCACATACAGATATCTCACACGTTTTGTTTGTTTTTACTTAAGTGAGCATATTGCAGGGCTTTACTGTGGCGGTGTCACAAGGTGAATGGATTATAAGAGCAGACTGATTGCTATGAAAGGAGGGAAGAAGCGCTTCCTATCGTGTTCTTGTGTTAGCAATTGTTGCCTCCAAAGAAAGATATGCAGCAATCAACACTTTGCATCAAAATGGCCTCACTTGTAAGGAAATTGCTGCAAAGAATACTGCACATAAAGTATAATTTACTAGATCAAGAACTTCAAGGAGAGAGGTTCAACTGCAGAAGGCTTCAGGACATCCCAGAGTGTCTAGCAAGCGCCAGGACCTTCTCCTCCTGAGGATTCATCTACGGAATCATGTCACTACCAGTGCAGAGCCTACTCCATACTGGCAGCAGGTGGGTGTAAAGAAAAGGAAAACATGAAGGATTGACTGAAATTCTGCAGCAAGTACAAGGATTGGACAGCTGAAGACTGGTGCAAAGGTATTTTCTATGAAGCTCGCTTACGACTGTTTGGGAAATCTGGAAAAATCAATTGTCTGGGGAAGAAAAGGTGAACGCCACCATGAGTCCTGTGTCGTGGCAACAGTGAAGCATCCTGAGAACATTCATGTGTGGGGTTGCTTTTCATCTAAAGGAGTGAACCCTCTCACAATTCTGCCCTAAACACTGCCATGAATAGAGAATGGTATCAAAACGTCCTGAAAGAGGAACTTCTCCCAATTTGATGATAATCTGTGTTTTTACTTAAGTGAGCATATTGCAGGGCTTTACTGTGGCGGTGTCACAGAGTCCTGAGTCACCCCCCCTGCCGGAGGCTATTTTGGAGATCTCCCCCAAAGTATCGTTTAACCCTCTGAGGTCGACAAACGCGCCGGCGCGTTTTGCTGGATTTTCTCCACATTGTAGCACTATAAACTTAAATTTCTCCGTCATTTATGGTCATACAGAAAAAATAAATATAAAAAAAGAATCTGTGGTATTTCTACTTTTGTATGTGTCCACTTCCAATCAAATCAAAACATTGTGCTTTTGTAAAATAAAGAAAATAAACTGTGTGCGTTCTGCCTCTCCGTCGCGGTGAACTTTTTTTTCTTGAGCACGTCTATAAACTGAAACAAAACTCAGCGAATACTTGTCACACATTTATGAGCCATACACCTTTATAAACATTTAAGTGTGTACTTTTAAATGATCGGATTCAAAACGAAAACAAATATTCTCTGTTTAAGTAATTTGTATAAAACCAACAAGATTTCCAGCTTCTCAAACGCTTCCTAATTATTTTTAATTCGGCCACGCCCACTCGCGCAAAAGATATTCACATGCAAATCTCCACATGGAACGCGATCGCCCTCATTACCTCAACAACAAAACCCTTCACTTCACTTTTCGTCGAGTTTGAAAGACGTGCCTGAGCTTACATTGGATTTACATCAGAAGAAGAAGAAGAACGATATTTGAAGACAAGAAAGATAAGGTAAGTAATTCTTACATATTAGTTTGCTATTGTTGCATAAATTTCACATTGCAGTTGAACTGTTGCTAGATATATGGTGAATATTATAATATTTAGACCCGTGTTTACTGTTACTGTGTTTGTGGATATCTGCTCAAACGTAGATAGGCTATGTACCTGTATATGGTAGGCCTAACCATAATGTTTTATATTTGATCGCAATCGCGTTTTAATGTATCATATTTTTGATCGCGATCGCGTTTTAATGTATCATATTTTTGATCGCGATCGCGTTTGAATGTATCATATTTTGGAAAAGCAAAACGCTCCAAACGGCTTCATGTTTTTACTATTATCTCATTTCATATCATCATAACGAATGGAAACATTTGAAGTAACATGATAATCAATATATTTTTCTCTAGCTTAGTTGTTACTGAAATCTTTTTGAAAATATATATAGGCTGCTATATTGTTATTATTTTATGCAGCACTGCGCATAGCCTATACCTACAAGGCACAACAAACCTGGTGTTCATTATATATTGTTGGAAACATTTGTGTGAGTGTGTGTGTGTATTCTGTGAATTTTAAAAAGCAATTTTAACAAGAAAAATCTAAAATGTATTCCCAAAATCGTGCAGGCCTTTCTCTTGATATCAGTATGTTCACTTTTTTTTTTTTTCAGGGCCCAGATGCCACTGAGTCCTGCTGACTTCAACATTCACAGTACATGTCTCTGTACATGAACATGGTAAAGTGAAAATCAAACACCTTAGAAAATGAAAGGTATGTACAATGTTTTTAGGAATGGCACAAAGGTCTCTTTCTTCAATAAGTGCTTTTTTGTTGTGTATCTTTGGATTATGTTGTGTTGTAAATAAATCCAAACAATTTTAAAAGCCATTCTTTTTTAAATCTCCTCATTCTTTGTGCAAGGGTGGTCAGAATGATGGGCCCTGATAAGCTCCTAATAGGGCCATTAGGGAGGTTCTTTGTCTTTCTCAGGTGTGGAAAGCTTTCATATTAATGAGGTGATCCGCCTCTTCGCATATTGCTTTCTAACACAAAACACGTCGTAAAATTTTTAAATCAATATATTGTCTTCTCTGAATGAGCAGTCAGGGTGATTCTCACATAGTTTTAGAGCAAATATTCTAGGCTACGTGATACAATTTTCAAAAGTCTTGTGAAGAAATAATCAGTATGGGTTTCATGACCTTATTTCAGTGAGAATTTATTTTTGTATTTTCACAAACCACGCATAAATGTCATTATCTCAAAACTACAAACTTTTACATACATTCTGCTGATATATTATTGTAGCAGAGTTTGTGCTGAATACAGTGTAATTAGACTTTAGCCATGAAAATGTCACAAGTAACAGAAATAACCACAAATGTCAGAGCATGTCAGAACACCTCCAGGGCCCAGAAAACAGCTCAGACCTCAGAGGGTTAAGGTTCACGACATTTACATTGTCCAACTTTTCCCCTGAACCCCATTCAACAAGATAGTTCACATGCCCCAACTTCCTTTTTATCTTCACAGGGCCCTCCCATTTAGGGGCAAGTTTAGATGAAAAGAAATCATCTGCTTTCGACATAGGATGAGCACGAACCCAAACCAGGGCTCCCTCTTGGAATTGTACAAATTTCCGTCGTGCATTATAATACCTGGCTTGTTTGGTGTGTGCTTTCCTCATTGCCTTTAGTGCATCCTGCTGGAGTTGTTGTTGTCGTTCTATGAGGGAATATCCTGATTGTCCCGGATTTGGAGGATGAGCAACAAGTCGTTCTAAGGGACCTTTCAATTGCCTGCCCAGTGCCAGCTCAGCCGGTGAGTGCTCCGGGGACTCATTGCGAGCTGTGTTAATAGCAAAACGAAATTCAGCCAGCCACCTGTCCCAGTCCCGATGGCTTTCACCTACAAAGGAGGCAATCATGGTCTTAATGGTTCTGTTGACTCGCTCGGTATGATTCGTTTGAGGGTGATAGCTGGTAGTGAGCTTCCTTGTTATTCCCCATCTCTTACAAAGATCCTCCATCAACTGGCTTAGAAACTGGAGCCCGCGGTCTTATAGGAGGAATTTTGGAACTCCCCACCTCGTAAACACCTCCTCTTGCAGAATCTGACAGATTCTGTACGTCTTGCTATCTCTGATGGGAAACAGTTCCATATATGAGACTCTCAAAGCTTAATTGTGTTTCAGTGGTCCATGTCCATTTCATGCCTTTCCTTTTAAGTTGGTTCAAGGGGGCAGCCAGTTCAGAAAAATGTGGGATAAACTTATGGTACCATCCAACCAACCCCAGGAATCTCTGAAGATCCAACAAGTTTTGAGGGGTTGGGTAACTGCTGATGGCGGTGATCTTATCCGAGTCAACTTTTACTCCTTCCTTGGACACAACATGTCCCAAAAACTAAATTCATGAAATGCCATTTCTTTAGGTTTAGGGTAAGATTAGCCTCCTTCAGTTTCTGAAAGACAGCTTCAAGATCTTTTAAGTGTTGTTGTTGGCTTGGGGAGTAGACAATTATGTCATCTATATAGACGAAGCACACTTTTCCTCTTAGCTCACCCAACACTCTCTCCATCAACCTCTGGAATGTAGCACCAGCGTTTTTCAACCCGAAGGGCATGGTCAAGAAATGAAATAATCCAAAGGGGGTTATAAAGGCTGTCTTTTCCCTGCTGCTTTCTTCCATTTCGACCTGCCAGTATCCAGATTTTAAGTCAAGGGTACTGAAATAATGAGCCCCTTGCAACGACTCCAATATTTCGTGAATGAGAGGCATCGGGTAGGCATCTTGGGGAGTTTTGGAATTAAGCCGGTGATAATCCACACAGAACCTTAGACTGCCGTCTGTCTTTGGAACCAATACTACCGGAGATGCCCAAGGGGATTGAGACGGCTCAATGATACCTTCTTGCATCATCTTATTAATCTCCTTTTCCATCACCTCTTTCTTCAAGGGTGACACTCTATAGGCTTTCGACCGGACTGGTATTTCATCTGTTGTTATAATCCGATGAATGGCTTGATTAGTTCTCCCTAGAGTTCCAGCACAGGCTGTCGCCCATTTATTTAAGAAGGGCTGAACTTCTGGCGGTTGTCTTGCTATAATATCTTTTCTGATAGTGGCCATCGCAGTGGATGTCTCCAGCTCTCCACCCTTCTCCATGGGCACAGCCATGAACAAGGAGATAACTGGTTCCTTCTTCAGAATGCACTGCTGCTCCCACTGTGGTTGCTGGAGAAAAGGATAGACTCTAACTTGCCCTTTGACCTCCAACTCATAGCTAATCGCAGCAACATTCAGCTGTACCCCCGTTTGTCTCAGGAAGTCCAGTCCGAGGACAAGAGGAAATGCTAAGTGTTCATTTGACATTATATAGGTGTCAATTGTCCAGACCATTCCATGCCACTCATAAACCACAGGAGTTCTACCCTCTGATATGTGAGACTTTCCATCTGCCACCATGAACGTCCTGATTGAACTCCGCTGCAGTCGTTCTTCTGGGGTTTTTATAGCCTCCCATAACGGTTTCTGCATTAAGGAATAGGTTGAACCTGTGTCAACAATGGCTTTGATGTGATAACTCCTCACATCTATAGCCACTTTCAGCAGAGGAGGCGTGGTGGTTTGAATCAGTGAGACATGTTGGACTGGTGTACTCTGTTGTTTCGAGTGTTGGTCACGTCGGAATGAAGCACCCTTTTTTCCTTCATTATTTACCTTGAGCTGGTTGACTCGAGCCCAGTAGTCCTTCTTTGAATTCAAGTCTCTCTCCACCAATGATCCCACTTTAACAAGCTGCTCCACAGTATGCACTGCGCCTCTGAGACTGCTCGCCAGGGAAGGATTACAACAATTTAGAATTCGTCTTACTACCTCCTCTTCTGGCAAGCCGTCCCTCCATTTCAGGCACAGAGCTCTATAATCATAGGCAAAATCCCTGATACTCTGGTTAGGGCCTTGAATCATAGCCTTGAGCTGGTCTTCTAACTCAGTCAGGTAATCTGTAGAAAGGAAGGCAGACATGAAGGAGTGTTTGAGCTCATCCCAGTTGCATATCTTTGACTTTTCAGCTGCCCACCAACTCCTCGCAGGGCCTGTTAGTACTGCATTGATTGTGGCTAGCAATTCCAAATCTGTGAGTGGCCTAAGTGACAGCAAGTCTTCACACTTTTCAATGAACTCCAAAACATCACAGGTTTCACGGTTTTGACCAAAGGTAGGAAATTCTAAGTTGATAGGAGGCTTAGGTGTCGTCGGAGAGGGAATCGCAGAGGGAAGATGTCCTGGACCTGAAAAACTATGGTGAAAAAGGTGGGGTGAAACTGGGGTACTGGTCGTCTTTACTCGTGACATTTCTTTTTTCCAGTGTTCATCACGTCGATTAAGACAATTCACCATCTCTGTCTCTAAGTGGTTCAAAGATCTTTTCATTTCCTGTTCAAGTGTCTCGAAACGTTGATCAATAACATCCCTGAAACAGGCCTCCCGATTAACAATGCTATCGTTGCTGGCCATGAAATCACTTTTCAGAGTTTGCACCTCTGTCTGCAGAGCCTGAAGTGTTGAAGAGAGTTTTGTTATTTGAATTTCAAGTTGTTCAGACATTCCTCCCCTCGGTTTCAACAGTGGGGGTTCATCATCTTCACTTCCTCCAGCCTGGCCATCAATATACATATCACTCATCATGGAACTTAACTCTATTACTGGCAATGGCTCCCTATATGAAACACCAGGGGGAGGTTGATAAGGATGGGCCTCTGGACACTCTTGTCCCTCACCAGCTATAGCCTGCTCACAAACATTATCTGACGGGTTATCCATGATTTACAGACATACAGTTGTGCAAATATAAAAGGTACAATGTCACAAAATTTTACAATTTCTCACAATAATCCCTCCCCGTACGGGCCACCATCTATAACAACTCCAACTCTTAATAAAAGGTTGAATAATTATCTCAAAGGGAGTTGACTATTGTTTCCTTTTAATCTTATGATTTCAAAGATACTACACAGAACAGCATGATTGTAAAGACATCAAAGACCCCCAAACAACATTGGTTTGAAAATATAAAGACAATTTAGACCATTGTAAAGCACATGCAAACATAACACAAATCTGTTGACTCTTTGTGTATAACTCAAACAAAATAGTCCAAATAAAGAAAGTCCAAGCAAAATATAAATAACAAAAATAATACTCAACAGTCCCGTCTCAGTCCTTTCCTGCTGAGGTATGTAGGCAATTTAAAGTCCTCAGGAAAACAGTGTCCCCAAAAAGAGCAAAAAATACAAATCCAATGGTTCAAGGCCCCACAACACAGGTTATCCTCCAGCTGAAAAATAAGCCCCAGAGTATAGTCCACCAGGTATATATCCGAGACCAGGGCGTGCACATATGAAATGGCTCCAACATCTAATACACAAAGTCTCTCTTCTCAGAGAACATTCTAGACAATTTACTCAGAGCTAGGTTAGCCCAAAAGAACCATGCCACCTCACCAAACACACTTTCCAAAATGGTCGCCCCCCTTTTTTTCTTTTATCTCTCAGCTCATCTTAATAAGAGTCCTTAGAGATGAACAAAAGTCCCCTCAAAAATAAGCATAGGCAAATGTTCTAAATCAACATACATGCCAAGAAATAAATAAACAATAAACATATTGGCATGGCACATACAGATATCTCACACGTTTTGTTTGTTTTTACTTAAGTGAGCATATTGCAGGGCTTTACTGTGGCGGTGTCACAAGGTGAATGGATTATAAGAGCAGACTGATTGCTATGAAAGGAGGGAAGAAGCGCTTCCTATCGTGTTCTTGTGTTAGCAATTGTTGCCTCCAAAGAAAGATATGCAGCGATCAACACTTTGCATCAAAATGGCCTCACTTGTAAGGAAATTGCTGCAAAGAATACTGCACATAAAGTATAATTTACTAGATCAAGAACTTCAAGGAGAGAGGTTTAACTGAAGAAGGCTTCAGGACATCCCAGAGTGTATAGCAAGCGCCAGGACCTTCTCCTCCTGAGGATTCATCTACGGAATCATGTCACTACCAGTGCAGAGCCTACTCCATGCTGGCAGCAGGTGGGTGTAAAGAAAAGGAAAACATGAAGGATTGACTGAAATTCTGCAGCAAGTACAAGGATTGGACAGCTGAAGACTGGTGCAAAGGTATTTTCTATGAAGCTCGCTTACGACTGTTTGGGAAATCTGGAAAAATCAATTGTCTGGGGAAGAAAAGGTGAACGCCACCATGAGTCCTGTGTCGTGGCAACAGTGAAGCATCCTGAGAACATTCATGTGTGGGGTTGCTTTTCATCTAAAGGAGTGAACCCTCTCACAATTCTGCCCTAAACACTGCCATGAATAGAGAATGGTATCAAAACGCCCTGAAAGAGGAACTTCTCCCAATTTGATGATAATCTGTGTTTTTACTTAAGTGAGCATATTGCAGGGCTTTACTGTGGCGGTGTCACAACTTGACCCTCAGATGAGTCTCATTGACCTCCAGGATGGTACCAGGAGAGATATCATGGTGATATGTGAGGACACACCATTGTCCAACCACATCCTGGCTCTCCCAGTGTATGTCTGTCTGTTGGTCTTCATCTCTCTCTTCAACGGCTCTCTCTTCTCCAACGGTTCTCTCTTCTCCAACGGCTCTCTCTTCTCCAACGGTTCTCTCTTCTCCAACGGCTCTCTCTTCTCCAACGGCTCTCTCTTCTCCAACGGCTCTCTCTTCTCCAACGGTTCTCTCTTCTCCAACAGCTCTCTCTTGTCCAACTCTCTGCTTTCCATTTAATGTGAGAGGATCAGCAGGGAACTTGAATGTCTTTGTTTGGTGGCACTGGCACACCAACTTTTGCTGAGTGGAACAGGAGCAACTCACATCCCAGTAAATTAGCTGATATGGGAAGACCGTGACCACTTGGTGGATTTTCATGGTGAAGGGTACGACAGGAAGTGACTTTGGCATCAACTCCATTGCGATGTTAATGGCATGTTCTTCAATGTAGAACAGCTTCACTGATGATGGTGCATCCACCAATGCTTGAAAAAGTTTTTGTGCATTTGGCACATCTTTCCCACTGTTAGCTAATGCGTCCGCTCTGTGTTTCAGTGATCCTCCAACTCCATCTGGTGCCCCCTTGCCATGACTGGCCTCAAAAAAACTCCATGTTCCAGCTATGAAACCAAGTTGGTAAATTTTTTGGCTCAAAAGAAAGAAATTACCCTTTTGGCGGTACTGGGTGCAAGGCCCATCACTGAAAAAAATGGAGCACCGACACTGTGGGATGGTGTTGCTTCAGGTGATCTAAGATGGGAGAGAGGTGGGCCCATATAGCAGCGGGACCCTTCTCCTTTGAGGGTGAAATGGTGCAGAAGCACAAATGGTCTTCAACCCCTTCAAAGTAAAGCACTCCCGTGTGGAGTGTTGCCTGCACCTGGGAGGAAGCAAAATGCACTGATTGGATCTCAGTTGCATATTTGCAGGCGTAATTCTCGGAGAAATCCACATGAATTAGGCACTCGTGTGACTTCATCCCTTGCCTTAGCTCATTATAGTGCCGGGACTGACTCCTCATTGTAAAAAGGTGCTTTTTAAAGAATGTGAGCTGGTTAGCAAACAAGTCAAGCAACCCTTCCAATGTAGTTTCACACACCTTTTTTTATAGTGACCCTAACAGGCAGTTTTTCTGGCATTTGATCTTTTGATTTCCTTCTCCTTTCTACCATTTCAGTTGTCCACTGTGGGTATGACACCAAAGCCTCAGGGTCATAATCAGCCATTGCTTGGACCTCCTTATTTTTACAGGCATCACAATCTCCATACATGCATTCTTTTTTCTCAATGCTACAGCAGGTTGCCTCCACAATTGATTCCAAGTTGGTGCTGTCAATCACTTTATGATGACGCAACTTTTCAACAAGGAATTTTATGTTCTCATGAACTTTGCATAAGCATGTCTCCCTGTCTGTGTTGGTAGGAGTTACCACCGAGAATGGCTTCATGCGGCAAAACAGGGAGTAGGATATTTCTGTTGCAGGATTTTCGATTAAGAAACGCTTGTGTAAATTTCTTACATTATCACATAGGAAGCGCTTTTGCTTTTTTCTTTCATTTTAGTAACTGTCTGACTTTTTCCAGCTGTCAAGCGACTGACATCATCCCTGTTGTAGAACGCACATACTCTATCTTGCAACCTAATCCTCTTAGATGCATATTTTTTTCGTTGGAAAGCCAGTTTGTCATTGTTGGTCTTGCTTTGGTTGAACCTCTTTCTTGACAATCCTAGTGTTTCCTGAACCTTGGCCTGGAATCTGTATTTTCTGATAATTCTGCCAGACACAATTTGTGAAATTATTTGCCTGCTTTTCTCTGATGTGGATCCATGATAATTTTCTTTAATTGTACGCACAAGAGCATGGTGGTAGGTAAGGGTTTTTCTGACATTCTCTGACACATGGCGTCTACCAACTAACTTCTTGGTTATACTTTTAGGAGAATGCCTATCTACTTTCAGTCTCTCACAAAGTTTGCGGTACATGTCAGTCTTCCTCTTCTGTGTTGTCAGTGCCTGTTGTAACTTCTTTATCTCTCTGTACACTTTTGAGGTCCTGCGCTTTGCTCTCCTTTGTCCTGACCTCTGCCTGAAATTATATGAAAAGCCTTATTAAAATAATTTCTCAAATAGTTGATTGTGTATCAGCAAATTACATAAGAATAATGTTCTCTGATCAAAAGTAAATTTAAATTCTCCAATATACTAAACTCTGTGCATTCCAAATACAAAACATACTCCATCAACTCTCATTGCACATCAACCACCAACCTCCATTTATTTTTCTGATGTGGACCCTGGGATGACTGTGACTGATCAGAATTCTCTGAAGTGGTAAGGTCTCTACACTGCTCTCGCCTGGCTCGACTGGCAGCCTGGGCATTCCTCCAGTATTTCTGCTGTCTCCTCCTCTCTCTTGGTGTTAAGTCTGCAACCAATCTGACTCTTCCCATTTCTTTCTTGTGCCTCCATCTTTCCCTATCCTTTTTTAAGTTCTCCTCTCTTCTCTCTGGGGTAGCATCACGTCTCGCTCGATATCTACTCTGTTTCTCCGCAGCAGAGAGTGGCATGTCTGAGGCACACATTTTTACATTATATTACATTGTATTACATTATTATTATTATTATATTATTGTACGATAGCATGACAAATAACCACACATGCTTGGGTGGATGGTGCATGTGTGTGTCTGTGTGTGTGTTGAAATCCTCTGATCATGGTAGAATAACCTAATTGATCAGTGTGTCTGTGTGTGTGTGTGTGTGTGTGTGTGTGTGTGTGTGTGTTGCTATAAACACACATTATGCATTTTTGTGTGTGTTTGCATCATTGTGTGATTCTAATCAAGGCAGGGTGAAAACCAAGGCATGGACATTGGTCAATTCTGTTACCGTACCTTGGTAAAAGAATTGACAGTAACAGAGTTGACATTTTTAGCATTTTTTACTAATAACACCACATGCTAGCATAAAGGCTAAGAGCACATGGCCTGATACTAAAGATGATTTAAAAAACTTTTAATACCTCCTTTTGTTAATATCTTTGAACTTTGCTTTCCCTATGAGATTGTTGAAACAGTTTTGACATGTTATATAAGAACTCTTGGTGCAAGTACCTGTAAGATTACATGTCTTCAGAGAGAACAAAACACATACCTCCTAGTTCTTCAGAGTTTAACCCCCTGAGGTCGGCTATCGCGCCGGCGCGATAGGCTCATTTTTTTCCTTATCAGTGAAAACAAATAAATAAAATAAAATATTACTTTTTATCTTATATGCTTGTGCCATACATCAATCGATTCTGTTAAATGTGTATTATTTTTGTGTATACTCACAATAAAAACAAAGTGTTGTGCTTTTTGCCAAATAAAGAAAAATAAACGTGATAAGTGTTCTGCCTTCTATCTGTCAGTGTAGTCCATTCTGAAACGCATCCGAAAATGAACAATAACTCAGCGAATACTCAGTCAAACAGGCAAACAGACATACAGGCATGAAGCTTGAATTCTCTTCTCTTAAATGAAGTAATTTATATAAAAAAACAAATATTCTCATCTTGTGAAATCTGTATTAAAAGAGAGCGATTCCAGTCGACCTCATTACAACTAATTCAAATGTAATGTGACTCCGCCTACGGAGTGTCACAGTGTCTGGTTTGTGTTCCCTGGGTGTCCACTAGAGGTCCTCTTCCCACACGGTGTCCTACACTCTGTTACTACATTTCCCATGATCCTGTCTGTCATCCGTTACAGAACGATCTGACCATCTATGGATGTAGCAGGCGCCACGAGTTGGGACGAGTTTGCGACTCGAAGCATTGCGAGAATGGACACCCAGGAAGAGAGCATCGCCAACACAGGTCGGGCGGTGCAAGCGCTTGTGACGCAGGTGTCCGAGCTCACCCAACAACTCCAACAGCTAAGAGTTCCCACTGCGCCGCCCACACTGCCCGTTCAGCCCAATCCACCAGAGCCGCCCCAGCAGCGCGAACCGAGACTACCGACACCAGAGGGATATTCAGGTGAACCGGAGTTTTGCAGAGCATTTTTGACCCGATGTTCTATGCACTTTTCATTACAGCCGCTGACGTTCAGTCAAGAACAGTCGAAGGTGGCATTCGTGCTGACGCTGTTATCTGGCAAGGCGGCTCTCTGGGGAACGGCAGTGTGGGAGAATCAAGATCCGTGCTGCGCCTCGTTCCAGGCACTCTCCGAGGAGATGAAGAGGGTTTTCGATCGTGCGGTGGCGGGTAGGGAGGCGGCCAGACTACTCGCCGATCTCCGCCAAGGTAACGGCTCGGTGTCGGAATATTCCATCCGGTTCCGCACCCTGGCTGCAGAGTGCCGATGGAACGAGGAGGCGCAGTGGGATCGATTCCTGCATGGGTTGGCTGACCGTGTCCAGAGGGAGATTTACATGCTGGACCTTCCACGCAGTCTGAATGGACTTATTGAGTTGGCGCTGCGAGTGGATGCTCGGCTGAGCAGAATGGGTCGCTTCCAACAGAACCTTCCGTTTCGCGGGATGGAGAACCCGCGCTCTGAGAACCTGGACACGGTCAGTCCCGTTTGTGATCCCGAGCCCATGCAGGTGGGTAGAGCTCGGCTTTCCCGGGAGGAGAGAGAACGGCGGAGGTCCCAAGGACTGTGTCTATACTGCGGGAGGGCGGGTCACTTCATCCACTCGTGCCCGTTAAAAGATCAAGCCCGGTAGTAACAATGAGGCTACTATCGGGTGGGATCTCCGCCGAGAAGACCTCATCATCACCATCATCAGCTACTCTCCTTCCGGTAAGACTAAGGTGGGCAACCCACACGCACGACACCAAGGGTTTACTGGATTCGGGGGCAGAAGGTAATTTTATGGACTCAGAACTGGCTCATCATCTTCACATCCCGGTATTCCGTCGGGGAACGCCAGGAGGCGTTCCTAGGGGGGGGGGGTACTGTCACGGTTCATGAATTCACTGTCTCTCTCTCGTCTAACGTGCTGTTGTGTGTGTGTGTGTGTGTCTGTGGGCGTGGTCACTGATCATCAGTGATCAGTAGCGCCAGCTGGTTTCAATTGTATGTCTCTATATAAGCTCTGTAACTGGTGTCTCATGTTGTCAGATCGTTGTGGTTTCCCGGTGTGTTTCCCGTGCCTGTTCCTGTGTTCCCTGTGCCGTTTTGGATCTTCCTGTCTTCGTCGTGTCTTCCTGGATTACCTGCACTCTTCTCTAGATCATCGAGCACTTCACTAGGGATCACCACAGGATTACTGCACCAGCACCAGTTGCCCACCGAGGTCCCTGCGTCACTATTCCACCAGCGTCTGTGTCCGTCCACCTGTCCCGCTGTGTTGGCGTTCATCTGTGTGCTGTGTTTCTGACCATCTGTGTGTTTTCAATAAAGAGCGTTGTTGCATATACATCCTGTCTGTCATCCGTTACACGGAGAGCGCGCACTATTCAAACGCAAATGAATGAGGCAATCCGCGCAATCCTGTGAACGCCCCCATATCAGCTTGAGAAACACAAGTTTATTCAGATCATTACTTGTTTACACCGTCTCGTAGCGCTGTGAGGAATAACAATAATGAAAAAAGTACCTCAGAAGTGCGGGTATATCGAGGAGCGAGCTGAGGAATACTGTAAGTTTTTTTTTCTCTTCTCACGTGAATCGGGTTTCTGTTTTTGATGAATGAACGGCAGAGATGCGCGCTGTTTACAAAGCTCGCAAAAAGACAGTTTAAATTTAAATTGTGTCTCTGTGTGAATGAATGATGATGTTTTAGCAAACTGTATTGCCAAACTGAGTTGAGTAAAAATCGACAGAAATATGTTGAAATAAAATGTAGGCTATTTGTATAAGCAACATTTTAAACTGAAAATTAACATTTATATGCCCTAATATTTCATAAAAACAACGTTACAGTCAGGCGTTTCTGTTTGTGTATGAATGTTTCGGTTTTAGCAAACTGTATTGCTACACTCAGTAAATATCGACTAAAATATGTTGAAATAAAATGTATTTGTATAAGCAACGTATTAAACTGCAAATTAACATTTATATTTCTTATAATAAAAATGAAAGACCTATGTTAATAAGCTTTCAAATAAGTTTGCCAATATTTGCTTATGTTAAATATAATATGTTTTGTCAAAAATAAAGTTATCAAATAATCAATTAAATCCTTAACTTTGAAATATGAATGATAAAATGTATACTTTAGTTTTTACAAAGAAAGATTACACTTGAATTGTTGTAATTGTAGGCTAACCTTTTTAATAAAAAAATATATTTACAAGGTAGATGTAAACAAACTATTAAAAGGTAAATATAATCCTTTTCTTTAAATAACTTTTATTGTGTTTTATTATTGACAAATTTGGGGAGAGGATAAATATTCCAAAACTGAAAATACAGTATGAGAATTAACTGCACAATTGCTAGACATGTTTTACTTGGATATTATAGGCCAAATTGCAAGCACAATATGTGGAAAAATAAAAAAGAATTGAGATGCTTCCAACTGTTGCTCTTGCATTCTTGTGGCTCAGTGACTCACCTGAATGAATGGCTAATTAAGTATGCAGGCCCCATTGTCTCCTCAGGTGTGAACCACTATATATGCATGACCGTTGACGCCCACTCCGCATATGGCCTTTCCAAACAGAAAGTGCTTTGCAAAATTCAAATCAATGTATTGTGTTATGTGAATGATAAGGCAGGGTGATTTTCACTTCATTTTGAAGAAAAAACACTAGGCAATGAAATCTTTTAGACAAAAGTCTTATTGGCACATATTTAGAATGTGTTTTATGGCCTTATTTCAGAAACTTTTTTTTTTTTTTCAATAACCATGCATAAACATTATTCTCTCAAAAATGCAGACATGTACATTCTTGTTGCTCACATTTCATGGTAGCCCTGATTGTGCTAATTTAAAAAAAAAAAAAAAAATGTTTTGCCATTAATATGTTTATAAGCAACTGAAAAAAAAGCAAAAATGTCAGGGCATGTCAGGACATCTCAAGGACCCCAAAAACACCTTAGACCCCAGAGGGTTAATACCAAAAGGGAAGTGACATCATCTTGCGTTGCTAAGGATACTGATGCGACAGATCAGCATAATTTAAAGAGACAATAACATGTAGTAACAGAATTGACACAGGATTTATGGATTGGTATTTTTCAACCATAAAAGTTACTTTTAAACAAATTAATTTAGCATAATTTGGAAACTGTCACCAATAATAATTTATAAACAAAATAATTAAAACCCCAACCTGAAATTTGTAATTTAAAACATGTTTAATGCATATTTTACCCTTGTTTGAAAAAAGTACCACCCACTAAGGACAGTATGATATCATGACTTTCAGCATCATGAAATAGCTTTTAAAATAAAATATTTTCTAGTTTTACACTCTAACATTTTGTGACTCTTAAAAAGATTTAAAAAAAAATTAAAATGTGTTTTTGGAGTAAAATTTTGGTAAAGCTGTTAAAAATAAATGGCTTCGGACTTCAAATGTATCTCCAATTAAAGAATCACCCGTACGTCAACAGATGACAAGCAGCATAATAACGGAACAAAATCATTTAAAACAAGAGCCAGAGAAAATACATTACATTGTATTGACATTTTAATATAGAATCAACACAGAAAAAAAATATGTGTGAAATGAGATGCTAGTAACACTTTCGCGGATATTCCGTATCATAACAAGCAAAGTGTCTCAACTGAAAAAAAGCAACACTGGTAAAACGCTCTCAAGCGCCCACAGCTAGGCGTTTTCAGCAGAGCGCCTAGCGTTTTCAGCTGGCTAAAAACGCTTTGGTGGACACATGGCCCTATACTTCGTTCTACGTCACGACGCTTCCTACGCTACGTCCTACGTCATACACCGCCATCCATCTCCCATGAACGCGCATCGACCGTTGCCGGAAGCAAGACATTTTCATTTATAAAGTTTTAAATATGTATATTTTTTACGACAAAACCACACGGATTACCCTCAGAAGGCCTTCGTTTATCCCCCTGGAGCCGGATGGATTACTTTTGTGAAGGATGCATGCACATTTTGGGACTTGAAGGAGGTGGACCCCATAGCTTCACATTATAACCACTGAAAGATCTAAGACATTTTCTAAAATAACTGAAAATGTGTTCATCTGAAAAATGATTGACATATGCATCTTGAACGGCTTGAGGGTGAGTAAATCATGGGTTAAATATAATTTTTGGCCGAACTATCCCTTTAAACGGGTGAGCGAGCGTGCAACAGTGTCAGTGTGTATCTGTCAAAATAGTCAGCGAGATGGAGAAGAAACGCAAGGAATGTGCAGAGAAATAGCATGAAACAATAGAAACAGGCCCTTAAAGCAGACACTTTATGTGTCAAAATATATGTTTTCTGACCTTCATCAGCTCCTGTGGCAGATGATGATAGTGAGGAGGATCAGGAGAGAGATGAGAAAGTGTAGAGCCTGCGGTAAGCAGAACTACTTTCAAACACTTAGGCTATGTCATGAGTGTAGGAACCCATAACCCAGTTACAGATTAATTTCACATCTGCATAGTTGACGATTACCGCAACTAGAAATTTAATGAGACGTTTGTAAACCATATTTTCTGCCAAAATAAAAGCTTGATGCAGTTTGCGTCAAAATAAAAGATCATGTCCTTATCTCTTTCAAGTATAGAAATAGGTACAGAACTAATTATGAAAGTGTCCTTTATTTTTTAGTGCATTTGTTTTACAAAATATGGCTACTACTGTCATTGGATTAATATTATAAATATTGTTATGTAGTAGGTGTCATGTAAATAGACAGACACTGTAACTAAAAGAGATTTGAATTTTTCTTTGTTTAATTTGCACACTGAATATGGGTTGGAGCTTTTAATTTTGAACTCTCAAAGTGCACCAGATTGATGAATTTAACATGAAAATCCACAAAATTTTCTTACGGGGGAGCCTGCCCCCAACCCCCCCTTGAAGGACCGAGGTCACCCACCACAGTTTTACAAAAAATCCTGTGAGAAACACTGGTATTTCTATGCCAATGCAGCTTATAGCTTGTTTTTTGGATTCATCAGTGTGGAGTATAGTTCAACTGTATTAATAAATGTCAAATTTTTACTTATTTCATCTGTTAACTCTCACTCGTTCCTATACTCACTCATTACATGGCATTAGTGGTTTTAAGGAATAGGAGTATGCATATATTTAAGGGCGTGAAAGGGTGGGTGGTGTTTATGATCATATAGTGGACCAGTCTAGGCCAAAATGCCGGGGCCGATTTTTTGTCCCAGTCCAGACCTGCCAAGGGAGCACGGTCGACCTTGCTGCTAGTAGCCAAAGCAATGGTTTCCACTAACCAGTGAGAAATGGTTTCCACTAACCAGTGAGACAACCTTTGCTTGGAGAGAGCCTTTCCCTTTAGCTTCCCACCATAACAGACAAAGAGCTGGTCTGAGGTCCTGAACACTGCGTTCTGTCTACGTAAGCACGGAGGGCGCGTGCTGGACAGAGCAGTGCCAAGGCTGGGTCTTCTTCCTCCGAGGGCAGCACTTGCAGGTTCACCACCTGGCCTCGAAGGGGTGTGGTGGGAACCTTGGGCACATATCCAGTTCTCCTCACTCCTCTCAGGAACCTGATGATCAGGTCGTGCTTTCCCAGAGACTTACCTTCAACTGCATCGTGATGTGCGGCAATAGCGGCAACATACACTTTCAGGGTGGAGGAAGACAGCCTTCGCTCCAACCCTTCTTGCAGGAAGGAAAGCACGACACTGATCGGGCATTTCGTGGGGTCTTCACGACGGGAAGAACACCAGTTGACGAAGAGGTTCCACTTCAACACATAGGCATGTCTCGTGGACGAGCTCGTCGGTTGCACATTTCAGGTCTCCTGGAATGTAAATTGCTCGACGCGACCTCAGATGCTTCTGACTTCATATTAGGAGGTGGCGGGCGAGTTGAGACACACGGCGGGAGTATTGTCGCGGTATAGTCTGATCGGACTAGTACGTGCTGGTTCTTGAGCAATGCACGGAAGCGGTGCAGAGCCAGACGCAACTGCCAGCAACTCGAGGCAATTGACATGCCAAAGGTGCTGGGGTCCTGTCCAGGAGCCCGCAGCAGCATGTCCATTGCACATGGCGCCCCAGCCCATGGTGGAGGCATCTGTCGATACAACAACATGCCTGGAAACTCGTTCTAAGGGCACTCCAGCCCATACAAAGCTGAAGTTCGTCCACAGGGTGAAGGTCTGATGGCAGGTCGGAGTCACTGGAACTCGGAGCGTGCCGTGTTGCCATGCCCACCTCAGGACTAGATCGCGAAGCCAAAGCTGAAGCGGTCTCATATGAAGCAATCCGAGTGGTTTCAGTGGAACCACACTCTTCGTCAGCACTCTTCATCAGCAGTGACTGCGCATGCTCAATGCTGCGCGCACATGGCAACCGAGTCGATTTCCATACTGAGAAAAAAGATCCTCTGCATGGGGCAGAGTTTGCTCTTCTCCCAGTTGACCCGAAGGCCCAGACGAGCTAGGTGCTGGAGCACAAAGTCCCTGTATTCGCAAACCTGATCTCGAGAGTGAGCTAGGATCAGCCAGTCGTTGAGATAGTTCAGGATGCAAACCCAATTTTCCCGTAGAGGAACAAGGGCTGCCTCGACGACTTTCGTGAAGACACGAGGTGACAGGGCTAGCCCGAATAGGAGAACCGCATACTGGTCTGCCCGCCCCCCGAAAGCAAACCGTAGGTATTGTCTGTGTCGAGGTAGAATGGAGACATGGAAGTAGGCGTCCTTCAGGTCGATCGCTGCAAACCAATCCTCTGGCCTCACAGATAGAAAATGCGTTTGGCCGTGGCATCCTGAACGGCAGCCTGTGAAGGGAGGGGTTCAGGACGCGGAGGTCCAGGATTGGCCATAACCCACCGGATTTCTTCGGGACAATGAAGTAGAGGCTGTAAAGCCCGGACCTCATTTCGGCTGGAGGGACAGTATCGATCGCACCCTTCGCTAGTAGGGTGACAACCTCTGCTCTCATGATAGGGGCATTGCCACCGACCATAGTGAAGCGGCCTCCCCTGAAGCGGGAAGGAGACTGTGCAAACTGAATCGCATAGCCGAGCCTGATGGTTCGGGCGACCCAGCGGAACAGGTTGGGAGCTCTAGCCAGGCTCCCAAGAACTGTGCCAGCAGGATCATGCTAACCACAGATGTACCCTCGGTGGTGCAGCGAAGCAGAATGACCGCCTCGGACGTGGGTGGCATAGCGGCCCGGTGTGAGGGCACGGTCATTAGCCACGTCCTGCCAGAGGAGGCCAGGGAAGGACCAGCGTTCCACGGGGCGTGCTCTGGCAGGGGTCTGGCGACAGAGGGGGACGAGAGTGGCGAGGCTCGTGTGTCCTGTCATCTACAGCCTCTTGGAGCTCGGAGGAAGGGGCATCAGTTCTTGAAATGAGATTCTTGCCCGGCCCTCCACCGGGGGAACAAGTGGCCCTGCTACCAGCTCCTGAGAAGAACTGAGCCCTAACTCCAAGCTGCCCATCTCGAGAGTGCTGCTTAGCCAGGGAAGGACCAGCGTTCCACGGCGGCCTGGTCTGACATAACTCCCGGCTTAGCACTGCCTTGAAGGCGAAGGCGACACACAGCACTGCATGCCTGTGCCACGATAGTGACAGAGAACATACAGCCCATGATTGCCACGCGATCGAGTGCAGCAAAGGCAGAGGACGCCTGCGGGCCGCGATAAGTCACGGGGACTCTCACGAGCCGGAGGCATCCTGATGCACGTACGGGAAAAAGGTACTGGGGACAAGTGCTGTAGAGCAACACGTGCCCAGGAACCAATCATCAAGCCTACAGCGCTCAGGGGAGGGCGGCGCCACTCCAAGCGATGCTTTCTGCTACCCGGGAAAGCATGGCCATCAGCTCTGGATCTGACTCGACTAACGCTGACACTCCCAAGGGAGGCAACGCAGTCAAATTTCCAGAGGAAGAGTGACATGACATCTGCTGGAGCCCCGAATGAAAACACTGGGTCCCCGAGAGGAACCAGGCACATACGGAAGCCCCACGGTTTGCGATGTGGGGGTGGGTGTGGCCTGAGGAAAGCTTGTAGGTATTATGCCACACCATAACCCTCAGATCACCCTGGCCACCAGCCAAAGTATTCCCTCTCGAGGAAGAGATAGATTGGGGTGTGGCAGAGGGGACTCTCACACGGAGATCATTGAGTCTCGATCAATAAACATGGCGATGGTCATGTTCCCGCAATGAAATGCATGACTCATCCACGAGCGCTGCCGAGCGTGATTAAGCCCAACACGTGAAACAGTGCTCATGACCGTTAGGCAGATGAATCACGCACCCACATCCAGTAAATACACAGGCAGGCCATCTTGAAAAAGACGTGTCGCACAGCTCTTTTAGAGAGAGGAAAAAGCTCAGTAGAGTGCTGAAGCACCCAGGGAGAAACACACACACTGTCAGCAGATCACTGCACAGATCAGCAGCAGGCAATGCGATCTCGCTGGAACGCATCATCACACCAACACACTGAAGAGCCGCTCGTCTCTTAGAGTGAAGATGATTTAGAATGGTTTGTAGGAGTGAAGAGAACTCTCTTCATCACTGACGTAACTCGTAGTGACCACGAAAGGGAACTTTTATTTTCTCACCCATAAACAATATATATTTTTATTAGAATGAAAATAATTTAGTGCCCCATACATGGGAATGGGATTAAACGTAAAACGCCTTAATCTTACGGCCTAGTAGTCTACTTGTTCTGAGCAGGTGTTGTCAGTGAACAGGCTGTAAAAATGTTGGCTAAGTTACAGACACTCATGAAAAACTGATGCTAATTATCTGGGAAACATTCTCTAACAGCAGTCAAGTTGTCATTGTTTGTGTTAAAACAAGTTGTGAATTTGTTGGAACATTAAAACAGGAGATCATGACTTCTGTGCTCAAAGTGATGCTCGGAGCTCCAGTGGTTTCCTCTGAGGGTGAGCTACACTTTCGGAAGATGTTGTAGCAGAATCACATGAACAATTCCAGGATATGCTTTTTTCATTGGTTGTTCCATTAAATCTTACCCAGATACAATAGTGCTATTTCACTCTAAAATAGCAGAAACAATAGTGCTATTTCACTCTAAAGGGTTCACTCTAAGCATGGCGAGTCCGCTTTTAGCTACTATGCCAGCCGCAGCTGGAACCAGCTTCCAGAGGAGATCAGATGTGCTCCTACAGTAGTCACATTCAAATCCAGACTCAAAACACATCTGTTTAGCTGTGCATTTACTGAATGAGCACTGTGCCAATGTTCGTCCGAATGTACTGTACTGTATTTTATTTTTTATTTTTCTAAACTGTTTTAATTATTCTTATTTCGTTTTATTATTTTTAATTTCTTCTATGTAAAGCACTTTGAATTGCCATTGTGTATGAAATGTGCTATATAAATAAACTTGCCTTGCCTTGACTATTTACTGATTGGCTATTGTGTAGCCCCTTTCTTTCTTTTTTTATTGGCTGATAATTGGCATGCTAAGACTAAGAGCTCCAGGGGAGACGCGCTTGATTCCTGCCGGTTACATAGTGCACGGAGCCCGGGAAGTCACCTGTGTGAGAAAAAAAGAAAAATTTGTGGCGACAGTTTTGCAATCTTTCCGCTCAGTTTATAAACCGTACTCACAAATTCTCAAACTGTTCCCTTGGTTTAGCAAATCGTGCTCATGGATTAATAAACCGTACCCACAAGTTTCTAATCCGCGCTCTCAGATTTGTAAACCGTGCCTTCAGTTTTTGCAATCTGTACCCACAAATTCATAAACCATGGCCACGCTTTCGCAATCTGTTCCTACATACAGGTTTGTAACTGTACTCACGGATTTGTGGCTCCCCCTCATTTTAGAAGAATACCAGGAGGTACGTTGTTAACGAATCTTATTGTATATTGTTTTATTGTGTATTAAGTGGAATACATCAAATTGTCTTAACTGCGTCTGCATGCTTAAAGTGATTCTCAATTGTAGCGGTTATGGGGTGGAATATGCGATTTAATATGAATGACGTGCATCAAAATCTTTTGTTTATTTGTGATAATCTTAGCACTTTATTGTTATTATTGTCTATTCTGTATTATGACTGATATTTGAAGAATTTACAGAAGACACTTTTGTCCAAAACTTACAAAAAAGGAACAAAGAAATTTGTCAAATATCAGTCATAATACAGATTAGACAATAATAATAATGTGCTAAGATTATCACAAATAAACAAAAGATTTTGATGCACGTCATTCATATTAAATCGTATATTCCACCCCATAGCCAATACAATTGAGAATCACTTTAAGCATGCAGACTCAGATAAGTGTATTTTCACTCTTGGGGTATGACGACAAGACTTAAGCTGTGGTGACACAAATAAAATGGTCAACCCATCTTAAATCCACCCAGAGGCAAACAGAGTGTGCTCTTCACAACTAATGATAACTTAGTAACACTGACTAATAGATTAGATACCTTTGTATATGAAGTGACGTGACAACTGTGTATGTATCGGTCATTTTCCTTGGTAAGTAAAAAATATTTCAGATGTAGTCTTATTATATCAAACTCATGTCGCATAACTGTTCAGTGATCTACAGTATTTCTTGAGTTCTGTCATCGAGTGTAAATAGGAAAAAGATCAAATTCCCATGATAAAATTAAGGAGTAACCTTTCTACAAGAAGAAATAGATAATAAAGAGTGACATAACTAAGAAAACCCTTGTTAATATTGTTTGAACATCAGTATATGAAGAGTTCAGATGCAAAAGCCTCTAAGTGCCAATTTTCTTCAGGTATGAAATTTTCTTCAGGTATGACATTTTCTACAGGTATGATCTACATGTAGCAATGCTTTGAGATAATATGCTGTTAATAGAAAATATGTTTTCTTTAGGTCACAAATGGATAACCTGACATTCAGATACAGTGTACTCTTACTGGACGGACTGCAAGTTACACCTCAGTCCAGCAAGCTCACATTCATTTTTCTGTTGATAGCTTATGTCTTTGTGATGGTGTCTAACATTGGGATTTTGATTCAGATCTCAGCAGAAAAAGGTTTACACCAGCCTATGCACATTCTTTTCTGTCACTTGCCAGTGAGTGATATTATGGGAACAACTGTTGTCATACCACGTTTACTGAAGGACTTATTAACAGACCCCTCTGAGCGCTACATCACATATGTGGAGTGTGTTTTCCAAGCTTTTTTTGCACATTTATATGGAACAACATCCCATACTATTCTAATGATCATGGCCTTTGACAGATATGTGGCCATATGCAATCCACTGCGATATCCAAATATAATGAGCAATCAAATGATAGTTAAACTGTCAGCAGGAGCCTGGGGTGCTGCAGTAGTTCCGGTGGGAATTCTGATCGGCCTCAGTGTGCGTCTGTCTCACTGCAGATCATTTATTACAAACCACTCTTGTGACAACGCTTCCAGGGCCGTGCACAGACATTTTAAGGGGCAGTGGCCTAAACCAAAAAAGGGGCACTATTTTTGGGGGGGTTGGCACACTACAAAGTGTAAAAAAAAAATCGGCCCTGGCATTTTGTTCCAGACTAGCCCACTATATGATCATAAACTCCAATTCCTTAAAACTACTAATGCCATGTTATGAGTCATGAGTTATATAGGAACAAGTGAGAGTTAACAGATGAAATAAGTAAAAATTTGATATTTATTAATACAGCGATGAATCCTAAAACAAGCAATAAGCTGCACTGGCATATTAAATACCATTGTTTCTTACAGGATTTTTGGTAAAACTGCGGTGGGTGGACCTCGGGTCCTCTAGGGGGGTTCGGGGGCATGCCCCCCCGTAAGAAAATTTTGTGCATTTTAATGTTAAATTCATCAATCTGGTGCACTTTGAGAGTTCAAAATTAAAAGCTCCAACCCATATTCAATGTGCAATTTAAACGAAAATTTCAAAACTCTTTTAGTTACAGTGTCTATTTACGTTACACCTATAATAGTTATAATATTAATCACATGACAGTAATAGCCATATTTTGTAAAACAATAAAGGAAACTTTCATAATTAGTTTTGTACCAATTTCTATACTTGGGCCTTTGATCTACGTGTTTCATGGACTGGTCTGTCAGAAGAAAAAAAAAAACCTAACACTGACTTTTTCTGATGCATACACTGGCACAAACCCAGCACAGACAATTAAGCAAAACAAAACGAATGGGCCGCCGATGTACAAATTTTATGGGCCGTGAAAAAGAAAAATAATGTATGAGTATGAGATGTATCGGCCCAAAAAGCACGTCGGCCCACCTGGAAAGTGTGCGGTATGTCCGATGGCCAGTCCAGCCCTGGTTGTACAAGTTGTTAGCACTCGTGAACTGTCGTATACTGTGAGTGATGCTGCGGAGCGAGCGGGAAAACCTGGAGCAGATTAGCGGAATCAGCGAAATGCTTTGAGCGGAGCGGTGGGGGGTGGGGAAGAGGGGCACCTCAGTCGATGAGGGCAGAGGGGCAGTGGCTCTAGCCACCGGGCCACCCCCCTGTGCACGGCCCTGAACGCTTCACTATTTAAACTGTCCTGTGAAAACACAGTGGTTTATAATATATATGGATTAACTTTTACTGTTGTTTTATTCACCTCCTCAATGGGGTGGGTGTTATTGACATATCTCAGAATAGCAATGGTATGTATAAAAAGCAAAAACAAAGCAACCAACACCAAAGCAATAAAAACCTGCAGCACTCATTTGGCTGTTTATGTAATCTTGATGGTCTTTGGTTTTGTCCCAATTTTTCTCCATCGTTTTTCTGAGTATGCTGAGAGTAGGAAGTTTGGGAGTGTAATATTTCATGTTATACCACCAGGTTTGAATCCCATAATATATGGTTTACAAGTCAAGGAAATAAGACAACGAATGTTAAAACTTTGCAGAAAAACAGTTAATTCTAGCTGATTTTCATTTATTTACAAATTTATTTATATAATAAAGCAGCCACTATGATGTGAACATTTTCTTTGAGTGCAAATTTGAAATACTTCAATATGTATTTTAATTTCTTCCTAAGGATTTCCTGCGTGT
The DNA here is from genome assembly GCF_964197995.2 of Scardinius erythrophthalmus. NCBI lineage: Eukaryota > Metazoa > Chordata > Actinopteri > Cypriniformes > Leuciscidae > Scardinius > Scardinius erythrophthalmus. The sequence goes on along the minus strand of NC_138237.1, from coordinate 24,841,995 downwards.
ATAGCAGACAAAGCAGGCAACATGTATAGACATGTATAACATAAATATGTGATAACAGACAGCATAAAGCATAAAGCATGAAGGCATAATTTGCAGCTGGTGTACATTAAATAAATATGAATAAATACTGTTAATTTGTTATTTTCACCATTTCAAGAGTATGATATAATTACTTTATATGATAACGAGGATGTATTAAGCAATATGGTTATAAATAAAAAAGTAGAGTGAAGAAAATGGAATAAAGCAGGCAATATTTGCGCATCAGCATTTGCACATGCAGAGAAAGCAAGAATATTTTAAGCTTCTTTGAGATTAGTTTGAGCCAGCCTTAGATTGTTAGTATAACAAAATTCTCAACTCCCCAAGTGTTTCTCAGATTGTAAAATGGGTACTTCACCCTTCATCCTTTCCGTTGTGATTATACAAAATCAGTAGATAGTATTGCTATCTTCTTGCTATCTATAAGTTACATTCAACATAAGCTACGGTAATCCTTTGGATAATTTCAGTTGGATGGCGTACTATACATAAACAATTCTCCATCAGAAACTGAGGTTTATTAATCTGGAATGTATCCTTTAATATTGGTTAATATGTATTTTAGTTTGTCCTTATTCTTTGTCATTTAATTCATATCTAGTTCAGTCATGAAACTCTAGTTGGCACAAACTGATATGCCCTTTAACATGAAATCTACTAGCAATCAGATAATTTACCAAACAGTTGTTTTTCAGATGGTCTGTTGTCACTGTTGCACAGCAGTTTCCTGTCTGCGGATTGCGTTTGCTCCATATAGCTTTGTTTTTAATCTCTAATCTTTACTTTCCTTGCTGTTTGAATTGCTTAATATAATTTAATCATCAAAAAATATCTGATATTATCTAATATTGTCTGTCACTTTAATCTGACATAGCTAGCTTTAATCTAAATCATTATCGCTAGCACAATGTGCTAACATTTTTCTAGCCAGTTAACCTGCCATCTGTGCTTGCCTTGTCTTTTTTCTCTCGTGCGCTTGCGCCATTTACGAGTCCATCAAACAACTGTGGTGAGTCGGATCAGACAACAAACAAGGTGAGTCGCAGGGCCGTGCACAGACCTTTTGATGGGCATGTGTTGAAACTGAAAAAGGGCACTACCTCCCTTTTCTTATATTAAGATTATTTAGTAAGCCTACATAAAAAGAAGAAATGGTCACACCTTAACGACAAATTCAATAACACAAAATAATAGTCTCAAAACCTTTAGATTTATTCACTATAAATAATAACTATAATAATGATCAAGCGTAGCATCAGTTCTGGCAGGTCACGTTAGTCAAGCTCGCATCAGCTGACTCTCAGCTGATCCACGTCTACCTATAGACCTTATGTAGCCCTGCCCCTTTTCAGCGCTGCGCTCATTGTTTTTTGTCTTCCGGTCTGTATTTTCACAGCTATCTTGCGTATTTATGAATGAACGGCTCATTTTAAAATCTTCCTGGTCTACTGAGATTTGTAAAGGCATCTGCTTTAAACATTACAATCCTCATGATAACTTTCGTTAACTTTACATTAAGTAAATCCACTTCAAAATTGAATCACTCCTGGACAGCAATGCCATAGAAATATACAGAGCGGCCACAAAAACAGAAGTTCAAAGACAATATTCTAAAGATGGCTGCACCCTCGGGAATCGGAAATTTAGCGAGAGGAATTCGTTCCTCACAAGGATTTCATCTCAGAATAATTTAAATTTGTGAGCTTGAACATGAGATTTGCTTCATTGGTCATAAACTGCCTGATTGAAAGTGACCTCAGTCTACATTGCTGCTCGCATCGCTGCATTATTGATGCAGGACTCGACGTTATTCACTCTCCATTCATCTGAAAGTCTTCATGAAGCTAAGTTCCTTTTGGTCATTGCTAAAAGGTATCAAGGGTATTGGCAACATGCTTGTGGATTGGGCTTAAAAATTCATGGTGCAAACAGAATAATTTCTGCTGTGGCACTGCTCTAAAAAACATAGTAAACAGTCACTATTCAGTTGAGTCACTTTTTCGGACAAGAGTGGTCTATCTATTTTTTGGAAACATGCTCGTTCTTTATTCTATCCAATTATTGCAACATGCTGTGTTCACCCTCTGGGGTCTGGGCTGTTTTTGGGGCCCTTGAGATGTTCTGAAATGCCCTGACATTTGTGCTTTTTTTAGTTGCTTATAAACGTATTAACGGCAAAAAAAAAAATTACACACTATTTAGCACAAACAGGGCTACCATAATATGTGAGCCACAAGAATGTCTGCATTTTTGAGAGAAAGGCAATATGCGGAGTGGGTGTCAGCGATCATGCATATTTAGTGGTTCACACCTGAGGAGACAGTGGGGCCTGCATACTTAATTAGCTATTCATTCAGGTGAGTCACTGAGCCACAAGAATGCAAGAGCAACAGTTGGAAGCATCTCAATTCTTTTTTATTTTTCCACATATTGTGCTTGCAATTTGGCCTATAATATCCCAGGAATACATGTCTAGTAATTGTGCAGTTAATTCTCATACTGTATTTTCAGTTTTGGAATATTTATCCTCTCCACAAATTTGTCACTAATAAAACACAATAAAAAATATTTAAAGAAAAGGCTTATATTTACCTTTTAATAGTTTGTTTACATCTACCTTGTAAATATATATTTTTTTATTAAAAAGGTTACAATTACAACAACAATTCAAGTGTAATCTTTCTTTGTAAAAACTAAAGTATACATTTTATCATACATATTTCAAAGTTAAGGATTTGATTGATTATTTGATAACTTTATTCTTGACAAAACACTATATTTAACATGAGCAAATATTGGCAAACAAAAGCTTATTTGAGGTGGCAGATACTAATCAACGAAATGTTGTCTTTCATATGTCTGTAACATAGGTCTTTCATTTTTATTATAATAAATATAAATGTTAATTTGCAGTTTAATACGTTGCTTATACAAATACATTTTATTTCAACATATTTCAGTCGATTTTTACTCAGTATAGCAATACAGTTTGCTAAAACTGAAACATTCGTTCACAAACAGAAACGCCTGACTGTAACGTTGTTTTTATGAAATATTAGGGCATATAAATGTTAATTTTCAGTTTAATACGTTGCTTATACAAATAGCCTACATTTTATTTCAACATATTTCTGTCGATTTTTACTCAACTTAGTATAGCAATACAGTTTGCTAAAACATCATCATTCATTCACACAGAGACGCAATTTAAATTTAAACTGTCTTTTTGCGAGCTGTGATAAACAGTGCGCATCTCTGCCATTCATTAATTCACAGAAACGCGATTAACTTGAGAAGGAAAAAATTTACTACATATTCGGATCCTCTCTCCTGCAATACCCGCACTCTGAGGTAGATCCATTATTATTATTTCTCACAGCACTGCCAGATGGTGTAAACACATAGTAGGCTACAATGATATGATTAAACTTGTGTTTTCTTGAGCTGATATGGGGACGTTCACAGGTTTGCTTGGATTGCCTCAGACATTTGCGTTTGCATAGCACGCGCTCTCCGTGTGCGGAGTCACATTACATTTGAATTAGCTCTAATTAGCTCGACTGGAATTGCTCTCTTTTAATACAGATTTCACAAAATGAGAATATTTGTTTTTTATATAAATTACCTCATTTAAAAGAAGATAATTCAAGCTTAATGCCTGTGTGTCTGTATGCCTGTCTGCCTCGCTGCCTGCTGTGAGTGTGTTTGTTTGCTTCGGTGCTGTAAGCTCCGTCTTAGCCTTATATTTCTTTGTTTTGAACCATCATTTTACTACCATTTCTAGTTGTTTATACTACTACATTTTACCCAACATCTCAGATTAACCTGACATCGCTAGCTTTTGTTATTAGTACTGCTAGCACAAAACGCTAGTAATTCGCTAGCCTGTTAACGCGCCACCCGTGCGCTCAGCTATTTTTATTTATTTATTTTTCTCTCGCGCGTCCGCGCCTTTGATTTCATAAAAAGCTCAGGTGAGTAAGAATCAGTCAACAAACACGGTGAGTAATGTCTTGTCCTGTTATTGTCACCTGCACTTCATGTCACTTGTTTAGCATAGCCTACTCTGTTGGCAATATAGGATTTATATGTGATAAATGTAAGGAGACAGTTAGGTTGACAGAGAAGATTTCAGAATTAGAAACACGCATCCAAACTTTAATTGAGGATAGTAAGAGTGCTAGTGCTTTAGATGTTTTGGATGCGCATAGCATAGTGAACACTTTACATGAGTCGGTTCTGGCTGAAGTAGAGCCTGTGCAGCCGGGCAAATGGGTGACAGTGAGGGATCGCTCTAGTCGCGGATCTAAAAAACACTCTTCCGTTCCGATTACCATAACAAATCGATTTGCCCCGCTCAGTGAAAAACCCACTGAGAATGATTGTGCCCTAGTTATTGGTGATTCTATTACACGGAACGTGAAAATAGAGACACCAACCACCATAGTCACATGTTTGCCGGGAGCCAGAGTGCCTGACATCAAAGCAAAAAAAGTGCTGGCTAATGCTAATCGTAAATTCTCTAAGATTATTATTCATGTCGGCACTAATGATGTTCGACTCCGCCAGTCGGAGATCACCAAAATTAATATTAAAGAGGTGTGTGAACTTGCAAGGACGATGTCAAGGACTGTAATTTGCTCTGGCCCCCTTCCTGTTCGCAGGAGTGATGAGATAGTTAGTAGATTGTGTTCGCTTAACGGTTGGCTGTCTAGGTGGTGTCCGCTTAATAATATAGAATTCATAGACAATTGGAAAAGTTTTTGGGGCAAACCTGACCTGTTGAAATGAGATGGTATTCATCCCTCCTGGGATGGTGCTGCTCTTCTCTCTAGTAATATGGCTCATAGTCTTAGAGCTCAAACATGACAATCTGGGGCTCAGGTCAGGAAGCAGACAGACTGGCTTAACCGACCGTCTGCTAGCGGCCTCGCGTCACCAAGGTCAGAAAAATCCTATCACATAGAGCCTCTTTCACCTAGCTATCGTCATGTAGAGACTGTGTCTGTTCCCCGAATTTGGAAATCCAAAAATCGTTTAAACCCATCTAAGGTTAAAAATTTAATTGATGTTTAACAAATAAAAAACAGCTATATTACAGATGAGCAAATTCTAAAGCTTGGGTTGCTGAATATTCGATCGCTTACTTCAAAAGCACTCGTTGTTAACGATATGATTTCAGATAATAACCTAGATGTGCTGTGTTTGACAGAAACCTGGCTAAAACCCCGCAAGATTACTGTTATAAACATGAGCCTTGTCTGAAACGCAAAGGGGGTGGAGTTGCTGTAATTTATAGTAATAGTTTCAAAACCACTAAGAAATCAAGTTTTAAATATAATTATTTTGAAGCATTGGTTCTTAATGTAAAAATATATAGTGTAAACGATAAATCACGCTTGAGATTTGTGCTGGCTACTGTATACAGGCCACCAGGGCACCATACAGACTTTATCAAAGAATTTGCGGACTTTAGGGCTGCAACAAACGATTATTTTGATAATCGATTAATCTAACGATTATTAGAACGATTAATCGACTAATCGTCGATTATTTCGCCGACTAATCAGTAAGTTTGGAACGATTATTCAGCCTTTTCAATTAGTTAAAACACTGAGTTATACATATTCTAACTATAATATAAAAAAAGAAAATCACTTCAGCTTTTGAAATGGTTGGTTTAATGAACTTTGAGCCAACTAAACAGGTCATTCTCTTTAAGTTTTCAGATTTCTGTCCAACTCAAATCACACACAAATGCAAAAAGCATTGGTTAAATATTCGGTTCTCTTTCAATAGAAAAAAATAAACAAAAAAAATTATCAGCTGCATTACAGACAAACTTAAACTGCAAACAATTATTATAAGAACACAATTGAAAAAAAATTGACAGCTGAGCTGACAGAGACATTCTCATTCACCTTTTAATTTACCGTATAAAAAAATAACTGACATGATATTCTTCATAACATCTCTTTTTGTAAGTCTTCATGAATATGGAACAAAATACAGGCAAGTGATAAGACTGTAATAACTAATAGTTACAATAATAAAAACAGCCCTGACTCCTAAGCTCGATCAAGCTTTATTCTATGCAAAAAATAATCATCACATTACTGTAATTATATTATTATTGTTAATATTATTGCCATTATTAGTAGTATTGCATTCTCTAAAAAGAGATTTACTGCTAACGTTAGTTATTTACGTTAGCTCCAGCTGGAGAACATTCACCTCTCACCGGCTCGTCTCGTGCCGGGTTTTTCCTCTTTAAGTGCTTTAACATGCATGTTGTGCTCCCGTGAAAAGCAAGTTACGCCTTGCATGTATTGCACACGACAGCATTCTTGGTTTGAAGCTTTGTGAAACTTTCACACACCTAGCTAGTTCGGATTCGTTTTCACTCCGTCATAATTCGCGCTGTGTTTTCTTCTACCGCAATAGCATTTGTAACGGCTGCATTACACTCTAGCGCTACAGCGCCGTAGCGGTCAAATCGCGATATTGCAGGCCCTTACATTAGGTCACGTGGGATCAAACGACTACTCGACAACAAAGATATTTGTCGACAATTTTTTATTGTCGACGTTGTCGACAATGTCGACTAATCGTTTCAGCCCTAGCGGACTTTCTATCAGAATTAATATTGACTGCAGATAAAGTACTAATTGTTGGTGATTTTAATATACACATCGATAATGAAAAAGATGCATTGGGATTGGCATTTAAAGACATTGTAAATTCAATTGGAGTTAGACAACACGTGTCAGAACCTACTCATCGTCGTAATCATACTCTAGATCTAATATTATCACACGGAATAGATGTTGATGCCGTTGAAATTCTGCAGCAGAGCGATGACATCTCAGATCATTACCTAGTCTCGTGTAATTTGCATTTAGCCAAGGCTGCAAAGCCGACTCCGTGTTTCAAATATGTGAGACCTATCACTTCTGCTACTAAATATTGCTTTATTAATAATCTTCCTGATCAGTTTCATCATCTCAGCATCCCAGATAGCTTAGAAGAACTCGATATTACAACATAAACGTTTAACTCTCTCTTTTCCAGCACTTTAGACACAGTTGCTCCGTTGCGCTTAAAGAAGATTAAAGAAAATAGTCAAACGCCGTGGTACAACGAGCACACTCAGGCCCTTAAGAGAGCAGCCAGAAAAATGGAGCGCAACTGGAAGAAAACAAAACTAGAGGTATTTCGCATTTCATGGAAAGAGAGCTCGATTGCTTACAGAGAGGCTTTAAAAGCTGCTAGATCTGCTTATTTTTCAACCCTATTAGAAGAAAATAAACATAATCCTAGGTATTTATTTGAAACGGTGGCTAAACTAACGAAAAATAAAGCTTCAAGCACCGAAGTTTCCAAGCAACACAGCAGTAATGACTTTATGAACTTCTTCACTTATAAGATTCATAATATCAGGGACAAAACTATAACTATGCAACTGTCTACTTCAGTATCGCATCAGGCAGTGCATTGTAGTCTCCCTGAGGAAAAAATTTATTCATACGTTGCTATAGGAGAGGAAGAATTTGCTAAACTCATTAAATCATCTAAATCTACAACATGTATGTTAGACCCTATACCAACTAAGCTACTGAAAGAAATACTTCCAGAGGTCCTAGATCCTCTTCTTAATATCATTAATTCGTCTTTGTCTCTAGGATACGTACCAAAAACCTTTAAGCTGGCTATGATTAAACCGCTTGTTAAAAAAACGCAACTTGATCCTACAGAATTAGTGAATTACAGGCCGATCTCGAATCTACCTTTTCTGTCAAAGATACTAGAAAAAGCAGTATCCTCACAAGTGTGTTCCTTTCTTGAAAGAAATGATATCTGCAAGGATTTCCAGTCAGGATTTAGACCGTACCATAGTACCGAGACAGCTCTCGTTAGAGTCACAAATGATTTGCTCTTATCATCCGATCGTGGTTGTATCTCTCTATTAGTGTTACTCGATCTTAGTGCTGCATTTGACACCATTGACCACAAGTTCTTTTAAATAGATTAGAACATCATGTTGGCATTAGTGGAATTGCACTAGCATGGTATAAATCATACTTATCTGACCATTATCAGTTTGTAGCAGTAAATGATGAGATGTCTCATCGATCACAAGTTCAGTATGGCGTACCACAAGGCTCAGTACTAGGACCGCTGCTGTTCACTCTGTACATGCTACCATTAGGAGATATCATTAGGAACCATGGCATTAGCTTTCACTGTTATGCCGATGATACTCAGCTCTATATTTCTTCAAAACCTAACGAAACTTATCAATTCACAAAATTAACGGAATGCATAGCGGATATAAAAAATTGGATGACTCGTAATTTCCTACTTCTAAATTCTGAAAAAACAGAGTTTCTAATTATTGGACAAAAAACTTCCTCACGTAATAACCTAGAATACTGTCTAACACTTGATGGCTGCTCTGTTAAGTCTTCGTCGTTGGTTAGGAACCTTGGTGTGCTCTTTGATACCAATCTTTCATTTGAAAGTCACTTGTCTAGTATCTGTAAAACTGCATTTTTCCATCTTAAAAATATATCTAAATTATGCCATATGCTCTCATTGACAAATGCGGAACAATTAGTTCATGCGCTCATGACCTCAAGACTAGATTATTGTAATGCTCTACTGGGTGGTTGCCCTGCACGCTTAATAAACAAACTACAGCTGGTCCAAAACGCAGCAGCTCGAGTTCTTACTAGAACCAGGAAGTATGACCATATTAGCCCGGTTCTGTCAAAACTGCATTGGCTCCCTATTAAACATCGCATAAACTTTAAAATATTGCTGATCACTTACAAAGCACTAAATGGTTTAGCTCTGCAGTATTTGAGCGAGCTCTTAACGCATTATAGTCCGTCACGTCTATTGCGATCTCAAAATTCCGGCCAGTTACTAATACCTAGAATATCAAAATCGACTGCTGGCGGTAGATCCTTTTCCTATTTAGCACCAAAACTCTGGAACAGTCTTCCTACCATTGTCTGGGAAGCAGACACACTCTGTCAGTTCAAAGCCAGATTAAAGTCACATCTCTTTGACCTAGCTTTCACATAATACATTATAGACTTCTATAATTTAATGTTAGGCTGCATATATTAGGTCAGCCGGAACCGGGAACACTTCCCAAAAATCCTGATGTACTCGTTACATCATGAGAAGAATGGTATCTACGCTAATTTTAGTGTCTGTGTTTATCCCGAGGTTTTCCTGCAGCCTGCCGGATCCAGGCCGTATCCAGATCTGACGAAGGACTTTTGCCTGGACCAATGACAACGCAGTGCTGAAGTGCCAACTAGTCTCTCCCTATGGAGGATCCCACTACCACTATACAGATAAGGCGTTGTCGGGAAAATTCATTTCGCGTTCCTACCCCAAAGCAACAAAATAAAATAAAATTCTTTATCAAAATTTATAAGGAAAGACAAGTACTTTGTTTAGGCTTGGCTTGTAGGGAATTCCTAACCTGCGTATATTCAAACGCACATAACTATAGAACCCATTCTAAATGCGCATGTGAACGCCATCAGCGTTTCTCACAGGTTCACGTTTAAAGTCTGTGTAGAGGGAATCGTGTCGTCTTAGCGGCACAAACTAACTTTAGATGGAAATAACTTAACTCTGCTGTAAAGCCGAAACAATCTCTGTTACCTTAAATTATACGCTTATCTCTGTAAAGCTCCTTTGAGACAATCTACATTGTTAAAAGCGCTATATAAATGAAGATGACTTGACTTGACTATGCCTGTTTGACTGAGTATTCGCTGAGTTACAGTTCATTTTCGGACGCGTTTCAGAATGGTCTTCACTGACAGAGAGAAGGCAGAACTCGCAACACGTTTATTTTTCTTTATTTGGCAAAAAGCACAACACTTTGTTTTTTCGTCGACCCCAGGGGGTTAAAGTTACCACATGTTTGTGGCTAAAGCTATCAGATATCAGCATGTTGCAACATAGCCTACCTGTACTTGTGCAAAATACACAGTAGCCTACATTCACCACAGAGGTCTGGTATTCAACACAACAACATCGTAGCTTGATGGTCCTGTGAAGGAGTGTGGAATCATGGGAGTCGTCATCTTCACCTCCACAGCTGATAGAATCCGTAGGACGTGAGCATAAATCATTTTCATGAGTGAGGAGGCACGCTGTATTCATATCTTAGCTGTGCGCTGCATCTGACTCATAGCTACAGGGTGTATGCTTCCCCGACCGGACTACACTAGTTTTAATACTAGTCCTATGGTTATACAAACATGCTAGTTGTATCAGTTGTGTTGCTGCTAGTCTGAGCTATTGCTGTAGGGTGTATGCTTCCCCTGACAAACTACACTAGTTTTAGCAATAGTTCTGTGATTCTACAACATGCTTGTTGTATCAGTTTTGTTGCCGCTAGTCAGAGCTATTGCTGTAGGGTGTATGCTTCCCCTGCCAAACTACATTAGTTTTAGCAGTAGTTCTGTGATTATACAACATGCTTGTTGTATCAGATTTTGCTGCCACTAGGGGTATAAGCTTCCCCCAATAGATCCCATACACTGTTAAATTGGCTACAGCAACACGCTTGTTGCAGTGTGTCCTTGCTTGCTCCAGCTTGGGGTGATGCTTCCCCCATAAGATAGGATCTATAGTGCTGCTGCTAACATCAGGATGTAACCATTCTATCAGCCTCAGTCATGATGGGGTTAGTGTGTAAAAAATAAAAAATAAAAATAAAAAAGTCATATTTTCTTTGTTTCTACAGAAGAAAACTACAACCAAGTATAACAACATTATGATGTAATTGACAGGTGACAGTGTACGCAGTGCACGGCATGTCAACAAATAACTTGTCTAGTGATTGGAATTTATTCAAAGCTACATATTTGTGCCTAAATATATCCAAGTATCAGCATCACGCTTGTTGCATTAAACCATCCAGCTGTATTAATGACATGTGTTGCTAATTCGGTGTGAACCGGAAGTGTCCACCAGCATTACTTCAGTATTGTGACTTAGGCTACGTTTACACATGGGTGGCTATTTTCATAAACAGACATTTCACCCCTCTTCGTTTTCAAAAATAACATCGTGCACACGAACCTGTGTATATGCTGTCAAGAGCATACCAAACCTGTAGGTGGTAGTGTATCGAGAAGCTCAAGCCCACCTTAGCCAATCAGAATCCCGAAAATAGTCACATTCTGTGACGTCGCTACCTAAAACGTCTCGGGTTACTGGATGTAACCCTGGTTCCCCGAGAGAGGGGAACGAGACGCTGCGTCGAATACAACGCTACGGGGAATGCCTTCGGCATGCGTTATCTGAAGTCACTATACAACTATTCCAATCTGGATTGGTGTGCGTCATCGTGCGTCATGACGTTGCATGTGACGGTGACCCGGACGCTATATAAGGGTCACAGGAACAAGGAAATGACAGCTTCGAAAAAGGTTCAAAGCAGCTGTTCTCAGGGCGCCCCGAAGGTGGGGAGAGGGGACGCAGCGTCTCGTTCCCCTCTCTCGGGGAACCAGGGTTACATCCAGTAACCCGAGACGTTCCCCTTCGTTATGGGGAACTCCCGCTGCGTCGAATACAACGCTACGGGGAACGAGTACCAGCTAGCCCCCACAGAGAACAAGCGCCCTGGGTGTGAAGCATCTGGCACACTCAAGAGCACTAAAGCAAGGGAGAGTGAAAGATCCAACTGTGCTAAGAATTTTATTCTTTCTTGTTTGGTGTACAAAGGGAAGGTCGCATCAGCAACCTCGATATTAAGGTCCAAGTAGATAGGCCTGATTAATGACAGGCAGAACACTTAACTCCTAACACCCTTTTTAGTGGATAATCTCTGGAAGCCTAAGAGGCTCTCTTGCTTACACCGTACATGCAACGAAGGATGAAGAGCTGAGGAATTTTTAGAATAGCCTCCGGTACCTTGGTCACCGGGGAGAAATATCTCAAAGAAAGCTAACAAACTCCCATTTAAAGCTGCACTATGCAGGAATTGTGTTTTTGTCAAACAACGACCCCTAGAGTCGCTGTGGAATACTTGCACTGTCGTAAATTCAGTCACAACACAGCAATCAGAGGAAGACGCGCTGAAAACTGTAATGCTGTTCTCTTCCTTCATAACTCATACTGAGAAGGTTTGAGTTGCAGTGGAATTTGTGACTGTTTCACCTGTTCAACCACATCAAAGTTTCGTAATTAGTAAGTCCGTGCTTTTTTTCTTATGTGCTGAAGGGCCGCTGTGCCTTGGTGAAACGTGTTTGTATGTGAAGAGGTCTTTTCCAAAACGCAATAAACATAAAAAGCTGCCTCAGAGAACCAGCAAAAGTAATAATTATGAATATGTAAAATATTGAAATAAGACATTTTAGTTGTTTATTAATTTCTGTGTCGGCTGCAAAGATGAAGTTGACGATTGACTCGTGATCTTCGCAGTAGGCTAGTGAACGCACCGGAGAAATGCACATTTATTAGGCTACATAGTTTTATTTTGTTTTGGATGGTTTTGTTTAGAATCAGCTTTCTGTAAATATATTTCACATTTTTTAGGCCTGTGTGAGGCGAGGCTACGGTTCGGTTCATGATGATCTCCAGTTCAGTGATTGCTAGCCTATACTTTTTATGTAAATCCAGGAAATTGGTTAATTTATTAAAATTAAGATACAATTAATACAAAACGAAATTCGTTTTAAAGAAAGGCTTTGTGCTTTCTGTTTTGAGGTCTCTGTGAAAGTTTGAAAGTCTTATGCGCTTTCAGAGCGCTTTCACTTGCGTTTCAAGTGCTCACGGAAGAGATGGGTTTTCAGCTGGGGGTAGACTAGAGAGTTGAAGACTGAAAGAAAATGAAAAATAAGCATAGAATCCAAGATAGGCTAATTACCTTGAGTCAAAAATAACACTGAATAACAGCAGAACTGGTGTATTTAGAAAAACCACTTGCGCGCTCTCGCCGCGTCCACTAACTGACCGCTTGTCCTGTTTGTGATCTGAATCTCCTAGTATTTATATCTTTCTACAGTTGCTGTCTCGGCGAGCAATTAAGCAAATACAGCGAAAATGGCCCAAATCGAAACTAGCTGCTAGCAGGCAATATTTCAGTGCAATTAAACTGCAATAATAATTTTCACTCGCGGCTGTTATTTAAGTTATAACGCGTCTAGATAAAATACGGATTTGTGAGAAGGTAAAAATTAAAAATAAGCAGAGAATCGAAGATAGGCTTACCTTGAGTCAAATGAAACACTGAATAACAGCAGAACTGGTGTATTTAGAAAAATCACTTGCGCGCTCTCGCCGCGTCCACTGACCGCTTGTCCTGTTTGTGATAGTTTGTAAATTATGCTCGTTTACACTATTTACAACCTCTAGGCTTATTTATGTCCTGATAATTGTGTGAGATATTGACAACTGTTCTCATGATAATCGCAGGAATCAACTTCAACAGCGTCGTTTCCAAAAAAGAGATTTATAGGCTACTAGTCCATCAACAAGATCGCCAGGTCAGCATCGCTGTTGCATCCAGTGCTGCTTTTTAGCTCGCGCCAACGAGTGAAAGCCTGACCGAGTGGGACTATGGGACTCTTGTCCGGTTCCTCACACAGTCAGATTCTCTCTTCCTTTTCCTACACTCTTCCGACTGCGCTTTCTTTGTTTTTTTTCCATCGTCGAGTCTTCCAAGAATCACGTCTGAAATGCGCGCAAGTGTCTTCGTGCTTCATGTTGTTGTTGATGTGTGTGACATCGTTGCCGTAAAGCAAGTCGTGTTCTCGCGAGATTTGTCGAGGGCGCCTCTCTCAAACTTGCATTGCTGGTTTTTCCAGAGGCGTCCCCCCCGAGCTTTACTACCAGGATTATTCGCCCTACTAGGAGTTTGTTTACCACCGAAATGACTTTGAAGCTGTTATATTAAGGTACAATTCTTGCATAGTGCAGCTTTAATACCCTATATAGATATACTCTGCGGAGCCGAATAAAGGCTCTAAGCAATTTAATATGATAGCCTGCAGAGACAGGGTTCATCCAGATTCTGACGCAGCATACAGAGGCAGAAAGCACTCTGAAGGTGAGGATCATTGCTAAGGACAGGGGAGAATTTATAGAACCCACTATACTAAGAATTTTATTCTTGTCTTTTTTGGTGTAAGAAAAAGGCTGAGTTAACAGCCTCAGAAGTGAGGTCCAATATATACATATGCCTAAAAAGGCAGGACACTGACTCCAAGGCACCATTAATGGATAACCCTAAAAGCCTAGAAGGCTCTCCTGTCACACTTATATCAACGAAGGATGAAGAGCCAGAGGAAATCATAAGATAGCCTCCGGTACCCTTATTGGTGACCGGGGAAATTTCCTACTAGAAAGCTAACAGATTTCCAAAATATGTAGATTTTCTTTTAATCTGACATATATACACGTATCCCGCAGAACCGACAGGGGCTTTTCTTTCCACAGACCTGTCAGCCTGCAAGGATAACAGGATTCATCCTAGAAGGCTACAGGGAAATATGGAGGTCATGGGACGACCCGGGTGGACCACCCTGAGAGCATACGGAGGCCGTAGGCGCCATAGCGGCTCTGAGCGTGGACGAGAGGTCCCGATTAGAGTATAGAAGAATCCCAGTACTGAAGCCATAGGGCAGTAAAAGGCTGGGTCCAGCTAACTCAATTAAAACTTCCTGAGCCGGGGAGTTCTGGAGGTAGCTGATCTGATGACCTCGGCCACCAGATCACCCTATTCGAGAAGGCCAGTGTGGTTTTTCGAGAATAAGATCTACTCAAAATCCTCTGACCCTCTCCAGAACTCCAGGGAGTAGAGCGACCGGGGGAAAAGGCGTACAGACGTTGCCTCGGCCACGTCTGTACCATGGCCTCCAGACCCAACGGGGCTGGATGCGAGAGAGAGAACCAGAGCGGGCAATGAGAATTCTCATGAGAAGCGAATAAATCTACCTCCGCCTGGCCGAATTTCTCCGATATAAGCTCCACCACCTCGGGGTGGAGCCTCCATTCCCCTGGCCTGGGCCCCTGCCTCGACAGGGTGTCTGCTCCCACATTATCAACCCCAGGTATATACATGGCCCTCACAGAGAGAAATTTGTCCTTAGACCATAATAGAATATGATGGGCCAATTTGCACAGAGGACGAGACCTCAAGCCCCCCTGATGGTTGATGTAGAAGACCACCGATATATTATCAGACCTAACAAGGACCTGATGGCCTCTGAGGTCTGGAAGGAAATGCCTAAGGGCAAAGAATACTGCCAGCATCTCCAGGCAACTGATGTGCCATGCGAGGTGATGGTCCTTCCAGACCCCGCGGGTGTACCGGCCCTCCATGACCGCACCCCAGCCCATGCGGGAAGCATCCGTGGTCAGAATTTTTCTGGGACACGAAGCTCCAAGCACCTGGCCTTGGGACAGGAACCGTATGTCTTTCCATATGACTAGAGAACGAGGTTATCTGGACGTAACTCTAATCGTACGGAAGGGGTTGCCCCTTGGGGAAAACCCCCTGGTCCTGAGCCACCACTGTAGGGCCCTCATATGAAGCAAGCCGAGTAGAATCACTACTGATGCGGTTGCCATAAGGCCCAAAATTCTTTGAAAATGTTTGACAGTGATGGCCTGGCCTAACCTGATAGCTCTAACTGCAGCCACGATACTTTAAATACGTGGCTGGGTCAAGTGAACTTGCATAGATTGCGAGTCCCACTCAGCTCCAAGAAATGTTATTCTTTGAAGAGGAGACAGAGAACTTTTCTTGACATTGAGCCTTAGCCCCAAGCACTGAAGATGACGCAAAACAACATCTCGATGTTGGATTGCTAGCGTCTCTGGTTCTGCCAGAATAAGCCAGTCATCTAATAATTTAGGATGCGGTTCCCCTGAAGTCTCAGTGGAGCAAGGGCAGCATCCATACAGAAAGTGCAAGGGGATAGAGTTAGGCCGAAAGGAAGAACCCTATATTGGTAAGCTTTTCCCCCCAAAAGCGAACCTAAGGAACTTCCTATGATAATGGATGATGAAGTTATGAAAATAAGCATCCATGAGATCTATGTCACAAGCCAGTCTTCAGATCTGATTTGCTGAATGATACTGGGTATAGTGAGCATATTGAAACTAAATCTCCTCAAAGATTTATTCAATACTCTAAGATCTACAATAGGATGAAGTCCACCATCCTTTTTCGGAACAATGAAGTAACGGCAGTAAAAACCTGAATCCCTCTCCTGATTAGGGGCAATTTCTATTGCTTTTGCTAAAAGAGATTCAACTTCATTTTCCATCACCTGGCGCTGATGTGAGAAAACCAGTGTGTGAAATACCCCGTTAAAATCGGGTGGTCTTACTTTAAACTGGATTTTATATCCTTTAACTATACCCAGGGTTCATTTAGATATATTCGGAAGGCCTGACCAGGCGTCTAAACAATCTAAACAATAATCAATTTCTCTGGGTTAGTCTCAGGTGATATAATGTGCTTATCGGTGGTCTGAAGCAGTTTACTGGCAGGACGTAACCTATGAATAATCTAATAAGGAGATCAGTCCCTCGAGACTGACCTCAGGTTTTGAGATTCGGTGACCTGAAGCGATAGACCGGCAGGAACTAACCGAAAATAATACTTTTTTTTTTTTTTTTTTTTTATGAGAACGTCTCCTCTGACCCCGAGCCCTGTACAGGGGGAAGGGGAGGGGAAGAGGTGACTTCCCAGAATATGAGGAGCTGGTGACTGTCCTCCATATAAGCCTTCCCTACCAAATTCGAGATAATATTTATATTAGCTCCACTTTAATTTTAGAGGGACGTGTCTGAGTCATCAGAGGTAATACGATATCTGGGAGAAATATTCTTCTACCCCCTGCATCATTAAATTCCCCTTTAATTTTCCTCTTCAATTATTCCACAATCTCAGTACCTCAGTATGGAGATCGTTTGAAAAAGGAAGACTCTGACACAAGGATTTTGACTGGGTTTGCAGGAAGCACTCTTTTTAGACGCTTCCTTCTTATTAAATTACCAAACATTTAATTTCATTACAGCCCCAGTCTTTCTCCAGCAACTCCTCATAATGTGGTGAATATTCGTGATTCAGTGTTGATAGTATCTGACTCCTCAGAATCAAATAAATCAAACACCGGGTCTTTAACACGGTCGGAAGAAGCCACAGTGACGCGGGCTTCCGAACCGTGCGCGAGACCTGTAAACACTGCTCCACGTGCGAACCCAATGCAAACAGACAACGCGCTGCCTCGACAGACGCGAGCTGATGCACTAGGAACGCAAGCCTATTTTATTATTTTTAAACAGGCTCAGGCGGGAGCGGAAGAGTACACTCAGAGTCTACACCCTGCAGACCTGTAATCTACGCGCTGCCTCGGCAAACGCGAGATCCAAGCCACTATAGATTCTGTATTGCAATGCAGACATTAATCTACGCGCTGCCTCGGCAAACGCGAGATTAGTCACAGAATCTTTATTGCAGAGTAGCCGTAATCTACGCGCTGCCTCGGCAAACGCGAGATCCGAGCCACTATAGATTCTGTATTGCAATGCAGACATAAACCTACGCGCTGCCTCGGCAAACGCGAGATCCCAGTCACAGAATCCTTTCAGTTTGCACAAAATAGACAGTGCCCTCGAGAACTGTCCGTGCAAGCTCCGCTCACAACCCAACACCACAAAGCAAGTGTGCGCCATCCTTGCTTCTTTAATTTTTCTTAAATCAAGGAGACGCACACTGCCTTCGCCATAGTAGATTTGACAGACAACACCAAATAAGACGTACAGTTTGACATAGAACGCTGCTGAAGAACAGAAGCTGTCATTTCCTTGTTCCTGTGACCCTTATATAGCGTCCGGGTCACCGTCACATGCAACGTCATGACGCACGATGACGCACACCAATCCAGATTGGAATAGTTGTATAGTGACTTCAGATAACGCATGCCGAAGGCATTCCCCGTAGCGTTGTATTCGACGCAGCGGGAGTTCCCCGTAACGAAGGGGAACTCCGGTTTTCTCTGTTTACATGCAAACGTGCAAACGAAGATTTTCAAAATCTCCACTCTGTCCGGAGTTTTTAGAAAGAATCGGTTTCATTGGCGAATCCTCCGTTTGCGTGTAAACGAAGGGCGCAAACGAAGGGAATTGTCTCCGTTTTTCAAAATAACCATGTACGTGTAAACGGGGCCTTACACTCACCTAAAGGATTAGGAACACCTGTTCAATTTCTCATTAATGCAATTATCTAATCAACCACTCATATGGCAGCTGCTTCAATGCATTTAGGTGTGTGGTCCTGGTCAAGACACCTGGTCATCTCCTGAACTCCAAACTGAATGTCAGAATGGGAAAGAAAGGTGATTTAAGCAATTTTGAGCGTGGGATGGTTGTTGGTGCCAGACGAGCCGGTCTGAGTATTTCACAATCTGCTCAGTTACTGGGATTTCCACGCACAACCATTTCAAGGGTTTACAAAGAAAAAATGAAACTCTACTTTAATATCTTTATCAAATGTGATTAAAAAATAAAAAATAAAATGAGAGCAAGAGCGAGAGAGACTGTTGGGACATCTCGCGGCGTCTCGCGAGTTGAGGCCAGTTGAACTTGAGCAACGTCATGGCAAACGCAGTTAACATTAATTCTATTGTTTCATTAAAAGAAATACCATTTAGCCATCGTAGTAATCAGGATAAATTGTCAATTAAAGAGTTAGGACCACCAAGACCAAATTTAAAAATAAAACAAGTATCTACTAAGGGCGGGAAATCATATAATAGAGGATTCTTGAGGAACTGGTACGAGCGAACAAAATGGCTAGCAGGTTGCGAAGTAGCTAATGCTTTATTCTGCTACCCCTTCATTCTCTTCCATCCCGAGAATGGGACGGATATCGCATGGACAACTACAGGTGTCACCGATATGCATCATCTCTCGGAGAAGGTGAAAAAGCATGAAACGGCGAAGATGCATATGGACAGTTGCCAGTTGGCTTTCGGTACGGTCAATATTGCCACACAGTTGGACGACAGTTACTGGATAGCTGTACGTCGTCACAATGACGAGGTTAGTAAGAACCGCCACATTCTAGGTCGTCTTATCAACTGCGTGAAGTTTTGTGGCCTGTTCGAATTAGCATTGAGGGGCAAAGATGAGAGCGAAGGCTCAAGCCACACTGGCATTTTTCGTGGACTGGTCAACTTGGTAGCATCGCTAGACGAGGTGTTTGAGGAGCACTTGAAAACTGCCACAGTCTTTAAAGGTACATCAAAGACGGTACAAAATGAGCTGTTGGATTGCATGCTATCAGTCATCAGGGAGCATATAATGGAAGAGGTGAAGTCAGCTAGATTCGTAGCAATTCAAGCAGATGAGACCACTGACGTTTCTACACAGACTCAGTTAGTGCTTGTGTTCAGATACATTGACAGGGACCATGCTGTGCAAGAACGTTTCTATGAGTTCATCCCTATCTTGAATACAACAGCCGAGTCGATTGCCAGTGTGATTCTGGAGAGGCTGAACAGTCTTTTCACTGATGATGACAAAGCTAAAGTCATCGCGCAAGCATACAACGGGGCAAGTGTGATGAGGGGAGAGCGGGCTGGTGTGCAGCAAAAGGTGCGTGAACATTAAGAAAATGCACATTATGTGCATTGCTATGCACACCAGCTGAATTTGATCATGCAGCAAGCTACATCTCAAACTCCTGCAGTTAGAGTATTCTTTTCTGATCTGAGTGGCATTACCAGCTTTTTTACCCGGTCACCAAAACGCACTACTATTCTCGACGAGATTGTTGCACGAAGGCTGCCAAGAGCCTCATCCACAAGATGGAACTTTAATAGCAGAATCGTGAACACTGTATACGAGAACCTAGATGACCTTACAGAGTGTTTCAGATCTATTGCGACTGACAGCTCATTTGATAGCAACACGTTGAGGGAGGCATCTGGCTTCTTGAGGATGCTGCAAGATAAAGACTTTCAGTTTTTTCTGCATCTGTTTCATCAAATAATGCCTCATGTTGACGTGATGTACCAGCAGCTGCAGAAGAAGAACATTGATACAGTCTTCATCAAACAAGCCCTCCAGAACTTCACAATGAAAGTGCAGTCCATCAGGTAAGATCATATAATATTGTTCATACCTTCTCAATATAGGACCGTGTCATTTAAAAATGTATGCTATATGGTAACAAGATTTAGACACTTAAAAGTGGGGAACTAATTTAATCCTCTGCATCTTTGGAAATTGTAATTACCTTGTCTGTAACAAAGTTTAGCCAGCAATTTTTATATCTTTTGAGCTATTATCTTCTGGTACTCAGAAAATATATTTAAAACAGACTATTTGTGTTGCTTCTGTTTTTCTAAGACATGAATAAGTATTGTCAATGACATTATTCATAAAATAGTTTTATTCAAAACACTGTTGATCTATCTGTGTTCAGGGACCAGAGCTCATTTCAGGAGCAGGAGCAAGTAGCAACAGGAACAAGATCTAGGAGGGCCTTGGGAGAAGAAGACAAGCAGAGGTTGTCTAAAGAGGTATTTATTGCTGACCATTTAAATACTCGAGTGTTGGAAAATCTCACTTTGTTTTTACAATCAGTTTAGGAAAGGATGGTAGCAGTCTTTTTTACTCCTAGCATTGTACTTTGAAATTTGTACATTCCATTCGAACACCAAAACAATCTTTATCCTACACGTCAATTTGTCGCCACCTAGTGGAATCTTTAATAAAATAAACTATCTGAGTGGATTGAAAATACATTTACTGGTCAAAAACCCTTGTCAAACTCCATTTGAGCTTGAATTATGGTAAAATGTAAATTAACGTAATAACACACACACACACACACAAATCATCGCTGTCGGACAAAGCCTTGTATGTCCAAAACTGTTACTTTTCAGGAAACGAAAGAAAACCTGTTTTTTCCCCAAAATAATTTCCAAGCTCTTTTAATGCTTTTCATTGGTTAAATATTTGTAAAACACATTGACAGATGTAAAGGGTGACCAATAGCATTAATGTTTGAAAATATATGGAGATATAAAATATGGATTCTGCCTGATACATTGTTGCTGTCGGGATGGAAACCTTGTATCTCCATATTTATATTATAATAAGTTATTTATTTTATAACTAAAATAAATGTATTTATTTTGTCAGGTCTGCAATACAATCTTGGTCCACACCAAAGAAAGGTTCTCCTTTACCGACTACCTTGTAAGTGCCACGCTGCTACAAGGAGAGATGTTTCAACAGCATGGCCCTACATTCCCTGTTGAGGCTCTGAACATCACTGCCAGGGCATACCCTATGTTAAATAAGGCGAAGCTGAAGACTGAACTGTCTCTCATTTATGAGAGTCCAGAATTCAAGGGCTGCTGTGGTGCACTGGCACTGTACCAGGTTTTGCTGAAGTACAACCTCCAGGATACTTTTTCAGAGATTGTTGCTCTGTTGAACATCCTCATAACCACTCCAATGACAACTGCTGAAGCTGAGAGGTGTTTCTTAACCTTAAAGAGAATCAAGACATTCCTGAGAAATGTAATGGGACAGGAATGTCTGAATGCACTGGCTATGCTTTCCATGGAGTGGAACTAGTCAGGAACATGCCTGCTTTCAATGAGAGAGTAATTGATCACTTTGCTACTTTGAAAGAGAGAAGAGCAAAATTTCAGTATAAGTAAACAGTGTATTAAGCGAGTAATGTGATGTAAACAGTGTAATAATAGTGAGTAGTGTAAATAGTGAGTAATGTGCAGGGTTCGTACGGGTGCTTGATCCTTGAAAGTGCTTGAATTTTAATGTGTTTAAGGTTTGAAAAGTGCGTAGCTAAAAGTAGCATAAATAGTGAGTTATGGGATTTCAGTTTTTTTTTTTTATTAAATTGAAATTGGAGTAAAGATTTTTTGAAATTTGCATCCTGGCTGGGCTTTGTTTGAATTTATTTTCCCCCCTTGATTTTAGGGGGGGGAGTGAAGGGGGAGTTAAACAGTCAAATTAATTTGTACTTAATTTATTTCTTTTTTACTCAACATACACAAGGAATACTGATCAACAAGGCACATGTATTTTAACCCTCTGAGGTCGACAAACGCGCCGGCGCGTTTTGCTGGATTTTCTCCACATTGTAGCACTATAAACTTAAATTTCTCCGTCATTTATGGTCATACAGAAAAAATAAATATAAAAAAAGAATCTGTGGTATTTCTACTTTTGTATGTGTCCACTTCCAATCAAATCAAAACATTGTGCTTTTGTAAAATAAAGAAAATAAACAGTGTGTGCGTTCTGCCTCTCCGTCGCGGTGAACTTTTTTTTCTTGAGCACGTCTATAAACTGAAACAAAACTCAGCGAATACTTGTCACACATTTATGAGCCATACACCTTTATAAACATTTAAGTGTGTACTTTTAAATGATCGGATTCAAAACGAAAACAAATATTCTCTGTTTAAGTAATTTGTATAAAACCAACAAGATTTCCAGCTTCTCAAACGCTTCCTAATTATTTTTAATTCGGCCACGCCCACTCGCGCAAAAGATATTCACATGCAAATCTCCACATGGAACGCGATCGCCCTCATTACCTCAACAACAAAACACTTCACTTCACTTTTCGTCGAGTTTGAAAGACGTGCCTGAGCTTACATTGGATTTACATCAGAAGAAGAAGAACGATATTTGAAGACAAGAAAGATAAGGTAAGTAATTCTTACATATTAGTTTGCTATTGTTGCATAAATTTCACATTGCAGTTGAACTGTTGCTAGATATATGGTGAATATTATAATATTTAGACCCGTGTTTACTGTTACTGTGTTTGTGGATATCTGCTCAAACGTAGATAGGCTATGTATATGGTAGGCCTAACCATAATGTTTTATATTTGATCGCAATCGCGTTTTAATGTATCATATTTTTGATCGCGATCGCGTTTTAATGTATCATATTTTTGATCGTGATCGCGTTTGAATGTATCATATTTTGGAAAAGCAAAACGCTCCAAACGGCTTCATGTTTTTACTATTATCTCATTTCATATCATCATAACGAATGGAAACATTTGAAGTAACATGATAATCAATATATTTTTCTCTAGCTTAGTTGTTACTGAAATCTTTTTGAAAATATATATAGGCTGCTATATTGTTATTATTTTATGCAGCACTGCGCATAGCCTATACCTACAAGGCACAACAAACCTGGTGTTCATTATATGTTGTTGGAAACATTTGTGTGAGTGTGTGTGTGTATTCTGTGAATTTTAAAAAGCAATTTTAACAAGAAAAATCTAAAATGTATTCCCAAAATCGTGCAGGCCTTTCTCTTGATATTAGTATGTTCTTTTTTTTTTTTTTTCAGGGCCCAGATGCCACTGAGTCCTGCTGACTTAAACATTCACAGTACATGTCACAGTACATGAACATGGTAAAGTGAAAATCAAACACCTTAGAAAATGAAAGGTATGTACAATGTTTTTAGGAATGGCACAAAGGTCTCTTTCTTCAATAAGTGCTTTTTTGTTGTGTATCTTTGGATTATGTTGTGTTGTAAATAAATCCAAACAATTTTAAAAGCCATTCATTTTTAAATCTCCTCATTCTTTGTGCAAGGTTGGTCAGAATGATGGGCCCTGATAAGCTCCTAATAGGGCCATTAGGGAGGTTCTTTGTCTTTCTCAGGTGTGGAAAGCTTTCATATTAATGAGGTGATCCGCCCCTTCGCATATTGCTTTCTAAGAACCACCTTTTTGTCCCAGTTTCCGCTCGCTCGGCAGTTTTTCAGTGGGCTCACTCTTCCAAGGTAACTGCCCATCCCGGCGTTAGGGGCACGCTGTCTTCTGTCCGTCAACGATTTTGGTCGCACTGTCTCATTCGATCGCTCCACGTAACATTCCTAAGAACCACCTTTTTGTCCCAGTTTCCGCTCGCTCGGCAGTTTTTCAGTGGGCTCACTCTTCCAAGGTAACTGCCCATCCCGGCGTTAGGGGCACGCTGTCTTCTGTCCGTCAACGATTTTGGTGGCCCACTTTAGAACCCGATGTACGTCGCTTCGTCGCCTCATGCGCCGTTTGCCTCTGGTCATTCTCCGCCAGCCGGTCTTCTTAGACCACTTCCCATTCCGTCGCGTCCTTGGTCTCACATTGGCCTTGACTTTATTACCGGCCTCCACTCCTCGGCTGGTAATACTGTAATTCACACAGTGGTGGACCTTTTTTCCAAGGCTGCTCACTTTATTCCGCTTCCTAAGCTCCCCTCTGCCAAGGAGACAGCGCAATTACTCGTTACTCACGTTTTCAAGAATCACGGGCTTCCCTCTGAAGTTGTTTCTGACAGGAGACCTCAATTCGCGTCCCAGTTCTGGAGGGAATTTTGCCGTCTGATTGGTGCGTCCGTCAGTCTCTTGTCTGGTTTCCACCCCCAAACCAACGGGCAGGCTGAACGCACTAACCAGATAGTCGGTCGGCTCTTGCGCAGCCTGGCGTTTCGGAATCCCTCGTCATGGGTCGAGCAATTACACTGGGCAGAATATGCCCACAATTCACTCCCATCCTCCGCTACCGGTCTGTCACCGTTCACTGTTGTCTGGGGTACCAACCTCCCATTTTCTCTCAAGAGACAGAGGCTAACGTTCCTTCCGTTCAGGCTTTTATTAAGCGCTGTAAACGTACTTGGAGACGGGTGAGAGCTTCTCTGTGTTGCTCAAGGGTTCGTGTTCAAAGAAATGCTAATAAACGCTGTGTCAAGAGTCCTAGGTATTTGTGTGGTCAAAGAGTGTGGCTTTCCACTGTCAATCTGCCTCTTCAAGCTCCGTCCTGCAAGTTAGCTCCCCGTTTTATTGGACCATTTCAGATTTCCAAGGTCATCAATCCTGTCGCGGTTATATTGAGACTGTCACAGTGTCTGGTTTGTGTATTCCTGGTGTCCACTAGAGGTCCTCTTCCCCACGGTGTCATCCACATTCATGAACTGCATTCCCCACAATTCCTGTCTGTCACTGAGTGTTCATTGTGTTCAGCTGTTCCATGTCATCATTGTTCCCAGCTGTTCCCTGTTTCATTGTTAGTTCTGTGTGTGTATATATACCCTGGTTGTTTCAGTGTTTGTCACGGAGTCCTTGTTTGATGTCAGCGCACTTCCATGTTTCCATACCTGTATTGTTTTGTGTTTTTCTGGACTGCCTTTGTTGGATTTTGACCTTTTGCCTGACTTGGATTACGATTACGGATTACCCTAATAAATTGCTATTGGATCTTACCTACCTGTTTGTGTGCGTTCCGTGACAGAAGGACTCCGTCGTTTAAAGATCCAGCATTATGGGGTTTCATATCCTTTCCCCCAACACGGAGAAGGAGAGGAGGGGACGAGTCAAGAATTTGATGGTCCTACGCCAGCAGGGCCAGACGGTGGGTTGTCTGGCTCAGACATTTTTGACTCTTTCAGGAGGCATGGGATATAGTGATGCAGCTTTGAAAGATTTTTTTAATTGCTGCCTTGATGATCCCTTGCCAGCCTGGGAAATGAGGGGACTGGAGATATTGGACTTTGAAGGCTTTGTCGGGTATCTTCATTCCCGCAGCAGGTGGGATATTTCAGTTGGGCTTAGATTTCCAGAAGGAGTGGCCAACTCGTCGCCGGTGGGCTACGCACACACTTGAGCCGGTGGCGTCTGCTCCTGAGCCGGAGCCAGTGTCTGTTCCTGAGCCGGAGCCAGTGTCTGTTCCTGAGCCGGAGCCAGTGTCTGTTCCTGAGCCGGAGCCAGTGTCTGTTCCTGAGCCGGAGCCAGTGTCTGTTCCTGAGCCGGAGCCAGTGTCTGTTCCTGAGCCGGAGCCAGTGTCTGTGTTTGTGTCTGTATTTGTGTCTGTGTCTGTTCCTGAGCCTGTGTCTGTGTCTGTGTCTGTGTCTGTGTTTGTGTCTGTTCCAGTGCCCGAGCCGGTGGTGCCAGTTCCAGTGCCCGAGCCGGTGGTGCCAGTTCCAGTGCCCGAGCCGGTGGTGCCAGTTCCAGTGCCCGAGCCGGTGGTGCCAGTTCCAGTGCCCGAGCCGGTGGTGCCAGTTCCAGTGCCCGAGCCGGTGGTGCCAGTTCCAGTGCCCGAGCCGGTGGTGCCAGTTCCAGTAGTTCCAGTGCCCGAGCCGGTGGTGCCAGTTCCAGTGCCTGAGCGGGTGGTACCAGTTCCAGTGCCAGTTCCAGTGCCTGAGCCGTTGGTGCCAGTTCCAGTTCCTGAGCCATTGGTGTCTGTTCCAGTTCCTGTGCCGTGGCCGCCCGAGGGGTCTTCACCGCCCTGGCCGCCCGAGGGGTCTTCACCGCCCTGGCCGCCCGAGGGGTCTTCACCGCCCTGGCCGCCCGAGGGGTCTTCACCGCCGTGGCCGCCCGAGGGGTCTTCACCGCCGTGGCCGCCCGAGGGGTCTTCACCGCCGTGGCCGCCCGAGGGGTCTTCACCGCCGTGGCCGCCCGAGGGGTCTTCACCGCCGTGGCCGCCCGAGGGAAAGTCTCCACCCTGGCCGCCCGATGGACGATCTGCTCCGCCCTGGCCGCCCGATGAATGGTCTGCTCTGCCTTGGCCGCCTGAAGGAAAGTCTCCGCCCTGGCCGCCCGATGGGCCGTCTGCTTCATCCTGGCCGTCCGATGGACTGTCTGTTTCGCCCTGGCAGCTGGCTAAACCGTCATCCTCTGTTCCTGTTCCCCTTCATGGACCTGGCCCCCCATCCCTCCCCCTGATCCTCCACCAGTCCACCTCCCTCCTGGACTTTTTGTTTTGTTTTGTAGTGTGTTCTTGGAGCGTCTGGTAGCCGCTCCGTAGAGGGGGGGTTATGTCACAGTGTCTGGTTTGTGTATTCCTGGTGTCCACTAGAGGTCCTCTTCCCCACGGTGTCATCCACATTCATGAACTGCATTCCCCACAATTCCTGTCTGTCACTGAGTGTTCATTGTGTTCAGCTGTTCCATGTCATCATTGTTCCCAGCTGTTCCCTGTTTCATTGTTAGTTCTGTGTGTGTATATATACCCTGGTTGTTTCAGTGTTTGTCACGGAGTCCTTGTTTGATGTCAGCGCACTTCCATGTTTCCATACCTGTATTGTTTTGTGTTTTTCTGGACTGCCTTTGTTGGATTTTGACCTTTTGCCTGACTTGGATTACGATTACGGATTACCCTAATAAATTGCTATTGGATCTTACCTACCTGTTTGTGTGCGTTCCGTGACAGAGACTCCCTCCTAAGCTCCGGCGCATTCACCCGGTTTTTCCCGTATCCTGCATAAAGCCGGTCGTTCGTGTTCCTTCTCGTATTCCCGCTTCTCCCGTTCGTGCCGTTGGTACATCTGTCTACACTGTGCGCAAGATTCTTGATATGCGCCGCCGCGGTCGTGGCCATAAATTCCTAGTGGATTGGAAGGGATACGGTCCTGAGGAGAGAAGCTGGGTTCCCTCCCGGGACATCCTAGACCGCTCTATTATTGACGATTTCCTCCGGAGCCGCCAGGTCCCTCCCTCGGGAGTGGCAGGGGACGCTACCGCTCTTTATGAGGAGACAGGAGGTCTACCGGCCGATCTCCCTGAGTTTCTGCTGCACATCAGACTACGAGCAAGAGCTGTGAGAGAGTTGCTGTTCCTTTTGGAGGATTTTCCTATGGAGTCTGTTCTGTTTACCTTTCTAAAGAATTTTCTTCTGCATAATCTGCAAGCATCCTGTGTTCCTGTTTGAAGAACTATTATTTTTGCTCTCTCTCGAATAAACTCTGATTTACGTTCGCATTTGGATCCTATCTCTTATTTACGACATGGTGGTTTGTACAGCACTCTCCACACAGGTTTCATGTCCTCTTTCAACCCAAGCGTATCCCTCCACACTGTATCAACCCTCCCATTTAGTGTTCCTTTATTAAAAACTTTTACAATGCATTTATACATCACTTTCCCTCCGACTTCTTTCAGATCTAAATTTTGCAGTCCGTTGAGATCCAACAAAGGACCTGACATTTCTTTTAAGTGGTGTAATCCCAAGTTTTGGAAAAGGGTCTCATGTCCAGAGTTACTCTTCCATTCCTAAAATCCTTTATTAAAGTCAATTCCTCCTTTGTCAGTCTTGTTTTCCACATATCCACTATGGTTAACGTGTGGCGCATTGACCTCTGACCCAACAGAGTAGCTACTGCATTTATTTCACTCATCTCAGGTCCAGCCACGTTAACTATGTGCCTCAATGCCACAGTTTTAGAAGCACACAGTATCTGCGTAAGTCCCAGAACATTCTCACCCGCAATATCCATGCAAGCTCCTCTGATTAGAGGTTCTTCAAGTAACCAGAACAAAGAATTGGTCTCCTCCAGTCTGCAAACATTTAAAAGTCCCCACACTTTGAAAAATTCACAATAAAATCGAGGCACTCCAGCAAAACGTAGTTGCTTAGCATCCATTAGAAACAGTGCAGCATCCAGCCCAAGTCTGTCTACTGTGTGCAAAATCGTTTTTGCCATCTTCCTCCACACAAGCTCAACAGGGCCAATCAGAAATTTCTGAATAAACTGCAGACGAAAAGTAGCATGTCTGCTCGGTAAGTGCACCAAGCCTTGTCCTCCCTCTTCTTTCGGAAGAAAGAGCACACTTTGGGGAACCCAGAGTAAACAATCCCCCCCAAAAAATTCACTAGGATTACCTGTAATTGGGACAGCAGTCCAACAGGTGGATCCACACAAGATAACCTATGCCACAATGTAGAGGCAACCAAGTTGTTGATTATTAAAATTCTCCCTCTAAATGACAATTGTGAGTGACATTTTTTCAATTTTCCTTCTATTTTTTCAATCACCCCTTCCCAGTTCTTTTGTTGGGTGTTTAAATCCCCAAGATGTACTCCTAGATATTTCAACCCTTCTTTCTTCCAACTCATCCCACCAGGTAGTTTTGGCATCCCTTCCTCCCATTTCCCAACAGCCAGTGCTTCACTCTTCTCCCAATTAATTTTTGCAGCTGAAATTATTCCAAAATCATTAAAAATAGAAACCAGCTGATTAATATCTTGTTGCCCATTTACCAAAACCATAACATCATCGGCATAAGCTGAAAATTGATGTTGTATATCGTCGCTGTCGGGCGGAAATTTTGTCTCCTCAGGATTGAACGTTGCAACGATAAGAAATCCTCGTCGAGCAACACGTAAAGCAAGCCTTAAAGGGTTACTTCAGGATTTAACATTAAGCTTTGTATTAGTAGAAAACCTGTAGTATTTTCGAATTACCATGCTTTCTCCCCTCATATCCCCCTGAGAGGAGAGATTTATGTATTTTTTGTCTGGAAAAAATCCTCCGATTACGCAAAAATCGTCATTTTGCGTCATCGGAGGATTTTCTGTCCAGAGGCTAAAGACTACAGCCAGTAGATGGCGTTGTTCCGCATGTTTTCAACCCGCCCATACAGGGTGGGATCTCACTCACAGATTGTACACAGTATCAGCCGTCTTTCTTTGGAAGCTAAGCTAGCATGCTCTTGTTCTGTGGAGAAAGCTGAATAATAGGAGAAAGCTGAGTAAGTAGGGGTTACCATCTTCCTTTTCCCGGACTTGTCCGGCGGGCGAGACTGTTAAAAATGTCCGGGATTCGGCTTTTGCTTTCTGCGGTCGCCATTCATTGTTTACATGCACACCTCTCGTTTCAATCTAACTGAATTAATTCCGATCGGTGAATCTGACTGTAGTGTTTACATGAACGCTAAACAAGTGATGTGCGTTTTAACATTGCTAAGAAAATTCCCGCTCCTCCGTGAGAGATGCGAGACCCGGCGCGTCTCAGTAATGAAGCCACCGGCCTCGCGCCGTTCTCCCGCGGCCGTCAGCCTCGTCCTGCTCGCCACAGTAAACATGATGAATGTCGACTGTAGAACGCAAAAGCCGAATCCCGGACATTTTGGGTCTCTAAATCCCTGGCAAACTCATCACTTACTTAGGCTAGCCTTGTTGTTTTCAACTGTGCTCTCTAACCGGTAGGCGTGGCCTCCTAAGGCAGCGAAGCAAGTGCATTCTGGGAGTTGTTGTCTTTCATCCACATAAGCCAAAAATACATTTTCTGGCTTTTCTCAGTCTAGAAAGCTCCAAATTCAAAAATTTCTCCACATTTCTTCTACTTAAATGACCTATTTTAAATACACATTCATCTTCCCAGAGGTGAAGTATCCCTTTAACTCTGATTTTATCTGTGTTAAACTATGATATCAGTTATTGATGTATTTTAAATGTCTACGTATTATAGGCTTATTATGAAAGCGGTCATATAGGGATTGTCAAAGTTTTTTTTTGTTTTTTTTTCTATCATCTAACAGAATTTTTCATCAACGATACCAGGGACACCGAAACACCGGGGAACATGAAATTTGGTGGGCATGTAGCCCCACTAGACTTCTACGGAAAAATTTCGTTTGGTCCCCGGGGGCCACTCCCCCCCCCGCGCTGGGCCCCCCCAAACCCAAAAAATGCAGTTTTTCCTAAATAACTACCTGAACCATGGCACCGAGGATGAAGAATTTTTTATGGCATGTTGGTCTACTAGACTTTTACGGAAAAATTTTGTTTGGTCCCCGGGGGCCACTTCAAACCCCCCCCACCCCCTCTCTGGGGCCACCGTGAATTTTTCATCAACGATACCAGGGACACCGAAACACCGGGGAACATGAAATTTGGTGGGCATGTAGCCCCACTAGACTTTTACGGAAAAATTTTGTTTGGTCCCCGGGGGCCACTCCCCCCCCCGCGCTGCCCCCCCCCAAACCCAAAAAATGCAGTTTTTCCTAAATAACTACCTGAACCATGGCACCGAGGATGAAGAATTTTTTATGGCATGTTGGTCTACTAGACTTTTACGGAAAAAATTTGTTTGGTCCCCGGGGGCCACTTCAAACCCCCCCCACCCCCTCTCTGGGGCCACCGTGAATTTTTCATCAACGATACCAGGGACACCGAAACACCGGGGAACATGAAATTTGGTGGGCATGTAGCCCCACTAGACTTTACGGAAAAATTTTGTTTGGTCCCCGGGGGCCACTCCCCCCCCCGCGCGAGGATAAAGAACTTTTTATGGTATGTTGCTCTTAAGGGCCCACATCAACCTAGCCCATAATCACTCATTTGTGATTTGCGCCCCTCCCATAAAAAATGAAAATGCAATATTATTCTGCTTTAATCGCCCCTATCTTCAGTTGAGATGTTTAGAACTGCACCATATTTCATGTGTATGATTAACTTGACATCATCTGGGGGTATGCTAAGCTTCGTAGAATTTCATCCATGGGGGGGTACAAAATAAATTCATTTATGTGCACATTTAGTGACTGTACACTCATCGGCCTGTAGATGATGGTGTTGAGCGAAGGGTTGCTGGTTTAGGATGATACTGTCACACACACACATGCAGGAATACAAACAAACGCAAGCATGCACACACACTGACATCCACACGCACAGACACACACCCACACACACACATACAAATCCACATGCACAGACACACGCACACAAACACACACGC
The DNA here is from genome assembly GCF_964197995.2 of Scardinius erythrophthalmus. NCBI lineage: Eukaryota > Metazoa > Chordata > Actinopteri > Cypriniformes > Leuciscidae > Scardinius > Scardinius erythrophthalmus. The sequence goes on along the minus strand of NC_138237.1, from coordinate 24,810,397 downwards.
GCACACACATGTACGCACGCATACATACACCCACAGACACACATACACACACACACACTATGAATACATTTCATCAGCGTTATGGACATAACATAAAATACACACACTTTACAAGTGTCCTACAAACTCTGTGAATTATTAAACAAACTGCCGATGTAGCATGAAAAAGACTTGCTTGAACCTATTTTTTACAGTCTATGGCTTGAACACAATAAGCGTGTTTTTGAAACTCATTTTTGTAATACATTATGTAGGGAAAACGCCTCGGTTACGACTGTAACCTCGGTTCCCTGAAGAGGAACCAAGGAACGACAGGAACGACAGGAACCAAAGTTTCTTCCACATAACCAGGGCACGTAAGCATCGCCGCGTGACCCTGATTGTGCGAAATGGGTTGCCCCTCGGGGAAAACCCCCTGGTCCTGAGCCACCACTGCATGGGGCCTCATGTGTAGCAGTCCAAAAGGTATCACGTTGGAAGATGCTGCCATGAGACCCAACAGTCTCTGGAACTGTTTGACAGTGAGTAGCTGGCCTAGCTTTACACTTTTCACAGCTGTAAGGATGGACTCTATACGTGGCGGTGACAGGCGTGCCTGCATCGACACTGAGTCCCAAACCACGCCTAAAAAAGTGGTCCTCTGGAGTGGAGAATGCACACTCTTCTTGGCATTCAGCCGTAACCCCAACTCTTTCATGTGGGCGAGAACAACATCTCGATGTTGAACCGCCAGCTGATGCGACTGAGCTAAAATCAACCAATCGTCGATGTAGTTCATGATGCGAATACCCTGGAGGCGCAGAGGCGCCAGAGCTGCATCCATGCATTTGGTGAAAGTGCGGGGTGATAAAGCTAGGCCAAATGGAAGAACTCGATATTGGTATGCTTTGCCCCCGAAAGCAAACCTCAGGAACTTCCAATGACACGGACGGATGGAAATATGGAAATATGCGTCCTTGAGATCTATCGTGACAAACCAGTCCTCGGATCTGATCTGTGGCACGATTTGTCTCAATGTTAACATTTTGAACTTGAGCTGCATGACTGACTCGTTCAGGACTCGAAGATCTAAAATGGGACGCAATCCTCCGTCCTTCTTTGGAACAATGAAATACCGACCGTAAAACCCGGTTTCCCTGTTGGAGGGAGGTACATATTCTATGGCCCCTTTCTCTAACAGAGTGTTTACTTCCTGTTCCATAACCAGAACCTGCTCGGGGGCCACCACTGTGGGTAGGACCCCCATAAACCGAGGTGGGCGTTTCTTGAATTGTATCTGATACCCTTTTTCCACGGTCTGCAGGACCCAACGAGAAACATTCAACAGTAGCTTCCATGCTGTCAAAGATTCTACTAGAGGTACCAGCCTCTCGAGACTGGTTTCTGGATTTTGTTGTTGTTGAGTAGTCAATTCATCGCCCTGTAACGGCGCACCGGCAGGGAACGACCGAACAGACTGCTCTAACACCCTCCTCGGAGGGGGCGGGCATCCCAAGGCCACTACGTTTCCGGGTGGTCCTTGAGATATGTGCTCGCCGGAGACCGCTGCGGCCTGTAACACCGGAGGCTGCAGGGTTAGCAGAACGGTCCCCTGAGGGTACCGAAGAGAGACGGGCACCGTAAAAAGAGGTGTTAACCGCTCTACTTCTGGGGGGACTACCCTCATTTGTCCTGAGCCCTCGGACATCAGGACTTTTTCCCAGCAGCCTTCTTGGCGGTAATAATGGTCCGCAGATCCGTTTTACCCCTCCAGGGCTGCTGGGTTTGAGAGCGCCCTCCGTGTCCCCGAGGTTTTTGTGGGGGAGCACGAGAGGAAACGCTCTGTTTCTGAGTGGCACGGTGCTCAGCGCTCTTTTTAGAGGAGTGAGGCTGCTCCCGCTCAGCAGCCTCAAAGAAAGAACGGCGGGGGAGAAATTTCTGAAGTGCAGCTGCCTGTTTTGAAGCTTCCTGTGACTTAGCTACAGCACTGTTCACTGCATCTCCAAATAACCCAACAGTAGAAACCGGTGCATCTAAGAGAACATGTTTTTCTTTATCTTTGATGTCACTCAGGTTGAGCCACAGATGCCTCTCAGTGGCCACCAGGGCTGCCATAGACCGCCCGATTGATTTAGCGGTCTCCTTGGTGGCCCTGAGAGACAAATCTGTGGCCCTGCGCAGTTCGGCTACCGTATCAGGACCAATACCCCCGCCCTCCTCTAAATCACCCAGTAATTCTGCCTGATAAGCCTGCATAAGGGACATCGTATGCAGACACGCCGCAGCTTGACCAGCGGCTGCATACGACTTATGAATCAGGGAAGATGTAAACTTTACTGGTTTAGTGGGGAGTGTAGGAGTCTTCAAGGAAGATGCCGTTGCTGGAGAGAGATAGCTCGCCAACATCTCCTCCACCTTCGGCATCTCCCCATAACCATGCTCTTTATATTTATATATGGAAGAGTAATGAGATGTTTGTGGTGTGTAAACTCTGTATGACATTGGTTTTCCCCACGATCTCGACACCTCGGTGTGGAGATCGGGGAAAAACGGAAGACTCCTGCGCTGAGGCTGTGCACGAGATGGCAGGAAGCGTTCGTCGAGTTTGCTTTTCGAACGAACGTCCTGCCTATCCTCTGGCCACTCAATAGAAAGTCTGTCAACTGCCCTAGTAACTACATCAAGCAGCTCTTCAAATGCATGAGACTGAGGTGGCGAAACCTCAGACTCAGCGTCAATACTTACAACATCCAACTCCTCAGAGCTGGATAGTGTCACGTGAAATAAGGACAGAAGATGCAAGTGCAAGAAAAAGGTTTATTGAATGACACGTAGTCAGAGATCTGAAGCACACAGTTGGTGGTCCCTGGTAGCACAGGATGGCAGATGGGCAACCCGGATCCCGTGGTGTGAACTGGTGAGCAGAATCCTTGAATGAAGCTGACGGAAACACCAAACGAGTCCACAGAGTGAAGAGACGAAACAGGATCCTCAGACGACGACAGGCAGAACGAACTCGAGGGAACACCACACCGGGAACCAGGAACACCAACGAAGACCAACTACACAGGGGAAAAATCCCACAACGATCTGACAAACACAAGACGGAAACAATGAGCTTATATAAGGATCGCTGATCAGAATCAGCTGGCGCTGATGACAATCAGCGGCTGATCAGCGACCACGCCCACACACACACACACAACACAAACACAGCGCGAGAAGGAGTCAGTGAATTCATGAACCGTGACATTACCCCTCCCCCTAGGAGCGCCTCCTGGCGCTCCCAGGAGGACCTACCTGTTGATTGTAATCATCAATAAGGGAGTGATCCAGAATGTCTCTAGCAGGAACCCAACTTCTCTCCTCAGGACCGTAACCTTCCCAGTCCACTAGATACTGAAATCCGCGTCCCCTCCTTCTCGAGTCCAGAATACGGTTTACCGAATATGTAGGTTCCTCATCTACGAGTCGCGGCGGTGGGGGAACCGGGACTGGCGGATTGAGATGAGAACGAAAAACAGGCTTTAATTTGGAGACATGAAAGGCGGGATGAATTCTCCTGTACGCTGGAGGAAGTTTGAGGCGGACTGTCACCGGACTAATGATCTTGGTGACAGTGAATGGGCCAATGAATTTAGGAGCAAGTTTATTAGAGACGGAGCGGAGCGGAATATTTCTAGTAGAAAGCCACACTTTTTGACCCACGACGTATACGGGAGGCCTAGACCGGTGGCGATCGGCTTTGGCCTTGGTGCGTGCCCTCACCTGGAGCAGAGTCTCACGGGCTCCGGTCCATGTGCGGCAGCACCTCTGGACGAAAGCGTGAGCGGAGGGGACCGCGACTTCGGATTCCAGGCTAGAAAAAACTGGTGGCTGGTACCCTAAGCTACACTGAAACGGAGATAGGCCCGTGGATGACACTGGTAACGAGTTATGGGCGTACTCCACCAATGACAGTTGCTGACTCCAGGAGGAAGGATTCTTGGACACCAAACATCGCAACACTCTCTCAAGATCTTGGTTGGCTCTCTCGGTTTGCCCATTGCTTTGGGGATGGTAACCCGAAGACAGACTGACAGTCGCACCCAGTAATCTACAAAATTCCTGCCAAAATTTGGACACAAATTGGGACCCTTTGTCAGAAACCACATCAGTCGGGAGGCCATGTAACCGAAAGACGTGATCTATGACAGCCACCGCTGTCTCCTTGGCTGAAGGTAATTTGGGCAAGGGGATGAAATGAGCCGCCTTCGAGAACCGGTCCACTACGGTCAAAACCCTGGGAGGGTGGGAGGGCGGTTATAAAATCTAGCGCTATATGGGACCAGGGTCTCGAAGGGACAGACAGCGGTTGGAGTAATCCCTCTGGGGGTCGATTGGAAGTCTTACCAGTGGCACAAACCGAGCAAGCCAAAACAAAACTCCGAATGTCACGAGCCATTAATGGCCACCAGAATCGTTGCTTGACCAAAAAGCTGGTGCGATTAACCCCTGGATGACATGCTACACTGGAACAGTGACCCCATCGAATAACGTCGGACCGAACCCCCTCTGGCACAAACAAACGACTCGGTGGGCAACCGGGCGGAGGCATTACCCCTTCTAAGGCCGTCTTGACCTTCGATTCGACCTCCCATGTGAGCGCGGAGATAACTACTTTCTCAGGTAAAATGCACTCGGGAGTAACCGGGCGTTCGGATGGATCAAAAATACGAGATAAAGAGTCGGGTTTGATGTTCTTGGAACCCGGGCGGTTCGATAGAACAAAGTCAAAACGTCCGAAAAAAAGTGCCCACCGAGCCTGCCTGGAGTTGAGTCTTTTGGCAGATCTAATATATTCCAGGTTCTTATGATCGGTCCAAACGATAAAAGGTACCCCCGACCCTTCTAACCAATGACGCCACTCCTCCAGTGCTAACTTGACTGCCAACAACTCTCTGTTACCAATGTCATAGTTACGTTCGGCAGGGATAAACGATGGGAAAAAAACGTGCAAGGGTGCATCTTGTCATCCGAGGAAGAACGTTGGGATAGAACTGCACCTACCCCCACCTCTGACGCGTCGACCTCCACCACGAACTGACGTGAAGGATCAGGGGCTATCAGAATGGGAGCAGAACTGAAGCGGCTCTTGAGGTTAGCGAATACAGCCTCGGCTGTATCGGACCACCTGAACGTCGTTCTGGGGGAGGTCAAGGCAGTCAGAGGTGCGGCTAGTTGGCTGAAATTGCGAATAAAACGCCGATAGAAATTGGCAAACCCCAGAAACCTCTGTAGGGCCTTACGGGAATCCGGACTTGGCCAATCCATCACAGCCTTAACCTTGTCAGGGTCCATGCGAATTCCCTCGGATGAGATGATGTAGCCTAAGAAAGGAACAGACTGTGCATGAAAAGCGCATTTCTCCGCCTTGACAAAAAGCCCATTCTCTAGCAACCTCTGAAGCACTCGTCTGACATGCTGAACGTGTTCCTGGAGAGAAGATGAAAAAATCAATATGTCATCCAGGTAAACATATATGAACTGGTCAACAATATCTCTCAGCACTTCATTGACGAGTGCCTGGAAAACTGCTGGGGAGTTGGACAGCCCGAAGGGCATGACCAAATATTCAAAATGGCCCCTGGGGGTATTAAAAGCAGTTTTCCATTCATCCCCCTTCCTGATGCGAACCAAATGATATGCATTGCGTAAGTCCAACTTTGTGAAGACGGAGGCTCCCTGCAACCGCTCGAAGGCTGAAGACATCAACGGCAAAGGATAAGTATTCTTTACCGTGATGTTGTTCAACCCTCGGTAATCAATACACGGTCGCAGAGATCCATCCTTCTTACCAACAAAGAAGAACCGGAGAAGAGGAAGGGCGAATGAATTCAGAGGCTAGAGAATCAGAAATGTATTTCTCCATGGCCTCCCTCTCCGGAACAGAAAGAGAGTATAACTTGCCCTTCGGCGGAGACATACCTGGCATAAGATCTATGGCAAAGTCATAGGGACGATGCGGAAGAAGAGAAGCAGCCCGAGACTTACTGAACACTTCCTTCAGGTCGAGGTACTCCGCGGGCACGTTAGACAAATTCACCGACTCCTTCTGCAAAACAGAACTAGACACCGAAGAACAAGTAGACATTAAACAGGATGCATAACATTTAGTGCTCCACGCAGACACAGAATTGTGACCCCAGTCAACCCTGGGATTGTGCTGGGTGAGCCAGGGATGACCGAGGACCACCGGAGCAAGAGGAGAGTCCAGGAGTAGGAATGACAGTGCCTCTGTGTGGTTGCCTGAGGTGATGAGTGTCAAAGCATCAGTGGTGAATGAAATGTCAGGTAGTTCTTGTCCGTTGAGTGCATTAACAGAAATCGGGTTGGTGAGGGGTATGATGGGAATCTGCAGCTTACGTGCTAGTGACAAGTCCATGAAATTTCCCTCGGCCCCAGAGTCCAGAAGTGCATGACCGTTGTAATGCCGGGTTGCCCATTGCAGTCTCACCGGGAGGAGAGTGGAGGAGGTCTTGCTGGTGGAGATCCCGCCCGACAGTAGCCTCCTGCTTACTGCCGAGCTCGATCTTTTACGGGGCAGGTGTTGATGAAATGACCAGTACCACCGCAATAAAGGCACAAGCCCCGGGATCTCCGTCGTTCTCTCTCCTCCCGGGAGAGCCGAGCTCTACCCACCTGCATGGGCTCGTGATCGAAGGTGGGGCTGACCGTATCGCTGCCACTGGCTCGAGGTGCTGGAAAGGTCTCTGGAACCAAGGTCCTGCGGGAATGTTGATCCACTCTCTGCAGTCGAGCGTCCACCCGCAGGGCCAACTCGATAAGTCCGTTAAGATCCTTAGGAAGATCCAGGGCGTAAATTTCTCCCTGGATACGGTCAGCCAGCCCATGCAGGAATCTGTCCCACTGCGCCTCCTCGTTCCAGTTACACTCCGCGGCGAGGGTACGGAACTCGATCGAGTAATCGGTAACCGATAGGGCTCCTTGGCGAAGATCAGCTAGTTGACGTGCAGCTTCTCTTCCGGCCACAAGCTCGATCAAATACCCTCCTCATCTCGGCCGCGAGTGACTGGAACGAGGAACAGCATGGATCCTTATTTTCCCACACCGCCGTCCCCCACTGGGATGCACGTCCAGACAGAAGAGTGAGAACCAGAGCCACCTTGGCTTCCTCTGAAGCAAAAGTCTGCGGTTGCAGATCAAAAAACAGAGAACACTTGGTTAGAAATGCTCTACACAGTTGTGGTTCACCATTGTACCTCTCAGGTGCAGGTAGTCTAGGCTCCGGTGGATGGTTTATCTGCGGCGGAGGGGGCGGCGTTGGCGGTGTGGGCGGTGCAGTGGGAGGCGTAAGATCTTGAATACGCTGGGTGAGCTCGGATACCTGCGCTACCAAGGCTTGAACCGCGCGTCCAGTCAGGTTCAAGTTCTCCTCCTGCTGGTCCATCCTCGTAACGCTCCTGGACAGGAATTCAGCCAGGTCAGAGTCTCTTGCTGCATCCATCGGGTCAGATCGTTCTGTCACGTGAAATAAGGACAGAAGATGCAAGTGCAAGAAAAAGGTTTATTGAATGACACGTAGTCAGAGATCTGAAGCACACAGTTGGTGGTCCCTGGTAGCGCAGGATGGCAGATGGGCAACCCGGATCCCGTGGTGTGAACTGGTGAGCAGAATCCTTGAATGAAGCTGACGGAAACACCAAACGAGTCCACAGAGTGAAGAGACGAAACAGGATCCTCAGATGACGACAGGCAGAACGAACTCGAGGGAACACCACACCGGGAACCAGGAACACCAACGAAGACCAACTACACAGGGGAAAAATCCCACAACGATCTGACAAACACAAGACGGAAACAATCAGCTTATATATGGATCGCTGATCAGAATCAGCTGGCGCTGATGACAATCAGCGGCTGATCAGCGACCACGCCCACACACACACAACACAAACACAGCGCGAGAAGGAGTCAGTGAATTCATGAACCGTGACAGATAGTTGCAGTACTGGTGCCTCTATCCGGGGGGAAGAAACCGCAGCGCGTGCTTCCACACCCTCATAAGAGGCACTGGATCTATCAGAAGGAGGCTGAGATAAGGCAGAGCCCGTCTCAACATCCACTGATAAATCCATCTGTGAACTGAGATCGACCCGAGCCCTGGGGAACGTGGTCGGGATTGAACCGAGCCAAGCGAGATCGGAGCGTACGCAATGGAAGCGCGTCGCAATGCACGCAGTCACCACCCTCGAGTGCTGACAGGGCATGCTCCTCTCCCAAACAAACAACACAAAGAGTGTGTGTGTCACCTCCCGTTAAATAACGCGAGCAGGGATGGACACACACTCTAAACTGCTGCTTGCTCGCCATACTGAATATATAATAGATATAGACAGACAACACCAAATAACAAGGACAGATTTCAACACAGAGCGCAACTGAAGACTCAGAAAGCTTTCGTTTTCTGTTTCGGGCCGGCTTTTATAGCTTCCTGGTACGTGACGTCACCCGCCTCTGACTTTCCGCCACACCATTGGACTGATTTTACATGTGCTTCAAGACGTCATCACGCAAAGCATTCCCCATAGCGTCATTCTCGACGCAACGGGAGTTCCCTTGAAAGGGAACCACTGTTATGGATGTGACGTTTTCACATTATGGATGTTAAGTGTCTAAACTAATGACTTTTGATATAAAACTTAAATAGTAATGGCAAATAATTACAAAACTCTAAATTATCCATGATCCACAGGAATACTCCAGACAGTCTTTTAAAATATACAACTTATATACATAAACACGCAATACAGCCAAATTGCTCCAAGTCATTTATTTTTGTGGAAAGCCAGTGCAGGCCTGAGCGGCGGTCATATTTTGTACCGCCATGTACATCTAGTTATTACTAGGCTTATTATACATGTGCATTGTTTTAAAATGTACTTGAATTGAAATAAATGTTTTGGATACCAGCATTAAATTATTGTTTTTATTATTTTACTGACTTGAAGTTGGCACTGTGCATGTAAAATACCCCAAGTAAGTTAGCAGGTTTTATTTATGGGAGAAAAGGGTCTGTCTAACGTTACTGGCGCCAGTAAGCTATCATTGCATAACTCTGTCTGTTTTTTTAGACAATAACGAGTGAAAATAGTTAGGTTAGATACATTTAAGCTATCATTGCATAACTCTGTCTGTTTTTTTAGACAATAACGAGTGAAAATAGTTAGGTTAGATACATTTGAGTAGGCTTGTTTTGTTAAAAATCGATTGCTGTAATGCTTTGGTGCAGAAGGAAGCCTGTGAGCCACGGTAAGTTTGCATGCAGATTAGGCAAATTTCCGCCTATTAGACAGCCTATTTACCTCATCGTTTTTTTGTTCTGCTTCACGTATAGCTCTTAAACCTTTAAAATAGAGTTTAGGAAGATGTATGTAACCACAGTCGTTAGCTTTGGTAACTATTGAAGCCTTTTCTCTTGTCAAGAGGCTCAACGCGACCGCCGACTTTTTGCGTGCAGATTAATTTAATCTATTTTAGACAGCCTATATAATAATAATAATAATAATTCATTACATTTATATAGCGCTTTTCTCGACACTCAAAGCGCTTTACATAGAAGGGGGGAATCTCCTCAACCACCACCAATGTGCAGCATCCACCTGGATGATGCGACGGCAGCCATATTGCGCCAGAACGCCCACCACACACCAGCTTACTGGTGGAGAGGAGACAGTGATGAAGCCAATCAGTATATGGAGAGGATTAGGAGGCCATGATGGACAGAGGCCACTGGGCAAATTTGGCCAGGATGCCGGGGTTACACCCCTACTCTTTCGAAAGACATCCTGGGATTTTTAATGACCACAGAGAGTCAGGACCTCGGTTTAACGTCTCATCCGAAGGACGGTGCTCTTTTGGCAGTATAGTTTCCCCGTCACTATACTGGGGCATTAGGACCCACACAGACCACAGGGTGAGCACCCCCTGCTGGCCTCACTAACACCTCTTCCAGCAGCAACCTGGTTTTTCTCAGGAGGTCTCCCATCCAGGTACTAACCAGGCTCAGCCCTGCTTAGCTTCAGTGGGCAACCAGTCTTGGGCTACAGGGTGATATGGCTGCTATATCTTGGTATTGCGCACTCATATCTCTTAAACGTTTAAAATAGAGTTCAGGAAGATGTATGTAACCACAATCATTAGATTTGAATAGCTCTTAAAGCCTTATCTCTTGTCAAAAGGCTCATCGTGACCGCAGACTTTGATGAACACTGCTGGCAGTAGCGACGTCTGTGTCCGTACCATTCTAATCAATGACAGTGTAACCTTGTATCTCCCTGCTCCCAAGTCACAAAGCTCGTATCTCCGATTAAACATGATTTTGGGGAAATGTTGTGTTAATGTTGGTATACAACAGTATATGATTGCAATATAAGTTATAATACCAACTTTAACGATACAATGTTTAATAATTAAAAAAATATGAAGTTTTTTTTAATTTCCTGAAAAATAATGGTTTTGGAGATACGACGATATCATGATTCAATGTTAAACCTTTAATCCTATCTCTTAATTTATTCAGCATTGGTTCAATAGCTAAGGAGTAAAGCATACCAGACAGAGCACAACCTTGTCTGATTCCTCTAGCTTTAAACGGGGCACTCAAACCACCATTGACCTTCAGTAAACTCTCAGTGTCCTGGTACAACACTTTAATCATATCAACAAAAACAGAACTAAAACCAAAAGCTTGTAGGGTGTCCCATAAATACTGATGCTCAACTCTATCGAAAGCCTTCTCTTGGTCAATAGAGATAAACCCCAAATTTCCCCCTAAAAGACTCAAAACACTTAAAATATCCCGTATGAGACAGACATTATCTGTGATTGACCTACCTGGCACACAATATGTCTGATCAAAATGAATGAATGACCTCCCCCATCACTTTTCTCAGTCTATTAGCCAGAGTCTTAGAAAGGACTTTGAGATCAGAACAAAGCAAACTCTCAGGTCTCCAGTTTTAATCTCCTGCAAATCACCCTTTTTGGGTAGCAATGTGATCACTGCTCTCCTACAGCTCTGGGGCAAAGAGCCATCAGCCAAGCTTTCATTCAGGACAGCCAGAAGGTCCTCGCCCAGCACAGCCCAAAACTCTTTATAAAACTCAGCTGGGAGTCCATCCATCCCAGGAGCTTTTCCACTCTCCATGCCCTTGAGAGCATTCAGAAGCTCCTCTTCCGAAAAAGGCCTCTCCAGCTCTGCCTTTGAGTCCTCCAAGACATTTGGCAGACCTTCATAGAAGCAAGCAGACAACTCGAACATCGAACGCACATGGCACCCTTTAGCGTCAATATGAGACGCAGATAGAAATGGGCCAGAAGGCGCCTCCTAGCGGTCTAACCCTAACCCTACACTAGACCTAAACCTACCCATAACCGAACAAAGCTCTGTGCGTGTCATATTGACGCTAAAGGGTGTCGTGTGCGTTCGATGTCGACGAAATGTCAAAAGCGTCAGTATATGACGCCAAAGGATGAGAATGCGTTGAATTTTTCATAGAACTGTACAGCTCACTTTCTAATTTCAGATGTCTTTGTCAATTCCTGGCCGTTTTCAGAGCGTAAGGAGTGAATATAGCGACTCTGACCGTTCTTTTTTTCGAGACTAAAGAAAAACTTAGATGGGGCATCCATTTGCGTTAAGTTTTGAAAGCGAGTTCGGACCAAAGCCCCCTTTGCTTTAATGCCGAGCAAATCTGACAGAAGAGATGTCTTAGTTTTAAGTGTCTCGATGTGTCTTCCCTCCCCAGTATTCTCTGCTAACCCTTGTGCCTTCATTATTTCAGATTTAAGTTTTTTCATTGATCTAGTGATGTCCCGAGAGACACTGAAAGTATACTGTTGACAAAGTACTTTCACTTCAACCTTTCCACAGTCCCACCACTGACGTAAATTTTCAAAGCACGGTTTTCTTAATTTAAAATCATTCCAAAAAGAAACAAAAACACGTCTAAAATTCACATCACTTAACAGGGAAGTGTTAAAATGCCAATATGCACTCTTTGGCTTCACATTTGTTATAAACACATTACATGTGACTAGACAATGATCAGAAAAACCAGTTGGTGTAATAAAACAACTTTTCAAAACATTAAACTTATGCTTGAAACAATAAAACCTATCCAATCTGGCTAAAGAAATGAAATTCTCTCTATTATGCAACCACGTGTATTGTCTTACATTATTATTTAGATCCCTCCATAGATCACATAAACTATGAGTCTCAATCAGTTCATTTAAAGCACGACTTGAAGCATGAGGTTCCATATGATTCCGATCTAGACTATAATTCCCTGTACAATTAAAGTCCTCGCCCAAAAACAGAAAATCATGAGAACAACAATTCTGTAGAATTGTATTTACATTTTTGAGAAAGAGTACTCTTTCATTACCATTTGTTGGTGCATAAACATTAATAAAAACAGCCTTGAATTTTTCAAACTGAGCCCTTAAAAATATTAGTCTGCCAGGTATCACATGTTTAACCTCACATGAGATAGGTGAGAAATTCTTAGCAAAAAGGACAGCCACCCCTCCTCTAGTAGTGCTCATGTGAGTAAGAAACACTTCACCTTCCCACTCTTTTTTCCAGTCAATTTCATTAATAAAGTCACTGTGTGTTTCTTGGACAAATGTTACATCAGTATTCTTTTGTCTGATAAGCTCAAACAGCATTGTTCTTTTATGTATATCTCGGGCTCCATTCAAATTAAGAGAGCTCACCCTCATCACACTCATTAAAATAAATAGTATGAGGGGACATAAACCAAACAAAAACATAGGAAAACAGTGATTATGTAGTTTCGAAGCCATCTTCAGTTTGTACTTCTAATTTCAGTTTGGAAACAAGTTTCTTTAATCTGTATATTTATTGAACTGTAAACTGTTCCCCTCCTTCACTTCTCATTAGCATTGTCACTGAGTTAATAAACATTCTGCGGTCAGCAAAAAAATCCTCAAACTGGACATTTTTCACATTTTTCGTTCTTTGCAGGAATGATTTTATTTTGTCAAAGTTGTAATCACTGCGTCGACTTCGTCCTGTCCTACTGTCCACTACTTCACCATCAGAATCATCAATCATCTTGCTTTCAGTATCAAGTTTATCAGACTCTGTTTTTGTTTGTCTGCTCATTTTTGCCATTTCCGTACTCTTCCTATTTCTCTTTCTCTCAGTATTGGGTACTTTGAAAAGTGTTTCATCACAAGCAATGTCTGTCACCATCTCTTCCTCCTCCACAATACACTCAGCCACATTAACAACATCAGTAGACACTGTAACCAGTTTTTTCTCAACATTTTCTGTATTTCCCCCCGCAACAACAATAGACACTGTACCAGTTTCCTTCTCCCCACTTTCTGTATTTCGCCCTGCGGCATTACTGCCATCATCATCTTCTTCACTAACAGAATTCTCCGTCACCATCGCGCTACTGTTATCGCGCGTGGTTTCTCCGCTCGGCCCCGGCTCTGGGTCTAACTCATCTGCTCTCTCAGGACACGCACGCCTAACGTGCCCTGTTCGCCCACAGCCAAAACACTTCATAGTATCAGATGATACAAACACAACGTAATCAAAGCTGTCAATTTTGAATTTAAACGACACATTCAGTTCATCCAAATCACTCTTTAGGATCATATGTAGTTGCCGTCTAAAACACATAACATGCTTAAGCAAAGGCGATTTACACCCTAATGGGATCCTTTTCATTTGTGAGACAACTTTTCCATGCCTAGACAATTCATTAATCAAGAGCTCATCTATAATGAAATGTGGTACATTTGATAATGTTATCTTTCTTGCCAGCTGAACCAGCAGTATTACTGGAGTAAAAGTGTCCTGAATTACTACTCCGGTCTGCACTACACCGTTTACGTTCTCAATGGTATCAAGGAAGATAACCACAGCACTTTTCATTCGAGAAGCAGATATTATGCTATTAAAACCAACAGCGTTACCCACAGCCAAACTACAATCCTCGACAGAGCAGTTCATCACAGGCGCGAGTTTTATCCCGTGCCTGCGTGAAAGCTGCTCAAACTTTGTTTGGCTTGGACCCGCCATTGCTAACCAGCAAAGTGCTGGTTAACAGTGTTCCTCAAACCCCCTACTCCTTAAACTTTCTTTGTATTCTTTTCAAACAATTTTTAAACCAAAACCCCCAAAACAGGGACAGTGTAAAAAGAAAGAAAGAATAGACTCACTCGCACCGCAACACTCTCAGGCACACACGCTGACTCCCCGCCCACTCACTCACAGCATCCGCTCAGAGAGAGAGAGAGAGAGAGAGAGAGGGGGGGGGGGGGGGGGAGAGACCACCAATTCAATTCATGTCCAGCAAAGAAGAGCCCCAGAGAGAGGGAGAACGCCATCCTTTATCCTCCTTGACCAGGTGACATGGGGGAATAGCCCATTTTAATTAAAAGACAATTTAATTAATTAAAATAGCCCAACATCATCACATAGCCTTCACCATACCTAGAGATTGGCATGGTTTTATTTCAGTTAGCCTAATAGCTGGTTTGCATTGAGAGATGATCTTATGGAAAGTACCCCATGCCAATCTCTAGGTATGGTGAAGGCTATGTGATGATGTGGGGCTATTTTAATTCCAAAGGCCAAGGGAACTTTATCAGGATGCATAGTATCCTGGATCCATGAAGTAACTGGCCTTTAAAAATAAAAATCTGCTTGCCTCATATGGGAATTTAACATAGGGGTGTCCAGATTTATGCACCCTGTATTTTAAGGAAAAACATTTATTTTTTTACGATACATTATTCATTCACAAAGAAAGTTGCTGTCCTTAAAGGTTGGATTTTTCCTTTTTTTTTTTTTTTAATTAAGGCATTAAGTTCAATTTCCAAAAGATGATTTTTTATTCCTCTTTTTAGTCAACTTTAGCATGGGTGTCTAAACTTATGCATAGCACTGTATTAGGTAAATGAGAGTTACCATGTGTTCATTGGGAAAGTTTTGAGTTTTAATAAAGGCTAAAAAGATTTAACAGGTCATCAAAATTGAATTACACCATCCTTTTTGTCTTTTCATTTGGTTTTTAAATAACCTCTGCAATTAAGCAATATTAAACAAGAAAGAGTTCCGCTGTGAAAATATATTTACACAGATCACAAGGAATTCTCAATGTTGTGCTAAATTATTTCAAAACATTCTTAAAACATAAATAAACAACTGTAACATGAATATGAGTTTTAAGTGACATACTAATATTATATAACATGTTTTGGAACAGAATCGTGCCTTTTCCTATGTGACCAGCAAAAACTCTCTGGACTAGCAATACACCAATCAAAGCAAAGATTGTTTGCACTCTTAGGATGACAACACAAAACTTGACACACATTTAAAATGACCAAGCAAACGAATCTTTATTCAGAGAAAAGAAGATTATGCTCCTGTAAGGCGTTGTATTTTGTATTATATGTTTTACCTGTTAGATATAGTTTTATATCTTATTATATATATTAACCTGTATGTTTTGTTTAGATTACAGATGGACAACCTGACTTTCAAATACAGTGTGCTACTGGTGGAGGGACTGCAAGTTACAACTGAGTCAATTTTTCCTTCATTTATCCTTCTTTTGATGGTTTACATATTTACAATGGTATCTAACATTGGGATGATGATTCAGATCACAGCAGACAAAAAATTGCACCAGCCTATGTATGTTCTTTTCTGCAACTTGACACTGAATGATGTTTTGTTGTCAACTGCTCTTTTGCCACAAATGTTGAGGGATTTCTTAAAATACCCCTCTGAGCGCTATATCACATATGTGGAGTGTGTTATTCAAGCTTATTGGTTACATTTGAATGGTACAGTATCTCACACTGTGATAATAATCATGGCCATTGACAGATATGTGGCCATATGCAATCCACTGCGATACCCAACTATAATGAGCAATATCATGGTGGTTAAACTCTCGGCAGGAGCCTGGGGTGTTGCAGTGGTGCTGGTGGGAATTCTGATCGGCCTCAGTGTGCGCCTGTCTCACTGCAGATCTGTGATTCACAACTACGCTTGTGACAATGCTTCACTATTTAAACTGTCCTGTGAAAGTACAGTTATTAATAATGTATATGGATTAACTTTTACTGTGGTTTTAAATGCCTCATCATTAGGTAGTGTGGCATTAACATACCTCAAAATAGCGATGATCTGCTTCAAAGGCAAAAACAAAGCAACCAACAGCAAAGCCATAAAAACCTGCAGCACTCACTTGACTGTTTATATAATCATGCTGGTATCTGGATCTGTCGGGATTATTCTCCATCGTTTCACTGTATATGATGAAACTAGGAAACTATCCACTTTAATGTTCCATGTTATTCCACCAGCCTTAAACCCTATAATATATGGTTTACAAACCAAGGAAATAAGACAACGGATCTTAAATGTTTTTAGAAATAAAGTTAATGCAAAGTGATTTCATTTGTTTATTCATGTCCATAAAAGAACTCTACTAATCTTTGAAAATCATAACTTTTATTAATTTTATTTTACTCTTTTATTGTGTGTATAGGCATATGTGAAAATTCTAAGAACAATTAGAGTTTATGGTAAATATGTCATATGTCACATACAAGGGTTATCACATAAGCAGCAGCTAAATAGATTAATGATAATTTGTTAATGTTGCAATAAGCTTGGATTGGGTAATAGAGAAGAGGCATTGATAAATAAATAAATAAATAAATAAATAAATAAATAAATAAATAAATAAATAAATAAATAAATAAATAAATAAATAAATAAATAAATAAATAAAAAGTATCCAGTATATATTAGGTAAAAAGAGTTACCTTGTGTACATTGGGAAAGTTTTGAGTTTTAATAAAGGCTAAAACGATTAAACAGGAATTGTGTAATTGAATCACACTATCCTTTTGTCTTTTCATTTGCTTTTAAAAAACCTCCGCAATTAAGCAATATTAAATAAGAAAGAGTTCCTCTGTGCAACTATACTTACACAGAACACAAAGGAATTCTTAATGTTGTGCTGAATAATTAAAAACATGCTTAAAGGCAGGGTAGGTAGGATTTTTCAAAAAAAAAAAAAAAATCAAAATTTGTTTAAACTGTCTTTATATACCATTACATAATTAAAATGTAAGTACTCTGAAAAAGAGAGTATAAAAATCGAGTGTCCGTAGACCTCTCACGACTGTTGTAAACACAGCTAATTATTTCCATTCACTCCACCCCCTCCCTTCTGGGCTTCTTCCAAAGCCACGCCCCCAAAACACATGAACGCGCGACGCCAAACGCTCAGGCTCAGCTGGAAGACGCATTTATTACCTGAGACGAGTGGAGAGGAAGGAGCGCAGTGCATGCAATGATATCATGTCAGAATCACATGTAATAAAATACCTAACATTATCACTATGAACATTAACAAATAAGATGGCTTTTAGTACTCACTATCAAGCTAGCATATCGATACTGGAATTCTGGAAAACTAAAATATAAGTTTAAAATATATTTTGTTTGATTCGGTAACAAGCTATATTTAGGCTATAGGTAACGAGCTATATTTATAAGTCAAAGCTAAAAACAGGTTGCATTGATACACGTTTTTCCATTACCATCAGTTACACTGTGATGAAGGTGAATTTCGTGTAAGATTCATAACATATACGGTGTTTTGCAACATTGTTGACTCTGATGAGGACTAACGTTACACTCCGGTGACAAGTACCGCTTCGTCGGTTCGAGGACAGGTCCGGGGTCGAGGGCGAAGCAGAGGAGGTTGTTAGAGAGTGCGGGCAACCAGGGTCCGAGGAAGTAGTTTTTGCCTTGTTTGCCTTCGCTGACTGAATATGCAGGTGCTTTGAATTTTGAATGCTCTTTCTCTGCCATAATTTTACTCTTCGTAGGTTCCGCGCCTCTCAAATCAAACGGGTGCGCGTGCATATGGGCAGATCCAGAGCCATAGAGAGAAAGAGTTGCGACACTCCCATAGACCTCCGTTGTAAAAAATGGCGGCGCTTTTAACCGCCTACTTTCGACCTCTTTTGAATTGTCAACTGTCTATATTGTATCAGAGGCCCTTTGCGATGCTTATACTGGTCTTCATTTGTATATGCACAGCGTAATTATTTATATTTTATGTTGGTTGTTTCAACCAATTTCCAAGCACTGCCTGCTAGCTAGTAGTGCGACTTCGTCAGCTGTGACAGTGAGAGTTCGGAAATGAATCGCTAGCACCTTTATAGCAACTTTTATTTAATTTAATTATATATATATATATATATATATATATATATATATATATATATATATATATATATATATATATATACTAACTTTTCATTATGTTTTATTGTCTTGAGTGAAGCGGCTTGTGAGAACAATGCTGGACCTCTAGGATTGTTATGGGATCACCAGTCCTGTCTGTTTCATGGATCACCTGCCCCTGGTTTTTGTTTTTCTTGTTCACACACACTCACACAAGCACACATTTTTGTTGTCTTTCATTGTTTAATAAAAAATATTTAAGCGAACTCTGAACGGACCGCCACGACAGACCTCTTTGCGTGATCACGAAGGTAGGCTAATGGCTGAATCAAAATTTATAAGCAAAATCACGGGAATCATAGCCTAATACAACCCAGTTGTGCTAAAATAAATATCATGAGACGTCCATCATCAGATGAGTGATATGGAAAAGTTAAAGGGGGGGTGAAATGCTCATTTTCACTCAATCTCCTGTTAATCTTGAATACCTATAGAGTAATATTGCATCCTTCATATCTCCAAAAAGTATTTTGTTTTATTATATTTTTAATTGAAAGATTGACTGTACCGAGTCTTTCCGGAAAAAAACGAGCGGCTGGGGGCGGGCCGTGTGGGCGAAGCTAAAGCTGTGCTAACGCGCCGAGCTAGTAACAACACACAGAGACATTTGTTCAACAGTTTTACTCACCGTTCCAACGCACGACCGCGAACCTTTATCATTGTGACTGCTCGATCCTGCTCGATCCTTAAGCATTAGACGATCTGGGCTTTGTTTATAAAACAATCATCGTCGAAATGCAGGGAACCACAGTCTTAACAGTTACACAACTCCGTTTATGCTCAGGAAAACAAACTCCATCCACGGGTGCCTTAACGCCGGGTTCTTTGGGAATCTGTGCAGGGTTGTCTTGCCCTGGCAACCAAAAACACACTTCTTTGGTGACATTGACTTCCCAAAAGCCGGGCAGGGCGCTTTGATGGCGAACTGCTTTCACTCTCTTGCTCTGTTTTACGAGTGCGCGCGCGGCCGCGATCTTACCGGAGAAGTGCCCTTAGGACCCATATAAGGAAATTCCGCCCTCTCTTACGTAAGACAGAGCCATACTCGAAAAAAACTTTCCGAAACTTGTGACAAACCGGAAGGACAATTTTTGGAACAAAAATACTCCTTCAAACGTACAACTTAACTTTTGAAACTTTGACCATGTTTAGCATGGGAATCCAACTCTTTAACAGTGTAAAAAACTCAGTATGCATGAAACAGTAATTCACCCCCCCCTTTAAGTTAGAGCCGCTAAAGCCAGTGCTACTACCTATGCGAACATGAACACTAAGCTTTTCCCTCCAAAAATATAGCCTAAAACTTATCTCCAAATGCAAAACTGCAAAATGCAATAACAGCTGAAAAAGTACTTGGGTGTGTGTTTTATTTTATATTTACCGTTCAATAATGCAATCGCTGCTGTCTGTCCCATAGAAGAACATGACAGCCAGCGTATGTTTTGGAACTATTGGGGCTTACATGAACCACGTGACAGCCATAGCGGCGACATCAAAGAGTGTCGCAACTCTTTCTCTCTATGGCTCTGGGCAGATCTAGCAACAGGGGTGGTAGCCATGGTTGCGAGAGTGAGTGACAGTCGCCCAAACCAATCAATTGTTTCGTCCCGGATGGAAATAATGAGCTGTGTTTATTGCAGATTAAACGGTCTACAGTCACTCGATTTTTATACTCTCTTTTTCAGAGCACTTACATTTTAATTTTGTGTTGGTATATAAAGACAGTTTAAACAAATTTGAAAAAAAGTTTTGTACAAAAATCCTACCTACCCTACCTTTAAAAGAAAAAAAGTGATGGACAATTGACTTTTATAAAACAAATGCCATGAAAGTGATTGTATGTCAGGGACAAATAGATAACACATCCATTTTGTATCTGTCTTATTTTTAAAAGGTTCACAAAATCTTGACTTCACACATGCTATATACATATGTCACTTACTACTTTCTAAAAAGGACATGTTGAAGTTCTCATAAAGAAAAGAGTTGTCTTATTTCCCCATTATCCTGCCAATTTTACAGGGGGCCATATATTTGGGCCATATTCATTATTTGTCATATGGGCCACTTTAGGCTCACATTCAGATTACACATTGCCATGAGTGCCGCATCTTTGCCTATATGTAACAATAACAAAAGGCATGCCACAGCGACCAGTGCTGGGTCCACTGCTTTTCATCCTATATATAAATTATATAAATCATATCATATCGAAAGGAAATTTTCATTTTTATGCAGATGGCACTGTACTGTATTGTTCAGCACCTACAGCAGTCCAGGCCCTCTCCCAATTACAATTTGATTTTAATATGCTTCAACAGAACATTTATGATCTGAAACTTGTTTTAAATGCTGAAAAAACAAAAGTAATGCTTTTTTCAAATTCAAAATCTAAATTAAATCTGCCTTCAATCATCACTTCTCAGGGTAAGAAGATTGAATGTGTTTTTAAATACAGATATCTCTGTATTTTAATAGATGAATCTCTTTCTTTTACTTCTCATATTCAGCAGCTGTCAAAAAGATTAAAACTTAAACTATAGGGTTTTATTTTAGAATCAAATCCTGTCTCTCATTCGAATCTAAAAAGAGGTTAGTTGCCGGTACTTTTATATCTATTATTGACTATGGTGATGTTTTATATATGCATGCTTCGTCTCAAAGTTTACATGCACTGGACACTATATACCATGGAGCTTTGAGGTTCATCACTGGTCTTAAAGTCCTCACTCACCACTGTGAACTGTATGAACGTGTTGGATGGTCTTCTCTGTCAACACGGAGACTTCAACACTGGTATGTTTTTATATATAAGGCTATTTTAGGTCTTCTTCCATCCTACCTTCTGACCTACATCAGTGTAAAATATATTGGGACTTACAATCTTCGGTCCCAGGATCTTGTCCTTCTGTCTGTACCAAATGTTAGAACTGAGCTGGGGAAAAAGGCGTTTAACTTTGCTGCTCCCTCTGCATGGAACAAGTTACAGAAAAATTTGAAACTTAATAAGCTTGTCTCATTGGTTACTTTTAAGAGGATATTAACTGACTTGGAAGCAGTCACATCTTGCTGTAGTTGTGCTGCATGATATGCTAAGGATTTGTGGTTGATGTATCTGCTATTTTAGTTGTTTTATGTTATTGTGTATTCTGTGTTGTATGCAGGGCCGGACACAGCTCTAATATATCTGTCAGCGAGGCGCCTAGAGCCAGCTCCCAGGAAGGAGCAACACTTCTATTTGAGTGTGCTCGCAACCTGAACGTGCAAGGCACGTCTTGGGATTTATATGCCAAGACAATAAAATACATTATCCAGTGAGCTAACCTCTGCTTGGAGACAGCCTTTCCGTTCTGCTGGCCTCCGTAACAGATGAAGAGCTGGTCTGAGGTCCTAAAGCTTTGCTTTCTGTCCACGTATAACTGCAAGGATTGGACGGGACAGAGAAAAAAGCCAGGGTTGGGTCTGCCTCCTCCAAGGGCAGCGCTTGTAGGTTCACTGAAGGGCGTGGTAGAAACCTTGGGCACATATCCGGGCTGGGGTCTCAAGACAACGTGACCGAAAACGTTTACAGGTCCACTACCCTCTTGATGGAGGGTAGTCGGCTGACTGCAGCGGTTCGAAGGGAGGTCTCTGCAATGCGCTGTGCACCAGAGACAGGTCCCAAGAGGGTAAAAAGGGGGGACGAGGCAGATTTAGTCTCCTCGCTCCCCTCAGGAACCTGACGATCAGGTCATGCTTTCCCAACGACTTACCTTCAACTGCATTGTGATGCAAGGCAATAGCGGCAACATACACTTTTAGGCTGGAGGGAGACAGCCTTCGCTCCAACCCATCTTGCAGGAAGGAAAGCACAACTCTGATTGGGCATCTTCGGGGGTCTTCCTGGCGGGAAGAGCACCACTCAATGAATATGTTCCACTTCAATGCATAGAGGCGCCACGTAGAGGGGGCTCTAGCGGAAGTGATGGTGTCTACCACCGCCTGGGGTAGATTACCTAGAACCTCCGCGTCCCGTCCAGGGACCAGACATGGAGTTTCCAGAGGTCTGGAACATAGGGTGCCATAGGGTGCGCCGTCTCTGATAAAGCAGGGCCTTCCACAGAGGAATGGGCCAGGGAGGAAATGTTGCGAGGAGTACTAGTTCTGGGAACCAGGTCTGGTTGGTCCAGTACGATTCAACTAACAAGACCTGCTCCTCGTCCTCCCTGACTTTGCACAGGGTCTGTGCAAGAAGGCTCACTGGGGGAAACGCATACTTGCGTAGGCAACGGGGACAGCTGTGTGCCAAATGCATCTGTGCCGAGGGTCGCCACTTTCCCGGAAGCGTAAGCTGTCGTGAGAGCTTGTTGGCTACACGATTGAGCACGCCTGGGATGCAAATGGCACGAAGCAACCTCAGATGCTTCTGACTCCATAGAAGATTGTGGGCGAGATGCAACAGGAGCGTAGACCACCTTGTCAGTTGATGTACACAACATTCGCAGTTCTGTCCGTGCGGACCAGTACATGCTTGCCTTGAAGCAGCTCACAGCAAGGTGTACTGTTAGCAACTCGAGCCAATTGACATGCCAATGCATCCCGTCCACAGACCGGAGACTGTTCTGAATTGTTCTGGGGAACACCTGCCCATAGAAATGAAGGGTCTGACCTGGGAGATAGGGGAGTTTAACAAACACTCCCCATAAGTATTCAGCTGCATCCAAATTTTTGTGAATGACATCAGTGACCACTGTGTCATCGCAACAGTTAGAAACACAAAAAATTCCTAGAACTAAACCAATCATCATAACCAAGCATGACATGAAACATTTCTCAGAACAAGGGTTTCTACACAATTTGAATAATTTGGAGTGGGAACAAATTAATTTAATTCCTGACCTTGAAATAGCCTGGGAATTATTTTATGCAAATTTTTCTGCTTTAGTCAACAAACATGCTCCTTGCAAAAGGTACAGGGTGAAGGGTCGGAATAATGCATGGTTTTATCATCCTTTATCAAATATGCTTCATGAGCGCAACCTGGCATGGGCAAAAGCTAGAAAAACTGATTTAAATTCAGACTTTAGATTTTAGACGATTGCGCAATGCATGCACGGTTGCAGTCAGAAAAGCTAAAGCTGAACATTTTCTTATACAAACATCTCACAATCTTAACAATTCTTCAAAATTTTGGAAAAGTGTTAAATCATTAACTGAAAATAATAAAGGTATAGAACTTCCATCATGTATTAATAAGGGCTCTGATACAATCATTGATAAAGTAAATATGCTTAATTGTTTTAATGAACACTTCATAGCTTCTGTTTTTTTGTTTGATTCAGTTAATGGTGCTCATGTGAACCCTTTGATTGTTCAGTCAGAGAGCTTTGCGTCTAGTCAATCATTCAACTTTTCACCAATTGAAATCTCTGAGGTGTGCAAAGCCCTTAAATCTTTAGATGTTTTGAAATCGGCAGGTCCTGATAATCTAGAACCTTACTTTTTAAAGCTAGCAGCTGATTTTATTGCCCCGCCTCTGACTTATATTTTTAACCTTTCACTTGACTTAAATGAAATTCCACTTATATGGAAATCAACTTTTGTTCTTCCCCTGTTTAAAGGCGAAGATCCCACACACCCAAATAATTACCGGCCCATTTCCAAGCTGTCAGTCTTGGCCAAAGTCCTCGAAACATTTGTCAGCAATCAATTAAAAGAATTTCTGTCTGTTAATAATACCCTGTCTGATTTTCAATCTGGTTTTAGAAAACAACATAGCACAACTACGGCAGCCTTAAAGGTACTAAATGATTTTATTGAATCTGTCGAAAACAACAAACACTGTGCAGCCTTATTCATTGATCTATCAAAAGTATTTGATACGGTTGATCATACTTTACTGATACAACGATTATCTAGAATTGGATTATCTAAACATACGATTGGTTGGTTTAATAACTATCTTTCAAACAGAACTCAATGTGTACAGGCAGAAGGTTTTATCTCTGTTTCACTTAATGTCACTAAAGGTGTGCCACAGGGGTCAGTCCTAGGACCACTCCTATTTACTCTATATATAAATAATATTGATCATAATGTTTATAATGTAAAGTTTCATTATTACGCTGATGATACAGTTAAATATAGTTCAGCATCCACACCCAATCTCTCTCTCAGTTACAGCTTGCATTTGATATTGTTCAGCGTAACTTAATTGAATTAAAACTAGTTTTAAATGTGGATAAAACAAAATTCATGTTGTTTTCTAAATTCAAATCAATCCCTCATAACAATCTTCTGCCTATTACTACGTCCCAAGGTTAAAAAATTGAGTTTGTGTCTCAGTATAGGTATCTGGGGATTTTAATTGATGACGCTCTCTCCT
This sequence comes from Scardinius erythrophthalmus, assembly GCF_964197995.2. Lineage (NCBI taxonomy): Eukaryota > Metazoa > Chordata > Actinopteri > Cypriniformes > Leuciscidae > Scardinius > Scardinius erythrophthalmus. The sequence continues at coordinate 24,785,669 of NC_138237.1, read as the reverse complement.
TTGGCCCTCATGTCCAGCAACTGGTGAAAAGATTGAAAGTGAAATTGGGTTTTTACTTTAGAATTAAATCCTGTCTTTCCTTTGAGGCAAAAAAGAGGCTTGTTGCAGCGACTTTTATGTCTGTACTGGACTACGGTGATGTTATATATATACATGCATCTTCACAGTGTTTACATGCTCTAGACACTGTTTATCAGGGTGCACTGAGGTTCATAACAAATCTTAAAACTCTCACTCATCATTGTGTGTTGTATGCTCTGGTTGGCTGGTCTGCGTTGTCCATCCGAAGACAAAACACTGGCATGTTTTTATTTATAAATCTATCCTGGGTTTACTTCCTTCATATCTTTGTACATACATCTGTAAAAAGTATCCTTCTAGCTATAGCCTCCGGTCACAGGAATTATTTTTACTGTCTGTTTCAGTGGTACGAACTGAATTTGGGAAAAAGGCATTTAAATTTGCTGCTCCCTCTGCCTGGAATTGTTTGCAAAGTACATTGAAACTGAGGAAACTGGTCCCGTTGGACACTTTTAAAATAGTTTTAAATGATTTGGAGAATGAAACATCGGGCTGTAGATGTCTTAGCTAGTTATGTATTTGATATTGAAATTTTATTGGATTTGCTTGTGTGTGTATAGGTGTATGTATTGTTGGATGTTATTTGTTAAACTCAAACGTGCTGTGTCTGTCAGTCTTGGCCAGGACACTCTTGTAAAAGAGATTCTTAATCTCAATGTGCTTCTTTCCTGGTAAAATAAAGGTTATAAATATCTCTTTGAAGCTCGCATGGCCATAAAGTTCTTAGCTGGGGTTTTTTGTTGGTTAGCGTGGACTGGCTGGAGCCTGATTTTATGGCCCTGGACTGGTAATTTGGGGTCTAAAATGTTGCGTTCTGTGTGGAATTATGTTTGAACAAATCACCTGGAAGATTCATTTGTGTTTGATTCACACTCAATCCTACACAGTTTGAAAAACACAAACTTGGGTCACAGATGACTTGGGTATTTAGTGAATGAAAGCCCTTCCTATTCACAAAAGCATTCTCATCCACTGTGGGTGCTTTTATCCTGATTTGTGTCCCATCGATGTAGCCAAGTACATCAGGGAAACCAGCAATGGCAAGGAATTTTTGCCTGTTTGTGTTTTGTACATTTATGCTTGGCATGCAGATGTAGTTGTTCATGTGGCAACACAAGGCAAGTGACACCCTGTGGATACATACAGTACTGTGCAAAAGTTTTAGGCAGGTGTGAAAAAATGCTGTACAGTAAGAATGCTTTCAAATATAGACATGTTAATAGTTCATATTTATCAATTAACAAAATGTAAAGTGAGTGAACAGAAGAAAAATCTACATCAAATCAATATTTGGTGTGACCACCCTTTGCCTTCAAAACAGCATCAATTCTTCTAGGTACACTTGAACACAGTTTTTGAAAGAACTCGGCAGGTAGGTTGGCCCAAACATCTTGGAGAACTCTCTTCATGTAATCCCAGACAGACTTGAAGATGTTGAGATCAGGGCTCTGTGGGGGCCATACCATCACTTCCAGGACTCCTTGTTCTTTTTTACGCTGAAGATAGTTCTTAATGACTTTCTCTGTACGTTTGGGGTCGTTGTCATGCTGCAGAATAAATTTGTGGCCAATCAGATGCCTCCCTGATGGTATTTCATGATGGATAAGTATCTGCCTGTACTTCTCAGCATTGAGGAGACCATTAATTCTGACCAAATCCCCAACTCCATTTGCAGAAATGCAGCCCCAAACTTGCAAGGTTCATAACAAACTTGCAAGGCACCTCCACCATGCTTCACTGTTGCCTGCAGACACATTTATTCGTGTACCACTCTCCAGCCCTTCGGCGAACAAACTGCATTCTGCTACAGCCAAATATTTCAAATATTGACTCATCAGTCCAGAGCACCTGCTGCCATTTTTCTGCACCCAAGTTCCTGTGTTTTCGTGCATAGAGGAGTCGCTTGGCCTTGTTTCCACATCAGAGGTATGGCTTTTTGGCCGCAAGTTTTCCATGAAGGCCACTTCTGACCAGACTTCTTCGGACAGTAGATGGGTGTACCACGGTCCCACTGTTTTCTGCCAATTCTGAGCTGATGGCACTGCTGGACATCTTCCGATTGCGAAGGGAAGTAAGCATGATGTGTTTTTCATCTGCTGCAGTAAGTTTCCTTGGCCGACCACTGCGTCTACGGTCCTCAACGTTGCTCGTTTCTTTGTGCTACTTCAAAAGAGCTTGGACAGCACATCTGGAAACCCCTGTCTGCCTTGAAATATCTGCCTGGGAGAGACCTTGCTGATGCAGTATAACTACCTTGTGTCATGTTGCTGTGCTCAGTCTTGCCATGGTGTATGACTTTTGACAATAAACTGTCTTTAGCAACCTCACCTTGTTAGCTGAGTTTGGCTGTTCCTCACCCAGTTTTATTCCTCCTACACAGCTGTTTCTGTTTCAGTTAATAATTGTGTTTCAACCTACATATTGAATTGATGATCATTAGCACCTGTTTGGTATAATTGTTTAATCATACACCTGACTATACGCCTACAAAATCCCTGACTTTGTGCAAGTGTACCTAAATGGGAATCAGTGATCTGAAAATAAGCCCTACGGTAATATATCCAGTGGTACCTCCTTGGATATTGTCAGAAGTTCCAGTCGACTTAGGCTTATTGGAGGAAAAGGAGGTTAATGGAATAGATCATTACAGGGCTCAGAAGTAAATAACAAGCAAATATAAAGAAGGAATTATATTGTATACTGATGCGTCTAAACGGACTGATAAGAAAATGGGAATTGCGTATGTTATCCCTCAATTAAACATTGAATTTGCTAAAATAATTAATGATGATTTAGCTGTATATACAGCAGAAATGATAGGAATATGGATGGCATTGATGTGGGTAGAGAACAATAGACCTAAACAAGCTGTGATAGCTTCAGACTCCAGCTCAGCATTGATAAGCCTTAAGCATCTTCACTCTGAGTCTAGACAGGACATAGTGTTTGAAATAATGCAATTAGCAAACAATCTGATTAAGTCTGGTATTAGTACTACATTTATATGGGTACCAGCTCATATAGGTGTAGGAGGTAATGAATTGGCTGACAAATGTGCGAAAAAAGCAGCTGAGAAGCCTGAAATAGAGGTGAATATTAAATACAGTAAAGCTGAAATTAAAAGTATAATTAAAGCAAAAATTAATGGAAATGGCCGTGTTTATGGGATAATGAAAAGTCTGGAAGACATATGTATAGAATTCAAGGAAAAGTGGGAAAGAACAGGAATACATGTAGAAGTAAGCGTGAAGAAGATGTGGTATCTAGAATGAGGCTAGGTCATACAGGATTAAATAGAACATTATTTCTAATGAAAAAACATGTAGATGGAATATGTGAATATTGCAATAGTCAAGAGACTATAGAGCATGTAATTATGTATTGTCCTAAATATCATCAAGCCAGACAAAGATTAATTTCACAACTTGGTGAGAATCAGATGACATTAAATTTGCATGTTATATTGCAAAGAGGATCTGGTGAAATTTGTTTTTCTTTTTTGTTTTCTTTTTTGAAGATAACTGGGTCATTAAATAGAATTTAACGAAGTGTAGGTCGACCCTTGATCCACACTCCAGTCCAGATGGTGGCGGTAATGCACTGAAAGCTGGTTACCAACCGCCACATAACAAGAAGAAGAAGAAGAAGAAGAAGAAGAAGAAGAAGAAGAAGAAGAAGCATACCTAGAAGAATTGATGCTGTTTTGAAGACAAAGGGTGGTCACACCAAATATGGAATTTCTTCTGTTCACTCACTTTGCATTTAGTTAATTGATAAATATAATATATTAACATGTCTTTTTTTGAAAGCATTCTTACTTTACAGCATTTTTTCACACAGGTCTGCCTAAAATTTTTGAACAGTACTGTACTTCCTGTAGATTTGTGAATTTGTATGCTATCACCTACTAAGATTTACATTGATCCGGTAGCAAAATAATGTAATGCGACACACACTTGAAGGCTTGGGGAGAGAGTGTCGTTTCGGTCTGTTTCATGTTGAATATCAGGCACGATCAAGTCTGTTATTCACATTATTCCCTCTCTTTTAAAGCGCAAACCAGCATATATGTCGACATCATCATAAATATCCAAAGGATGATATCTGTCTTGTAAAACTCATCAACAAATTTGCGGTTCTTCATTCTCAATTACGAGCTCATCGATGTGATCTAATCTGGGTGCCATCTCATTCTGACCATTATTCATGGACAGACGCTTCCGTAAATATTTAGTTGGAACATGCGTAAGTTGTAACTAAGTGCCCATTTACGCCAAAACTAGGCTAGGTTGTAACTTACGCACAGCTGGTGCAACCGGCCTCCTGGAGCATATGATCACACCGGTGTGATTAGAACGGTCTAAATTGATGAACGATCAACTGCTAAATTCAAATGTGCTTTCGTGCGTTGGCTGGCGCTGAGCCAGAGACAGACGCACTCAGCGCTGTCATATATCACAACTATTCAGTGTTTTCAACCACATAATGTTTATTTTAGGTTTCAGACATTTAAATACACAAGTACTATAACAATATATCTATAGTTTGTAAAAAACACACTGATGTCAATGGAAGCGGCAATAACAATCCTTTAAACTTCAATTTGACGGTGTTTTATTCATATCAGATACACATTGTGTACTGTAGGTAACTATAATGTTTACACTAATCTTCTCCCACTTCACCGACCACTTACTTTCATGTATTTTGGGAGAAGTGGATGAATTGATGTGTTGTAAATTTGACAGATCCAATTATCTGAATTGCAATCTAACATGGCAGTGCCCATCACACGTTATATATCTTTCACGATCATTATAAAGATGAATATATACCACTGTGCTTAATTCAGTCATTCATGTATTTTTTTTTGCAATCAACCGAAGATTTTAGACAAGACTAAACACTCCAATTTATTATAGGCATGGTTGCTCTGACTGCATGTAATGTGACCCCCACACTGCATTTTGCTGTAAACATACACAAACTACAACTTACCTTCCCGCTTATTGATGATTTTGTTGATGATGTTGAGGATAATTCATATATTCATGAACTGTAATATTATAAAATGTTAATGTTAATCGAAATTAATAAATAATTAATATTTAAATAAAAATATGAATTTGAAAAATTACAACTCCTATAATAGCGCTTTTTTGACGTCACTGTCATCACACTGATGGTGCAATTACCTGAGGAAAATATTTTACCTAAAACATTTGAACCTCAAAATTTGTCATAATGTGCAGAAAAGAAAAAAAAAGACAGATGAGGAGATTAGAGAAATCTATTTTTTTTAAATCTGACAAAGAGTTAAAGTTAAATTAAAGTTCAGGAGAAGCACTTTAGATAATTAACCTAATTATTATGGGAGGAGCTCACCCAGTCAAGTTAATTAGCATCAGGATGTATATATACAGCAGACCTGACAGTTTTCCAACATCCCTACACCACCCCATCTCCTCACTTCTAACTATTCCTATCCCAACCTGGGATGGGGGAAGTACTCTTGGTTCAGGCCAAATTTCAAGCTCAGAGCCCTCCCCTCGGACAGCACGCCAAATTCACATATCCTTTACTCTATGTAATTATATGTAAGTGTGAACTTTTGAAAAACACTGGGTGGTGCTGTGGAGCGTGTCAACAAATAGATTGTATTTGATCACATAATGTCATCGTCTGCCTTGCGAAGTTTTGAATTACTTAGATTAAATGATCTTACTAAATGATATTACAAAATGGAATTACTTTTAATCAAATTAATTAATGAAACTGATCCTTTAATCAGAATAAATTCTCAAATTATGTTGTACTTTAAAATCTTGAATTAAATATATCTGCAAACTTTCATGTTGGTTCTGTTCTGTTTACTCCAAGGTTATTGCTGCTCTCCCTGCTCTAAATCCTGACTGGACAAGAGGAGGAGCTGGGGATGGAGGAGGGTAATTAGCTCCTAAGAAACGCGATAGCTGCTGATAATACTGAAGGAACTTATATCTGTATACGGTGATAGGCGTCGTATTCCTATAGGTAGATGTGGATCAGCTGAGGGTCTGCTGATGCGAACTTGAATAATGTGACCTGCTAGAACTAACGCTACGCTTGAAATAGATGCTTATGACAAGACAACAATAAATAGGACAGACAGTTTCAACATAGAGTGCTTGCTGAGGCACAGAAGCTAATGCTGTTCAGACCGGATGTGCTTTTATCCTTTCCTGGTCATGACGTAACCCACCGTGATGCTTACTCTCGCCATTGGACTAAATTGACATATGTGCTTCAGACGCAATCACGTAGGGGCGTTCCCAAAGCATCATCAACGCAGTGCGAGTTCCCTCAAAAGGGAACAGTTCATCTCCTGGATACAGATACTCTATACTGATGTTTACAGTATGCTGAAGATAAATAGAACCTTAACAAGAACTTTTCCTGCATGTTTAGGTGTAAGACCAGGATGCAGCCTTTCAGGACTTGTAATATAATATAATATCTATAGAACCTCTGTTAAGAGTTCTAAGGGAAAAGTTGCCAGCTATTTCAGTCCTCAATCCCAATATATTGGATGCTACTATAGTTAGACTTAGTGCCTATGCTGATGATGTTATGGTCATAATAAGATCTCAAGAAGATATTTTTCAACTGAGCAAGTGCCCAGACTGTTCTCAAAAAGCATTTTCAGCAAAGCTATATTGGAATAACACAGAAGCATTACTTTGTGGTCAGTGGCAGGAAGAAGTTCCACCTCATCTCCCACAACAGTGCCACTGGAATACAGAGGGATTAAAAGGTTTTTTTGGAACTCAACAATACATGACAAAGAATTGGAACGGAGTAGTTGAAAATATACTGGTAAGATTAAAGAGATGGGGTTGGAATCAACCATAATTATCATACAGAGGCAGAGTATTAGTGGTAAAATCCCATACCCCCAGGCAGTTAGACTGCTGGATAAGAACTGTTCCCTTCTCACTCTCCCTCACACTTAATCCACTCAACACTATCCAACAATTGCAATAATTGTGAACTGGAGTTTGCATTGATGCAGCATACTGTTCATACTGCATACTGCTGCATACATACTCACATACTGTTTTTCTTGTTGTTTATTTGTCGCTGTGCCCAGTTTACATAATATGCTATTGTTGATCTCTTGCACTCCATGAAATTGCACTGCTGATTGATGCTCTAATGTAATCTCGTATCATTGCAATGACAATACATTATTATTATTATTATTATTATTAAACAACTTAGCTGCTTCAATGTTGTGGCATCGACTGACTGTTTTAGCCCTCCAACAGGACTTTTACAGCTTTTCCAAAACATTTTGTGAACTTTTTCATTTCATTTTTCATTGGCTTCATCCAGACATACTAGATTTACCTGTGTTTGAGGGTAGTCAAGGCCTCATTGATTTAACCTCTAAATGGAAAACTATGATATTACAATCAGCTCAAAAACTGCTTTATGACATCTATCCGCAGCCATGGATTATGTATATTTTAGCAATATTATGAGCTATTAGTAAAATGGGACTTGACAAAAAAATATTGCTAATGTCTAATAATGTAATCAAAGGTTTGGGTATGAATGGGTTCTATCAGTCTGTATTAAAGGTGTAGTTCACTTCAGAATTAAAATTTCCTGATAATGTATTCACCCCCATGTCATCTAAGGATTTAGGGGGATTTGCGCTATGCCACTCATCAGTCTAATAAGCAAAGCATTAAAATTAACACTTTTAGTTAATCTGGTGTTTTAAAAGTGGGAGGTTTAGCTGACAGAAAAAAAAATGTTTTTTGTGTTTTTTGTACAAGAAATAACTAAACAAATGGGGAGAAGGTCAGAAAGGATAGTGAAAAATGTTTTAAGTTAAAATCAACATTTCCTATATTAAACAAGTTTCTTGAGGATTATTTTGCTAATGGGTTAAATCAGTTCTTTTTCCCTGAATTATTTGTTACACTGTATAATTGGCAGGATAATGGGGAAATAAGACAACTCTTTTCTTTACAAGAACTTCAACATGTCCTTTTTAGAAAGTAGTAAGTGACATATGTATATAGCATGTGTGAAGTCAAGATTTTGTGAACCTTTTAAAAATAAGACAGATACAAAATGGATGTGTTATCTATTTGTCCCTGACATACAATCACCTTCATGGCATTTGTTTTATAAAAGTCAATTGTCCATCGCTTTTTTTCTTTTAAGCATGTTTTTAATTTTTCAGCACAACATTAAGAATTCCTTTGTGTTCTGTGTAAGTATAGTTGCACAGAGGAACTCTTTCTTGTTTAATATTGCTTAATTGCGGAGGTTTTTTAAAACCAAATGAAAAGATAAAAGGATGGTGTGATTCAATTACACAATTTATTAAAACTCAGAACTTTCCCAATGTACACATGGTAATTATTTTTACCTAATATATACTGGATACTTTTTTGTATTTATTTTTTTATTATTGCCTCTTCTCTATTACCCAATCCAAGCTTATTGCAACAATAACAAATTATCATTAATCTATTTAGCCTAGCTGCTGCTTATGTGATAACCCTTGTATGTGACATATGACATATTTACCATAAACTCTAATTGTTCTTAGAATTTTCACATATGACTATACATACAATAAAAGAATAAAATAAAATTAATAAAAGTTATGATTTTCAAAGATTAGTAGAGTTCTTTTATGGACATGAATAAATAAATGAAATCACTTTGTATTAACTTTATTTCTAAAAACATTTAAGATCCATTGTCTTATTTCCTTGGCTTGTAAGCCATATATTATAGGGTTTAAGGCTGGTGGAATAACATGGAACATTAAATTGGATAGTTTCCTAGTTTCAGCATATACAGTGAAACGATGGAGAAAATACCAGATACCAGCATGATTATATAAACAGTCAAGTGAGTGCTGCAGGTTTTTATGGCTTTGCTGTTGGTTGCTTTGTTTTTGCGTTTGAAGCAGATCATCGTTTTTTTGAGGTATGTTAATGCCACACTACCTATTGATGAGGCATGTAAAACCACCGTAAAAGTTAATCCATATACATTATTAATAACTGTACTTTCACAGGACAGTTTAAATAACAAAGCATTGTCACAAGCGTGGTTGTGAATCACAGATCTGCAGTGAGACAGGCGCACACTGAGGCCGATCAGAATTCCCACCAGCACTACTGCAGCACCCTAGGCTCCTGCCGAGAGTTTAACCACCATGTTATTGCTCATTATAGTTGGGTATCGCAGTGGATTGCATATGGCCACATATCTGTCAAAGGCCATGATTGTTATCACAGTGTGAGATAATGTACCATTCAAATGTAAACAATAAGCTTGAATAGCACACTCCACATATGTGATGTAGCGCTCAGAGGGGTCTTTTAAGAAATCCCTCAACAATTGTGGGAAAAGAGCAGTTGACCCCAAAACATCGTTCAGTGTCAAGTTGCAGAAAAGAACATACATAGGCTGGTGTAAATTTTTGTCTGCTGTGATCTGAATCATCATCCCAATGTTAGATACCATTATAAATATGTAGGGGAGAGTGGGGTGATTTGTGCCAGGGGGGGAAGTTGCCAGGTGGAACACCCCTTGTTCTGGAAAACCATAGAATAATTTGGTCATGTGACCACATAATTTTGAAAAGCAATCAATTTTACTCATCCTCCAAAGAAGAGAGATACATGGCATGAGAGTTAAGCACATTTTAGTGCAAAAAACATTTTTTTCCCTTTCAAAGTAAATTTTCTATGATTAAGGTTTTTTGATTGTAGTGTCTGGACAATTATAGACAAGTTTGAAAACATTTCACACATGTTTTAGTGCTTTAGTAGGCTACACAATGAGTCTATACAGTTAGCATGATGTTAGCTCTTAACTGCTGGATCATGCTAATTATTCAAACTTGTGGGTCTGGGGTGATTTGTGCCAAAGGGCATGGGGTAAGTTGTGCCAGATCCAGACCACCTAGAGACCTACATACTCACAGGGGATCATCTTGAGAAGTGAGGAGATGGGCATGCCTCATCAGTGTTTGACTTAGGCCTACCTGCTATTTGTTTAATTTAGCTAACACTGATTTCAGTTTTGAGTTTGCACTATGTTAATAAAGTGAAGTTTTATTCAGTTTTTAAGTGGCCTAAGTCACAATAGGATGTTTAGAAATTAGCCTAGTAACTTTATTCTTATGTTACATAATTGACAGACAGCGTTCTGTCAACAGGCATCTATTGCCAAAGCCTTTTTTGCCTGAAATGAATCACAAATATCATATATTGTGTTGCTATGGTGCTCTAAATGGTTGCTAGGGCGTAGCTTGATAGCTTCACAATGATCCTGAGAGACTGATTGGTCGTCTGAGTAAAATGAGCCCGCCCCCTTGTCTCTGTGACACTGTGATCCAGAGTTGTGTTCAATACAAAATCCCTATGCAATTGACCATAGTAGGAAAAACGCATGCTATGGTATTCCAGGGTGACAATATCTAAATAAACCTTAAATTAGTCATTTTGTATTGAATTTGTCTTGCTTTCATATAGCATACGGTTCATAACAGTAAAATGTTCTGTTTTACTTCAGAAAGCACTGGCACAATTTACCCCAACATATTTCCCCAAAAGGCACAACTTACCCCGCACCAGGGGCAAGTTGTGCCATGAGACCACTTTTTTCCCAAAAGCTATATTTCTGAAACTATTTATTTCAGATCCAAAGTTATTATTCTCAGGGATGCACAACATCCTGAAATACATGTACATCCTTAAGTTGAAGGCATTACTGTCATGGCCTCACTTTAAAGTCACTTTGAGTAAAAACTGGCACAACTCACCCCACTCTCCCCTAAACCATCAAAAGAAGGATAAATGCAGGAAAACTTGACTCAGTTGTAACTTGCAGTCCCTCCACCAGTAGCACACTGTATCTGAAAGTCAGGTTGTCCATCTGTAATCTAAACAAAACATACAGGTAAAATATATAATAAGATATAAAACGTACTCGGTTACTAATGTAACCTCGGTTCTCTCTAGAAGAGGGAACGAGTATTGCGTAAGTAGCTTACGCATCGGAAAGTCTTCTTTCTTCGAGATCTGAAGCCAAAAAGATCTCGCTTCGCGCCCTCCACACCCTTCTAACCGTCAGAATGGGTGTGGCCAGCGTGTATATATTCAGCGCTCACAGGCTAAAATTCTGGTTTTCGCAGTCTGAAGCGCGAAAGCTCGTGGCGCGACACGGCAGGTTACGCAATACTCATTCCCTCTTCTAGAGAGAACCGAGGTTACATTAGTAACCGAGTACGTTCTCTTACGAGAGGTTCTCTCGTATTGCGTAAGTAGCTTACGCATCGGGAACCCTTTGTCAACGCCGTGTGCACCGAGCATCCAGCCCATGAATCCCAGGGAAAACACTCTGCTGGGAAATGTGGCCGGTCGGAGAGACGGGCCAGCGCAGTACATGCACTTCATGCAGCATATGAAATAGAGCGGCGCGGCCGGTCTATAAACATAACAGTACAAACAGTAGGGCCGGCGGAGCGAGCCCATACAGTACATAAGCACTCATAAGGGTAGGAGAAAACGACATAGTCGGTCTCACATGAAGAGAAAAATTCCCGCGCGGCAGAGAATAATGCGGGCGGCCAGCAGCGCGGGCCAGCACCGATAACAGCGCTTAACGGGAAATAGGAAACAGAACGGAAGCCGGTCTGAGTCAAACACTTCACCCTGAGTAGTTACCAGAATAGCGCCAGCATATGAACGTAGTCTGCACACGGGAGCTGGGCAGAGCATACATGTCACTTATACTGACAATATTTTTGCCTGTAGGGCAGGAACTTCCAGGTTATAAAACCTCACGAATGTTGACGGGGAGGCCCAGCCCGCCGCCATACAAATGTCGTGGATAGAAATTCCGCTGGACCAGGCCCACGACGAGGCCATGCCTCTAGTGGAATGGGCTCTGATGCCCAGAGGGCACTGCAGGTGTTTGGAGGCATAAGCTGCTGCTATCGCGTCCACTATCCACCTGGACAAGCTCTGCTTCGAGGCGGCAAGACCTTTGGTGCGTCCGCCGAAGGAAACAAAGAGCTGCTCTGAACGCCTGAAAGCGGCGGAGCGCGTGATGTAAACTCTCAGCGCCCGGACAGGGCATAGGAGGTTATCACTGTCCCCACTATCGGATGCTGGCAGAGCCGAGAGGGAAATAACTTGTGCCCTAAACGGGGTTCCAATCGCTTTGGGGATGTAACCGTGCATCGGTCTGAGAATGACTTTCGAGTCATTCGGCCCGAACTCGAGACATGCAGGGCTAACAGATAGCGCGTGCAAATCACCCACTCATTTGACTGAAGACAGAGCTATCAGAAAAACGGTTTTAAGCGACAGATACTTTAGATCCGCGGATTCAAGCGGTTCAAAGGGAAAAGCCTTTAAGGCCGCCAGGACCAAGGACAGATCCCACGAGGGAACCGAGGGGGGCCGCGGGGGATTCATCCGTCTAGCTCCTCTGAGGAAGCGGATAATGAGCTCATTCCTTCCCATTGCCCGGCCGCGCGTCGTCTCAGCGAACGCTGTAATAGCGGCCACATATACTTTGAGCGTGGAAGGGGATCTGCCCTTTTCCAACAGCTCTTGTAAGAAGGAGAGCACCCGCGGGACCCCGCATGCGCGCGGATCTAGGTTTTGAGTAGCGCACCATTTAGAAAACACCGACCATTTAGACGCATAGAGCCGTCTCGTGGAGGGGGCTCTCGACTGTGTGATCGTGTTCACGACCCCTTCTGACAGGTCAACGGGTATCCGTTGATCACCCATGCATGCAGCGACCAGCGCTCTGGATGGGGATGCCAGATCGATCCAGCGGCTTGGGAGAAGAGATCCTTTCTCACCGGGATCGGCCACGGGGGTGAGTGCGACAGCCTCACTAGCTCTGGGTACCAAGTTTGGTTTTCCCATCGCGGGGCTATAAGCAGCACTGAGTGGTGCGTTTCTCTGATCCTCGAAATGACCTGTGGCAACAGGGAGATCGGAGGAAAAGCATACAGCGGGAGGCTGGGCCATGTCTGGGACAGCGCGTCCTCGCTCTTCGAATAAAACTTCGGGCATTGAGCATTGTCTTTCGACGCAAAGAGGTCGATTTCCGCTCTGCCGAATAGGCGCCAGAGAAACTGGACTGTCTGGGGGTGCAGAGACCATTCTCCCGGGGGAATGTTGTCCCTGGACAGTCTGTCTGGACCGACATTCAGGTGGCCCGGTACGTGCGCGGCTCTCAGCGAGCGCAGCGAGCGGTAAGCCCACACGAGAAGGCGTTCTGTCAGCCTGCACAGATTCCTGGATCTGACACCGCCCTGTCGGTTCACATAGGATACCACGGACATGTTATCCGAGCGGACTAGCACATGGTGATCCCGTATGAATGGGAGGAAGTGCCTGAGCGCGTTCTCGACCGCTATCATCTCCAAACAGTTTATGTGGAGGCATTTTTCCCGGTCTGACCATAGGCCAAAAGCCGGTTTGCCCTCGAACAGAGCGCCCCAGCCTGAGGTGGAAGCGTCCGTCGAGATAATTTTGCGGTGTGAGATAGCTCCCATTGTCACTCCCCGCTGGTACCAGTCGGCCGCTAACCAGGGCTTCAGAGCTGAAACGCAGCTCTGAGTCACTCTGATGCGAATACCGCCGGAAGCCCATGCTCTGTGAGGCACTCGGGCATTCAGCCAGCATTGTAGCGGGCGCATTCGTAAAAGACCCAGCCGAAGCACTGCTGCGGCTGAGGCCATACAACCCAGTAGCCTCTGAAATGTTTTGAGAGGTACAGTGCTGCCCGGCCGGAGGGACGCGGCCAGGCGTCGAATGCAGCGCGCGCGCTGTGTCGACAGGCGGGCCGTGTACTGATATACCTGACCGTCGAAGGCGAATCTCAAGAATGGCCTGTGACGGGGTATTATCAGGATCTGAAAAGCACGCGTCTTTTAGATCGAGAGATATAAACCAGTCCCTCGAGCGAATTTGCGCGAGAATTTGTCTGGTTGTGAGCATTTTGAACGGTCTTCTCATAAGAGCCTCGTTCAAACGTCTCAGATCCAAAATTGGTCTGAGAGCTCCGTCCTTCTTGGGAACGAGGAAATAACGGCTGTAAAAGCCCGACTTGCTCATGGAAGGGGAAACCGGTTCCATAGCCCTTTAGCACAGAAGTGTAGCTATTTCTGCTCGAAGTAGATGTGCTACTTCCCCATTCACTCTGGTCTCGATACGCGCTTGAAAGCGCGGAGGGCGGCGAGCGAACTGCAGAGTATAGCCCTGTTTTACTGTGCTTAGCACCCGTTCTGATGCGCCTGGAATAGTTTCCCACGCTTTTGCGTGTGCAGCCAGGGGCAGAATGGCCTCCGGGCTCCGATCGCCGCGCATCGCGGGCTCGAGAGCTCGAAACGGAGGGGCGGGCGCGGCGCGCGCGCTCTTGGTGCTTAGATACGGCAGATCGCACGCAGCGATAGCTGGCCGTTTTACACACAGTGTCCCGGTGGCTTTAGACGGGGAACATAAAGTGTGAGGCGTGACGCGCGATGGCGGCGTCGGGGGCGAAAATGTTCGTTAGTATGTGTGAGCGCTCGAGGGCGGGCACAGGAGTTACATTCAGGGGCGGGCGCGGCGCGCGCGCTCTTGGTGGTTAGATACGGCGGATCGCACGTAGCGATAGCTGGCCGTCTTACACACAGTGTCCCGGTGGCTTTGGACGGGGAACATACAGTGTGAGGCGCGAAAATGTAGTTAGTATGTGTGAGCGCTCGAGGGCGGGCACAGGACTCACATTTAAAACATGACCGGTCGTGCGAGGCCGTGTGACAGAGCGGGCAGTGAGTAGGTGTGGGCACGGAGAAGTGGACACGTGACCTACTTTTAACACTAAAGCGGATTTTGCCTGCTTCATGAGAGTGGGCTCTGTAAGAGACACGGGATGTATAGTGCTTGTGTACAGGGGTGAGCACAGAACGTGGGCACATTCACTGTACTAGAAACACATACGGCGTCAGCCGTGCAACCAGACATTATGCTCTTTTGACATTTTTCTGGGTTGCCGTGAGAACGGCGGATGCGCGCAGGCGAGCGGGTAGATACCGGCTCGTTGACTGCGGGGTAAACAGCTGCAATAGCCGTGGCAACGGGGACTGACAGAGCGTTAAGCTTTGACGGTGGTCCAGCCGCAGGGCTGCGGGATTTAACCGTCTTTTCTTCTCTCGTGTTTAGACGCTCAAAAAATACTCGAGCACCCTGAGAAGGTGTGGTGCGAGGGGCAGGTTCGCTTACTGTAAGTAAGAAAGACTGGCCGCGAGCTCGGAGAAGAAAGCAGCATAAATTTTATTTTCCCCGAGAGCTGGGATCGAACGCGGGTCTCTCGCATGAAAGCGTAGGATTTTGCCACTGAGCCACAGGGGAAACACATAGGCTTTCAGTTAGCGCGAGCATATAAAAAGCGACCTCATGTGTCGCGTCGGCGTTCGTTTGCAGGCGAGCGTGTTTAAAACAGGCTCGTTTACTGCAATAGTAATATTTCCAGTCGCCTGAACTTAAGAGGGGACTGAGAAATGTGTGAGGATTGGCGGTTGTCCAGCCGTAGCGAGACTAACACACTCTCTTCTCTTTTCGCCGGTGAGTGAGGCGCGCACGCTGAACGCTGCTCGTGACCGTCCGCTTTGTCATCCCTTGAACGGCGCATTCTGCGCGGCCCAACGAGGGAGAGAGCGGGCTTGTTTTCTGTATGTAAGAAAAACTGGCCGCGAGCTCGGAGAAGCGAACAGCATAAACTTTAACTGTCGCGAGAGCGGGGACCGAACCCCGGTCTCTAGCTTGACAGTCTAGGATTCCGCCACTGAGCCACAGGGGAGAATACATTCGTATCATGTCTTGTGACGGCGTTTGCCTGCAGGCGAGCGTGTATTTATAACAGGCTCGTATACTGCAATAGTAACAATTCCAGTCGCCTGAACTTAAGAGGGGACTGAGAAATGTGTGAGAATGGAGGTTATAGTCCAGGCCACGGCGGGACGAAAACACTCTGTTCCCCTTTCACCAGTGACGCGCGAGGACGGAGTAGCTTTCTTGTAACGTAAAGAGAGCTCAGACCGTCCGCTCCTGCCATCCCTTGTGAGCGGCGCAGTTTGCGCGGCTCGAACAGAGGGAGAGGAAACTCGCTCCGAGACCGTCCGCTCCTGCCATCCCTCGTGAGCGGCGTATTGCACGGCTCGAACAGAGGGAGAGGAAACTCACTCCGAGACCGTCCGCTTCTGCCATCCCTCGTGAGCGGCTCAGTTTGCGCGGCTCGAACAGAGGGAGAGGAAACTCGCTCCGAGACCGTCCGCTTCTGCCATCCCTTGTGAGCGGCGTATTGCACGGCTCGAACAGAGGGAGAGTACGGGTATCTATCACATTCGCCATCATCTCCTGACGCGGCGGCGGCGCGGGCAGAGCCGGCGGTTGAGCAGCCGGGAGGGAGAGGGCGAGAGAGAGCTCGAGGGAGAGGTTCCTGTCCCTGCCGGGCCGCGCAATAAGAAGCGCCGCTCGCAGCGACCACCGGAGACTGTTGTGACTGAGGAGCTCGCCGGAACCTCTCCCTCGAGCTCTCTCTCGCCCTCTCCCTCCCGGCTGCTCAACCGCCGGCTCTGCCCGCGCCGCCGCCGCGTCAGGAGATGATGGCGAATGTCGCGACAGCTTGGTCGAAAGCCCGCAGGGTCGACATTGAAAACTCTTCGCACTCGGAGAGTGCGGTGGCGGCGTGCCCGCGGCCCAGGCGGAGAGCGCAGAGAGGTGGCGGTCTCCGTAGCTGAGCGGGGCGCGGCACGAGCCGCAAAAACGAGGCGTTTTTACAAAAACGCCTCGTGCTCTTTTAGAGTACACACAGAAAGAGTAATAATGTAAAGGATATGTCGCCGGATAGTGTAGCAGGCACGGATGGCTGAAGGCGGCGAAGACGGCCGGCTTCCTCAGGCGCTGTCCTAAGCTTGCTGGTCGCTGGCTTCAACGGCGGCGGCTCTCAAGATCCAACGATGCGAAGAGCGTCGCTGAAGACAAGAAAATCTGAATTTTAGCCTGTGAGCGCTGAATATATACACGCTGGCCACACCCATTCTGACGGTTAGAAGAGTGTGGAGGGCGCGAAGCGCCCTCATTGGTTGCCGCGTTCAGAGCGCTCACCGATAGGCTTAAGCAGTTGCAGCCGAGCAGCCAATGAGCACGCTTATATAGCCTGCCTAGGTCTGTCGGCTGCTGCACTGCGTTGACAATGAATACAAAATTAAGGATAATTTTTTGGCTTCAGATCTCGAAGAAAGAAGACTTTCCGATGCGTAAGCTACTTACGCAATACGAGAGAACCTCTCGTAAGAGAACTATATCTAACAGAATCAGATAAAACATATAATACAAACTATAACACCTTACAGGAGCATAATCTTCTTTTCTCTGAATAAAGATTAGCTTGCTTGGTCATTTTATATGTGTGTCAAGTTCTGTGTTGTCATCCTAAGAGTGCAAACAATCTTTGCTTTGATTGGTGTATTGCTGGTCCAGTTAGTTTGCTGGTCACATAGGAAAAGGCACGATTCTGCTCCAGAACATGTTATATAATATTAGTAAGTCACTTAAAACTCATATTCATGTTACATTTGTTTATTTATCTTGTAAGAATGTTTTTAAATAATTTAGCACAACATTGAGAATTCCTTTGTGTTCTGTGTAAATATATTTTCACAGCGGAACTCTTTCTTGTTTAATATTGCTTAATTGCAGAGGTTATTTAAAAACCAAATGAAAAGACAAAAAGGATGGTGTAATTCAATTTTGATGACCTGTTAAATCTTTTTAGCCTTTATTAAAACTCAAAACTTTCCCAATGAACACATGGTAACTCTCATTTACCTAATATATACTGGATACTATAACATAATCCAATCTTATTACAACAATAACAAATTATCATTAATCTATTTAGCAGCTGCTAATGTGACCCTGAACAAAACATACTATATTGGTGAGTCATTTAAAACTAATACTAAAGTTTAGTATTTGTGCGATATTTAATTGAAGTCCTTCAGGACATGTTTGTCAGGCTTGTGTTGTGTTTAGTTCTTCACATTGTTTCTGAGTTACATATTTTCTTGAATTTTAGTTCTACCAGAAAGACATGCAGGTGAACGTTTGCATGGTATTTATTCTGTAATGTATTAACAGATGGAAGTGAGTGCAGCTACAGTGATTCGTATTTAGTTATTTAGTTATTTATTATAGAAAAGTTATTTGGGGTAGGCCCATCCTTAGTCCGAATCCTGGGGATTCAGATTTGGCTAATCCTGCCTGAAGATGAAGGCAGGGGTGGAGCCTACCCCTATGAATGGACAGGGGCCAAACTGGTGGTGGTGGGTAGGACGGAGGGAAATGGGGGATGAATTATCATCATTTTAACCACCAGAAGAAGACCATTCAGTGGTTCATTCTGCTCACTAAATTATTATTTTCCAGGTTTTTTTTTTTTTTTTTTTTTTTAAATATTGTTTAAACTTTATAAAAATCATTAAAATAACATTTCAAATCATATTGTCACGGGGTGACGATCAAGTGGAACCCCGCTCTATACTTGTTTCCAGGGGGAGCAAGTTCGATGTAACACCGGAACGGTTCCGGGTCTTCCTGTGTAAACAGTCTGACGAGCCACGAGGGGGATTATAAAAGGATCCGGTTGATGGGCAGGAAGGTAGTCCTTTTTTAAAAAGTTCTTTTGTGCAGTTTGGCAGCGAAGTCTAAGCTTTGTGCTGGAGTTTTGGGGTAAGCAGTCTTTTGGGCGGACGCAGACTGGAGGAAATCGGTTGTTGTCGATTCACTGATCACATCGGGCAGTACACGAGAGGGCAGAATGATAAAGAACGGAGAGGACTGTGAGTAAAGAAGGAAGAGCTGGAACGCAGCGATATGATTGAACTGTGCGAACTCAACGAACGGACAAGTGTTATCTGCCAGTCCTATTAGGAAGTTATGCCTGTAGTGTCGCCACCTGCTAGTATGTGGTGAAACTGCCCCGGCGTCCGGTGAGTTCTATTCTGAAACTTTTCAATGCCAGTTGTGTTTCCATAGTCAACCGTCTACACAGCTTGGATGTACAGTTTGCCAGTGGAGCGGAGAGAGTCGGCTGGGCCCACGATAAGAGACCCTATTCACTGTGAGTTGATGTGAGTTGCAGTGCCTAATGTGAAGTGAACACGTGTGATCATTTGAAGTGACTGAATTGTGCACTGGTGTGGAAACTGAAGTTTATGTCTGCCAGTTCTCCAGTCGTCTACTCGTGGGTTCTGAAGGCCAAACTGAAACTAACTAACTGCTGTGTGTTGAGCATATGCTGTGCAGGAATGCAGCTCGAACTGGTCTGAGTGGAAGAGGATTTATGAGAGATCTATGAATGCTGTTGACGATTGAAACCTGTATTCACTTCTGTGGTTCTGTGAACATAGAGAAACTGCCCTCTAACATCGAATACTGCCATCACTGCTCTGTGGTAAGAAGATCCAGTTGCTGATTGTTAAATCTTATATTCACCATGATTGTTCTGTGAACATAGAGAAACTGTCCTCGGTCATTGTATGCTGTAACTACTGTCCTGTGGGAAGAGGGCTCAGCAGCTGACCGTTGAAACCTGTACTTACCACTGCTGTTCTGGGAATATAGAGAAACTGCCCTCTGCCATTGAATACTGCCATCGCTGCTTTGCGGTAAGAAGATCCAGTTGCTGATTGTCAAATCTTCTATTCACCATGATTGTTCTGTGAACATAGAGAAACTGTCCTCGGCCATTGTATGCTGTAACTACTGTCCTGTGGAGAGAAGGCTCAGCTGTTGATGATTGAAATCTGCATCCACTTCTGTGGTTCTGTGAACATAGAGAGACTGCCCTCTGTCATCGAATATTGCCATCGCTGCTCTGTGGTAAGAAGATTCAGTTGCTGAATGTCAAGTCTTCTATCCACCATGATTGTTCTGTGAACAAAGAGGAAATGTTCCTCTGCTATGGAATGCTGTCGCTGCTGTCCTGTGGAGAGAAGGCACAGCTGTTGCCGATTGAAACCTGTATTCACCTCTGTGGTTCTGTGAACATAAAGAAACTGCCCTCTGCTATTGAATACTGCCATCGCTGCTCTGGGGTAAGAAGATTCTGTTGTTGAATTCCAAGCTTTCTATTTGCCATGATTGTTCTGTGAACACAGAGAAACCGCCCCCCTGCTATCGAATACTGCCATCGCTGCTCTGAGGATTGCCCTGTTAGTGGAAGTGGCCAACACCGTTCTGTGGGGAAGAGAGCGACTGTTGTTGCGACTCGACGGTTGTGGAGGGGGAGCTGCCCCCAGTTAGTGAGTGTGTCCCGTGGAGGGAACGAGAGAGTTCCTCGGTGGTCATCTGCGACGAAGTGCTGGAGCGCGGCTGACGCTTCCCCTGCCCGATCCTCCCCTTTATCCCAAAGAGAGGCGACACTCAAATAATTGATGCTGTCCTGGGAGACGAGTAATCCCCTTCCTTTGCTGTCAATTTCCCACTAGCACGTGCTCCAGTACTTACCTCCAGCCGAAGAGGAGTCGCGGTGTAAACCCCTGCCAGTGCCTGAGCCATTACTTACCTCCAGCCGAAGAGGAGTTGCTGTGCAAACCCCTGCCAGTGCCTGAGCCATTACTTGCCTCCAGCCGAAGAGGAGTTGCTGTGCAAACCCCTGCCCGTGCCTGAGCCATTACTTGCCTCCAGCCGAAGAGGAGTTGCTGTGCAAACCCCTGCCAGTGCCTGAGCCATTACTTGCCTCCAGCCAAAGAGGAGTTGCTGTGCAAATCCCTGCCAGTGTCTGAGCCATTACTTACCTCCAGCCGAAGAGGAGTTGCTGTGTAAACCCCTACCAGTACCCGCCCCATTACTTACGTCCGGCTGAAGAGGAACCACTGTGCGAAACCCCATCAGTGCTTGCTCCATCGTTTACCTCTGGTCGAGAGGAACTGTTGGGTGAACTACCCACGCGACCTGCTGGACTTAAGTGGAGATTAGACTTGTTTTTAACTAAATAAAATATATGTTATTAATCAATATCTTGTCTGGTCTGTCTTGTCTCTGGGTAACTCCTCGAGGTGGTACGTTGTGAAGGGGAGGGAAGTCCACCCCGACCTGTGACAATATTTTGTCTGTTTATAAATCCCACAGACTCACATTGGCTGCAATAATAATGTTGTCATTTAGAAGAGGCCACAGGATTAAACATAATTAACCTGTTAAGCTTCACCAGTGCGTGGGCGCACTGAAGCGTTTTTTTATTTATATAGTTGAAAGTTACTATCAGATTTAATGTTATACCTTGACAAACTATACATCATTAAAAAGATATAATACTCAAGTTTCAGTATTTGACCACTATTGTATTCTGAGAAACTTATAGTGACAGTTATGTCTTAATTTGTGTCAGGAGTTATGAAATGAAAAAATGAGTCGATACCTTTAATATGAATTATGCGCGTCAGCCGCTTTCATTCATAAAAAACTCCCGTGCTGTCGTCATGACAGCGATACACAAAACAACGTCCTTCAGGGCTTTTAGCTCAAAAATGTGCAAACTTGGAGAAATATTGATATATTCTCATAGATTCACGTCATATTTCTAAAGACAGGAATAATATTTATTGAATTTATACCCAAATGCGTCGATGTAATCATTATGATCGCTTCTTACTGAGATGTGCAGTGTTTTCAATTCATACCAATAGCCTGAGGGCGCTATATGCACAAAAAACAATCCATATATGGCACATGAAGAAGAGCCATAATCATGTGACATTCCAGGACGTCACTGCTACACACAAAGCTACAGAGATCCCGCTGTAATATGCAGATAAAAGATGTTTTGAAGACAATAAACATGTTTGCTATGATATTTGATTTGCCTGTGTTCTTCAAGCCATGCCAGGTATTTCCATAATAATAGATTATATTTATAATGTAATGCTAATCGATATAGACTTTATCAATGTGCATAAAACTATAAATAATGTTTTCTGTCTGATTTTTTTTTTTATCTGAAGCCAAATTATATCACAGAAGATTATTTAAAACACTCGATTGCATTATGAAGTAAGTTTGGAGCACAAACATGGTTTTAATCTCATAAATGGTCGTGTATTGATGGTGTGCTAAGCTAACATGCTAGCTAGCCCAGGTGCACCTGCCACCAGGGGTTATTCTTTTATGAATTTTGTTCTAAATAAGAATGCTTACTGATATGTTTTAGTGCATTTGACCACTATTTAGTGCACTTCAAATGTGAAGTGAGAACTTTGATAAAAGAAATTAGGGATTGAAACCCTGTGAATAGCCAGTCGTTAGTAACTATAATGCAGACAAAAGAAATGCATATTTCGAGCCATAACCAGTCTGGAGAGGTGTGAATGTGTGCAGGGGGAGACTGAGACTGAATGGGGCTCGTTTGCACCACAAAACAATAGAGACAAAAGACTGAATGGATGCTTAGACGATGACTAAACATCCGTAGCATTTTTAGAGTAGCCTAATCAAAATAAAGTCATGACATGATCTTGAAAAACATTTAACTAAATACAGAGTTTTAGACTTATTATCTTCATATTTTAAATATAACATGGTCAGACATGTGGCTTTAGCTGTAGTGCATTTCTAGATTGCTCCAGTGCCAACTTCAATTTTATTTTCATTAATATGTTTCATAAAAAAAAAATTCTAATAACTTTACAAAACTTTGAAGCTATTTAAAAAAAAAAATCATTATGACAATAATAAATTCTACATTTACAATAAACTACCAGGTGTCAGCTTTCAAATGAGATCATACTTGTGCTTTTAGTGCAAAGGGTTCATGAACTGTATCTGTTTCAGTTTGGGTATGTCATTTCTGGGGATTTTTCAAAAGTGGGGTTGCAGCTTAACAGGTTAATGTGTAGGCCTACTCTTCTGTTTCTAACAGTTAAAAGTATAAATAAATGCATGCTTCAAGTGCTCTATGTAAATTAGGATTGTTTACCATATAAATACTCAATATTGTTCAGAGGAATGCACGTTTCAACAGTTCATTATACAGGTAAATTAATCGCTGTTGTCAGAAGGCTTGTCATACGAGCTTGATGATCCGGATAACATAGACAAACTTGGCAGCGAGTGGATGAACTGGTTGGAGGAGCGATTTCGGACAGCTCACGATTTGCACTGTGCTGGACGACTGGCTGTAGAGGTGCGGGGTTGGCAAACGGCTGGATTGTGACTGGTGTACGGATGGTAGGAACTATTGTAGATTCTGGAAGCAATCCGGAAATGGAGGATGATAAGATTGAGGAAGATAGTGGGGTAAATTCAAGTTTAGGGTGGAACGTAGTTAAAACAAAGAAAAGGAAGAAAAGTCGTGATTTAATTTCAGACTTGGAAAGCGACAAGGGAAGTCAACTGGCATAAAGAAAAAAGGAGTATAAAGTACTGATAAAGTTTGCTACCGACTCTGTGAGTAACATCAACCCTTTGAAACTTACAAAGCAATTAAAGAAAGTGTAGGGATTGTAGAGAATATAAAAACTATGAAAGATGGAAGACTGTTGTTATTTTGTAAAGATAGTAGGCAACAAAAAGCAACTTAGGTAATTAAATCAATGATCAGACATAAAATAGAATGCTCAATTCCAGAAGAGAGAAACTGGATTAGAGGTGTAATCTGGAATTCCTTTGGATGTTTCAGATGAGATGATCAAAAAAATGTAAAGGGAGCAGCAGTTAAGGAAGTAAGACGCTTGAAATGTTTCAGAAACAATGAGAAATCAGATAGTCTTTCAGTTATGTTGGTCTTTGATGAGTTCAAATTACCAGAAAGAGTATTTTTGGGATTTGTCAGCTATGGAGTCAGATTATACATTCCTCCTCCAATAAGGTGTTTCAAATGCCAAAAAATATGGACATGTGGCTGCTGTATGTAGAGGCAAACAAAGATGTGCAAGATGTGGAGGAGATCATGAGTATGGTAAATGCGGACAAGGTAAAACCCCAAAATGCTGTAATTGTGGGGGCGAGCACAGTGCAGCTTATGGAGGTTGTGAAGTAAGGAAAGATGCAATTAAGGTTCAAAACGTGAGAATGGAAGAAGGAATATCATATGCTGAAGCACTTAAAAAAGTAAAACAAACCCCCAAAGTAAGCATAGTAGAGGAGGCCCCTGTTAGGATACAACCACAACCAAGTAAGATGCCAACACCAAGGGAAAAAAATGAATTGATTGAAGACAAAGTTGCATTCATAGCTTTTGTGGCAGAAGTGGTGAATTATTCAGACTGAAAGTAGATCTGAAAGGATTAAGATAATCATTAGAGCTGCAGAAAAATATTTGGAATTGAAGAACATATCAGTTGACATGATAAATTAAAGACTCGTGGTACAAGCAACAAACAGTCAGACATCATGTGGGGGCTCATAATGGTTTTTGTAATCTTGCAGTGGAATACAAGAAGTTTAATTGCAAATGGGCAAGAATTTAAGCATTTTATTGCAAATTGTGATGTGTACCCAGATATTATTTGTGTTCAGGAAACGTGGCTTAAACCACAGTTAAATTTTCTTATTAGTGGGTATGAGACAATTAGGAAAGACAGGAATAAAGGAAATGGTGGTGGAGTAGCAACTTTTATTAAACAAGGTATAGGGTTTAGTAAAATTGAAGGTAATAATGAGTATGAGGCTGTGGTAGTGGAGGTATGGGAAGGAAATCAGAGTATTAGGGTAATTAATTTTTATAATCCATGTGACAAGCTAACTAAGGATATGATGGAAAATATTGGAGGAATTGGGGATTTTAAAGGGTCATGAAACCCCCCTCTTTCAGCTCAAGTCTAGCTCATAATCTTTTTGAAAAATGCAACTTAAATGGGCGTGGTGGCTGTGAGAAGAAGGGAGTGGTCAAAGCCAGTGGCCAATGCATATCGACCGTCACTGTCAGTGGTAAAACGTGAGGAAATGCTAGATTTTTTATAGCTGGCAAAGTTAAAGTCTAATGAAATACACTGACACCTCATTTTTGTCCTTAAAAAGTAACTGAATGCCCTGCTACACATATTAGCCTACTACAGTAATCATTCTATTTAAAACATATACATGTACATGCATATCGGCCATTATAAAATATATATTTGTTTATATACACTAACACTATAAATGCATATATTTGAAAATAATAAATTTTCCGCTTAAAAAAAAAAACGTTCCGTAAATAGCCTAGACTACACGCCCCCTAAACCCACTAAAGATGGACAATGAATGTGACATAAATTTGCACAAACTAAGCATGCGTTGATGTATTATCGAAATATCTACATTTTAATAACGAGTGATTATTTAACAAAAGGCAAGTAAAAACGGTCAGGGTTACATTTAGACACAAACACACACACACACACACACACCTCTGAAGCGATAGAAAAGTCCTCGGGACCGCATCACTAGCAAGACGAAACCTGCATTGGTGTACAAGGCTGAAGTCCACCATTCTCCAGTTGAATGGTTGCTACACACACATAGTTTAGATGTGCCCGTGGTTGATGGCCAACCAACCGCCCGCAGTCAGAGTCCAGCCCTGGCAGCATCGCGGGGAAAGATGCACTGGAACTTTTGCACCATGAAAACAAACGCGCGTCCCATCATTGCCTCTTTCATCTACTACGCGATATCACAGTTTGACATGTCTGTCTTTGGAAAGATCCACGTGGTATCATGATTAATTCAGTGAAGTGTCTTCTCATTGGATATGAAGGCTCAGCCTCATTAATAATTATGAGAGAACGATGAGTCATCACCGGACGATCCGTACAGAAAAACGTCACATCCTGTGACGTGGACTCGATGAAGATTTCAAACCCGGAAGACGAAAATAGCCGATACAAACTCAAATTTAACCATTTATATCCTATTATTAAATTTTACAGATTATAACAATGTCTTCTTTGGTGTTCAACACACCTACCTCTGTTAAAATCTCAGAAAAATTGGTTTAGGGTTTCATGACCCTTTAAAATGGTGTGGTGTGGTGATTTTAATGCACACAGTACTTTATGGGGGAGTTCTAATACTGATTATAATGGATTGATCATAGAAGATATGCTGGACTGGGGAGAGCTAGTATGCATTAATGACGGAAGCTACACAAGAGTTAATCTTTCTAAATGCAAACATTCTGTGTTAGATTTGCCAATAGTGTCAGAAAATTTAGCTCGAAGATGTGATAGTGAAAGTGAAAGTGTGAAAGTATTGAATAAAAGTACTATTGGTAGTGATCATTTTCCTGTTTGTAGTACAATTGGAATAAACTTATTAAAAACAGGTATGGAAAGAATTCCTAAGTGGAATTTTAAATCAGGGGATTGGGAGTTGAACCTAGAGATATGCCATAACAAAATGGCTGAAATTAATGATGTTGTTGTGGAAGATATTGATGTTTTAAATTCAAAAATTAGTGAGGTTCTTAGGTGCACAGCAGAAGAAGTATTTGGTAGAAAGAAGGCATGTAGTAGGAGGAAAATTGTTCCATGGTGGAATGAAGAATGCAATGTGGCAATTAAAGAAAGAAACAAAACGCTTAAAAAAGTAAGAAGATCTTTTAGCTATGATGACTTTATTGTTTATAAAAAAGCTCAGGCAATTGTGAGGAGGGTTATCAGGACAGCAAAAAGAAATTATTGGAGAGAGTACTGCAATAATATTGGGGAAAACATTGAAATCAACGAGGTTTGGAATATGGTTAGAAAGATGGGAGGAAAACAAAGAAATAATAGTACTCCGACGATAATTCATAATGAGGAAGTAGTTGTGTCAGATAGCAGGAAGGCAGAGATACACAAACATTTGTGAAAGTACATAGTAATGAAAATATATCAAATGACATGATGAAGATAAGGGAACAGAGTGTGAGGAAGAATCCATATATATTGGAAGTTAAGGAGTCAGCTGGAGATTCATTGGATTATGAATTAACTTTGTATGAGTTAAAAAGAGCAATTGCAGGGACCAAACAAACTTCTCCTGGTAGGGATGAGATATGCTATGAAATGTTTAAGCATTTATCAGATCCTTCATTAAATGTCATTTTAAATCTGTATAATAAGGTATGGAATTCAGGAAAGCTTCCAATGGAATGGAAACATGGAGTAATTATCCCAGTAGCAAAACCAGGAAAAGATCATACGCAACCCATCAAAGGGGGGGTGAAATGCTATTTCATGCATACTGAGTTTTTTACACTGTTAAAGAGTTGGAAGTTTCAAAAATTAAATTGTATGTTAGAAGGAGTCTTTCTGTGCCAAAAATACTCCTTCCGGTTTGTCACAAGTTTCGGAAAGTTTTTTTTTTTCGAGTATGGGCCTGTGTGACGTCAGATGGGGCGGAATTTCCTTATACGGGTCCTAAGGGCACTTCTCCCGGAAGGGCGCACGCGCATCCGTAGACCAGAGCGAGAGAGCGAAAGCAATGCGCCCATCAAAGCGCTGTGCTCGGCTTTAGGGAAGTCAATGTCACCAAAGAAGTGGGTTTTTGGTTGCCAGGGCAAGACAACCCTGCACATATTCCCAAAGAACCCAGCGTTAAGGGACCAGTGGATGGAGTTTGTTTTTCCAGAGCATCAACGGAGTTGTGCAAGTGTTCTTGTTT
The DNA here is from genome assembly GCF_964197995.2 of Scardinius erythrophthalmus. Lineage (NCBI taxonomy): Eukaryota > Metazoa > Chordata > Actinopteri > Cypriniformes > Leuciscidae > Scardinius > Scardinius erythrophthalmus. Next base: position 24,757,875 of record NC_138237.1, on the reverse strand, counting down.
GTTCCCTGCATTTTGACGATGATCGTTTTATAAACAAGGCCCAGTTCGATGCCGGATTTGCAGATCGTCTAATGCTTAAGGATGGAGCAGTCCCAACGATAAAGGTTCACGGTCGTGCGTTGGAACCGCAGGCGGTGAGTAAAACTGCTTCAAATGTCTGTGTTGTTAGCTATCGGCGCGTAAGCACAGCTTTAGCTCCGCCCACACAAACTAAAGACTTTTTGGAGATATGAAGGATGCAATACTACTCTATAGGTACTCAAGATTAACATGAGATTGACGAAACTGAGTGTTTCACCCCCCCCCCTTTAATTATAGGCCTATAGCTCTAACCTCAAATTTATGTAAGGTTCACGAGTTCACACTTACAAATAAGTCAGATAGAATAAATGCGTATTTGGCGTGCTGTCCGAGGAGAGGGCTCCGGGCTCGGTATTTGGCCCGAACCCAGAGTACTCCCCCCGTATTCCTGGCTGTGAAAGAACAAGCCAAGAGTGAGGAGTCGGGGTGGTGGAGGGATGCTGAAAACTGTCAAGGAAGTTAGGTGAGTTGACAGTGAATATATATGCTTCCTCTCATGCTGATAGGGTAGACATGGTAATTGTTTGATGAGTTGATTGATTGATTGCTTGATTATTTGATCGTGCTCCTCCCGAACTTTGTTAATAAAACATAATTTCACGAGTTCACACTTACAAATAAGTCAGATAGAATAAATGCGTATTTGGCGTGCTGTCCGAGGAGAGGGCTCCGGGCTCGGTATTTGGCCCGAACCCAGAGTACTCCCCCCAAAAGCTGCAAATAAATGCCGGACAGCCACCAGAATGATGTTGATGACCCCCCAAAAACTTGCAGAGTGCAAAGCTTAAGGTATCAGAAGTGGGAAAGGGTTAGTCGCTGGAAGGCTTCTTGTAACATCGGATGGGAGTTGGTTATCATGACGTTGGGATGGTTGTGCCTCTCCGGTAGTAGGCTAGGGATGGTACGTAATGTACTTTTGCGGAAGAGAATGGTATAACCGCTGCAGTGTGATGGAGCAAGTGTGATGATAATTAGTTCCTGCAGGAGCGGAGGAGATGACACTGCTGCGGCAGTGGATCAAACTTGATTTCGACTTGCTTTCCAACTATCTGATGCAGAAGGATGGAGAATTGAGTACTTGTGGGAACGGAAGAGGAAACACTGCTGCGGCAGTGAAAGCGAGTTGGATGGAGAAACGGAGCTCCTTCGGGAGCGGAGTAGATGACACTGCTGCGGCAGTGGACCAAACTTGCTTTCAACTTGCTTTTAAATATCCAAAACAATTTGGACATAGAACTGAGCTCCTGGTGGAGTAGATGACACTGCTGCCGCAGTGGAGCAAGTTTGGACGGAGTAACAGAGCTCCTGAGGGAGCGGAGTAGATGACACTGCTGCGGCAGTGGACCAAACTTGCTTTCAACTTGCTTTTAAATATCCAAAACAATTTGACGTAGAACTGAGCTCCTGCGGGAGTGGTGTAGATGACACTGCTGTGGCAGTAGAGCAAGTTTGGATGGAGTAACGGAGCTCCTGCGGGAGCGGAGTAGATGACACTGCTGCGGCAGTGGATCAAACTTGCTTTTCAACTTGCTTTTAAATATCCAAAACAATTTTGGACATAGAACTGAGCTCCTGTGGGAGCGGAGTAGATGACACTGCTGCCGCAGTGGAGCAAGTTTGGATGGAGTAACGGAGCTCCTGCGGGAGCGGAGTAGCTGACACTGCTGTGGCAGTGGACCAAAGCTTGCTTTTCAACTTGCTTTTAAATATCCAAAACAATTTTGGATATAGAACTGAGCTCCTGCGGGAGCGGAGTAGATGACACTGCTGCGGCAGTGGAGCAAGTTTGGACGGAGTAACGAAGTTCCAGAGGGAGCGGAGTAGCTGACACTGCTGCGGCAGTGGACAAGTTTGGACAGAGTAACGGAGCTCCTGCGGGAACGGAGGCGATGGCACTGCTGCGGCAGTGGACAAGTTTGGACAGAGCAACAGAGCTCCTGCGGGAGCAGAGTAGAAGACACTGCTGCGGCAGTGGACCAAACTTGCTTTCAACTTGCTTTTAAATATCCAAAACAATTTGGGACATAGAATTGAGCTCCTGCGGGAGTGGTGTAGATGACACTGCTGGGGCCGTAGAGCAAGTTTGGATGGAGTAACGGAGCTCCTGCGGGAGCGGAGTAGCGGAGCGGAGTAGATGACACTGCTGTGGTAGTGGACCAAAGCTTGCTTTTAAATATCCAAAACAATTTTGGATATAGAACTGAGCCCCTGCGGGAGCGGAGTAGATGACACTGCTGCGGCAGTGGAGCAAGTTTGGATGGAGTAACGGAGCTCCTGCGGGAGCGGAGTAGCTGACACTGCTGCGGCAGTGGACCAAACTTGCTTTCTTAAATATCCAAACTATTTTGGACGGAGTAACGGAGATGCCTGTGGGAGCGGAGTAGAAGACACTGCTGCGGAAGTGGAATAAGTTTGGACGGAGTGACGGAACTTCTGCGGGAGTGGAGTAGGTTAGCTGTAGTAGACTTGGTTGACTTGCTTTTAACTGTCTGATGAGCCAGTTGGGTGGAGAATGGGCTCCTGTTGGAAGAAGAGATGATGCTGCTGTTGTGGTGTTGGAAACAACTTGCTTTCAAACTGTGATCCGAAAGGTGAGTGGGACAGAGATCTGATCTCCTGCTGGAGCGGAAAATAGCACTGATGTGGCAGTAAAGCGATTTAGGATGGGGAACGTGGCTCCTGCAGGAGTGGTGGTCTGTAGGGTTGGGTGTATGAGAAGTTGTCAAAAGAATTGATGAGGGTTCGTTGGGCTTCTTTGATATGGAAGCGATTTGAGCAGATGTAACTCGAAAGCCTCCGCTGACCAGCGGCCAAGTGCTTGGATCTGCTGCTGAGAGAGGCCTTTTTTGGGCAGCTGTTGCTGCGCCTATGCAAAATGAATGGCTGGAAAAGTGGTCTGCTGGGATGCCTGAATGGAGCAAAATTTGATCTGTCTTACTTTGCTTTATGAAGTAGGAGATGGTTTCATTGTCTAGCACTGATAGGTCTGTGATTGTGGGGTGGACTTTTGGGTTAAAGCTGGAAGTGATGGTGAGTTCTGAGCATCTGAGGAAACTGAAAAAAGCCACTATGAACATTGCGTCCAGTGTGCGGGCAGTGTTGGTGGAGTGGTAGCCTTGGCGGAGGGTGGAGATGCATATAGTAAGTATGTCTAACGTTATTGGTTGTCTGGCATCTGGGCGAGTAGGTTGGGTTATGAGGTTAATTGCTCATGGAAGAGATGGGTTTTCATTTGTCTTTGAATGTTGCCAGGGATTCTGCATTCCGGATGAGGGTGGGGAGAGCATTCCACCAGCATGGAACTGTGAATGATAATGTACTGGAAAGTGATTTTGTGTCTCTCTGTGATGGAACCACGAGACGTCCCTCGTTGATCGACCGTAGGCTTCTGGTAGGGATGTAGGCTTGTAGGAGTGGGTAAAAGTAGGAGGGAGCTGAGCCTGTGATAGATCTGTGAGCAAGCGTCAATGCCTTGAACTTGATGCGAGAGGTAGCCATTGCAGAGAGATGAACAGAGTGACGTGGGCCCTTTGGGCTCGTTGAAGACAAGACGAGCTGCAGCGTTCTGAATCCTTTGTAGATGTTTAGTTGCACATGATGGAGGTCCAGCTAGAAGAGCATTGCAGTTCTTGATGCTGTTGAGATAGGATATGAATGAAGTGATGGCGAGCAGAGAAATTGGGAAAAGGTAGGTTGTATGGGAAGTGGAAAGACTTATAAAGCTTCCATGCGGTTAAGTAGGATTGTAGGGTGCTGGGTGAAACGGCTTGAAAAATTGAATTAAGATAGGCGTCAAGAACTGGTTTCAATGGGTGGTTAATGTGGATATCAGCTCTGAAGTGAGGTACTGAGGTTGGGAATGGGTCCGTGTCTGGTGCCAGCAACCTGAATTTCTGGAAAGCAAAACGTGATCCGGGAACATGTTTTGCAGTTATGAAGAACTGATCGCAGGCTGCAATCCAAATGAGGCATCTTAGAAGAGGCATTACTGCAGGGGAAATTTGAGCGGCCTTGTTGATGCAATGCACGGATGCTTCGTTGTTGCAGTGTACTATGATGCTGTTAGAGGACCATTCTTTACCCCACAGGAAAGCTGCTTCCACTAAAGGATACAACTCGAACAGCGCTGAGGATGTTAATGACTGCGGTGAGTCTAACAGCTGGGCGGGCCATGTAAACTTGAACCAACGGCCTTGGTAGAATCCCCCGAAACCGATAGAGGGAGCTGCGTCGGTGTACAGTTGGATATCCACAGGGAGAGAAATCTGATTTTTTATAGAAAAGGACAGGCCATTCAATTATTTAAGGAAGGTTAGACAGAAACTAAGCTCCTGCGGGAGCCAATGGTCACATCACTGCTGCGGCAGTGGAGAACATTAGCTAGAGAAACTGAGCTCCTGCAGGAGCGTGGGGATACATCACTGCTGCGGCAGTGAAGTCAATGTTAGCCAGAGAAACTGGACTCCAGTGGGAGCAGAATGGACTGCTGTGACAGTGAAGAAGTTTAACCAGAGGAACGGCAGAGACGGAGCTGCTGTGGGAGCGGAGGAGATGACACTGCTGTGGCAATGTGAGAAGCAAATGGGATCCTACGGGAACGGTGGGGAAAGGTGGATATGTTGAGCTTGTAGGTTTAGAGTTTAGAGAGCAGCCTTGCAGGATTATGCACATCTGAAGTTTAAGTGGCCGAGCGAAGATAGTAGTTCGCGTTTAGGACAGCTTAAAATGTCTGAGAAGGTGGATGAAACCAGAAATATCCTTTGCAGTGCAGTGCAGTGCAGCCTGGAAATTAATTGTATCCAAGTTAATGCCCAGAATTCAATGGATGTGGCTAGACCCATGGTTTATCCTGGGTGACTGGAATCCAAAGCTCACCAGAACCGTGTGGGGCTGAGAGATCGATTGCTAAATTATTTTAATTTTATTTATTTTGAATGAATACATTAGAAGCCTAAATGGTTTATAACCTGATTTGATAACGCATCGATTTGATACTGTAGTTGTTTGATCATCAAACAGCAAAGTACAATCTGATTTAGATGATCGTTTGTTCCTTTATCGGTTGCTGGTTCATTTATTTAGCCAAGTTCAAAATAGACTCACTTATGGTAAAAGACAAAGCTTCATAGAATTTTGCGCCTTGAATTTATCCAATTGTGTTTTAAAATCACTAAGGACTTCAAACTTTGCCGTGGAAACACACTGCTTGTGTGTATTTAATCTAAAATTTTCTCTTCAATTCTATGGGTCACATTACCTGCCGATTTTGTTCGTTCTGAAACTTTTTTTTTTTTTTTTTTTTTTTGCTATAACGAAGTTTCGAAGCGATTTTGTAGATAAATTGCAAAACAACGTTAACGATAGGTTCTTAATGATTCTGTGTGCGTGCAATCCAATGTGCGAGCTACTGTTTGTACGTGAGAGTTTAAGCCACAAGGAAGCAGCGCGTTAATGACGTCAAATAATTTGAACAGAAACCGTTTAAAACGTGAATTCCCCCGATCAAAATTAATATCCAGATGGCATAACTGTGCTTGAGACTCGACTGAAGCGATGCGAAATTTAACCAGGGACAAAAATGAGAAGGTTTTGAGCTGAGCACTCACGGAGTAGAGCCAGCGGGTCTAGAGTGTGAGCTGGCCGGCCGGGACTGAATCTGAATCGCGGCTTACTGAGGGCCTGCTGCGGCGGCCTGGTCTTGGAGAAAGACCCATTTGTTCGTGTGAAGAGGGCGGCATTGCCCGAGACGCGAGCGTGGTGCTCGGCGGGCCTTATAGTCCATTTCTCTATTGCAGGAATTATTGAATGGTCCGGTTTAGAGCAATGCGCGGAAGGAGATCGCGGATGTTTCGCCCGTGGTAGTGAGGACCCGGCGTTTGTTTGGCCTGACGCCCGCGTGATAACACCAGAGATTTGCGGCAAAGATTCCTGAAGGACGAAAGATTCTTCATTGGACGGGAGAGCTCATTTCGGGAATGATAGGAAGGTAGGGCGAGGCCAAATGCTGAAAACTGTCAAGGAAGTTAGGTGAGTTGACAGAGTGAATATATATGCTTCCTCTCATGCTGATAGGGTAGACATGGTAATTGTTTGATGAGTTGATTGATTGATTGCTTGATTATTTGATCGTGCTCCTCCCGAACTTTGTTAATACAGGGTACCCGCGGGGTCTTAAAAGCATTGAAAAAGTCTTAAATTTGATAATCTCAAATTAAGGCCTTAAAAGCCTTGAATTTGGTATACAAAGTCTTGGATTTCGTTACAAAGGTCTTAATTTTTTTTTGCCTTTTCTATGAATAAATTCATACCGTAACAAAATTAACTGTTACTAATGTAGACTAATTAAAAATTAGTCGTGTAACGTTAAGTGCACCTCGCGCTTCACGTCATAGAAGAACGCGCGAAAGCGTGCGCACCCGTTACTATGGTTACTAATCAGAGCTTTTCTGTTAAAAGAACATGTTTTCTACCCCGTCTTTTCAGTAGTATCTGGCCACAGCCATCCACGCGCGCGCTCTCTACATTGTTGAAGAAGCGCGGATGATCTGAAAACACAGACAAGCTGGAGTTCAGCGATCTTCATTTGAGAAGATCTGTCACGAGCCGCTTGCGCTGTTTGTGCGACTAAATCTGCGATCAAAATGCAGGCTGATATACAGCAGTGTTTTTAATGTTGATCATTATGCGAGCAAGAATGCAATGTTTCCCGACTATCCACACGATTTCAAATGTGACATTGATTTTATACAACAGTATAAAAAAAAAAGAAAAAAAAAAAAAAAAAAAAAGGGTAACATTAAGTGATGTACTACATTTTAAACAGTATTGTCAGGCTTAATGCTCTATTTTGCAACAAAATCTGTGGCTTTGACAAAGACAATAAGTTACCGCCACCTACTGGCGATTTTAATATCATATTTTTATTAATATTAAACGTTTTTTTAACATTGAATATTTATTGAACATTGTTTTATTTAAAGCATTATTTATTTTTTTAAAGGTATTATAAAGGTGAAAAATGAAATGGAAAAATCGATTAAATGGGGCAAATATTGTCCCTTAATGGAAAGATGTGACTGCAGTCTAAGTGGAAGAGAGGGGGTACGGTACTCTACAAAAATTGGAGAACTAAGGAAAAGGGATATGTAGAATTGCACAAGTGCTACTGCTATAGAGTGCAGTGTCAATACAGCCTGTTAGCTTAATTTTAATTTCTCATAAGCTTAATCGAATTGGCCTAGAGAGAATAATTATGACATTTTCTGTCTAAAGACTACATATAAAATAGCTACCAAAATTAAAGTAACTGCAGTTTGACTAAAAGTAATGACTAAAAGTTGACAAAAAATGCAAACACATTTCGTCAACTAACACTATGAAAGGCAGAATGACTCAAATGTGACTAAGACCGATAAGCATTTTCGTCTGAAGATGAAGAAAAAGACTAAATCAAAAATGGCTGCCAAAATTAACATTGGCCTACACACGTGCACGCTACAACGCTGCTGCGTATATATTTTATATGACTGATAATTTACATAAAATGTATTATTTAATTCAAGTAGTCTACTTGTACATAATTATTTTTTAGGGTTTAAAATGTATACAGATTTGACATTTTCCCCTTATACTTCTGTCGGAATTGGTACGAAGTTGGCATTGAATTTCATTTGAAATGGTATTAAAAAGGTCTTAAAAAGCCTTGAATTTAAGTTGGAGGAACCTGGGGGTACCCTGTAATAAAACATCATTTATGGAGCGTATGGTAATGAGCAGGCTGGCTTATGTTATCAAGAGGAGGGATATCTTCTCCCCTTACCAAAGTGGCTTCAGAAAAGGGAGAAACACTATGGATTCTGTGCTGTGTTTGGAAGCTGACATAAGAAAGGCTCATTAATAAAGAAGTTTTGGTAGGTGTCTTTCTTGATGTTGAAAAGACATATGATATGTTGTGGAAGGAGGGACTTTTAATTAAGATGGATATGATGGGAATAAAAGGTAAAATGTATAACTGGGTTATGAACTTTCTGTTAAATAGAACTATTCAAGTCAGAGTGGGATGTGAGTATTCTCCGATTTATGTAATCGAAAATGGAACTCCTCAAGGAAGTGTCAGCAGTCCAATTTTGTTTAACTTAATGATCAATGACATTTGTTTCTCAGACAGAAAAGGGAAATCCTTATATAATCCTTATCCTTAAGTTTGTACAGGAAAAGGTTCAAAATGCTGTCAACTTGATAGAAAACTGGGCTAATAAATGGGGCTTTAGGCTCTCTATGGCAATAACACAAGTAATTTGTTTTTCAAAAAAGAAGACGAACCCTACTTTAAATATTAAAATGGATAGAGAAACATTGGAGCAGACATCAGTTGTTAGGTTTTTAGGAGTATGGATGGACTCAAAATTAAATTTCAGAGTACATATACAGAAAATAATAGATAAATGTAAAAAAAGTGATAAATATAATGAGATGTCTAGCTGGAGCTGAATGGGGAGCATATCGACAATCGCTCAAAAGTATTTATGTGGCACTAATTGGAGCAACTATAGATTATGGTAGCATGGTGTATAGTTCTGCCTCAAAAACTCAACTTGCTAGGATTGAGGCAATTCAGAATCAAGCATTAAGGATATGTTGTGGAGCAATAAGATCATCACCAGCGTCATCACTTAATGTTGAGACGGGAGTAATGCCATTAGGAATGAGAAGGATTAAGTTAAGAATGAGATACTGGGCAAACATGAAAGGTCAATCGGAAAATCATCCAGTTAAGAATGTTTTAAGTGACTGTTGGGAATATAACTATGAAAAACTAACAAGTTTTGGATGGTTTATTAATGAGGAGGCAAGAGAAATAATTAAAGATGTTAATATTGCCACCTGTGTTGTTCTGCCAGCGATTCCTCCTTGGTTTTTTTCCAATGCTTGTTTTTTTTCCTATAGATATCCAGTTACACAAAGACAAACACAATGAGGAGAATATCCTGGATAGCGTAAAGGTACAAGATTACATAGATCATATATATTATAGTGCCATCCAGATATATACTGATGGCTCAAAAGATCCAGATTCTGGTATAACATCTGCAGCAGTATTTATACCTCAATTTAAAGTCAACATTTTGAAAAGAACATCAGATTACATTTCAGTATTTACATCAGAATTAATAGAAATTATATTAGCATTACAGTGGGTCGAAGAAGTTCAGCCAATCAGATCAGTTATATGCACTAGCAAGTGGTATTTCTACAGCTAGACAGGACTTAATTTATGAAATATTACAAAGTCTTTTTAGAACCAGACAATTGGGAATCATTATTCATTTTCTTTGGATACCAGCTCATATGGGGGTGGCAGGAAATGAAGAGGTGGATAGTTTAGCCAAACAGGCCATAAAATTTCAAGAAGTTGATATTAAAATTGCATTGAGTAAGACTGAGATAAAAAGTATAATAGCAAAGGAAATTAGGAAGAAATGGCAGAAGGAGTGGGATAGTGGAAATAAGGGTCGACATTTATACAAAATTCAAGGAACAGTTGGTTTAGAAAGAAGAAACTTTGGAAATAGGAGGAAGGTTATAATAAAGTTATAATTTCAAGAATGCGCATTGGCCATTGTCTACTAAATCAAAGTATAGTCAGGACTGGGAAACACCAGACTGGGTATTGTGACAAATGTAGTTCCGAAAATATGGAAACAGTAGAACATGTATTATTAAAATGTGAGGCTTATGCAAGAGAAAGATTTAAATTATTTCAAGCATTAAGAGAAATGGAAATGGAAGTTTTTTCTATCCAAGCATTATTAGGTAATTGGCCCAAAGCAATTTCAAATATATGAAGTAGTGTTGTCAAAAATATCGATATTTCGATAAATATCGATACTGAAATATCTGAACGGTACCAATACTAATGTCCCGAAGTATCGATACTCCCATACAAGCCGAGCTATCACTTTCACTTCTCTCCAAAGGCGCGTTGACAAACACCACACGTGACCGCACTCGTCTCTATTCGCTCTGGTTAAATAGCAAAAGCGAAGTGTATGGAAAGATGGCGAGTGCGGCGCCCTCGCGACCGACTTTGGTTGATAAAGAACACCACGAGCTGGCGTGTCGGAGAATAGCGCGGACACGCGCTTCACACTGCAAGCGGGCTGCGGGCACCCAAAAGATTGTTTGGCTATCAATATCCCATCACTCATTTTTTTTAATTCTGAAAACAGACTTAACGAACAAGCTCCAGGGGGACCATTTAGCAGCATGTAGGCCTACCTGTATAATGCTACTCAGCATCAATGGGTCACCTCTTTCTGAATTCCCCTATAACTAACTGTAACCCCCCTGTAACTTCTCATTTTAACGTTTCTGAAACATTAACCAAGATGGCCTAGTATTGTTGTTATGAGTGTGTTGTTTCGTTTTTTCACTGTAATTCTTAAAGTTAATATAATCTGACTGAGGAATCTTATAAGTAAATATTTTAACTGTGGTCAAATGTAAATTATCTTGTGCCTATTTAACTTTATTCAAAAAAATATTATTTAATTCTGCAATTTGCCTTCATTAGCGATTATCATCAATTTGATTACACAGATATAATTAAACTAAACTGAGCTAGACAATGACATCTCTGAATTCAATAATGAAATGCCTTTAACTGAAAATTGAATGTTTAATCTTATTATTATACATTACTGACACTCTATCCTCCAATTTGATACTGTTAAGTGCTTTGACACAATCTTGTCAAGCACTATATAAATAAAGGTGACTTGACTTCCAGTCGATCCAGTGAGCATTGTTTTTGCGCGTGATGCACGCACGTTTGTGTTTAAATCTGTTCATCAAATAACGTTAATGTATTAACCAGCATTTATGACCGATAAACAATGCATTTGTTACAGTATATTTTAATCTTTGTTATACCATGGTCTGGGTGAATACTCGATTCTGATTGGCTGCAGGGTGTCCGTTAAAAAGTGATAATGTACACCTAGGAAAGGTGTCCCGTCAATTTGCCTGATGACAGTTCTAAATGATTGCGCTGGCTCAAACTTACTGATCAACTGCTGCGGTCGGGTCGCTGTGGCCACGTTGCTTGGCAACGCCTGTATACGGGAGATATTAAATAGTGCGCTCGACTTAATAAATAAAAACCCTCACGATTTTTACTCTAAGACACATTAAAGTATTATTAATTGATTAAATATTTCTTTCTTTCGTAAGTAACCATGGTATAAGCGGGTTAATGCCCTTCGAGGTGTCCATTATCAGGTTTTAATGGACGACGGCGAGGCGTGAACCGTCCGACGCACTCGTCGGGCATTAACCCTTACATAACAGTAGGTAATAAAAATACAACGGCTCATGTTAGCTCTGGTCCAATGAAAAAATATTAACAGATAGAACTCAGGACATTTTTGTAAAATATACCTCAGTGTCATGTTCTAGACTTGTTATATTCAGCTTTAAATAAAAAAAATACCCCCTTAATATTGTGGCAGTTTTTTAGCGCAATTTTCCACCGGACAAAATTGCGATTGTTAACTCATGATTTCTGTTCTGTCTGTGCGCACCAATCTTGCACTTCTATCTACTCCTCAACCAGACCACCTAGAGACTTCGGGTTTTCGGCATTATGTTAAGGAAGGTCTAATCTCGGGAACGCACAAAAAAAAATCCAGGAAAAGATTTACTATCTCTTAGTGTTGTGATCCCATGACGTGAGAAAATTGCGCTAAAACACTCACTGAGTTTTTATTACTTGTTTCTCCGTGGTATCGAAAATGGTATCGAATATCGATATTTTTTAAGGTATCGTATCGAAGTTAGAAATTCTAGTATCGTGACAACACTAATATGAAGTATTTAATTTCTTAAAAGACACTCATTTAAGTAACAGGATTTAGGTCACTACTACCATAACGTTATCCACACTCCAATCCAGTAGGTGGCGGTAATGCACCATTTAAGTTTGGTTTGCCAACCACCATTAAACTTGAAAAGAAGAAGAAGAAGAAGAAGAAGAAGGCTTGTCATAGGAACCAAAATAGTTTTTTTTTCATACGGTCTGATATCAGTGTTGTACACAAAAAAGACAGGACTGCAAATGTTCGTCTGTACACTTAATTTATGTTTTGTGAACTGTGTTTGTGCATCGATGTAAGTCCACAAAGTCTTTATTCATCTGGTAGTTATTGTTGATGCTTGTTGTTTACATTGGCGAGTTCTGAGCGTTTTATCGCGGCTGTAATTTGGCGCTAGAAATGCACTAATTATTAGCCACAGGGTTATTATCATACTGTGCCTGGTGTATTTATTTTACAATCATTTCGTTGTATTTACTGTATTATTGCACTTTACATTGATTATATTGATATTTTTGTAAGACACAGACCTGGGGCCCGTTCTTCGTACGTCGCTAACTCAGTTAGCTGGATTTGATTGTTGACGATTTGGCATGATCTTGGATTGTTTGGTTCTTCGAAGCTCATCCTGGACTTGCTGTCATCGTGAGCAGGCTTATTTCATGTAAACAGGATTAGACTGCGGCTTCATAAGCGGAGCTGATGCGGGAAGTCCAGCGCAGCGTGATAGTGCACTTTCTGAGATATTTTTTTCTCGTGACTCGTGAGATTGTCGTTTACATTATTAATTTGTTGGAAACGCACATTTATTTCCGACTTGTCGGAGTCGGGCTTTAACTACAGCACAAACTGTTTGCATTGCCCTAAGATTATTTGCGAGTGGCTCTTTCCTTTACACTATTGGAGATGCGGAGAACCTGATGGAAAGAGCTGTCTGTCGTGTCATTCGGAGTTTACCTGGCACTTTTAGGTTTAAAACTTTTAGGTTTTAGGTTTTTTTTTTTTTTTGTGGCATTGCCAAGCCACTTAAGACCCAATGTTGTAAAGCCATTTTTTTAAAGCAGTTTTTTTTAGGCTATCATAATTTTTTATGAGGATCATACAATCATGACCGTGCCGATTACAGTAGCCTATGTGTCACTCAGGCTTAAAGGGATACTCCACTTTAAAATGAAAATTCTGTCATACTCACATACTCACCCTCATGTTGTTTCAAACCTGTATGAATTTCTTTCTTCTGCTGAACAGGAAGGAAAATATTTAGAAGAATGTCAGTAAACAGACAGTTTCTGGTCTCATTGACTTCCATAGTAGGAAAAATATATACTATGGAAGTCAATGAGACCAGAAACTGTCTGGTTACTGATATTCTTCTAAATATCTTACTTTCTGTTCAGCAGAAGAAAGAAATTCATAAAGGATTGAAACAACATGAGGGTGAGTATGATGACAGAATTTTCATTTTAAAGTGGAGGCTGCCATCAAGGCCTCAATGAAGGGGATTATGTAAACAGAAAGGGGGTTCACAATGTAAATGTGCAGCCCAGTTACTATTGTGATTCTTAATATTCTAGATTATATCAAATAAAAAAGGCATTTGACTAAAATCTTCCATAACACAAATGAGAAAGCAAAATGGCCAGGATCTGTGCATGACTTAAGAATTTTCAGAGATTCACATGTATGCACGTTATTTGAAAGTAGTAAGGAAAGTCCCTGTATTACATATACTTATGCTGATCCTAACAGAACTGCATTTTTTCATAGGTGATTATGACATGTTCCTGCCTGCAGACAGGTGTTTTATGACCCCATTCCCTGACCCAAACCAGTTACAATGCAGCTCTAGCCAGGACAAGGGCACACAATGAAATTAACTTTGGCTAACTAAAGGGAAGATTTCAGTGTCTGAGGGTTGCACACCTGACAGGGCCTGCATGTGACATTTTGTTGCATGTGCCATATTACACAACATTGCCAAAAAACACTTTTCATTAAATGTTTAATAAAAGAGAAATATGCTTAGTTCCCCAATTGTTCTTTGTAAAGAAAGGCCAGTGCTCAAGTGCCTGCAACAAGAGATATTAGACACATGCCTCATGCAACAAATAAAAAGGAAAAGTTGGCTATACACTGCCCACCTGTATGCTTATATCTCCTCTGTCTGTGCAGACTCTTCTGTAGGCCTTTCTGTAGATGTGGAATCCTGCAACTTACTCTGTATATTCCAGCCATAAAGCATACATGTATAAATTAAGTAAAGTTATTTATGCACTTGCAGGTAGGCTAGTTCCTCCATATGACAGTTATCTGAGAGGGTTTATTCACTGTCCAGTGCAATGGAAACAAATTGACATTACAAAGTCTTATACTTTCTTTCCATTGGAAAGTTACAGTAGAAAATGTCCACTTACTGCACATATTTCAGCCACCACTTTCTTGGGAACAGATACAATTGTTGGTGTATTATGTAAAAGTGCACAAAAGAGGAAAACACAATGTCATTACAATGAACTACACTCTGGAAAATGTGATCAATAACTCATGGCAAAATATTTTTACATTAACATAAGTTTATTAGTTTTCACTTTCACAAGTCAAAGCAATTCATCATTACTCAAGATTTAACAGTTGAAATGACTATACGTCCTTAATTTAATGCAGACAAAATAATTTTACAGTGTAGGCTACTAAGATTTTTTTTTTCAGCCTTTTTCTTGGTTGCTTTTATAAACAGACAACCAATTATTTAACAGTGCCTTTTATAAAATACTATAATATAACTAAAAATTACCATTATGTAGAATATTTTTGTACTTCACTTTTATTTGTTCCCATGTTCTAGTGTGGTGACTCTGACACTACAATGAACAAAGTAATTATGCAATTATTAAAATACAAAAATATAGGCTATAAAAAACATCTAACATGGCCACTTCTAACAGATTTAAATTGTCTGCTACTTTTTGCCAGCCCTCTCTCCTGGCTTTTGCAGACTTTGAGATGTTCCCTGGTGTTTTGATTAAACATTAAAAATCTGAATAAACTTCGACTATTAGTTCTTACTCTGCTGCGGAGAAAAACTGAGCGTGCTCTTTGGCCACGCTGAGCAGCCAATAGCAGCGTTGCTGATCAATGTTTCTTCTATCGATACATATCCCCTTTTAAACCAGCGCATGAACGCGCAGTTATCTCAGATAACTCAATCCAGCTATACTAATCATATCCGGGAAGTGTGTTCGAAGAACCTAATTAGCCGGAACATGATTAGCACGATGATATCATCTTGGATGTCTCATTTGATCTCGGATGTTTTAAGCAATGTACGAAGAACGAGCCCCTGATAGTCTAATCTGTGTGTATTGTACATATATTATTGATATTATTACTAATGCAAATCATGTTATTGTAACTCTTATCTTAATAGAATATTATTTGTAATTTTAATTCTTTATTTCTTAATTGTCTTAATTGTTATGTTTACAACAGATATCATCACCACAGATATCAATATTAGTATTGATACGCTGCACATACAGCGCAATCACACACTCGCTAATGCATTCAAATAAATGTAATCTTACTGTGCTATTTGTACATGATTAGAATGAACAGAAATCTAAGAATATTTTTCTTATTTTATTAAAGCCATTTGAGACTACAAGTAGGCCTAAGCATTTTATTACTAAGCATCTATAGGAGGATCTTTGTTGACATCTTTGTACGCATGCGCGAGTGGTTGTGTGGCAACAAATCAAACAGTATACGCTGATTTCACTCAGCCGTTATTTTGAAATCGAAAGCGAGGCTCGGTGGGAAGAAAACCGGAAGTGTCGCCTTTAATCACAGGAGAGTCGCGAATGCGATGGCGTATTGTTGTGTTTAATGATGTTTTGTCAATTCTAAAACTGTACATACATTTCTTTCATACTTTAGACTATATACAGTGAAATTCATTTATAAATAAAATATATATTTTTTATATTATTCAGAAAGTAAAAAAAGAAACAGGAATGAACTATATAAATATCCTATATTGGATATTAACATCCAAAAGTGTAAATCGCGGCAGCAGCTTCAGGTTGGTAGTCCAAAGGCATTGTTGTTTATCTTTACTTCCGGGGTTTTTCCCACCGGAGCCTCACTTTCGATTTCAAAATGGCGGCTGCGTGAAATCAGCGTATTGCGGGCTGTAAAGACGCGATGAGCTCTTTCAAGAGAGTTAGCGGGCAAAATCCACAATATATAAGCACTTTAACATCTGAAGACCGGAGGAGGTTTGGAGAGAAGCTCAAAATTTGTATTGGTGACAAAATCGAAGTTATTCAAAGCCCATATGAGATCTCCGCTGACTGTGCGTGCAACTCCCCAAACAGACGAGGCATTTATACTTGACGCAACTGTTTTGTTTTAGACTGAACACCCATACAACTGATTTAGACGCGCAAACTGGGTGATGATGAGATGTACTAATATCCGTCTGCTCGGGCAGATTCGGCTTAAAGTCGTGCATCTGCGGATGTGGAGGCGCGCGCTGTTAAGCCGAATCTGCCCGAGCAGACGGATATTAGTTTTTTTATTACCTTCGCGCTCATGCGGACGCGTCAAGTATAAACAAGGTTTTACAGCTCAGCCACTTGTTTTTTTCATATTTTTTTGCAAGTGGAAGATCTTGGTTTACATTTGGACTTGGATGTGATCTTATAGGCTTGAAAAGGTTGGTGACCACTGCATAACGCAAACCCAGTCAAACGTTTGACTGCAGTATCTTCTATTCTATGCGCCTTATAATCCGGTGCGCCCTATATATGAAAACAGTTATAAAATAGGCCATTTATTGAAGGTGCGCCTCTGCTTATAGTGCGGAAAATACGGTAGTCTGGGTGCTGTGGATCGCGGTTTGGGACACCTGAATCAGAACGCGAAAACATATGACTCGGTTGATTTGACTCAGTTTTATTATTTTTTATTTTATTCAATCTTCTATAAATACATAGTCACTAAGACTTAGGCCTACCATGAACAAAATGAGCCTCACAAACTCGATCAGGAACGTTAGGAATCCAGGCTTCGGAGCGTCCAGGTTCAATCGCCTAATTGCACGCAACCATTTCTTTCGTTTTTCGCGATCCTTTTCGGAGGGAATTCGAAAAAACTTTTTTATCAGGCCCCCAACGAGCCGTACAATCGACCACACAGCAAGAGTGAACCATCCTCTTCTCTAAATCCTCCTCCAAACGTGCAAAACAGTCAAATTACAGGTATCTAGCGGTGTTTCCTGCCACACGATTCCTGTGATGCAACGCGGCAAACATAAACAATGACATCACAAAAGATCCTCCTATTTAAAGGTGCCATACAACTGAAAACTGTATTTATCTTGGCATAGTTGAATAATAAGAGTTCTGGACATGGAACTGACATAATGTGAGCCTCAAACACCAGTGTTTCCTCCTTCATGTGTAAATCTCCTGTTTGCAAAAGACCGCTGAAAAACGGGTGAATCCCAGCATAACACCGACTGTGACGTTGCAGTCAGGATCATTAATATGTATGCCCCACAAATTTGCATATACCAGCCCATGTTCTTGGCCAGGCAGTGTTAACGTGGACCTGCTCAGCCGAATCATCAGAAGTTCTGCAGGTATTGTAAAGAAGCAAGCAAGGACAATAGTGAAAATGGCAGATCATGTTCCAGGCTGTGCAGCGGATTTGAGAACTTTTCATTCCCTTCACCAAAGAACAGAACTGTCAACAGACATGGTTGATGTTTACAACAGGATACCTCACCATTTGAATTCAAAGTTCTTAGTTTGCTCTGCCCATTTCACCACTGACAGTTTTTCTAACCTGGGACAATATCAAGCAGGTTTCACTCATTGTTTGATACTGAAGAAGGGGGCAATTCCAACTAATGTTATATTTCCATTACAACCCCTACCACAAGCAGAAAGTAACGATAGTGATTTTATCCACTTCTTGATTGTTGAAGCCATTTCTGTTTCAGAGATATCAGAGAACAATTTAAAATATTGTATCAATGCATATGGCACCTGTAAAAAAATTATTTAAAATGGAGGTCAAACCATAACATCACAAAAACATGTAAAGGGCTATAACCACCTGACTGTTAGTCCGATTGACTTGAAAATTGGCATGCAGCGTCTTGGTCCAAGGTGCCATGTATGTCCATGACGACGCTGGCATATCTCGAAAAACATGGCTGCCATCGGCCAATGAGGATTGTGCAACCTATAAGACATGGTTAAGGGAGGCTGATCGGAACAAAACTCAGTGGGCATGTTCAACCTGTGGCCCTAGATGTCTGTAAGAATTCTGAAAGAAATCAACGTTGAACTTTTGCATTTGGATGGGTATAATAGGGTCATTTATAAAATGGGCGTGGCAAAATACACTAAAAAGCCTATAAATCCTAAATGAAAACTCATACAAAAATTGGTGGGCATATGTGACAAAACATAGTAAACAATCATGCAACATTTTATGGAGATCTGATCATAGGTGGCGCTATAACTGTAAAAAAGCTTTGAAAACCATATATTTCCTATGGTAAATTGCCTGTATTGGCTGTAAATGGACTTTTCTATCCGTTATTTCAGTGGTTAAAAGCTAGCAAAATAAATTAAATGCTTATGTGCTTAAAGGCCATAAATGCTTGAACCCCGATAAATGCTGCTTGCAGCTTTAATTTGTATTGTCATTGAATTTATTTGTAGTGTGTGCAAACACCATGAAATAAATTTGACAAGAAGAAATATTTGACAAGATATATTTTACAAGAAATCTGTTTTTACTTTAAAAAGAGCATATATTTTTGGATGTGCCATTGAATTCACAACTGAGAGATATTAGATTTGAGATACAATTCACAAGTGAGACGAGGAATACAAAGAAAATCTACAATGTTAAGTTTAATTAATTAAAAATATTGAAAGTTTAATTAATTAAAAATATGAAAATAGTTCCCTTTCGTGGTCACTACGAGTTACGTCAGTGACGATGAAATGGGGGGTTTCACTTAGAAGCCTATCATCTTCGAGTATTACAAAACGAGCCAATGGCAATGGAAATGCCATGGGTCTGCGGAATTTACATGCTTAACTCCGCCCTACCTCGTCGGTATATAAGGAAGTACGCCGCAACATGCAGATATGTTTTTGCTTCGGAGCCAAGAGGTCCTCTTCAGTCCTGTAGCCTGCATTCTCTGAGTGTCATCAAGTGTTCTTCGAGGTGAGCTGCTTTCCAGTCTGTGTTGGTCTCCAGTCTCTCCCCATCAGGCTCGACTATGCGATTCAGTTCGTCTGTCGATCTCAATCTCCTCCCCGCTTCAGGGGAGTCCGCTACAATATGATTAGGTGGCAATGCCCCTGTCATGCATGCGGAAATCGCTACCTTACTGGTGAAAGGTGCGATCGAGATTGTCTCTCCAGCCGAAATGAAGTCCGGGTTTTACAGCCCCTACTTCATTGTACCGAAGATATCCAGTGGGTTATGGCCAATCCTGGATTTTTGAGTTTTGAACCGATCCCTCTACAGGATTCTGTTCAAGATGCTCACAGCCAAACGCATTTTCGAATGCATCCAGCTGCATGATTGGTTCACAGCGATCGACCTGAAGGGCGCCTACTTCCATGTCTCCATTCTTCCTCAACACAGACCATTCCTTCGGTTTGCTTTCGAGGGGCAGGCATACCAGTACGCAGTTCTCCCATTCGGGCTAGCCTTGTCTCCTTGCATCTTTACGAAGGTCGTCGAGGCAGCCCTTGTGCCGCTTCGGCTACACGGGGTTCGCATCCTGAATTATCTCGACGACTGGCTGATCCTAGCTCATACTCGAGATCAGGTTTGCAAGCACAGGGACCTAGTGCTCTGGCACCTAGCTCGTCTGGGCCTTCGGGTCAACTGGGAGAAGAGCAAACTTTGCCCCGTGCAGAGGATCTCTTTTCTCGACGACGCACAGGTAGATCTGTTTGCCTCCCACGACTCTTCCCATTGCAGCCTGTTTTACTCCCTGACCGAGGGCATGCTCGGCACGGATGCACTGGTACACAGCTGGCTGCGGGGCCTCCGAAAGTATGCGTTTCCCCCAGTGAGCCTTTTTGCACAGACCCTGTGCAAGATCAGGGAGGACGGGGAGCAGGTCCTTCTGGTTGCGCCTCTTTGGCCCACCCGGACTTGGTTCTCCGAACTCATGCTCCTCGTGACAGCCCCTCCCAGGCCAATTCCTCTGAGGAAGGACCTCCTTTCTCAGAGACGGGGCACACTATGGCACCCTCGTCCCGATCTTTGGAACCTACACGTGTGGCTCCTGGTCGGGTCGAGGCAGGTTTGAGTACCCTACCACCAGCAGTGGTGGCTACCATCACTTCCGCTAGAGCATTGTCCACGAGACATGCCTATGCGTTGAAGTGGAACCTCTTCGTCACCTGGTGCTCTTCTCGCTGAGAAGACCCCAGTAAATGCCCGATCAGTGTTGTGCTTTCCTTCCTGCAAGAAGGGTTGGAGAAAAGGCTGTCTCCCTCCAACCTTAAAGTATATGTTGCCGCTATCGCCGCACATCCATTGGAAATCACGACCTGGTCATCAGGTTCCTGAGAGGAGCGAGGAGACTGAATCCTCCTCGCCCTCCTCTTGGGACCTCTCAGTGGTTTTAGCTGCCCTGAGGAGTGCTCCCTTTGAGCCTTTGCAAGCAGTGGAGCTTAAGTTCCTGTCAATGAAGACAGCACTCCTGCTTGCACTGGCCTCCATCAAGAGGGTAGGGGACCTGCAGGCATTTTCCATTGACGAAGCGTGCCTGGAATTCGGGCCGGCTAACTCTCACGTGATCCTGAGACCCCGGCCTGGATATGTGCCCAAGGTTCCTACCACCCCCTAGATAGAGATCAGGTGGTGAACCTGCAAGCGCTGTCCTCGGAGGAGGCAGACCCAGCCCAGTCCACTTCCAGGACTCCTTGTTCTTTTTTACGCTGAAGATAGTTCTTAATGACTTTCGCTGTATGTTTGGGGTCGTTGTCATGCTGCAGAATAATTTTTTTGGCCAATCAGATGCCTCCCTGATGGTATTGCATGATGGATAAGTATCTGCCTGTAGTTCTCAGCATTGAGACCATTAATTCTGACCAAATCCCCAACTCCATTTGCAGAAATGCAGCCCCAAACTTGCAAGGCACCTCCAACATACTTCACTGTTGCCTACAGACACTCATTCGTGTTCCGCTCTCCAGCCCTTCGGCGAACAAACTGCCTTCTGCTACAGCCAAATATTTCATGTCGCTTGGCCTTGTTTCCACATCGGAGGTATGGCTTTTTGGCCGCAAGTCTTCCATGAAGGCCACTTCTGACCAGACTTCTCCGGACAGTAGATGGGTGTACCAGGGTCCCACTGTTTTCTGCCAATTCTGAGCTGATGGCACTGCTGGACATCTTCTGATTGCGAAGGGAAGTAAGCCTGATGTGTTTTTCATCTGCTGCAGTAAGTTTCCTTGGCCGACCACTGCGTCTACGGTCCTCAACGTTGCTCGTTTCTTTGTGCTTCAAAATTCAAAAGAGCTTGGACAGCACATCTGGAAACCCCTGTCTGCCTTGAAATTTCTGCCTGGGAGAGACCTTGCTGATGCAGTATAACTACCTTGTGTCATGTTGCTGTGCTCCGTCTTGCCATGGTGTATGACTTTTGACAGTAAACTGTATTCAGCAACCTCACCTTGTTAGCTGAGTTTGGCTGTTCCTCACCCAGTTTTATTCCTCCTACACAGCTGTTTCTGTTTCAGTTAATGATTGTGTTTCAACCTGCATATTGAATTGATGATCATTACCCCCTGCTTGGTATAATTGTTTAATCATACACCTGACTATATGCCTACAAAATCCCTGACTCTGTTGTGTGCCGGCGTCCTTTTGTAGCTTCCGCTTATGCCGTCACACGTTACCAACATGGCTGGACTGGCCATTGGGCATACCGGGCATTTTCCCGGTGGGCCGACGTGCTTTTTGGGACGATACATCTCATACTCATACATACTTTTTATTATTATTTTTTTTTTAACGGGCCATAAAATTTGTACATCGGCGGCCTATTCGTTTTGTTTTGTTTTGCTTAATTGGCGGTGCTGGGTTTGTGCCGGTGTAATGCATTGGTCAAAAAAAGTCAGTGTTAGTTTTTTTTTTTTTTTCTGACAGACCAGCCCATGAAACACGTAGATCAGCGGCCCATTGGCTCTTTTCTTGATTGACACTGGGCTGGCCCAATCACAACTTTAAACGAGCAGTGTCAGTGTGTATCTGTCAAAATAGTCAGCGAGGTGGAGAAGAAACGCAAGGAATGTGCAGAGAAATAGCGTGAAAAAATAGAACCAGGCCCTTCAAGCAGACACTGTAAACTGTGTCAAAATATATGTTTTCTGACCTTCATCAGCTCCAGTGGCAGATGATGATAGTGAGGAGGACCAGGAGAGAGATGAGAAAGTGTAGAGTCCGCGGTAAGCAGAACTACTTTCAAAACACTTAGGCTATGTCATGAGTGTAGGAACCCATAACCCAGTTACAGATAATTTCCAAATCTGCATAGTTGACGATTGCCGCAATTCACTAGAAATTTAATGAGAGGCGTTTGTAAACCATGTTTTCCGCCAAAATAAAAGCTTGATGCAGTTTGCGTCAAAATAAAAGATCATGTGCTTATCTCTTTCAAGTATAGAAATTGGTACAACACTAATTATGAAAGTTTCCTTTATTTTTTAGTGCATTTGTTTTACAAAATATGGCTATTACTGTCGTTGGATTAATATTATAACTATTATTATGTAGTAGGTGTAATGTAAATAGACACTGTAACTGTTTGAATTTTTCTTTGTTTAATTTGCACACTGAATATGGGTTGGAGCTTTTAATTTTGAACTCTCAAAGTGCACCAGATTGATGAATTTAACAATAAAATGCACAAAATTTTCTCACAGGGGGGCATGTCCCCGAACCCCCCTAGAAGGACCGAGGTCCCACCACTATAGTTTTAACAAAAATCCTGTAAGAAACACTTGGATTGCTATGCCAATGCAGCTTATAGCTTGTTTTAGGATTCATCACTGTGTAGTATAGTTCAACTGTATTAATAAATGTCAAATTTTTACTTATTTCATCTGTTAACTCTCATTCGTTCCTATACTCACTCATTACATGCCATTAGTGGTTTTAATGAATAGGAGTTGGTATGCATATAATTAAGGGCGTGCAAAGATGGGTGGTGTTTATGATCATATAGTGGGCCGGTCTGGGCCAAAATGCCCGGGCCGATTTTTTGTCCCAGTCCAGCCCTGGTTACCAATCAAGATTGGCTTAGTTTCATTCATACTTCAGATGCGCTACGCTGAGGGGCATTCCCCCAAAGTTTCATTCGACGCAGTTCGAGTTCCCTTTCTCAGGGAACAAGGATTACAGTCATAACCCGAGACGTTTCATTCAATACATTATGTAATGCTTGATACAGCGTCCAAGTTTGTACAAGAATTAAGTTCAACATAAGCCTACACTATCATTGAAGTGGGGTCTATGTTTTTTAATCTTTTTTTTATTTTGATAAACATGACACAATATCGAGGGCTTGGAACCAGAGGGGCGTAAGTGGCATTTGACAAACTTTACAGGAGAGCCAAAACAAAATTTTGACCACACTTCAATCAACTGTATTTATTAACCTTCAACCGCAACATTGCAACCACATACATACTTATATGAGTAAGTTCTTAAGTGAACATATTATGGCATATTAACACGATGAACATATTCTAAAACCTTGCAAAATCTTGAAAATATGGCAAAAACATCAAATACGCCTTTTTGGCACCAAACATTTCCAATTCTTCTAAAGAAAAATAGGGCATATCTGCTGATCAATGCAGAATGATTGGTCTAAACATTGGATAAAAACACTTCATAACTTTTCATTTTATCTAAAATACTGTATTACATAGTCATTTAATTTCATCATTTCAAACTGTTTAACATTTCATTTCTAACCGTTTCATTTCAATTCTCATTTATGAGTTCACATTCATGTCAAACATTTTAACATTTCATTTCAAACAGTTTAATTTAAATTTTTATTTATGAGTTCACATTAATGCATTTCAAACAGTTTAACATTTAATTTCAAACAGTTTAATTTCTATTGTTTATTACACATTTCACTTTTTAGGCACCAGAACCACACACCCCAGCTCATTGTATGAAAGTCCTCCACCCAGCCAGCAATGACATGTGGGGCCCAGATGGGTTAAGTACGGGTTCCATGGTTACTGTGTGGGCATGGGCTTTGGCTGGGTGAAATCAGCAGGTCCCATGTAGGTTTTGTAGTATGAGTCCCACATTGGAAGCCCATATGAGCTGATTACATGGGTCCCATAAGGGACAGGCATGGGCCAATTGGGCATGGGTTTGAACTGAGAACACATATATGGGTCCTGCATAGCATATTTATGGGCCAAGTGGGCATGGGTTTGATCTGGGAACACATATATGGGTCTTGAATGGCATATTTATGGGCCAAGTGGGCATGGGTTTGAACTGGGAACACATATATGGGTCCTGCATAGAATTTTTATGAGCCAAGTAGGCATGGGTTTGAACTGGGAACACATATATGGGTCCTGCATAGAATTTTTATGAGCCAAGTAGGCATGGGTTTGAACTGGGAACACATATATGGGTCCTTCATAGCATATTTATGGGCCAAGTGGGCATGGGTTTGAACTGGGAACACATATATGGGTCCTGCATAGCATATTTATGGGCCAAGTGGGCATGGGTTTGAACTGGGAACACATAAATGGGTCTTTAATGGCATATTTATGGGCCAAGTGGGCATGGGTTTGAACTGGGAATGCATATATGGGTCCTGCATGGCATTTTTATGGGCCAAGTGGCCATGGGTTTGAACTGGGAACACATATATGGGTCTTGAATGTGTTACAAGCCTGGCTCAAAGCAAGCAACAGAGTAGGGAAAGACCACACGCGGAATAGCAATATAAATACATTTATTAAATAAAGAGAATTTTAACAAAATAGATTTTATACAGTCAGTAATGAAGTTGGCTTTGAAAAATAACAGTGTATGCAATCAGTATAGTGTGGTGTAGTGAATAAACGAAACAAAAATCCTAAACGGTGCGGGAGAGACGGAACAGCGGCGGCCGATCCTCCCTGGTCTCATCTGAAGCGTTTTTAAAGACCTAGACCAGGAACTGATTAGCACAACTCCAAACACCTGCGCCCAGCTCACCTGTAGGAGACAGACGCAGCACACAGACAGGAGGAGGAGCCTGGCAAAGCCGTGACACCCCCCCCCCCCTACGACAGAGACCTGTCAAAGAGAGAGTCTGGAAAAATTGCATCCCCTCCCCTTAGCACCCAAACATCAAACAAACATATCAAATATAAACCTTTTTTTTTTGTTTTTTTTTGTGAATAAACATCAAATGTTAAAAATACTTAACTTTGTCTAGGGGTTATGACTTGGACACTCCGCCCAAGCCTGCAAAGCAGATGCAAAAATGGTTACTTGAATCCATCAGGCCCACCCCCTCTCTCCACTCCCCAGTAGTTCCAACTACCCTCCCTCAAACTCAAGGCTCCAGCAAATCCCGGTACCTGGAAAGCAAAATTTTAAGGAGACGAGGCAGAGAAAAAGATAGGAGATACCAGAGAGAAAAACAGACAGGACAAGACACAGACTCATTCCGGCTCAGACGGGGCACGGGACAAGGCGTCAGCCATGATGTTATCCACACCCCGAATGTGCCGGATCAGTAGGCTATACGGTTGTAAAAATAACACCCAGCGCATAAGGCGCTGACTTGGGCTCTTTAGAGAATATAAGAACGTTAGTGGGTTGTGATCAGAATAAATGGTAACCGGAACAGCACCCCCACTTAAATGAACATCAAAGTGTTGTAATCCCCAGATTAAAGCTAGTGTTTCTTTCTCGATGGTCGAGTAATTTAACTGGTGACGGTTAAACTTTTTTGAGAAGAAACACACTGGCCGATCTACGCCTTGCTCATCCCTCTGCAGGAGCACCGCCCCAGCACCCACGTGGCTAGCATCGACCTGCATCTGGAATGACTGGTCCATGCGGGGAGCCATTAAAACAGGAGCAGATGTTAACAACAACTTTACATTATCAAATGCGGCCTGACAAATTGCGGTCCAATCAAATTTAACACGGCCCTTCAAAAGGTCGGTCAATGGGGCAACGACAGTGGAAAAGTTAGCACAGAAGCCACGATAATACCCCACCATTCCTAAAAAGCGTCTGAGCTCAGGTTTGGTAGCTGGAACAGGGAAATTATCGATAGCCACCACCTTAGCGTGCACAGGCCTCACCTGGCCTTGTCCCACCACCTTCCCCAAATAGACAACTGTCACCTGGGGAAACTCGCACTTAGCGAGATTTACCGTAAGCTACCGTAAGTACCGTACGAGTTTCAACTAGCCGCGCAAAAAGAGCCTGGATACGCTCAAGATGTTCAGACCACCCGTCACTATACACGACCACATCGTCCAAATAAACCGCACAGCCCTGTAAACCAGAGACTATGCGGTTCATTAGTCGCTGAAATGTGGCGGGCGCATTTCGTAACCCAAAGCTCATCACAGAGTACGAATACAGGCCAGATGGCGTTATAAAGGCTGAAACCTCCTGAGCCCGAGGTGTCAAAGGAACCTGATAGTAGCCTTTAAGTAAATCAAATTTACTTACGAACCTGGCCGATCCTACCTGGTCAACACAGTCTTCAACCCTTGGGAGCGGAAAAGAATCTGGCTTTGTGATGTTATTTAGCTTCCTATAATCGGTACAAAATCTATACGTCCCGTCAGGTTTACTAACTAAAATGCAAGGTGAAGCCCAACTGGAATAAGAGGGTTCTGCCAAACCATTATTCAAGAGATACTTCACCTCTGCCTCTAGGTGCTGCTGTTTCTCGAGTGACACCCGATAAAACCTCTGCCTTATCGGCTCAGTGTCACCCACATCAATGTCGTGCTTGATCAAATGAGTGCATGACGGTGTGTCTGAAAACAAAGCAGGAAAGTTACAAATCAACGACTCAACTTCTAATGCCCTCTCCTTGGACAAATGCCCCAATAGTGTCCCCAACTCAGACAACTTCTCTGAGTTCTTCAACCGAGGCTGGAGCACACAGTCATCTGGGCTAACCACATCCTCATCACCACACGCTGCCACCATGTGGGGAGAGAAGCTAGATATCCCAGCAACGGCAGCCAAAGCAACTGACTTAACCTGATCACCAGTCTCTGCTGCCCCAGAAACTGGAGACCTACTGTAGTAAGGTTTCAAAAGATTAATGTGACAGAGTTGCGTATTACGCCTACGATCAGGAGTTGAAACTAGATAGTTCAGGTCTGACACCTGCCGAACCACCGTGTAGGGACCTGAGTATTTAGCAAGAAAGGGAGAACCGGTTATCTGCAACAGTGCCAGAACCTGATCTCCAGGACTGAACACTCTCGGCTCAGCCCGGCGGTCATACCAGCTCTTCATTTTCTTCTGAGCCTTAGTCAGATTTTCTACAGCCATCTCACAAGCTAAGAACAATTTCCGGCGGAAGCCGTTCACATACTCCAACAAGTTAGTAGGACTCTCAGGACACTTCAGCTTATCCTGCAGGACAGCTAAAGGCCCCCGAACTCTATGGCCGAACACCAAATCATTAGGTGAGAAACCTGTACTTTCCTGTGTTACCTCACATGCTGCAAGCAACAACCATGGAAGCCCTTCCTCCCAGTCTTTGCTGAGCTGAACACAGTAACCCCTAAGCAGTGACTTGAGCGTCTGGTGAAACCACTCCAATGAGCCTTGGCTCTGGGCCTGATAAGCACTACTAACCTGATGTTTAACATGCAGCTGCTCAAGCACTTCTGAAAACATACGTGATGTAAAATTGGAGCCTCT
Source organism: Scardinius erythrophthalmus (assembly GCF_964197995.2). Classification (NCBI taxonomy): domain Eukaryota; kingdom Metazoa; phylum Chordata; class Actinopteri; order Cypriniformes; family Leuciscidae; genus Scardinius; species Scardinius erythrophthalmus. The sequence goes on along the minus strand of NC_138237.1, from coordinate 24,729,931 downwards.
GTCACTCTGAATAATCTGTGGGATGCCAAAGATGGAGATAAACTGAGAGAGAGCCTTCACCACAGACTTGGTAGAAATTGTACGTAACGCATAGGCAGCGGGGTAACGAGTGGCCTGACACATCACAGTCAAAAGGTAAACACACCCTGACTTGGATGGAGGCAGTGGTCCAACACAGTCAATTAGCAAATACTCAAATGGGTTCCCTAAAGCTGGAATAGGGTAAAGTGGAGCTGCCTTGATCACCTGATTAGGCTTTCCAGTTAGCTGACATGTATGACAGGTCTTAATGAAGCATGCCACATCCTTCTTTAGGCAAGGCCAATAGAAGTACTTCATAAGTCTGTCATATGTCTTCCGCACACCCAAATAGCCCGCTATATCACCATGAGCCGTCTGTAGTATCAAGTCTCTAAACTTCACAGGCACTACTATTTGGAAAACAGGATCTTCTAACATCTCATTAGTCTGAGGCATCCACTTACGAACCAACAACCCATCCTGAACAAAATAACCCCTCGCTGCACTATGTCGCTCCTCAACAGGCAAAACCCCAGCAAACAGTTCACTCAATGTTGAGTCCTCCTTCTGAGCTACAACAAAATCACTAAATGACAGAGAAGGTGGCAAATCTGGCAAAACAATAGACTGTAAATCAGGCTTAAGATTTTTCTCTAAAACCTCAGTTCCAGAGGCACGGTTCATGGCACGTGTTACTGCACAGGCAGAAAACACCTCAGGTAAGCTCTGCAGGCTACTATCAGCACCTGATGGGATAGATGGAACACTCTTAACCACCACAGGTGGCGACACATCACGCCAAACACGCTCTCCAGCCAAGTTATTACCTAAGATGAGATGTACACCATCTACAGGCAACGAATGGCGCACAGCAATGACAACCTCACCCTGAACCAGGTCTGACTGTAGCTCAATCTTATGCAGAGGAACAGTTACAACCTGTAACCCAATTCCCCTCACTAAAACATTACCAGTGCTGGACTCACTAGAAAGAGGCAAAACAGACTCTAGGAGAAAAGATTCACTGGCCCCCGTATCTCTAAGAATTTTAACTGGCACCTTGGCAGAACTGCCCACCAACGATACGAAACCATCTGTAATGAAAGGAGAGTAATCATTGACATCGGCTTCACTTACATCCGAACGGCGATACTGGCTAGATCCACCAAGGCTGTCTGCAGACAAGTTAGAGGAGGCCACACCCACTTCAGGGTTTGACCTAATCTCTGTGTGGATAAACTCAGACTGCGCGCGCGCACCAGAAACGGCAAGAGCAACAGGTCTTGCCGCGCCAGGTTTGCTCCTCTGGCCCCTCTCTTTCAAGGCTGGACACTCGTTCTTCCAATGCCCCTTCTCAAAACAGTAACGACAAGCATCCGGATCTGCCTTGCCACGAGACTGCTCCTTGGCAACTGACTGACTAGTGGCAGTATTAGAAATTCCTGAACGTTCACTGAAACGTCCAAAGCGCTGCTCGCGGTAGCCCCTTCCTGGATTATATTCTTTAAAATTTTGCCTGTGCGTTAAAACGTATTCATCAGATAAAACTGCGGCGTCTGCTGCTGTTTTTACCTTCCGCTCATTTATATATACTGCGATTCGATCAGGGAGGATGTTTCTAAATTGCTCTAAAACAATTAAATTACACAACTCTCAAAGGTAGAGACGCCTACTGCAGCACACCAATGATTGAAATGACAATTCAGCTCTCTTACTACCTCTGTGTAAGTCTGCTTTTCTCCCTTCTTCCAGTTTCGAAATCGCAGCCTATATGCCTCCGGAACTAACTCGTATACTTTAAGCACAGCATCTTTCACGCTTTTATAAATCTTTCTTTCAGTCACCGACAAAGCAATAAACGCCTCCTGCGCTTTTCCAACTAAAACTCTCTGGAGTAACAACGTTCGTTCAGGATCACTCCAACCACGATCATCTGCCACACTTTCAAACAGTGAAAAGAACACATCCGGATCTTTCTCATTAAACCTTGGTAACAATCTGGCCATATTAGAGATATCAGGGGTGCGCGCTGGTCCAGTCGGAAAATCGCCACCAGTATCACCTCTAATTTTCCCTTCTGCAATCAACCTAAGACGTTCTAAAGCAATTTCTCGATCACTTTTGATTTTATTATATTCTAGTTGACGTTTAGCTTCTCTCTCTCTACGTTCAGCTTCTCTCTCTCTCTGTTGCATTTCTAACAGCTCTTTTTGTTGTTCAAAGGTAAGACCAAGATTACTACGAGACTCACCCAATGTTGCCAATGGCGTTGAAGCACCTTCAGGCTCCAAAAAATCCATTGAAGCTATTGATGGGAGAACTTTTCTTTCAGCCAATTTAGTTCTAACCGCCTGCCTTACCTGTGCCAATTTCGCATTTTTTTTCAAGCCCAATTCAAAATTATAATGTTCACTAACGTCACACAACTGCTCCTTAGTCAACGTATCTAAAACCTGATCTGATAGAGTAGCAAAAAAAATTATCCAAAGTATCCATTTATTTCCTTTGCCGTTTTACTTTAACCCTTAAACAAACATTTTTAAATAAACACATTTATCAATGTAAGTGCGGCCACCACACTGCAGCTACAAGACAAAAACAAACGGAGCTGCCCTGCACACATCGATCCACTTCATGCATACCCCAATTTTTTATTTTTCATTTATTTTTGTCTCGCAAACACAGCGAAGGCCCGCACTTACCCAACAATGAGCCACCCGCAATACTTTAACCTGGCTGTATTTAAACAACCCCAGGCACAAACAACCCAAATTATCTCCTTGTCTCCCGCACCGACGTAATACAAAAAAAAAAATCAAAACCTAATTATACTGATCCGCGTGCATGTCTTTCCCAAAAATTTACCATGCGTTAAATGCCCAATCAAACTTACTGCGCCGGATCACCATCCGAATACAGACAACAAATTTAGGCACGTTAATCAAAACGGCCTACAATACTAAGTGCGTTTCACAACGAACACTATTAAATACTCCAACTCAATTGAGAAATGCAAAAAAAAACCCGCATATTTACCGATCGATGGTTCAAAATCCAGGACGAGATCCCCAAATCTGTTACAAGCCTGGCTCAAAGCAAGCAACAGAGTAGGGAAAGACCACACGCGGAATAGCAATATAAATACATTTATTAAATAAAGAGAATTTTAACAAAATAGATTTTATACAGTCAGTAATGAAGTTGGCTTTGAAAAATAACAGTGTATGCAATCAGTATAGTGCGGTGTAGTGAATAAACGAAACAAAAATCTTAAACGGTGCGGGAGAGACGGAACAGCGGCGGCCGATCCTCCCTGGTCTCATCTGAAGCGTTTTTAAAGACCTAGACCAGGAACTGATTAGCACAACTCCAAACACCTGCGCCCAGCTCACCTGTATGAGACAGACGCAGCACACAGACAGGAGGAGGAGCCCGGCAAAGCCGTGACAAATGGCATATTTATGGGCCAAGTGGGCATGGGTTTGAACTGGGAATGCATATATGGGTCCTGCATAGAATTTTTATGAGCCAAGTGGCCATGGGTTTGAACTGGGAACACATATATGGGTCCTGCATGCCATTTTTATGGGCCAAGTGGCCATGGGTTTGAACTGGGAACACATATATGGGTCCTGCATGGTACATTTATGGGCAAAGTGGGCATGGGTTTGAACTGGGAATGCATATATGGGTCCTGAATAGAATATTTATGAGCCAAGTGGCCATGGGTTTGAACTGGGAACACATATATGGGTCTTGAATGGCATATTTATGGGCCAAGTGGGCATGGGTTTGAACTGGGAATGCATATATGGGTCCTGCATGGCATTTTTATGGGCCAAGTGGCCATGGGTTTGAACTGGGAACACATATATGGGTCTTGAATGCCATATTTATGGGCCAAGTGGGCATGGGTTTGAACTGGGAATGCATATATGGGTCTTGAATGCCATATTTATGGGCCAAGTGGGCATGGGTTTGAACTGGGAATGCATATATGGGTCCTGCATAGAATTTTTATGAGCCAAGTGGGCATGGGTTTGAACTGGGAACACATATATGGGTCCTGCATGGCATTTTTATGGGCCAAGTGGCCATGGGGTTGAACTATTTTTTGAAGAGATGTTTTTTTTCAGAGTTTTTTTTTTTTTTTTAAATTAAAACATATTTTTGATTTGTTTACCGGTACGTTGTTGTGACGACCACAAAAGTGTTGTATTTGTGTTTTAAGAATATTCACAATTATTGTCTTTTATTTGAAACAAGTGATTGTATTTTTTTTTTTAAAACCAGTATCCCAATTGTTTTATTTTTAATGTGAATTTTCCTGACTTAAAGTGAATTGTGTAGTGTTTGCTCCAGGCCAGTAGGGGCAGTGTAGAGTGACGAGTTACTGTAGCTGCGTGAGTTGCGGGTTTCTCATTACTGCAGAGAGCTCGAAACGTCTCAGGTTACGACTGTAACCTATGTTCCCTGAGAACAGGGAACAAGACACTACGTCATCATGACGCTATGGGGAACGCCTCAGGCGTGACAGGTGTCTGAAATCAAATATCAACTCACGGCAATCATGTTGACCGGCGACAACCCGTGAATCATCAGTTTGATTGATTAACGCGCGACCAGGATGTATAAAAGGGAGCCTTGAAAACATGACAACATCCTATTGTCTGAAGGGACTGTTGCAGGCAGGCCCCGAGGCATGGCAGGGAGACGCAGTGTCTCGTTCCCTGTTCTCAGGGAACATAGGTTACAGTCGTAACCTGAGACGTTCCCTTTCGAAAGGGAACTCTACACTACGTCATCATGGCGCTATGGGGAACGATATACCAACGCCACCATGCTAAGGGGAGTGCATGCCCAAAGGCAGTGACAACTGTAAGAACCAGTAATTCAGAAAACACTAGACCACTCACCCTTAGGTCACATCGGGCTGTCAGTGACAGCACTCCCTACCGGTCATAGCCCAAGCTAATGAACCAAGAAACTGCCAGAACATAGTAAATGGGGGGTAATCTGGGCCAGCTCAAAGGCTTAGGACCACAACTTCCAACAGAAGGGGTCACTTCTAGGGAGTGTGGCTAGGGGACCCAAGGGACCTCCAGCCAGTCACTATTCAGGGGAACGTGCCACCTGAAATGCCACCAGGCAGGCCTGACCTGGTGTCACAACATAAGACACTAAGTCTGACCACTTCCTGTCTGTCTGAAGACAGAGCCTCTGGACACTTGCCTTTAGGTAAGGCATCCAACCCGAGTGACTGCAAAGCAGGCAGTAAACCACTTGTCCCGGATCTCAGAGATGGGATATCCTGGAGAGTATGACTCAGCATAGTGCTTTACAACCCTTGCCAGCGAGGGGAGTTTCTCTACTCGATCCACGGATCTACCCAGTGCTTGTATTTCAAAACACTGGGGAGGTCTGTGAGGACCTAGGACTGAAATGCGGGATATCCCGGAGAGTATAACTCAGCATAGTGCTTTACAACCCTTGCCAGCGAGGGGAGTTTCTCTACTCGAACCACGGATCTACCCAGTGTTTGTGTTTCAAACCACTGAGGAGGCCTGTGAGGGCCTAAGGAAGTTCATGGGAGTTCACTTACAGAGAGGCCTGGAGAGGCCTACTACCTGTTACCAGAAGACCACTAAACTCCAGGGAGGCCTGGAGAGGCCTACTACCTGAAAACCATGTTGAGTGAAAACACATACAGTATGAGTTAGCTCACCTTCAGGAAGGCCTGGTGAGGCCTCTGACCTGATAACCACAACATGTGGGAGCTCATATTCAGGAAGGCCTAGTGAGGCCTATAACCTAATAACCACGTTATGTGGAAGCTATATTCAGGAAGGCGTGGTGAGGCCTATAACCTGATAACCACTGTATGTGGGTGCTTATACTCAGGAGAGCCTATTGAGGCCTCTGACCCTTTTGGGGGGACAAAAAACGACCCCCATGCCAGGGAGGCTATCACACTTAATGCTAAGGCCAACAACCTGTTTAGTACCTAAGGGAAGCGGTAGCCTCCACAGGAAGACTAGAGAGCAGAGGAAGCCTGCACATTTACACCAACGTGGTCTCCAGAACTTATTCTCAAAGTGAAAAGTTCATAATACAGAGCTCAGACAGAGAAAGGCTAAAAACAACTCTCCAATATTGAGAGGGCCCTTATTCTAAACTACTGCCTGCAATACCGTTTGCATGAAAGCCTCAGCAGGATGACTCTCGAAAGAGAGGAGGCCTGACATGCTAGAATATAACAACTGCACTCTTTTAGGGAGTGAAGCCGAACTGTATATATGGAGGCCTCAGCAGGATGACTCTCAAAGGAGAGGAAGCCTAACACATTTCTAGCAACCATAATCAAAGCTCAGGGAGCGAAGGGCTTGAAACACCTCCTCAGGGAGGGAGGGCCCACTTCTCAGACTTCAACTCAAATGCTGATTGCATGGAGGCCTCAACAGGATGACTCTCAAAGAGAAGAAGCCTGACACATGCTAGAGTGTAAACCAAAACAGCCAACTGTATATATGGAGGCCTCAACAGGATGAGTCTCTAAAGAGAGGAGGCCTGACACATATTTAACCATAGACAGCTTAACCATGAATATGGTGGCCTCAGCAGGAAGACTCTCGGAGGAGAGGAGGCCTAACACATATCTAACCATAGACAGCTTAACTATGAATATGGTGGCCTCAGCAGGAAGACTCTCAGTGGAGAGGAGGCCTGATACATATCTAGGGGAGCTAGCTTGACGATAATCAGAGCTCAGGAAGCGAAGGGCCTGAAGCACCTCCTCAGAAAGGGAGGGGCCACTTCTCAGACTTCAACTCAAATGCTGCTTGCATGGAGGCCTCAACAGGATGACTCTCAAAGGGGAGGAGGCCTGACACATTTAGTTAAGAGAGCTAGCTCGTCAATAAAAAGGAGCTTCAGGGAGTGAAGGGCCTAAAGCCCCTCCTCAGAGAGAGGGGCCACTTCTAGGACTCTACCTGCAAAGCTATTTACATGGAGGCCTCAACTGACTAAGAGGAAGCCTAACACACATGCCTGTATATATGGAAGTCTCAGCAGGATGACTCACAGTGGAATGGAAACCTGACACACATCCTTATGATGGCCACTGTATATATGGAGGCCTCAACAGAATGACTCTCGAAGGAGAGGAGGCCTAACACATATAGCTAGGCCACTTCTAAGACTCCATCTCAAAGCTGTTGGCATGGAGACCTCAACAGGATGACTCTTGAATAAGAGGAGGCCTAACACATATGACTGTATATATATGGAGGTCTCAGCAGGATGACTCTCAATGGAGAGGAAACCAACACACATACCTATGATAACTAGCTTATTTACTACCAGAGCTCAGGGAGCGAAGGGCCTAAAGCACCTTCCCCAGAGAGGGAGGGGCCACCTCTCAGCTCCACCTGCAAAGCTGGTTGCATGGGGCCTTAATAGGATGACTCTCAAGGGAGAAGCGGCCTACCACATGCTACAGACTTAACTACTGTATGTATACAGAGGCTTCAACAGGATGACTCTCTAAGGAGAGGAGGCCTGGCACATATATCAGAGCTTCAAGGAGTGAAGGGCCTGAATCACCTCCCCAGAGGGGGAGGGGCCACTTCTAAGACTCTACCTGCAACATCTGTACACATGGAAGCCTCAGCAGGATGACTCTCGAAGGAGAGGAGGCCTGACAGATAGTAGGACCATCAGAGTTCATGGAGTGAAGGGCCTAATGCACCCCCTCAGAGAGGGAGGGGCCACTCCTCAACTCCGACTGTAATGCTGTTTGCATGGAGGCCTCAGCAGGATAACTCTCGAAGGAGAGGAAGCCTGACACACATATGTTTTTTTTTTTTTTTTTTTTTTTTTTTTTTTTTTAAATACTCCTTGACAGTCACTCTATGCAGGAGACGCGGTCTGTAAGAGAAACAAACAAAAGAAAATGTTATTTGCGCACAAAAACATTTTACAAAAAGACCAGACAGTACACCTGCAGTGTATAATTTTAATTCCTCAGAATTAAATGCAGCCAAAAACACTGAATAAGTGAAACACGGTCTGGATGGTAAGCTGAATTAAAATATCTAACTTCTTAAAGTCCATCATTTTAATTCCATATAATTAAATGCAGCCATAATCACCAGACAATACTGTTTTAATTATTATACACACTTATCTACACACTGCCTCGGCAAACGCGAGATTCGAGCCATTAAAATATATTTGGCTTTCATCCCTCGAGAAGAAAGTCAACAGGTGCTAGGTTGAAACATCCGAAAGTGCACGGATGCACGTCTTCGCGCCGAGATATTTCTCAATGAACACTGCCAGCACCCTCAGGAGCTGGCTGTGAATGCCTCGCACACAACAGTATTATTTCACAGATCGCGTGCACCATGGGGCTCAAATGCTGACCCTCCTCCCTCGAAAAAAGGGTCAGAAGAGAGCGGAGAGTTTCTTCAAATGAAACACGCTCACAGTTTGCACAAGAGGCTCTCTCGAGAGCCGTGCGCTCTTAATGCCTCTTCAAAGCGATATTCTCTTAAACAGACAAACAGTCCATGAAGACGAAAAGATGTTGTCGTGTTTTCAAGGCTCCCTTTTATACATCCTGGTCGCGCGTTAATCAATCAAACTGATGATTCACGGGCTGTCGCCGGTCAACATGATTGCCGTGAGTTGATATTTGATTTCAGACACCTGTCACGCCTGAGGCGTTCCTCATAGCGTCATGATGACGTAGTGTAGAGTTCCCTTTCGAAAGGGAACTGATAACACTGTCTCCTCATTTCTCTCCTGTTTTACAGGTGGGTAAATGTAAAAACACCTCAGAAGTAGCATTTATCTATGCTGGAATGTATGTGAGATATGAGTGAACTGTTTTTAGTGAAATTAGTTTCGTTAGGGTCTGTTTTTGATTTAGTTTGAAATGAGTTGAAACGAGAGGGAAAAGTCCTACAGAGTAACGGTCGAGAGACATTACTAGAGAGCAAGTCAGCTCAACACACACTTTCCCCGTGTATATATATATTTTCATGAAGATATTTTTTGAGCTTGTAATGTAACAGACATGTTTAGCTCACTGTATGTCAGTTTCCCACCATCTGTTGGAAATGTTTTTTTGCTCAATGAGTTTATACAAAAATGTTTACAGTTAAAAATGAGGTTAAAAGTTACACTTTATGAGTTCTGAGCATGATTTTGCAGTACTGTATTAACATGATACTGATCAAATATTGTAAATAGAAGATTCTAAGTATCAAAAAAATAGCTGATGAATATTACCATTGTCTTTACATTTCATTTTGATAAATAGTATAAAATACAAGCATGAAGAGTAAGTGAACATGCATTTGGTGGAAAGAGGTTTATTTTATAATGGATTTTGCATTGACATGGACACTAAAAATTCATTGTAATGTTAAAAAGACACTGAACATGTAATATGTGAAACATACAATGATACTTAACAATAGAGATGTGATTGCTGAAGAAAATTCAGAAAATAAATTACTGCAGAGAGCTCGAAATTGATAACACTGTCTCCTCGTTTCTCTCCTGTTTTACAGGAATTAAACTGTTATCCACGGTGCCGTTGCTACGGTACTCGTTACATTGTGACATTTAAATTGTTTTTTAAAGATCATTTTTGTTGTTCAATTTAACAATATATTTCTTGCAGTTCAAAGCGTCAAGTGTCTTGTATTTATCTTGGACTTATATTCATCCTTCATTTTTAGTTTTTCTTAGATTGTTTCCTTAAACCATTTGGCATGGTTGGGCTTAGATAAGCCTTGCATGAATTGCCCAGTGAGGACCCACATTAGTGTTGCACGATGTATCGATACTTCAAAAGTATCGCGATACTCGGAAATTAAAAACGTCACGATACCTACATTTATCAGTATCGATACTTAAAAAAAAAAAAAAGCCTCCCTATGGACGTCTGTGTTTTTTTCCTGACGCACGCAGCAAAGAACCTGCTGCTGTCAGTGTCATGTGACAAAACACTACAGAGATGGCTGCATGTGCGAGCATAATCGTTTATATACTGTCTATGAGCACAAGTGGTCCACGACTCGTAGAAAAAGATGACGCGAGGAGGAGTGACATATGGAAGTAAGTTGCCTACCTTGCTCTGTTGCACGGTGCACCGATACTTCAAAAGAAAACCGGAAATGAAATACGTCACGATTCCTTAATTTATTAGTAGGCTATCGCTTCTAAGAATGACCGCGTTCCAGATTTGTAAAGGCCTGACACACACTGGCTGCGTGTCGTGTCCGTTTTTATTTCGGCTCCCATGATGTTAACTGCCTGCGTGACACACGCGTCTGGGTGCAGCTCGAGACGCGCGGAAAACGCGTGCATTCTAGAAATCTATTTTTCACGCGACACGCACACGTGTTGGAAGCGTTTCCAGGCAAAATAGAATAGGAAAAGATGTTTCTATGTCATTTTGACACGAATACATATTAATCAATGACATTTTGATGTTTGAAAGATTTGACAAATACAATATAAAATGTAATTTAAAACATATGATCGATTTTCAAATATTGCACTTCTCTATACTGAACGAATTATTCTGTAGCCTATTTTGCAATCAACACTGCCGACGTTGTCTTTGCTGCTATATATATTTATGTTTAACATGAAGTATAGGCCTTCCACAACTCTCTCCCCACGTCAAATATATCACCAATAAGGCTTATCATACCAGTATTAAACATTGTTTAACATAATCGCTGTTCATATTTTTATTCAAAGTTCAGAATCAAGATAAAGCTCTTGTGTTTCTTATGATAAATGAGATAATGCTGCTTAATGTATATTTTTTTACCTTGAATGTCATTGCTCTAATTTATTTTTTATATTTTGATATTTCATATTTTGTTCAAATGTTTAATATATCTGCTGTTCATATGTTCATTTATTAGTGTGTTATATGATTAAATGTTGTCCCGGTTTTAAAATAAAGCACAGCAATGATATTTGAGAGTGTTTCTCCCTTTTCAGGAAAAGTATCGAAAAAGTATCGAAATCGCAATACTTGACTTGGTATCGGTATCGAAACAATAATTTTGGTATCGTGACAACACTAACCCACATAAGATCCTTACAGAGCCCACTTTAAGCCCATAGGGGCATTCACGGTTGAATCCTGGTGCAAGCCCACTTTAAACCCCTTTAGGCAGGTGAGGCCCAAATGGGTCTGACATGAATTACCCAGTTAAGACCCACATAAGACCCTTACAGGTCCCACTTAAAATCCATCTGGGCATCCACGGCTGGCCCCCGTGTGGATCCCGGGTGCAAGCCCATTTTAAACGCCCTTTAAGCAGGTGGGGCCCAAATGGGTCTGTCGTGAATTGCCCGGTTAAGATCCCACATAACACCCTTATAGATCCCTTTTAAAGCCCTTCTAATATAATATTATTATATTATATTATTATTAAGAGCACCAATATTATTCATAATAAACATCAAAATCAACACAAAAAATGTGTCACTGAGCACAAAATGAAGCTTCTGCAATGACCATTCCAGTTCCCTGACCTGAACCTTATAGATAATGAGTGGGCTGAACTGAATAGAAGCAACAACATGGAGCTGGGAATCTGAAGGATCTGGAGAAATTCTGTATGGAGGAATAGTATCTGATCTCTTGTCAGGAGTTCTCCAAAATCATTAGGCATTATAGGAGAAAACTCAGAGCTGTTATCTTGGCAAAAAAAGACTGCAAAAAGTTTTTAATAAAAGGGTGCATACAATTATGGCCGACGTGTTTTGGAGAAAAGCATTTATTTCATAATGTGATTAATTTTCATGTTTACCTGGGACATAAAAAGCCTGTTATTATCAGTACATATTTTATAGTTCCACTGTCCACATTTATCACAAGGATGTTATATAGGCTATTCACACAAGTACAGTTTTGGAATGAAACAGAAATGTAGACCAATTATATTTTACCTAGAAAATCATATATATATATATATATATATATATATATATATATTTTTTCACATTGAGTTAACTTTACATTTATAAATTAGTTTAAATAGTCTCTGTCTTATTTCCTTTGCTTGCAAACCATATATTATGGGATTCAAGCTTGGTGGAATAACATGGAATATTACACTAGATAAATTTCTACTTTCAGATAATGCAGGGAAACGATGAAGAAAAATGGTGGTGAATCCAGAAACCATCATGATTATATAAACAGTCAGGTGAGCACTGCAGGTTTTTATTGCTTTGCTGTTGGTTGCTTTGTTTTTGCTTTTGAAGCATACCATCACTATTCTGAGATATGTAAATACCACACTCCCCAATGAGGACATTAGTAAAACCACAGTAAAAGTTAATCCATATACATTAATAATAACTATATTTTCACAGGACAGTTTAAATAGTGAAGCGTTATCACAATACAGATTTTGAATCACAGATCTGCAGTGAGACAGGCGCACACTGAGGCCGATCAGAATTCCCACCAGCACTACTGCAGCACCCCAGGCTCCTGCCGAGAGTTTAACCACCATGTTATTGCTCATTATTTTAGGGTATCGCAATGGATTGCATATGGCCACATATCTGTCAAAGGCCATGATCATTAGAATTGTGTGGGATGCGGTTCCGTTTACATGTCCAAAAAAAGCTTGCAAAGCACACTCCACATATGTGATGTAGCGCTCAGAGGGGTCTGTTAAGATATCACTCATCAAGCGTGGCAAAAGAGCAATTGTCCCTAATAAATCATTCAGTGGCAAGTTGCAGAAAAGTATGTGCATAGGCTGATGTAACCTTTTTTCCACTGAGATATGAATCAAAACCCCAATGTTAGTTACCATAATAAATATGTAAGCAAGCAAAAAAAGCATGAATACAAAATGATTGGACAGAGGTGTAACTTGTAGTCCCTCCATTAAGAGTATGCTGTATCTGAATGTCAGGTTGTCCATCTGTGACCTAAACAAAACAAAACATACAGTACAGTACAGGGCTGCATTTTAGAGACAGTAGATTGACAGTAGATTGTAGTTTCTACAATCAACTTAGGTTTATTATGCTTTTGTGAAACACAGCCCAGATTCAGTAAGAACATGATTTAATGCAGCACATACAGCTAATATCAAAGTACTAAACAAGAACAGAAGTATAAAACTTCTTCACATTGTAATCTTCACATTGTGGTAAAAAAATAACAATATTTGCCCATGCCAGTAATTATTATAAACTTTTATCCCCAGCAGCAGGTATGAAATATTTCATAGTTGCTGATAATGACAAATAAATTCACCCCTGAATTGTTTACCCCACTCAAATATGTAAACTTACCAAGATGACTGATAGATAAATAGTTCACTATTCGGTTTAATATAATATAATAGTCACTTCAGTTTAATATATAGTAACACACTGCTGTTGCATTCCCTTTAACTTGGTAATCATTCGATTCAATAGGAAGACTTAATGTGTTTCAGAAGAGTTGACTTGACCTTTTTATACTGAATGTGTCACACAAAAAATGTTTTGTCGTCATTCCCCAAGAGTGTAAAATAATTATTTTTTGCTGTGATTGGTGGCTACTGATCAGGTTAGCTTGTACTGTAATGTGCTGTAAATATGTTTAGGGATGCAAGAACAGAAGGAGCTGGAATTCTATTTTGTTTGTACTGATTAAATTATTCTTCTTTATTTCTCTATTCTAAAAAAAGTATGGGCATCAGAGAACAGGTTGAGGGAAATGAATCATAGATAAAAGAGAATTCAACCTACCATGAACATTCATTTATAATATTGAAATTCTACCATGGAGAGACATTTTGAGATTAGACCATCTCTGCATATCACCAAAATTTAAAGTTCAAGTTTGCCATAATTCATTCGTGAAAAAAAATAAATAAAAAATTTATTTAAAATTTAAAAGGGGAAAAGCTAAATCATACACTTAGACTGTACATGATGTATACGATGACTCATAAACAATTCATCACATCTTTCTGAGTTTTATTTCAGAAGCATCTTACATTACTACGTTCTCTTGAATAACTGATTCAATAACAAATACATTTTTAAACAGTCACTTGTCATCACCTAGTGGCAAAAAAAATAAATAAAATGTAATAAAAAATGCGTTATTTTAAGCTCCAAGTTTCTATCAAAAGCTGATTTACTCTATTTTGATCACTACCGTAGACATCAGTGTGTAAGTTTGAACTTCAAACTTTCATCCCAGTACTTCTATGATAATTTGAACTATTGTAACACAGAAATAATGATACTATGAGGTTGAAAATACTGTTTGTGAAGCTGTCTCATGACAACTCTATTTGGGTCAGCGGCAACACAGATTTGAATGTTACGATATGATTTTGTCAAATGTTTAATAGACAGACGAATTGGAAGAAGATCATGTGGGTGTTTTAATCGAGATCACAGTCTTTTAAAGATAAATCGTGCAGGGGTGCGTTTCCCGAAAGCATCGTTGGCCAACTATGGTCGCAAGTTCATCGCAATGTCCATTGAACTCTATTGGTAACGAGGGAACTTGCGACCATAGTTGACTAACGATGCTTTCGGGAAACGCACCCCTGCTCTGCTGTCTTATCTCTCTCTCTCAGCATATGAGTAATGTGAGGGCTTTTTAGTGCATTCAGTCTCAAGTCGCTTTCACGCGTCCACTTGGGATATTACGTCACTAACACTCATAGATAACGACACATTTGAACCTCTGTTGGAACAAAAGTGGCTAACTTCTGTCAACCTCGTCTATAAGCATGGACAAAATAAAACAATTGAATTTGTATTAAAGGGGGGGTGAATTACTGTTTCATGCATACTGAGTTTTTTACACTGTTAAAGAGTTGGATTCCCATGCTAAACATGGTCAAAGTTTCAAAAGTTAAGTTGTACGTTTGAAGGAGTATTTTTGTTCCAAAAATTGTCCTTCCGGTTTGTCACAAGTTTCGGAAAGTTTTTTTCGAGTATGGCTCTGTCTGACGTAAGAGAGGGCGGAATTTCCTTATATGGTTCTTAAGGGCACTTCCCCCGGAAAGACGCGCGTGCGCCCGTACACCAGACAGAGACATTCACTGAGCAGAGTGAGAGAGCGAAATGTCTCCAAAGAAGTGTGTTTTTGGTTGCCAGGGGAAGTCAAACCTGCACAAATTACCAACAAAAACAGCATTAAGGGACCAGTGGATGGAGTTTGTTTTCCTGAGCATAAACGGAGTTGTGTAAGACTGTTGTTCCCTGCATTTCGACGATGATTGTTTTATAAACAAAGCCCAGATCGCCGGATTTGCAGATCGTCTAATGCTTAAGGATCGAGCAGTCACAACGATAAAGGTTCGCGGTCGTGCGTTGGAACGGTGAGTAAAACTGTTGAACAAATGTCTCTGTGTGTTGTTACTAGCTCAGCGCGTTAGCACAGCTAAACTTTGCCCACACGGCCCGCCCCCAGCCGCTCGTTTTTTTCCGGAAAGACTCGGTACAGCCAATCTTTCAATTAAAAATATAATAAAACAAAAGACTTTTTGGAGATATGAAGGATGCAATATTACTCTATAGGTACTCAAGATTAACAGGAGATTGAGTGAAAATGAACATTTCACCCCCCCTTTAATATCGATTCAGGAATAAGAAAATCTATTTTAAAATCGTGAACAAAAAAATCACGATAGTTGGGTGAATCGATTTTTTTCTCCTAGCCCAATTAAATATGTAAATGTTGTATCATGCTATTGGATATTAGGAATGTCTGGTAATGTAAGGCATTTCACAGAGACATTTCAACTGTAGTTGCAACAAGCATTTGAAGTGTTTTTTTTTTGTTTTGTTTTTTAAATGTGTTTTTTAGTTGGTAGTTGGTAGATCTCATTGTGAAAGTAGATCTTAAGAAAGTAGATTTTAAAAGTAGATCATCAAGCAAAAAAGTGTGGGCACCCCTGCTCTAAGCCAAACTAAGCCAATCGTGATTGGTGTTGTGTCATGACGTAATGTGTGTCGGCATACACGGAAGCTACAAAGGGACTTTTGCACACAACAAGTCGCTCCCAGGCAGTGGAAGGTGTGGCGAAGGGATGCAGTGTCTCATTCTCTTCTCAGGGAACAAGGGTTACAGTCGTAACCTGAGACGTTCCCATTCGAGGGAACTCGCACTGCGTCGGTGACGACACTTTGGGGAACGAGTACCCACTATGCCACAACGAGCCCTGCCTGTCCCAATCCCTGCACCATGGCATGGCTGGATGTGTGAGGGAGAACCACAGTGGGCAGTGTGATGTCTCTTGAGAAGCGAACAGATCCATGTCCACTTGGCCGAACCTTTCACATATCGACTTCACCTCGGAGTGAAGTCTCCATTCCCCGGGCCTCAGCCCCTGCCTCGACAGGATGTCTGCTCCCCGATTCTGGTCCCCTGGGATGTATGTTGCTCTGAGAGACAACAGTCTCCCCTGGGACCACAGGATAATCTGATGTGCCAGTCTGCATAGAGGGCGGGATCTCAGACCCCCCTGATGATGGATATAGGCCACCACTGACATGTTGTCTGATCTCACAAGGACGTGGTGACCTGAGAGGTCTGGTAGGAAACTCCTCAGAGCTTGGAACACCGCCAGCATTACCATGCAATTTATGTGCCTGGGGGAATGATGGTCCTGCCATAGATCTTTTGTAAAGCAGCCGTCCATGACCGCGCCCCAGCCCGTGAGGGAGGCGACTGTCAAAACGGCTTTCCGGCAACATGACGCTCCCAGCACGTGACCTTGGGACAGAAACCAAGCTTTTTTCAACATAGATAAGGAACAAAGGCATCTGTGCATAACCCTGATCATGCGGAATGGGTTCCCCCTCGGGGAAAACCCCTTGGTTTTCAACTACCACTGATGGCCTGGCCTAGCTTTATCCTGGTCACCGTGGCCAGGATGGACTCGATCCGTGCAGGAGACAATTGTGCCCACATCGTGACCGAATCCCACACCCCTCCCAGGAACGTGGTTCTCTGTGCTGGTGTCAACACGCTTTTTTTTGTGTTGAGTCTCAACCCCAGGCTCTGGATGTGGGCAAGGACGACATCTTAATGCTGAACTGCCAGCTATTGTGACTGGGCCATAATAAGCCCGTCTTAAATATAATTTAGCACTCTGATACCCTGAAGCCTCAGCGGAGCTAGAACTGCATCCATGCATTTGGTAAACGTGCGAGGGGAGAGAGCTAGGCCGAACGGAAGAACCCGATATTGGAACAATTTGCTCCCGAAAGCGAACCGCAGAAACTTCCTGTGAGATGGAAGGATGGATATGTGGAAGTATTCGTCCTTCAGATCTATCATGACAAACCAATCCTCAGATTGAATTTGGTTCACAATGATGGGAATAGTGAGCATCTTGAACCTGAACCTCCTCAGAGACCGATTCAAGTGCATGAGATCTATTATTGGACGCAACCCCCCCATCCATCTTGGGAACTATGAAGTAGCGGCTTTAAAACCTGGAGTCCCTGTCCAGCGGAGGAACACGTTCTATGGCCTCCTTTACAAGCAGGGAGTTTACTTCTTGTTCCAATACCTGACCCTGCTCTGGGTCGACTGCAGTCAAAACCACCCTGCTGAGTCTGTACCCTTTCTGTATGGTGCGCAGGACCCAAGGAGAAATATTCGTGAGATTTTTCCATGCCTCGAAATAATCTCTCTCGAGGCTGGCTTTGGGTATCATTTGAGATTCGTTCTTGACCCCCTGACCCCCGGGGGGGCTCTAGAATCAACGCTCTCCTGTTGCGCCTTTCTGTAAGCGGAGGAGCTGGTAGATGGCTGTGGCTGCCCACTGTGGGCAGACTTCTTAGATCTTGATCTGCAAGGGAGATTTTTTTTTTTTTTTTGCTGAACAGGCCAGAAGGTGAAATCGGGGCATCAAGGAGGAAAACCCTGTCTTTCTCCTTGTCTTTCTCCAAGTGCAGAACGGAAGCTTAGGGGAGCTTGTTGGAGGGCCCCATGATCAGCTGCATAAGGAGAGGCTCAGACTACAGAGCCTGACTACATGGTGCACAAACATTTAGAATGACAACACACGTGCATGAAGCGCAGGGATTTCCAGGTTGTAAAATCTGATGAAAGTGGTTGGAGGACCAGCCGCAAAAATATCTGCGATAGAGATTCTGCTTTCTTTTTCTCGGCCTGAGGACCACTTTACAGTCATTAGGACCGAACTCAAGGCAGGAAGGTTCCACAGACAGAGCCTGCATATCTCCAACTCGCTTGATGCCAGCAAGAGGTCTTAAGTGACTTAACCCTCTGGGGTCTAAGGTGTTTTTGGGGTCCTTGAGATGTTCTGACATGCCCTGACATTTTTGCTTTTTTCAGTTGCTTATAAACATGTTAATAGAAAAAAAAAATTACACACTATTTAGCACAAACAGGGCTACCATGAAATGTGAGCAACAAGAATGTACATGTCTGCATTTTTGAGAGAATAATGTTTATGCCTGGTTATTGAAAAAACTAAAAACTAAAGTTTCTGAAATAAGGCCATAAAACACATTCTAAATATGTGCCAATAAGACTTTTGTCTAAAAGATGTCATCGCCTAGTGTTTTTTCTTCAAAATAAAGTGAAAATTACCCTGCCTTATCATTCACATAACACAATACACTGATTTGAATTTTGCAAAGCACTTTCTGTTTGGAAAGGCCATATGCGGAGTGGGCGTCAACGGTCATGTATATGTAGTGGTTCACACCCGAGGAGACAATGGGGCCGCATACTTAATTAGCCATTCATTCAGGTGAGTCACTGAGCCACAAGAATGCAAGAGCAACAGTTGGAAGCATCTCAATTCTTTTTTATTTTTCCACATAGTGTTCTTGCAATTTGGCCTATAATATCCAAGGAAAACATGTCTAGTAATTGTGCAGTTAATTCTCATTCTGTATTTTCAGTTTTGGAATATTTATCCTCTCCCCAAATTTGTCAATAATAAAACACAATAAAAGTTATTTAAAGAAAAGGCTTATATTTACCTTTTAATAGTTTGTTTACATCTACCTTGTAAATATATTTTTTTATTAAAAAGGTTACAATTACAACAACAATTCAAGTGTAATCTTTCTTTGTAAAAACTAAAGTATACATTTTATCATACATATTTCAAAGTTAAGGATTTGATTGATTATTTGATAACTTTATTTTTGACAAAACATATTATATTTAACATAAGCAAATATTGGCAAACAAAAGCTTATTTGAGGTGGCAGATATTTTACAGTGAAAATGTATAATCTATCCAAAAATAATCAACGAAATGTTGTCTTTCATATGTCTGTAACATAGGTCTTTCATTTTTATTATAAGAAATATAAATGTTAATTTGCAGTTTAATACGTTGCTTATACAAATACATTTTATTTCAACATATTTTAGTCGATATTTACTGAGTGTAGCAATACAGTTTGCTAAAACCGAAACATTCATACACAAACAGAAACGCCTGACTGTAACGTTGTTTTTATGAAATATTAGGGCATATAAATGTTAATTTTCAGTTTAAAACGTTGCTTATACAAATAGCCTACATTTTATTTCAACATAGGCTATTTCTGTCGATTTTTACTCAACTCAGTATAGCAATACAGTTTGCTAAAACATCATCATTCATTCACACAGAGACGCAATTTAAATTTAAACTGTCTTTTTGCGAGCTGTGGTAAACAGTGCGCATCTCTGCGGCTGCCGTTCATTCATTCACAGAAACGCGATTAACTTGAGAAGGAAAAAAAACTTACTACATATTCGGATCCTCTCTCCTGCAATACCCGCACTCTGAGGTAGATTTTCCATTATTAATATTTCTCACAGCGCTGCCAGATGGTGTAAACACGTAGGCTACAATGATCTGAATAAACTTTTTTCTCGAGCTGAGATGGGGGCGTTCACAGGTTTGCTTGGATTGCCTCGGTAGTTTGCGTTTGAATAGCACGCGTGGGCGGAGTCACATTACCTTTGAATTAGCTCTAATGAGCTCGACTGGGATCGCTCTCTTTTAATACAGATTTCACAAGATGAGAATATTTGTTTTTTATATAAATTACCTCATTTAAAAGCATATAATTCAAGCTTCATGTCTGTGTATCTGTATGTCTGTTTGACTGAGTATTCGCTGAGTTACAGTTCATTTTCGGACGCGTTTCAGAATGGACTACACTGACAGACAGAAGGCAGAACTCGCATCACGTTTATTTTTCTTTATTTGGCAAAAAGCACAACACTTTGTTTTTATTTTGAGTATACACAAAAATAATACACATTTAACAGAATCGATTGATGTATGAAACTTGTTTTGTAAAATCAAAGTCAAAAGAGTATTTTGGGTCTCAATTCAACTCATAAGGAAAAAAGCGAGCAGATCACGCCGGCGTGATCTCCGACCTCTGAGGGTTAAGTGAGAGAGACTGAAGGTCATTTGTCTTGAACTGCTCAAAGGGAGGGTCCCAAAGTGACCTAGATGGGACCAACCACAGGCAGGGAGGATTCAACCTCCTAGCCCCCCTGAGAAAATTAACGAACAGGTAATGTTTCCCAATTGATGAATATTTTTAGCATGGAGGGGGTGCGCCCACCATCCAGCATCTCCTGCAGAAACTTGAGAACTTACACATTTTCGCATTAAGCCGGGTCTATTTTCCAAGCTAAGCACCAGCTTGAGAAAACAGACCATTTCTGATTTCTGGGCATAAAAGCACCTTGTGGAAGGGGCCCTTGGTTCTGAAATCATTCTCATAACTTTATGGGGAAGGCCTTATGGTTCCTGTTGAGGGGCCAAATGTGCAGGTTCCAAAACTCTGGTTGAGAGTGCAAAATTGTCAAATCTCCTGATTTTCAAGGCACACTCCTGTGAGAGCCAAGCCTCCATTCACATTCGAAGACCGCCCCCAGGAACAAAATTTGTTGGAGCAGCGAGCTCTACCCAAAGTTGGCCCTGAAGCCCAGATTTTCCAGAAGGCTGAGGAGCCTGCATCTGTGGGCACATAGCTCCCGTTCCAATTGGGCTATTAGCAGCCAATTGACAAGGACGCATGGTATAGATAAGGTTACATGAAGCCGGGGAAATAAAAACTGATCAGTGGGAGAGCAGACATCTCTGCGCTAGCTTGGACCTTTACTTGTTATGGTCTTGATACATCTGTTAAATATAATGAATAACTGTGTGTCTGATTGGTCAAGCCGCTTTAGAACTGAGGGCTTATAACCACACAGAGATCGTTAACGTAACAAGAAACATCTGCATAACTTAATCAATGACCATGGAGACAAACCAGCATAGGAAACACTGGTAAACAGGAACAGAACACAATGAACACAAAACTAAAACTGATTATACATGTTACACTGTAAACTCAATTATTTCTTTATTTATTGAGTTAATTTTTTCTTATTTATTCGCTTAAATTCTCAAGTAAGTATATTAGGTCAAAGAGGTTCAGCTGACAAAAAAGGAAGCTATAGAGCGCACCAAACAATGTCAGCTTCTGTGCCTTCAGCAAGCGATCTGTGTGATCTGTATGTCTTATTTACTGTTTGTTTATCCCATAAAAAAAAAAAAAAAACATTTAGTTATGATGAGCAAGCGACAATTCAAACAATGTGCTCCTCCCTGCCCACACTACATCAAGATCCGGATATACACAAGTTAAGTGTTGTTTGTATGGGAGCTGAGCATACACGGTCATTGTTAATGTCTGCCGCTGTGGATGCTCCACTCCCGCCTGTTGCTCTTCAAGGAGAGCACTCAGACACGCGGTCCTCGCGGTTCGGGACCCGCTTTTGCTGAGGCAGAGCGACGACTTAGAGCATAGGAATTGCAGATGGATCTAGTAGTGGGGTTAGAGACGGGCACTGCCTTTTCTCTGCCCTCACCTGCTACATTTAATGCCTTCTATCAAGTGTCAGGAGCATGCTCAGTGGTTTCTTCCACCCGAGTGAAGGCACGGTGCTGCAGCTATCCAGCTCTGAGGAGGTTGATGTGCTCAGCATCAAGGCAGAGTTTGAGGACTCAACTCCTCACTCTTGCATATGAGGAGCTGCTGGATGATGTCACTCGTGCTGTGGCCAAGTTTAAAATCGACTGGCCAGCTGAGTGGCAGGATGCTTGTCCTAAAAGCAATCTTGATCAGCGCTTTCTGCCTAGCGTGAAAGTGAAACCTCCACATTGGGGCCTGCCATTTCTTTTTTGATCTCTACACTGAGGAGAACCATTTTCTGCCTTTGTCTTCAGACCCCATGTCTCCAACTATTCATCGATTATGGGGTTGAAGGAGCATGGGTATGGGGTGATGCCTAAGGTGGAGCAGACGTTTGCTGGCTATCTCTCCCCTGACATGCCATCGTCCCTCAAGACCCCAACATTACCAACCAGGCCATGCAGAACAGCTTCAGATGATTAAGGTTACGTACAAGTGTCTTCTAACCTTGGTGATGTAGAAGGGGTCACACCCATTTTACAAACTGGCACACCAGATCCTTCTGTGGACCCAGGGCGGTCTGCTCTTGCTGAGAGAAGTTTATATCCCTGGGCACTTAAATCAGTGACTAGACACCATTTCGAGGCAGTGGCTGAGGCCTAGGAAATGGAGACTATGGAGACTTTGGTTAGGCAGAAGTGGACTTATTTTGTCCATCTCAAGAAATAACACCCTGTCCGCTCTGGTTCTCTCTCACGCCTCCAGCTCCGCTAGGGCTGTTCCACTGTTCCATGGCGGATTGCTATTATAAAGGTGGATTTGCCAGAATCGGTTCACAGCCGAGGAGACCAACGTTCTTGTCAGGGCCGTAAAAGACAGAGAAGTGATATTGTATGAGGATGGGAGAAACCCACCCAAATTTTGGTTAAATAGGTGTATAATAATTTGGGTAAATGTGTAAGCTAGATTTATGCCTAATTTTTTACATCTTCATGGACACCACAATGATTTCCCTCATGTGGAATATTTTTCCTTGTAATTATGTATGGTTTGCAAAAACGTTTGCGCCAGAACACGTGTCCTCTTTTTGCTGAACCTCCCCCGGGAGCGCAAGTTCATTCCCTCATTTACCGACGTGCATATGTGGAGGGAAAAGTCCGCTATGCGTCAGGTGCAAAATAGGAATGATACATGCGTAGCGTAGGTGTCAATTGTGCTGGGTGCAAGATAGGGCCCTAAATGTCTCTCTTTGATGGCTCTCCATGGGAGATTCCTGTCAGGAGAAACCTCCTGTCCCAGGTAAACACCGGTACGCAATACTGGCACTTCTATATTTTAATCTTCAGCATACCCTCACATTTTAATTGTGCCACTTTTCACATGTTGCCGGTACTCTGGATTTGAATGCAGCTTCCAAAAAGCAAAAATAATATTTTTACATTTGATAATTAAACCTTTGAAGCATACAATCATACCGGTGTGATTAAAACATTCAGTGTATCACATTGTCAACTTCTAAATTAAAATCTGCATACGCACTTTGGCTGGCACTGAGCCAGAGACGGATGTGCTTATTTTATGTTTCTGACATTTAAATACAAATGAATACTAGCAAAAAACATTTATACTGAAGTTTGAAAAATATACTCATATCAATGGAAGCGACAATAATCCTTTCAAATATAATTTTACGGCTTGTTATATTCTGCCCTGCAAAGGCAAAAGACCTTAACTTGCTAGAGTGTGAAACATGACTTTAAAGTTTCTGTTTTGTCCAGACAAAAGTATTATAGGTAGGACTCCCAAAATTTGACAACTAGTTGCTATAATGAAGAAATGTTTGTATGCAAAAAATATTGAGCTCAAAATTGACCTTTGCCCCTTGTTTGGCAGTTACTGTATTCTGCCATTGTATCATGTGCCAAAAATAAGGAGTCGTGCAAAGGCAAAAGGCAGTAACTGACATATAATCAATATTTGCTTGCTGTCCCCCATACTTACATCCATTATAAGAACACTTAACCAAGGTCTAGTCATCATGGTATGTGTTTTAAATTATATAGAAGAGCTTTGGTTGTTCCTATTTAGTGCTATAATGATCAGAATAGTGCGGCAACACTAACAAAGTTAAACAGTATGACAGATAAGTTACTTTGCAGTACAGTATGAATAAATACAAGAAATATTTTCACAATAAAGATAATTTAATTATAATTGAATACAGATGTTTTTAAAATAAATTACAGAGGATCAGTAATTTATCAATTTGCAACAAGAATATTTCATATTCATTAGGTGTGTTTAGGCCTTTATTTTGAAATAGCAATAAACATGAAAAACCATGAAAGATTGGTAGAAAACTCAGTTTGTTTTCATACCAAGAGTTAAAAAAATTAAACCAATTCAATTTTATAAAAAAAAAAGGTCATTCTTTTTTTATATATATAAACAAAAATATTATGGATTCTCGATTTGTGATGCGGCTACCAGCTCAAATACTGCCTCAAATTAGCCTAGAAATCTAGACGCACCCTAGCGGCAGCAAAATGTATTTCGCAGTCAGGTACATCTAGCAACTCTCAATAAACCTTCTCGCTGCAAAAACCCAGATTGGGTCAGGCCAATCACGTTGTGTATAGAGTAGGCGGGGGCGGGCTTAACATACACGACAGAGTTGCGACGGTTATCTGGCTGCTGCTACTTGAAAACAAAGAATGGCGGCTGCTGATGGAGAACAACGGTCTTTCGAATCGGCTTTGGCCGCGACTCTGGAGGACTTGGAGTTAATTTTTTCTTTGAAAAAAGAGCAAAGAACGGCACTTAAGTCATTCTTAAAAAAAGGAAGATGTGTTCGTCGTTTTGCCGGCCAGATATGGCAAAAGTTGAATCTATCAACTAACGTTAGCTCCGCTGTTGGGAAAACGCTCTGGTTGGTTGAAGCGCTGTCCTATTGCGTGCAGAGGGAATTTGAAAGACAGCCGTTTATCCCGCCCCTCGGATTGAGCCGTGACTATGGTGAATTTCCAGACCTAACATCTTGATGTAGGTCTGGCTTGCCAGGCTAGCCTCAAATACTAATTCAAATCAAATACTGCCAAACCACCCATTCTACTTCTGAATAGGATGTCTACTTCATAAATTGTATGAAAATTATGGAAATACTTGGTTCAGATCACTTAAAACATATATGAAAATGGAGGCGCCCTTATATGGTCAGTAAGGAAGCTTGGCTGTCCATCTAGTGAAAAAGCTTGTTACTGCGCCCAAATAAAATCTTACTGAAAGCTAATTTTTTCAGATATCAACCTAAAATTTGGAATACAACTTGTCCATAGGTCTATTACAAAGCATTTTTGAATTACAACCATTTAAGTTTGGATTGTGATTTTCATGTCTATGCAAAAAAAGGGAGGGGAGGGGTGGGGGTGGCAGTTAAAGGGTTAAGGGCCACCAAACTGCTCAAGATGCACAATCAACGAACTCGACTTGGATTACTGCTTTTTAATTCTGAGATAATATAGACAGAGTCAACTGAAAAAAAGTTGGAATTACTTTTACCATTTAGGTTAGTCTACTTTGTATGTTAGCGATAACTAGCTTAGTGCTATATCTGACATGAACACCTGCAAGAAGGAAATATGGCTCAAACACGTATGGATTGTTGTGGATACAGCAGATGACGTACATTGCTATGGATTATGGATTATATCGGATTGCATGGAAAGGTAGGATGCCTGTGTATTTAATAATTGGTTTTCGGCATCTGATGTGAGGCGAGTGTCAGCGTCAATGTTAGTGCTAACTTACGTGACACAGATTAAATTTAGCTAGCTCCGGGTTGTCACTGACATTGACAGATCTGAACCATCGCCCTGAACGAAAATAACAACATTTATGATAACCTATTAGCTTGCATACCATCTATGTATGGCTTGTTCACCTTGCTTTGTTTCTGTAATAATACAAACAAGCACTCGGCAGTCCACACTTTATTTCAAAGATGTGTCATCTGTATGTTACGTGGTTTGGTGACAATTAAAGAGCGGCAAACTTTGACAGTATGACAAAGCCAGAGTACAGTAACATCTCAGCAGCATCGTAACATCTCTCTTGATGCCAGGCTAAACAAAGTCAGAACACCTTAACTCAACTTCAGCGTGCTGGAACAAAGGCAAAGAGCCGTAACAGTTGTTACGGCGTTCTGCTGTGGTTTCTCGTATGGTTTTGGAAGTTACGGTTGTCATAGCCCTTTATTTTCTCACTAAAACAATCAAATTGACTCACAATATTTATTCACATGATAAAGGAGGTCTCAAATACCACAAAAATGGCACTAACTCATTTTTGACCAAACATGATGTTACAGCGTTTTGCCTTTGTAGGGCAGTATTGATGTCTGGTATTCTACAAATTGTGTAGGTAACTGTAAAGTTACTCTGATCTTAGAATATTGTAGGTACAAAATGAATAGTGCTTCAAAGTTGTCGTCTATTTGTGTATTTCTTAGTTTTGAACCTAAAATCACACAGCCTAGGTGTTCCGTGCAGAATCCATCAAGTTTTTGCATGAGGGGGGTTGTTGGTGGAATCCATCAATTTTTAGCCATCTGTTAAAATTACTTGTGAATTACTTGTGAAATTACTGATCGACCAAACTCAACGGATGCTAGGTAATGAAGGAGGTTTGCAAGACTTCAAAGAACATCCTCTGGTTTTCAAAATGCATTGTACAAAGCCGAGATAAGGTGCAGTTGCCTTAAGGTTTCGGTGCTTGTTTGCTTTAAATTTGTTTGTTTCTATAAGCTACAAATTATGTGGAAGACTTAATCGAAGCAGGATTTATAGGCTTGATATTCTTAATATTCTGGTATAGCAGCATGATCTATAATCTTATAAGCCTTTTGTCCTTCTCCATATCAGACCAGGGGAAACTGAATCTGCCTACAGTGTCTACAGAGTTGCTCTGTGGAAGAAAATCCAATCAGCTATTTGTCTGTTTTGGTACGCCCAAGAAAGGTTCTCCAGCAACCAAACAGACAATAAGCAGGTGGATAGGCTAGGCTATCTCTCTTGAATGCGAGGCATGCAGTCAGCCTTCACCCATGGCTGTCAGAGCGCACTTTACTAAGGGTGTATTCACACCAGGAAAGTCCGATAGTTCACTTGCTTTGGTTCGGACCAAATAGAATGTTGATTTTTTTTGTTTGGTACGGTTCGCTTTCACACTGCTCTTTTTGCAAGTGAACCAAAATGTGTAAACAAAACCACACGTGTGCTAAGGTCGTCCATTCATTGGATAGGAATTCTCAAGCAGGGAAAAGCAGGAAGTGCACAAACAGGCTCAGCATGGAGATATTTCGTAATGTAATATTTGTTATTTTACTGATTTGGTGTTATTCTCTACAAACGCAATATGAAGAAACTATATGGTATAGATAAAAGCCCGGCCGCACTGACAATTGATTGCTTGGGTCGTTACATGCGCTTCGTGAGGCACACTAGCGCACACACACACACACACACACACACACACACACACAAGGTCTCTCGCTCCCTCTCTCTGCCGTGCGCGCGCTCTAGCTCGCTCGCTTTAGACACCATTATGCCAAAATGTCCGTTTTGTTAAGTATCCTCATAAGAGCAGTCAAATAAAAAGGCGCAGTTTTCTGCAATTGGGTCGGTTCATGTTCACACCGTAAACGAACCGTACCAGAGTTCGTTTGGAACCGTACCGAGACCACCTCTTCAGCTGGGTCTCGGTTCGATTGTTTGGTCCGCACCCGAGTTCGATTGCTGTATTCACACCTGCCCAAAAGGTCCGCACCAAGGGGGGAAACGAACTAGAGTTCGATTCAATCGAACCAAACGAGGCAGGTGTGAATACACCCTAAGAGTATGGCGGCTTCTAAAGGTCTGTGCAGGAGTTTCACTACAAGGTGTATGTGATGTGGTGGACTGGTCCTCTCTGCACATTTCTGGCTTCCAGGTCGTGACATCACATGCAAAGGGATGATGTCCCGCCATGCCATTGGACTGATTTCACATGTCCAAGCAAGCAAAAGCTGTCACTTCACCGTCTAGGTTAATTATAGACCCAATATATTCTGGCTATGAGGAACCCACTTCTAGCCAAAATAACCTTGAATTTGGTTACATGTAGTTTTTGCCAAAATAACTTGTGAGATGAATGATATTCCATCATGTAAGCAAAGTTTACAGTGATTACAAGGCGTTTAATTTCTTTGACATGTTCTATGTGTAGCCTGTGCGTTGATGACTAGGCTAGTCTACTCTTGGGCTATGGTTAGACGTCTATTAAATTTTCACTGACAGCCCACATTTTGCCTTGGTTTAGCCTAGACATCATGGCTGTGTTTGGACAGCTATTAGACATCTTTTAAACGCAAAATTGCTTGGCGGGGTGCCTCAAGATGCAAACATGCAGAAGTGTTCTCATAGTGTAACTTCTTCCGACGCAGCATCTCGTTCTTTGCAGAGACCTTTTCAGTGAGAGGCTCATGACTAGTGGCTCTGTGTGTGCAATTCCACAAACCTGGAAGACTTTCTGAACATATTTAAGTAGCAGGCTTTTTTAGATAGGAAACTGTCAATGAATTATGAAAAAAAAATGCCACTGTGAGAATAACATGAAATCATGTAGACAATAAAAAGTAACTGTGGTCTGATTATGAGTATTTTAAAATGTAATACAATATAATTACAAGTACTTCTTTTTTGGAATTAGATTTTGTAATCCAGATTCAGACATCCCAACCTGCACAAAGTCATTTCCGGGAGTCAAGAAATCTCCAACGGGGGGGGGGGGGTATTCGGTTCGAGAAATCTCCAACGGGGGGGGGGGGGTATTCGGTTCTAATTAGTTCGGTTCGAGAAATCTCCAACGGGGGGGGGGGGGGGGTCTGATTAATTCGGCTCGAAAGTAGAGATAAAATCCCGAGGCACACACGCACACTAGCGCACACACGCAAGGTCTCTCGCTCCCTCTCTCTGCCGTGCGCGCGCTACGCTTGCGCGCTCTTGCTTCCGGGAGATTTTAACTGATTTGCGGGCATCAGGGAGCCGCTATCAATATGCGGGAGACTCCCGGAACTTCCGGGAGACTTGGGATGTCTGCAGATTAGGCCTACATGTAATTAGTTACTACCCTGCATTGGTGTCCTGTGGCTGTGCCCTAAAGGAGTCTTTTCACTTTTGATACAAGGATAAAAAGTTGAACCTTCTGAACCTTTTCAGCCTTTGCAAATCACATAATCCTAATATATCCTGAATGCATCTCTTTTTTGCTACAATGCATCCTCTGTAACATAATGTATGAAATTAAGAAAATAACAAATTAACTGTAATTATTAGTATTTATTCAGTCTACCAGTTGTATATTATGCACTTTAGTCTATATCCATGAATTGGATGATGCATTGTACTATTTCTTAACTGTTTTGTCATAAATATACAAGAAATGATAGAAAGAAGCTCCTGTAAAATACATATTAAAGTATATTTCACATTTAAAATTTGCAATGCTTATACATCATTACATTTGGGTACTTCCTTACATGAATATGTAAATAAATTAAAATCAGTTAGAAAAAAACTTTTTTCTGCAAAGATTTAACATTCGTTGTCTTATTTCCTTGACTTGTAAACCATATATTATGGGATTCAATCCTGGTGGTATAACATGAAACAATATACTCCCGAACTTCCTACTCTCAACATACTCAGAAAAACGATGGAGAAAAATTGGAACAAAACCAAAGACTATCAAGATTACATACACAGCCAAATGAGTGCTGCAGGTTTTTATTGCTTTGGTGTTGGTTGCTTTGTTTTTGCTTTTTATACATACCATCACTATTCTGACATATGTCAATAACACCCACCCCATTGAGGTGGT
Source organism: Scardinius erythrophthalmus (assembly GCF_964197995.2). Classification (NCBI taxonomy): domain Eukaryota; kingdom Metazoa; phylum Chordata; class Actinopteri; order Cypriniformes; family Leuciscidae; genus Scardinius; species Scardinius erythrophthalmus. The sequence goes on along the minus strand of NC_138237.1, from coordinate 24,700,024 downwards.
GAGTAAAACCACAGTAAAAGTTAATCCATATATATTATTAACTACTGTACTTTCACAGGACAGTTTAAATAGTGAAGGGTTGTCACAAAAATGGTTTTGAATCACAGATCTGCAGTGAGACAGACGCACACTGAGGCCGATCAGAATTCCCACCGGAACTACTGCAGCACCCCAGGCTCCTGCTGACAGTTTAACTATCATTTTATTGCTCATTATAGTTGGGTATCGCAGTGGATTGCATATGGCCACATATCTGTCAAAGGCCATGATCATTAGAATAGTATGGGATGTTGTTCCATATAAATGTGTAAAGAATGCTTGGAAAACACACTCCACGTATGTGATGTAGCGATCAGAGGGGTCTGTAAATAAGTCCTTCAGTAAACTAGGTATGACAACAGTTGTTCCCATAATATCACTCACTGGCAAGTGACAGAAAAGAATGTGCATAGGCTGGTGTAAACTTTTTTCTGCTGAGATCTGAATCAAAATCCCAATGTTAGACACCATCACAAAGACAAAAGCTATCAACAGAAAAATGAACGTGAGCTTGCTGGACTGTGGTGTAACTTGCAGTCCCTCCACTAAGATTACACTGTATCTGAGTGTCAGGTTATCCATTTGTAACCTAAAGAAAACATACAGATTAAGTGACAAACACTTGTATTAACAACATATTATCTCAAAGCATTGTTACATGAAGATCATATATGCTTACAGAGATAAGTCATATATACTAATGTTCAAAAGACACTTACTAAGGTTTTCTTAGTTGTGTCAATCTTTATTATGTATTTATTCCTGTGGAAAGGTTACTTCTTAATTTTAAAAGGGTATATGGCCTTCTTTTTTTGTCATTTTCACATGTGCTTACAGAACTCAAGAAATATTGTTGATCACTGTACAGGTATGTAACATGAGTTTGATGTAATATGACTAAATCTGAAATATTCTTTACTCACCAAGGTAAATGACCGATAGATACACAGTTGTCACGTCAATTCATATACAGAGGTATCTAATCTATTAGTGTTACTGAGTTATGAAGAGCACAACCTGCTTGTCTCTGAATATATTTAAACTGGCTAGACCATTTTTTTTATGTGTCACCACAGCTTAAGTCTTGTCATCATACCCAAAGGTGAAAATAAATTTTCAGCTCTCTTTTCTGTGATTGGTGCACTGCTTACCAGGGGTGGGTTTACCAAATGCATTTTAGCCAACTGTGATTGCAAGTTTTGTTGTTATTATCAAAGGCCACACTTTGGTGACGTCATGTAGTGCAGACCTATAGAGCCCTTGGCGCGAGTCCACGAGGGCACATTGAGAGGTATTTTTGGGACAGACTCGATCGTCACGCTCAAAATAACGGTCTGGTTGATGTTGGAAAGGAGAAATCACATGTTTTTTTATATTGTGTATGTATGATATGTATTTTGATATTATGCATGCCACCTGGGCATTAGACAATATATACATCATGCTTATTTAAATGATTTATACAGTTGTACATAATAATATATAATGTTCCATTTGAACTATGATTACAATTTTAACACATAATGAAAATGTGCATGAGTTTCAGATGAATTTACAGGTTTCAATATTAATACTATGTTTACATATAATATGACTCAGTAAAGCCCTGACATTCGGTTCTATTTATTTAATGAATCATAATGCGATCGTATTACTCAACACGCTATTATTATGTTTGAGACATCAACCACTGGTCGATGACCATAATGTTTGTATAAACTGTAGGTAACAACTGGTAAAATGTACATCTAGGTCATAAAAAAATTACTATTTTCTTCTCAGCCATGTCAACAATTGTCTGTGAGCGAAATCTCCTCTCATCCGTTGTCTGATTGGCCTTTCACAAGGATTCCTGGGTAGTTAAAGTGTGTGGAGCCTGCATCTATGCGGGCTTCGCGGAAGACCGCTTCAAGGGTACAAAGGGGGCGCTGCTGAGCACACTTGAGAGCGTTAAAATGCTGAATTGGACGGCCTACGGACTCGTAGACTCAGCGAGCATGCGCAATTTAACCCTCTGGGGTCTGAGGTGTTTTCTGGGCCCTGGAGGTGTTCTGACATGCGCTGACATTTGTTCTTATTTCCATTACTTGTAACATTTGCATGGCTAAAATCTGATTACACTGTATTTAGCACAAACTCTGCGATAATAATATATCAGCAGCATGTATGTAAAAGTTTGTAATTTTGAGATAATAACATTTATGCGTGGTTTGTGAAAAAAAAAAAAAAATTGTCACTGAAATAAAGCAATGAAACCCATACTGATTATTTCTTCACACGACTTTTAAAATTTTATCACGTAGCCTAGAATATTTGCTTCAAAATTATGTGAAAATCATCCTGACAACTCAGATAAAACATTATATCAATTTTAAATTTGTAAGACATGTTTTGTGTATGAAAGCTTTATGCGAGGAGGCGTGAACACATCATTAATATTGATGGATTTCACACCTGAGAAAGACAAACACCCTCCCATAATGGCCCCATCAGGTGCTATCTGTCAGGGTTCCTGGGGTGGATGAAGAAGGAGATGAACACGGAGATCTATTACGAGGTTTTAATGCTCAATAATCACAAAATACAAAGAACAGGGAGCGAGGGCAAAGAACATAGATAGAACCTTAACATAAACATTGACCGACACTGAACAAGGCAAAACTCAGGGCTTAAATACAAGGGAGAACAGATCAAGGAAACAAGACACAGCTGACAAGACTAACGAGAAACCAGGTGATACAAATGAACTAATGAGGGTAACCATGGGAACCAAGGAGTGGCGGGAAAACAGAACAAAGGAAGACATGTGATCAGTGACAACAACATTCAGACAGAACAGAACTGTGACATAACTCCCCCCTCCCGGTAGGCGCGTCCTCGCGCCGTAGACAGACCAACAAAGGGGTGGGAGGGTGGGCGCCCTGGAGGCTGACGGGGGAAACAAGGTGAGGGAGACAAGGCAGGAAGCCTCCAGGGCGGAGCAGGCAGTGGGTGTGGCCACGGCGGAGCAGGCAGTGGGTGCGGCCACGGCGGAGCAGGCAGTGGGTGTGGCCACGGCGGAGAAGACCCTTCAGGTGGCCACGGCGGAGAAGACCCTTCGGGTGGCCATGGCGGAGAAGACCCCTCGGGTGGCCATGGCGGAGAAGACCCTTCGGGTGGCCATGGCGGAGAAGACCCTTCGGGTGGCCATGGCGGAGAAGACCCTTCGGGTGGCCATGGCGGAGAAGACCCTTCAGGCGGCCACGGCGGTGAGGACCCTTCAGGCGGCCACGGCGGTGAGGACCCTTCAGGTGGCCACGGCGGTGAGGACCCTTCAGGCGGCCACGGCGGTGAGGACCCTTCAGGCGGCCATGGTGGTGAGGACCCCTCCGGTGGCCATGGCCCCTCGAGTGGCCAGGACGGAGGCATATGGCCCCCCCCCAAAAAATACTTGGGGAAAGTCCCGGGTACAGGAGAAGGATGGCTAAAAACAGTCTCTGATTGGGCTGATAGGGATCGTGAAGAGAGCTTGATGCTGGGCAGCGATAAGGGCTCGGTGCTGGACAGCGATGAGGGCTCGGTGCTGGGCAGATCCAGCGATGAGGGCTCGGTGCTGGGCAGATCCAGCGGTGAGGGCTCGGTGCTGGGCAGATCCAGCGGTGAGGGCTCGGTGCTGGGCAGATCCAGCGGTGAGGGCTTTGTGCTGGGCAGATCCAGCGGTGAAGGGGTCTCTGCGCTGGACGGGACCAGCGGCGAAGAGGGCTCTGAGCTGGACGGGACCAGCGGCGAAGAGGGCTCTGAGCTGGACGGGACCAGCGGCGAAGAGGGCTCTGAGCTGGACGGGACCAGCGGCGAAGAGGGCTCTGAGCTGGACGGGACCAGCGGCGAAGAGGGCTCTGAGCTGGACGGGACCAGCGGCGAAGAGGGCTCTGAGCTGGACGGGACCAGCGGCGAAGAGGGCTCTGAGCTGGACGGGACCAGCGGCGAAGAGGGCTCTGAGCTGGGCGGGACCAGCGGCGAAGAGGGCTCTGAGCTGGGCGGAACCAGCGGCGAAGAGGGCTCTGAGCTGGGCGGAACCAGCGGCGAAGAGGGCTCTGGGCTGGACGGGACCAGCGGCGAAGGCTCTGGGCTGGACGGGACCAGCGGCGAAGGCTCTGGGCTGGACGGGACCAGCGGCGAAGGCTCTGGGCTGGACGGGACCAGCGGCGAAGGCTCTGGGCTGGACGGGACCAGCGGCGAAGGCTCTGGGCTGGACGGGACCAGCGGCGAAGGCTCTGGGCTGGACGGGACCAGCGGCGAAGGCTCTGGGCTGGACGGGACCAGTGGCGAAGAGGGCTCTGGCGGGCCGATGAGAGGAGGAAGATCGCTGTCAGTCACAGGCGCGGCGGGCACGACGCTTACTGCCTTGGTCTCGGCAGCTCTGGCGTGAAGTGCGGGCTCGGCTGGTCTGGCGTGAAGTGCAGGCTTGGTTGGGCTGATGAGAGGAGTGCCTGGAAGGGTGCTGGCGAGATCCTCTTCACCAGAGCATACTGTGAAAGCAGAATTACAACTCACCAACACCCATTCCACAAAGGCAGCGAAATTATCTTTCGGGCCTTCTCCAGTCAACTTCTCTCTGCTTGAGTCGTCCAGACTCACCCGGTAGAATGTGCAGAGGCAGTAGTCCGGATAGTGAGTGAGAGAAGCAGTCTCTAGAAAGCTCTGCGTGTGGTCCTCCAATGTTTGATCCCCCTGATCCAAACACAGGAGGCGGACAGCGGGATATCCATTTTTGCGGTCGGTCAATCTGTCAGGGTTCCTGGGGTGGATGAAGAAGGAGATGAACACGGAGATCTATTACGAGGTTTTAATGCTCAATAATCACAAAATACAAAGAACAGGGAGCGAGGGCAAAGAACATAGATAGAACCTTAACATAAACATTGACCGACACTGAACAAGGCAAAACTCAGGGCTTAAATACAAGGGAGAACAGATCAAGGAAACAAGACACAGCTGACAAGACTAACGAGAAACCAGGTGATACAAATGAACTAATGAGGGTAACCATGGGAACCAAGGAGTGGCGGGAAAACAGAACAAAGGAAGACATGTGATCAGTGACAACAACATTCAGACAGAACAGAACTGTGACACTATCAGGCCCTATCATTCTGAGCAACCTTGCACAAAGAATGAGGAGATTTAAAAAAAGGAAGGGTTTTTGATTGTTTGGATTTATGTACAACACAACTTAATCCAAAGATACACAACAAATGGCAAAAAAGCACATTATTTAACACACTGATCTAAAGACAGAGACTTGAACAGTCACACACCTTTGTGCCATTCCTGAAATGTACATACCTGTCATTTCCAAGTTGTTTGATTTTCCACTTTACCATGTAACATTAACGACTCTGAGTAAATGCGAATTAGCTCAAGGATATAGGGAATTTTGGAAATATTAATAATCATAACTCATGGTCATAATAATTCAGAAATCGCATGTGAATTTACTTTATCAATTATCGAGATTACCTTGTTCTGTAACTGGTCTGGTCATCAATCATTCGTCCAGCGAATAAATGTAAGATTATCACAGTTAAGAAGGGGTATCTATTTACAAACTCCAAGAAAGTTTATATTCTGGCTACGAACATCAAACTTTCTGAGTTTATTAATTAAAACTACTCAATGTAGTCTATAATATCGAGCTTGTAGCTTAATTAGATCTTTTGTTTCATTGACTTTATAAAAGCGGGCTTTCAAACACAGAGACAGTTAAAGTATACATGGATTTTAATAAATGTAAAACTAGAGATTATATGAGCTACAAATACAAACATACGTAAAAATGCAAACAATAAAACAAACAAACATTTAACCAAACAAGAACATACGTGATCAGAATGAATGAAATGAAAGAAAGAAGGATATAGAGAGAAGGGAAAAGCTAGTAATTATTACATACAGAAACCTAAGAGCCAGACACCTGAAATCAGCTTAAGAGAAATCAAAAGATACTTGCAAGTCTGTTCTCTGTTCGGGTGAGGCTGAGACAGGAAGGAAGCGCGGACGGTGTCCTGTTTCTGCTGCGTCTTCCGGTGTCGCTGGAAGCTTGAAAGGCTCATTGAATGTAACGTTTACCGGAAAAAAAGGTCCATCTCTCGTGAAGGAAGAGGCAAAATATAACTTAGTTGCAAAGAACGGCAGCTACGACTCAAACACGTGTTTGTCCGAGGAGAAGGCCTGAGCCTTTCAGATGTTTCTTGGAGAAGCGTTGCGCCGGGGAGAAGAGGAGGAAGGGTGAGAGATCAGGGTGAGAGAGCAGGGTGTGAGAGAGCAGGGTGAGAGAGAGCGAGAAGAGGAGGTCTCTTCTTTTTAAAAGACATCTGTTTACGCCCTCTTTTTGGGACACCAGCAAATCAGATCTTCTGATCTGAAGCGGGAAGAAAGTTTCTTTGTTGTTAAGAAACGCCAATTTGACTGTCATGTGAGAGATCGAAAATAACATTCATATTTAGAAATATGGTATTTCCTGGAATAAATACATATTATTGTACTTTGCAGTCAAGATTCGACTCCGTTAGATGGAGAGGATTACAGAGATATCAAAAATAGAATATAGACGTTGTAGCAATACATTATTATGCATTAGTATAGGCATTTTAGTTCTATTAATGTTACAATAGGACATATATGCTTTCCTATGGTTTACACACACCTCTTAACACAAAAGGGAATATATTTAGTACATTTAAGAGTGACTTTATGGGTGAAAAGACTTTTTCTGTGGTGGGTTTCTGTTTGAAAGTCCACGAGTGTGTGTGTGTGTGTGTGTGTGTGTGTGTGTGCGTGGAATGTCTGGAATGTCTTTGAGGCTTGTCACGTGATTCAAAGGGATGGGGGTTTCAGAGGGGATTCTCAAAAACAGGGTTCCCTTTGTGACTCAAATGTCCCTCTGGGGAGCAACAAGGTTGCAATTTTGACAGTCCGAGCAGACTTAAAGGCGCCATGGACAGACCCGTTGTCTAAGGAGACAACGAAGGATGTGTTTGGAGATCAGGATTCACTCATTTGAACAGCATGTCATAGTCAATTTCGTTACATATTCCCCTTTTTTGTTAGATAAAGACCTGGGATGGACTTTATCGAACAACAAATTAGCACAATGGATGGCAGGTGGATCATGATGGTCAAATAGCAGGTGGTTGCTAGGCTGATGACTCAGCTCAAATGAGGTTGAGGTGGTCGATGGTGTGGGACCCCCTTTTCCAGGGTTCGCAGGAAATCGCCAGGCACGGCTTTGTGAGCTTGGCTGTGGATGCTCACGTCTCGTTGAGTCTGATATAGGATGAAAGCCAAGACGAGTGTCGGGGCGTGGTCGGTGACCGTGGAGATGCACAGCACAGTGTTAGCTGCGGTGTTCAGCACATGGGGCGTCATTGGTGTCATAGGAAAAGTCTGTTCGTCAGAGGCCCGCATGACCTTCTTTGTACACAGCGGAGGTAGCGTAAGCGGCTCTGAGGCGTGCAGTGTAGTTGGTAAAGTTCGTTTGTGCTGTGTAGTCACTGCAATTGTGAGGGTGGTTGGTCTATATGTGGTGCAGACATTGGTCTGGTTACTCAACTGCAGGTCAGTCATGACCTTGAAGCAGTAGGTGTCAGTGTTTTCGTTTTCTGTGTCTGTGTCAGACGTGGCTGCACTGTCTTAATCTGTTGTGTAAGAAGACTTGGGCTCACCAGTGTTCTGGAGAGAGTGGTTCCAGGTTCGACGGTCTGGGCTTGGAGTTCTGGACGGCGAGTGATGCTGGTTCCAGAATCTTTCCGAGCGCTCGGTCCGATGCTTTGGATGAGCACCGTCACAGTTGTGCTGCCATCTGCTGGCCTGGAACGGTTTTGATTCTCTGTGGTAAAGTCTGTGACTGAGGGGTTGTTGGGCACCCTCTGGGTCTAGCTCTGAGAAGTGCTCAGAGACAGAGTAGACTGTGTGGTTTTGCACAGTCTTTTCAGAAATAGTCTTTTGCTTGGTGTAAGCTTTATGGGCTAAGTCCCGTAACTGTTGTGTAGACATGCTATGCGGACACGCTGAAAGTCCGATATGAAGACTCAAACCGTTGATGAAGGTTTCTGAGAAACAGAATTTTAAAGTTGACATCCTGTTTCATACCTGGTTCATTGCGTGATCCGAAAAAGGATTTTCGTAGACGACTGTAGTAGGCTTGTTGGTGTTCAAGTCGGCCCTGTTTGAGGTCCATAGTGTCAATAAACCCTTCGTCTGATTCTGGATCAGCAAATTCATGAATCAAAGCTTGTCGCAGTTGCTTGTAATCTGCTTTGACAGTCTCTGGTTGGCAATCCAGAAAACTACGCACATCTCTGCTTGAGGTGATTCGTAACAGGTACAATTTGTCCCAAGCTGTCACGTTGGCGACAGTTTGCAGGTGAAAGTCAATGTCCTGTAATTAAGCAAAAATGTCATGGCTTCCTGCAGGATCTGGGTTGAATGTAGGAATGTTTCTGGCTAGCTTGTCAAGGTCTCGGGGGGCCGTGCCGTGGTAAGTGGCATGGGTTTTCTGGAAGGGTCCCCCCCCCTTCGCTGCTGACAGGTGGTCTTGGAAGCTGGCTGGTGATGTCTTGAGCCGTGGGCTTACATCTCCCTTTTCAGCTCTGGGTTCTTGGCTGAAAGGGTTGGGGTGGCTGGCCGGGAGAAACTCTGTGATGTGTGTTTCTCCGTTCCAGCCACTCTGCAGTCTGTAAGAATGTCTCAGTTCTGCATGAACAGTGTCAAGTTCATCTTGGAGCTCGTGTCTCTGCTGAGCGAGCTGATGGATTTCAGTCTCTGCTCTCTCAAGGAGAGCTTCAGCCCGTTGGAGCCTTTCGTTGAGTTCCTTCCGGGTGTTTTCCTCCGACTGCTGTCTTTGGTCTGTGTGCCGATGAAGATCGTCTAGGGCATTTTGAAGTCTTTCAACTTCCTGTTGTAGCGTTGTGTCCGTCTCGTCCTCTTCCTCGGTCAGGAAGAGTAGCTGGTCTAGACGGCTCTGTGTGTGTGCTCGGTCGTTCAAGGCCTCTGTGGCCTGGAGATGTAGTGCGGCTGCCTTTTGCTCCAGGTCGAGGTTGGTCCTTTCGCTGGCCCGGACCTTGGTGACGAGGTTGAGTGCGAGTTTTCCGAAGATTTTGGCCAGCTGCTTGTGGTCATACTTCTGGGTTGGATCGTAGGTCTCAAACTGGTCCAGGTACTGTGGGTCAGCGGCGTCCTGGGGTAGAATGGTTGTTGTCATTTCTCGCAGCCATGTCTCGAGGTCGTGCCAGCGGATAGCGGGACTGGGTGAGCTCGACATCTCGGCTTACTGTGGTGAGAGAAGCACAGCACACACAAAAAGAGACAAAATGCAAGTTTGTTTTAGGGTTAATGAGCTATACTCATACGGGCGATGCCGTCTATGAGAATTTCGGGGCTAACTGATGACGACAGTTAGCGGAGCTAATTTCGTGGGTATGAGTAAAACCCACAATAGAGATTTTGATAGGCGGTAGCCTGGGGGTCGGCTAGCGACGCCCGCTTTGATCGTCACTCTTTTATTCAGCTTTTTCCTGGGGTCTCTCTTAGGTTCTGTCTCTAAGTGGAATGAGAGAAACAAATCACAACAGAATGGAGAAAAAGACAAAGTTGAAGGTAGGGAAGATCAAAGGGAAACACAACACAAGGAAGTGAATTGGTCTGCAATGCAATGTCACCAACAATAACACAGGGAGCGTTATAAAAAAAAATAAAAAATAAAGAGGCCTAAGCCTATTAACACTGCTAGAGTTCCTGATAGGGCCAGGAGATGCGTGGATTATCGGGACAGGACCTCGGAAGAAGGTGTGTCTTAGAGAGAAAAAGGTGGGCCAAACACTTTAAAATATACCCAGAGGAATATCTAGTATTCTGTGGTTCATAATAAGTGGATGGGTTCTATCAAATTTTAGTTTTACCTGGGGTGAATAGAGGTCATCCAGGTGGAAACCAGCGGGCGCGGTCAGACTCTCCGACGGTCCCAACACCAGACTGAGCGCAGTGTCAGTAACGCCGGAAAGATGATCCCCGCCCACCGGAAACCACCAGAGATGACTGTCGGATCACCACAGTGCACTGACTGAGTCCTGCCAATAGATACACAATAAGGGATTAAGATGTTAGACTTCAAGTAAATTAAGGCTTTCTGGTTTCATCAAATTGAGTTAATATGTATGCAGGAGTCAGAGGCAAAGGCTTTACTAAAATAATGATACAACGGAAGGGAATTATGATAATTGATGGTAATTATCGGAATAACCTACCCCCCCTGTAGAGACTGGAGAAAGAGGGAAGGAAAAAAAATGATCAATGAAATAAAATTTGAATAAACAACACAGGCTTGAGACGTAGGCAGAGGGATAGGCCCCGGCAGTGGGTTTGTGCCACAAAGGTGAGGGGCGTATTTCCTCTCAGTGGTCCACCTGGTTGAGTAGACACAATTTTAAATTAAAATTCAAACTAGTTTAAATTGAAATTCAAATAAGCATGCAAGGAGAGGTCCAAATAATAATAATAATAAGGAAGGAAAGAAAATTAGAATGATAACAGTGAAGTATCAATACTAAAAATAATTGAAACTGAAATTCAGAATGACTTCCTATAATCCTTACAATAACACTGAAGTTATTAGTATTGATTATAAAATAATCAAACGAGAAGGGTAGCAATGTTGAAGCAGTTCAATGCAGACTGGGGGTGAAACAGATATTGATAAGTCGACCCAAGATGGCCACACGGTGGCGTGCTTCTTCCTAGGTGGACTATCAATGAACTGAGTGAAGCAAATCTAAGCTTTAATTCGAAAAAGTTTTTTTTCCTGAACTTCACTTAAAGTGTGACAGTCAAAAACAGAAAAGAGAATTGTCTAACTCCAAATAATATCAGCATAAGCTAAGCTTTGAATGCAGGTCATTATTTGAGAGTTAGACCATTTATTCTATAATCAAAAAAAAAAAAAAGAAAATTAATGGCAGAAAATGAAAGCAGGTATTATCTGAGGGCGTCCACCAGGTGGCGTTATTGCGCTCATGCAGGCTGACGTCAGTGGGAGGCGGCGCTCACGCAGGATGATGTCGGTGGGGGTGTGTAATTTGAGAACTGCCACACACCTAAAGGCTGCCCTCTAGTGTTGGTCAGTGAGTGGAGTGATTCAGCAATTGAGACGGCAGATTTTTATCTGTGGAATCACAAACATGGGCTCATTTTGCGCTCGGTTGCATGCGAAAAATGACTCGAGTTTCACAACATGTGACTAACAGGGATTACACATCTGTTTAATTACACATTATATATAAAACGGTTTAAATAAAAACAGGAATTACAGTTCTGTTTTAATTAATAGAGCTGTGAGCAAAACAGGGATTATTCTTCTGTTTAATTAATACAGCTGTGAACAGGAATTATGTGTTTCACCTCCCATAAACATTAATCAAAATAGCACTTTATGATTTAATGCATTAGGTTTACAAAATTGGATAGCTAGGCCAATTTTTTGACCAGGAGTTTTATCGTTGCTAACGATATAATAATAAGGCCTATTACGACTGAAAAACTGAGGCATCTGCTCAGATCAGATTTACGTCTTCGCACTAAAAAGATATTTCTTCGTCTTATTTAGTCGGTTTAAATCATATTACATGTACCAACTGCAAAGAGTTTGCTTCGTCTTTACAGAGACAAATGTAACATCATGAACTGCAGTTTTATCACTTAACAGTGATAAAAATGCTTAGACATTTTTGAAACTGTTAATTTGCAGAGCTGAGCTGGCTTTGTGCCTACCATCAGCTGAGTGAGTTCGCTTTAGCGACTTATCTCACAATTCAAAACGCGTGTGCACAATTATTAATACCAATAATACACATTCAACTGAAACTGAATTTGTCCACCAAATAAAGTTTGAAACTGCCCAAAAATTATTCCACCAAACATGTAACATAAACAACTCTGGGTAAATGTGAATTAGCTCAAGGATAATGGAATTAGTGAATTAGCTCAAGGATAAGGTCAATTTTTTATATCCGCTATGCATTCCGTTAATTTTGTGAATTGATAAGTTTCGTTAGGTTTTGAAGAAATATAGAGCTGAGTATCATCGGCATAACAGTGAAAGCTAATGCCATGTTTCCTAATGATATCTCATAAGGGTAGCATGTACAGAGTGAACAGCAGCGGTCCTAGTACTGAGCCTTGTGGTACGCCATACTGAACTTGTGATCGATGAGACATCTCATCATTTACTGCTACAAACTGATAACGGTCAGATAAGTATGATTTTAACCATGCTAGTGCATTTCCCGTAATGCCAACATAATGTTCTAATCTATTTAAAAGAACGTTGTGGTCGATGGTGTCAAATGCAGCACTAAGATCGATTAACACTAATAGAGAGATACAACCACGATCGGATGATAAGAGCAAATCAATCATCAAATAGTTTCGGTACTATGGTACGGTCTAAATCCGGACTGGAAATCCTCGCAGATATCATTTCTTTCAAGAAAGGAACACAGTTGTGAGGATACTGCCTTTTCTAATATCTTTGACAGAAAGGGTAGATTCGAGATCGGCCTGTAATTGACTAATTCTGAAGGATCAAGTTGCGTTTTTTTAACAAGCGGTTTAATCAAAGCCAGCTTAAAGTTTTTTGGTACGTATCCTAGAGACAAAGATGAATTAATGATATTAAGAAGAGGATCTATGACCTCTGGAAGTATTTCTTTCAGTAGCTTAGTCGGTATAGGGTCTAACATACATGTTGTAGATTTAGATGATTTAATGAGTTTAGCAAATTCTTCCTCTCCTATAGCAACGTATGAATCAATTTTTTCCTCAGGGAGACTACAATGCACTGCCTGATGCGATACTGAAGTAGACGGTTGCATAGTTATAATTTTGTCCCTGATATTATCAATCTTATAAGTGAAGAAGTTCATAAAGTCATTACTGCTGTGTTGCTTGGAAACTTCGGTGCTTGAAGCTTTATTTTTCGTTAGTTTAGCCACCGTTTCAAATAAATACCTAGGATTATGTTTATTTTCTTCTAATAGGGTTGAAAAATAAGCAGATCTAGCAGCTTTTAAAGCCTCTCTGTAAGTAATTGAGCTCTCTTTCCATGAAATGCGAAATACCTCTAGTTTTGTTTTCTTCCAGTTGCGCTCCATTTTTCTGGCTGCTCTCTTAAGGGCCCGAGTGTGCTCGTTGTACCACGGCTTTGGACTATTTTCTTTAATCTTCTTTAAGCGCAACGGAGCAACTGTGTCTAAAGTGCTGGAAAAGAGAGAGTTAAACGTTTCTGTTGTAATATCTAGTTCTTCTAAGCTATCTGAGATGCTGAGATGATGAAACTGATTAGGAAGATTATTAATAAAGCAATCTTTAGTAGCAGAAGTGATAGGTCTCACATATTTGAAACACGGAGTCGGCTTTGCAGCCTTGGCTAAATGCAAATTACACGAGACTAGATAATGATCTGAGATGTCATCGCTCTGCTGCAGAATTTCAACGGCATCCACATCTATTCCGTGTGATAATATTAGATCTAGAGTATGATTACGACGATGAGTAGGTCCTGACACGTGTTGTCTAACTCCAATTGAATTTACAATGTCTTTAAATGCCAATCCCAATGCATCTTTTTCATTATCGATGTGTATATTAAAATCACCAACAATTAGTACTTTATCTGCAGTCAATATTAATTCTGATAGAAAGTCCGCAAATTCTTTGATAAAGTCTGTATGGTGCCCTGGTGGCCTGTATACAGTAGCCAGCACAAATCTCAAACGTGATTTATCGTTTACACTATATATTTTTACATTAAGTACCAATGCTTCAAAAGAATTATATTTAAAACTTGATTTCTTAGTGGTTTTGAAACTATTACTATAGATTACAGCAACACCACCCCCTTTGCGTTTCAGACGAGGCTCATGTTTATAACAGTAATCTTGCGGGGTTGATTCATTTAAAGTAATGTAATCGTTTGGTTTTAGCCAGGTTTCTGTCAAACACAGCACATCTAGGTTATTATCTGAAATCATATCGTTAACAACGAGTGCTTTTGAAGTAAGCGATCGAATATTCAGCAACCCAAGCTTTAGCATTTGCTCATCTGTATTATAGCTGTTTTTTATTTGTTGAACATCAATTAAATTTTTAACCTTAGTTGGGTTTAAAAGTTTTTTGGATTTCCAAATTCGGGGAACAGACACAGTCTCTATATGATGATAGCTAGGTGAAAGAGGCTCTATGTGATGTGATTTATCTGACCTTGGTGACGCGAGGCCGCTAGCAGACGGTCGGTTTAGCCAGTCTGTCTGCTTCCTGACCTGAGCCCCAGATTGTCATGTTTGAGCTCTAAGACTATGAGCCATATTACTAGAGAGAAGAGCAGCACCATCCCAGGAGGGATGAATACCATCTCTTTTCAACAGGTCAGGTTTGCCCCAAAAACTTTTCCAATTGTCTATGAATTCTATATTATATTATTATCTATTTACAAACTCCAAGAAAGTTTATCTTCTGGCCGCGAACATCAAACTTTCTGAGTTTATTAATTAAAACTACTCAATGTAGTCTATAATATCGAGCTTGTAGCTTAATTAGATCTTTTGTTTCATTGACTTTATAAAAGCGGGCTTTCAAACACAGAGACAGTTAAAGTATACATGGATTTTTATAAATGTAAAACTAGAGATTATATGAGCTACAAATACAAACGTACGTAAAAATGCAAACAATAAAACAAACAAACATTTAACCAAACAAGAACATACGTGATCAGAATGAATGAAATGAAAGAAAGAAGGATATAGAGAGAAGGGAAAAGCTACATACAGAAACCTAAGAGCCAGACAACTGAAATCAGCTTTAGAGAGATCGAAAGATATTTGCAAGTCTGTTCTCTGTTCGGGTGAGGCTGAGACAGGAAGGAAGCGCGGACGGTGTCCTGTTTCTGCTGCGTCTTCCGGTGTCGCGGGAAGCTTGAAAGGCTCACTGAATGTAATGTTTACCGGAAAATAAGATTCATCTCTCATGAAGGAAGAGGCAAAATATAACTTAGTTGCAAAGAACGGCAGCTACGACTCGAACACGTGTTTGTCCGAGGAGAAGGCCTGAGCCTTTCAGATGTTTCTTGGAGAAGCGTTGCGCCGGGGAGAAGAGGAGGAAGGGTGAGAGATCAGGGTGAGAGAGCAGGGTGTGAGAGAGCAGGGTGAGAGAGAGCGAGAAGAGGAGGTCTCTTCTTTTTAAAAGACATCTGTTTACGCCCTCTTTTTGGGACACCAGCAAATCAGATCTTCTGATCTGAAGCGGGAAGAAAGTTTCTTTGTTGTGAAGAAACGCCTACTTTGACTGTCATGTGAGAGATCGAAAATAACATTCATATTTAGAAATATGGTATTTTCTGAAATAAATGCATATTATTGTACTTTGCAGTCAAGATTCGACTCCGTTAGATGGAGAGGATTACAGAGATATCAAAAATAGAATATAGACGTTGTAGCAATGCACAGATACATTATTATGCATTAGTTAGGCATTTAAGTTCTATTAATGTTACAATAGGACATATATGCTTTCCTATGGTTTACACACACCTCTTAACACAAAAAGGAATATATTTAAGAGTGACTTTATGAGTGAAAAGTCTTTTTCTGTATATATAAGACTTTTCACCCATAAAGTCACTCTTAAATGTACTAAATATATTCCTTTTTTTGTGTTAAGAGGTGTGTGTAAACCATAGGAAAGCATATATGTCCTATTGTAACATTAATAGAACTAAAATGCCTATACTAATGCATAATAATGTATCTGTGCATTGCTACAACGTCTATATTCTATTTTTGATATCTCTGTAATCCTCTCCATCTAACGGAGTATAGAATATATATATATAATGAACACCAGGTTTGTTGTGCCTTTGTGCCTTGTAGGCATAGGCTGCAGTGCTGCATAAAATAATAATAACAATAACCTATAGCAGGCAGCCTATAAATCGATAAAAAGGAACACTTCAGTAACACTACACTAGAGAAAAATATATTGATTATCATATGTCACTTCAAATGTTTCCATTCGTTATGACGTTATGAAATGAGATTGGGTTAAAAAAATTAAGCCTAATGTTTGGTGCGTTTTGCTTTTCAAATGCACAACACATTATTTACTGAAGCGATTGAGCCGCTCCAAACTATGAAACATTGTTACCATATACATATCTACGTTTGAGCAGATATCCACAAACACAGTAAGTCAACAGTGCAAACATTATAATATTCAGCATATATCTAGCAACAGTTCAACTACAATGTGAAGTTTATGCAACAATAACATTTAGGGCTGAACAATTTTGGAAAATAATCTAATTGCGATTTAGTTTTACCAATATTGCGATTGCGATTTAATATGCGATTATTTTTTAAGCTCTTTATGTTTTCTATTATTCAACAAAAACAAGCAATAAATCATTGTAAAATAGGGAATGGAATCTTTAGGCACCTCATGAGCAAATACATTTTTTTCTTTAATTGATCTTATTAATAAAACTTAAAATATTTAATTACATAATTATAAGTAGGCCTACTTATAATAATTACACATTAAAAAACGAAATTAATACAATTACATGTTAATAATTTTAACAAATATAGCTTCAAAACAAATAACAAAGAGGGGAGAAAAATATTACAAGCAATAAATAAAGATTGCTTTCAGTATTTAAGAGTAGGCTGTCTGAACGTTTTCATCTCTTTTGAAATTATAAGCTGTGGTTTGTCCTGTCTGTTTAATAACTTAAGATATAACTGACTGTGTCACATTAAATTTGCGTCATAAAAGCATTTTGAAATGCAAGTACATTTAACCACGTAGCACGGAGTCGCTCACAGCCGCATGCTCAAACGGTCTTCGCAAAGCGCGCATGAGTATTTGAAATTGAAAGCAGCTTCTGTCTGTGATTTTCATATTTTTAATATATAAGCCAACTGCATTCCAAGACATATGATGCCTTCGTAGAACATTTGCAAGTAAAATACCGGAGGGCGAGACCGCGCACTACAAAAGTAACATCACGCAGACCGCGCGTATCGCATATCTTGTGCAATGAAGCCCGCGAATGTCCTTGTAATTCCCTTCAACTTTTCCAAACTCTATTAAAGATTATTTCTCGTAAGGTTTGAGTGGTGTCGTGTGTGTGTGTGTGTGTGTGTGTGTGTGTGTGTGTGTGTGTGTGTGTGTGTGTGTGTGTGTGTGTGTGTGTGTGAGTGAGACAGAGGAATTAGAAGCAAGCAGAATACGGTTGTTTATAAAGCACACGCATTGTCACGTATCTGTGTTTAAAACTAAGATCAGACAGACATAAATCTGAAATTATCTTAATCGATACAGGATTGTTGGAGATAATCTATAACACAACATCACATAAATTAAACATAAACTGTTATTTCCTGTAGCCAGGCCTATATGCGTAGCGTGCCAAGTTGATGCTTCATCTGCAATACAGACTGATTTACCCTCGCATGTCACGTGACCAGACTGTAATTGTTACGATGAGGCAAGGAGGAAGCGGAGAGAGAATCCATATGCAAGCATACTTTAATAGAACAAAGAGAACACGGAACTCAGGACAGGAAACAGCTACAACGACCGACAAACGACAACTGAAGCACAGAGGTATATACACAGGCAAACAAGCTAAACAAGATAACAAGGGGGTGTGGTTAATCAGAAACACCTGGGGAGGCTAATAAACAAGAAAAACTACAAAGGACTACAAAACATGGCACAGGACAGGAAATAACAAAAGTCCACACATGACAAGGGAAACACAGGACAGGAATCATGACATAGCCCCCCACTTAAGGAGCGGATTCCAGACGCTCCTCAGGAAATAGTTCAAGAGGGTGGTGGAGCGGAGGCGGACCCGTGGGCGGGATGGAGGGCCAGGCCCGTGGAGCGGAAGAGGGCCTGGAGACTGCAGTAGTACGGGAGGCCAGGGCGGAGCAGGCAGTGCAGGCGACCAGGGCGGAGAAGACCCTTCAGGAGAAGACCCTTCAGGCGGAAAAGACCCTTCAGGCAGAGATGACACTTCAGGGGGCCAGGGCGGAGACGACCCCTCAGGCGGAGACGACCCTTCAGGCGAAGATGACCATTCAGGCGGCCAGGGCGGAGACGACCCTTCAGGCGGCCATGGCGGAGTTGGCTGAAGAGGCAACCATGGCGGCGTGGGCTCCATGGTCCAATCGTGGGACCTACTCCCCCCGCCCAAAAATTTTTCTTGGGGACAGCTACGGAGTCATAGGCTGGAGCAGGCACCGGCTCAGGAACAGACACCGGCTCAAGAACAAGCACGTCGGCGGCCATCTCTGGTGAGGGCTGAGGTTCTGGCATGCCGGTGGCCATCTCTGGTGAGGGCTGAGGTTCTGGGATGGAGACAGGCTCAGGACTGGGCAGAACCAGTGGCAGAAAAGTCTCTGTGCTGGACGGGACCCGCGGCGAAGGAAGCTCTGGGCTGGATGGGACCAGCGGCGAAGGAAGCTCTGGACTGGACGGGACCAACGGCGAAGGAAACTCTGGGCTGGACAGGGCCAGCGGCAAAGAGGGCTTTGAGCTGGACAGGAACATCACAGACTCTGGCTCGGCGGCGGCGGCCATCTTGTCCAGAGACACTGGCTCGGCTGCGACCATCTTGTCCGCAGACATTGTCTCGGTGGCGGCGGCCATCTTGTCTGGAGACACTGGCTCAGTGGTGGCTATCTTGTCAAAGTCAAAGTCAAAGTACCTTTATTGTCCCACACGGGAAATTGGATTTGCAGCAATGCTCCACATAAAACACATAAACATACAACAACACTCACTGTCACGGTTCCGCACAAGGAAGAGAGCGAGATGGATCCAAAGTGCAGTAGAGTGAGGTTTATTAAAGGGTAATCCAAAGTCGTGGTCAAAAACAGGCAGGGTTCAATATCCAGTCAGGCAGTACAAAAACAATAAACAGGCTCAGGTAGGGAACACAGGAAACAGACACGGTGTGACATTAACAACGATACACACAGAACATGGGACAAACAGGGCTTTAAATACATGAACAGACGAGATGACAACGAGAGACACCTGGGTAAACAGATTACAAACACCTGGGTGCAATAACACAGATTGGAATTGTGGGAAAGGTAGTTCCTGTGAATGACACCGTGGGGGAAGGAGGTCACCAACAAAACCAACCAGCAGAGAAGGAATTCACATTTAAGCCCAATGTACATAGTGTATAATAAATAAGTAAATAAAGTAATATACTTCGGGGCGAAGACGACCTTTCGGGTGGCCACGGCGGAGACGACCCCTCGGGCGGCCAAGGAACAGGCACCACCGGCTCAGGAGCAGACACCACCGGCTCAGGAGCAGATACTAGCGGCCCAGGAACAGACGCCACCGGCTCAGACACCACCGGCTCAGGAAGAGACACCACCGGCTCAGACACCACCGGTTCAGGAACAGACACCACCGGTTCAGGCTCAGGAACTGGGACCAACGGCTCAGGGTCAGGCACTGGAACAGGGACCACCGGCTCAGGCACTGGAACTGGCACCAACGGCTCAGGCACAGGAACTGGCACCAACGGCTCAGGCACTGGAACTGGCACCAACGGCTCAGGCACTGGAACTGGAACTGGCACCACCGGCTCAGGCACTGGAACTGGCTCCTACGGCTCAGGCACTGGAACTGGCACCAACGGCTCAGGCACTGGCTCCGGCTCTGGATCTGCTGGGCAGGTCACTGGCTCCGGCTCTGGATCCGCTGGGCAGGTCACTGGCAGGTGACCAGCTCCGGTTTTGGATCAGCTGGGCAGATACTAGGCTGGACGAAGAACTTAGGGGGGGCCGGCAGGGCTAGCAGCATGGGCGGGGCCGGCAGGGCTAGCAGCGTGGGCGGGGCCGGCAGGACGAGCAGCTCGGGGACGGCCTCCGGGACGACGGCGGGCTGCTCGGGGACGGCCTCCGGGACGACGGCGGGCTGCTCGGGAGCTGTCTCCGGGTCATTAGGGAGGCCGGAGGTCTTCCTCCTCCTCCACCGTTTATGATGGTGAGGTGCAGGTTCAGGTCTGGACGGAATTAATGGCGGATGGAGCTCTGGGCTAGGCAGCGGCGATGCATTCTCTGGGCTGGGCAGCGGCGATGCATTCTCTCGGCTGGGCAGCGGCGACGCATTCTCTCGGCTGGGCAGCGGCGATGCATTATCTCGGCTGGGCAGCGGCGATGCATTCTCTGGGAAGGACATGACAGCCATCTTGCTTGGAGACGCAGGCGAGGCTGGTGTATCCCATTGGCTACGATGGTGTAGATACGTAGTAAACCCCCAAAAGTCAAGGATCTCCAGCCCCTTCATCTCCCATTGCGGCAACGGGTCATCCAGGCAGTGATTAAAAAGGTCCTTCAAGGTTGCATCATTATAGTTCATGCCTCTCGATAAAGACCAAAAGGTTTGAGACAAACAACTCACTGTCTGACCCTGCTGGCGTAGGGCCATTAAATTTTGTAGTCTTCCCCTCCTCTCCTTCTCAGTGGTAGGGGGAAGGATACGAAACCCTGTACTGGTGGATCCATACATGGTGTATCGTTCTGTCACGGTTCAGCACAAGGAAGAGAGCGAGATGGATCCAAAGTGCAGTAGAGTGAGGTTTATTAAAGGGTAATCCAAAGTCGTGGTCAAAAACAGGCAGGGTTCAATATCCAGTCAGGCAGTAGAAAAACAATAAACAGGCTCAGGTAGGGAACACAGGAAACAGACATGGTGTGACATTAACAACGATACACACAGAACATGGGACAAACAGGGCTTTAAATACATGAACAAACGAGATGACAACGAGAGACAGCTGGGTAAACAGATTACAAACACCTGGGTGCAATAACACAGATTGGAATTGTGGGAAAGGTAGTTCCTGTGAATGACACCGTGGGGGAAGGAGGACATCCAGTGGATACCCGGGGAAACACAACCAGACACTGTGACACTCACCAACAAAAGCAACCAGCAGAGAAGGAATTCACATTTAAGCCCAATGTACATAGTGTATAATAAATAAGTAAATAAAGTAATGTAAAAAAAATGCAACTTGTGCAAGTTAATATAAAGTGCTAAGTGCCATTAAGGTGCCTCACAGCTGACGGAATAAAAGATATATGCATCCTCTTTGTTCTGCAACTAGGAACTCGATAGCGCCGCTCAGAGGGCAAAAGCTCAAACTCTGTTCTAAGAAGGATGATCCTGTGAATGAGCTATAACTCTAACTTTCCTCTGGACCTGTTTTATGTATAACTCCCTTGGTTGAGCCTGACTTCTCCTGGAAATCTTACTCGCCACTTTGACCAGACTACCCAGTCTGTTTTTATTTGACAGGGAGAGGCTTCCAAACCAAGCAGCTATACAGAAAGATAAAACTGATTCAATAAAAGCACAATAAAACAGAGTCATCATTTCTGAAGAAACATTCAAAGTGTTCATTTTCCTAAGGAAGTACATTCTTTGTTGGATTTTCTTTGAGACAGCATCAACCAAAGGTTCAAAACATCTTGTCCGGAGACACTGGCTCGGCGGCGGCCATCTTGTCCGGAGACACTGGCTCAGCGGGCGTGATGTGAACAGTCTCTGGATCGGCGGGCGTGATGTGAACAGTCTCTGGATCGGCAGACATGACGTGAACAGTCTCTGGATCGGCAGACGTGACGTGAACAGTCTCTGGATCGGCAGACATGACGTGAACAGTCTCTGGATCGGCAGAAGTGATGTGAACAGTCTCTGGATCGGCAGACGTGACGTGAACAGTCTCTGGATCGGCAGAAGTGACGTGAACAGTCTCTGGATCGGCAGACGTGACGTGAAGCTCAGGTTCAGGAACAGGCTCAAACTCAGGAACAGACGCGGTATCAGGAATAGAAAGAAGCTCAGGAAGTGTGAAGGCGGACACCTCTACCATAGACGATATCTTAGGCGACATGGCGACGGCCATCCTGGGAACCAGAATCAAGCATTGCCGTCTTCTTGGCTGGAGACACTCAGGCGACATGGCGATGGACATCCTGGGAAGCAGAATCAGGCGTGGCCGCCTACTTGGCTGGAGATTCCCATTTAATGCTGCTGGATTCATTCTTTTTGGCCGGTCGTTCTGTTACGATGAGGCAAAGATGAAGCGGAGAGTAGTGATGTTACATATGACACTGAAGCTTCGATGCGCGTATCACATAAGCAACACAATTTGTAGTGAATCCCCGTATCGAGGCGTGTATTGGTTTACTATAGTCACGTGATCGATGACAAACAAAGCCTCACTTTCTGTCCAGTCACGTGCGCGTTTCGCTTTGGGTGTCAGAAGGCTCGAACTTCAGATCGTATTTAACGAGTCATTGTTGCCTCAGTCTGGTTGATATTTACAATTATTTATATTGACATTTAATAACAGATGATCCTATCAGACAATGTCCTTATTCATTGTGTGTGTGTGTGTGGAGAGAGAGTGAGAGAGTAGGCCTACATTAAATCTTATTGAATCATATAAGCTTATAAGCTATTATATTTTATTGTCACACTTTAATGGGAAACTGAATTTATTTAATGAACAAATCAAACACAAACATGTAAGGTTTTTATTTGTACACATAACATTGAAACTATGGAGTGTGTTGTGGTTGCTCTTATCTGCCAGAGCTTCTAACACAGGCTTCTGGCTGCTTTATTTTAAATAAGCACCAGATGGCGCTGTTCTCGACACTCTCGAAGCTTTGAATCTTTTCCCGGAACAGTCAGGGGAAAGCCTCAGTGATTCATGAGGCTTCATTTACCCATCCCTAGCGAAAGAGAATCCGTATGCAAGCATACTTTAATATAACAAAGAGAACACGGAACTCAGGACAGGAAACAGCTACAACGACCGACAAACAACAACTGAAGCACAGAGGTATATATACACAGGCAAACAAGCTAAACAAGATAACAAGGGGGTGTGGTTAATCAGAAACACATGGGGAGACTAATACACAAGAAAAACTACAAAGGACTACAAAACATGGCACAGGACTGGAAATAACAAAAGTCCACACATGACAGGGGAAATACAGGACAGGAATCATGACAGTAATCGCAGCTTTGCGGATAAAAAAATCATTCAGCCCTAATAACATTAACTAATATAATTCAGAATACATTTCTTACCTTAGATCTTTTTTGTCTTCAAATTGAGTTCTTCTTCTTCTGAGGTAAATCCAATGTAAGCTGACTAAGCTCACAGCGTGTCTTCCAAACTCAATGAAAAGCAGAGACTGATGAAGTTCGGTGCTTTGTTTTTGAGGTAATGAGCGCGTGGAGATTTGCATTTCAATCTATTTTGCGCTCGTGGGCGTGGTCACATTAAAAATAATGAACAAGGGTTTGAGAAACTGGACATCTTGTTGGTTTTATACAAATGACTTAAACAGAGAATATTTGTTTTCATTTTGAATCCGATCATTTAAAAGTACACACTTAAATGTTTATAAAGCTATATGGTTCATAAATGTGTGACAAGTATTTGCTGAATTTTGTTTTAGTTTATAGACGTGCTTAAGAAAAAAAAGTTCACAGAGACGGAGAGGCAGAAAGCACACCCTGTTTATTTTCTTTATTTTACAAAAGCACAATGATTTGTTTTGATTGTAAGTGGGCACATACAAAAATAGACATCTCACAGATTCTTTTTTCATATTTCTTTTTTCTGTATGACCATAAATGACGGAGTAATTTAAGTTTATTTTGCTACTATGCGAAGAAAATCCAGCAAAACACTCCGGCGCGTTTGCCGACCCCAGAGGGATAAGTCCACAAGACCGAAAGTCCACATGAAGTGCGCCATTTGGGACAGAGCCAAAGTCCAATGATTTGTTTTATCCCAAAACCATAATTTTAGACCAGGTGTGTGAGCCGTGTCATCGTCCGTCATTGTGGGAGTCCTTGTGGATTTCGAGGGCATGGAGGGAAGCCACGCCCACACCCCCACCGCTGTGGAAGAGTAATGCCTGGCCTTTCCCAGATAGCAGATGGATGTGGGCCACTTCAGGCAATGATGCGGCACTGTAGGCCTTCTTATGGCCCGGACAAAATGTATGTGAGCCTGATGTGGCCCAAATGTAAAAATGGCAAATATGGCCCAAATATTTTATAGTAAAAATATAGTTTTTTTTTGTTTTTTTACCTTTATTTAACCAGGAAAGTACTCGTTGAGATTAAAAATCTCTTTTTCAAGAGTGTCCTGGCCAAGATAGGCAGCAGTACAACCATACATACAACCAGGCCCGGAGTGGGTAATCGGGAGAATCGGGAGAAATCCCGGTGGGCCGCTTCACTTTTGAGCCGGTCGAGGAAATTTTATTTTTTTCACATTTCAATGTCACGTTAGTTAGGCTACATTACACGTTCCGCATTTTGACACCGCAGCGTGCAGCCTCTGCATGGGTTGTACCATGTGTTCTCCCCTCCCCTCCTATAGAGTTGGTTGGGTCCATAGCCCGTGTTTTCCAAAACGTTTTCTCAGGTAGGATACCGCGGCACCGCCGGCGCCTACCGATAAGCTCTTTCTCAGAATTGCGAGATATAAAGTCAGAATTGCGTGAAATAAAATCGCAATTGCGTGTTATAAAGTCAGAATTGCGTGAAATAAAGTCTCAATTTCGTGTTATGAAGTCAGAATTGCGACATATAAAGTCAGAATTGCCTGAAATAAAGTTGCAATTGCGTGTTATAAAGTCAGCATTGCGAGATATGGTCAGAATTGGGTGATATAAAGTCGCAATTGTGTGTTATAAAGTCAGAATTTCGACATATAAAGTCAGAACTGCGTGAAATAAAGTTGCAATAGCTTCTTTTGAAGTCAGAATTGCGAGATAGTCAGAATTGTGTGATATAAAGTCGCAATTGCGTGTTATAAAGTCAGAATTGCGAAATATAAAGTCAGAATTGTGTGAAACAAAGTCGCAATTGCTTCTTATAAAGTCTAAGTGAATTATTATTTAAGTTGAACCTTTACATTATTTGTTGAACCATTACAAACTACACAATAGTAAGAGCTGAACTGTTGCTTCATTTATCCAATTTGGAAAAAGTGCTAATTTGGAATTCCACCATGGAAAAAAGTGGGCCGGTCTTGGGCCTGAAACTCCCGGGCTGAAAAGTGGCCCCACTGTGGGCTGGGCGACACCCAACATGTTTGCTAGATTCTATAGCCTTAGTGTAGAGCCAGTGTCCTCCCGTATACTTGCCCCAAGTGGCCAGTAGCATGGGGAACCCGCTCAAGTGTGGGCTTGCTACGTAATTCTTGCCTGATCGGCCAGATATGTGTGTCAATTTGCTCCAGTAGTGTTCCCCCGGAACCGGATAACCCTGTTGAGTTCCTCCGTCACCCCTGTGGCAGTCATACATTGCATAGCATCTGATGCCAGGCCTAACACTCGTATGCACTGAGGAACCTGTGCTAGGCTGGGTGTCCACATGTAGCGGTCCCTCCGGCGAAGATCCCATTTCTGACGGTCTCCTCTGTCAAACGTCTCTGTTCCCTCCTTCAGGGAATGAGGGTTACCAAACGTAACCGAGACATTTCATGTTCACAGTTGATGATAATGACGTTCCCCTCCATCCTACCCACCACCACCAGTTTGGCCCCTGTCCATCCATAGGGGGTAGGCTCCGCTCCTGCCTTCCCCAGGATTTCCCCAGGATTCAGACTAAGGACGGGCCTACCCCAAATAACTTTTCTATACAACTAAAGGCAACACTTTATTTTGATAGTTCGTTCGTTGAGACTTTACTAGTTATTAGTTGCCATTCAGTAGCTTGTCAACAGTGCATCAGTTGACATTCAACAACACTGTTTCAACTGACAAGAAACATACGTTCAACTGACTGCCTATAGACTATAAGGTACAATTCAAGTGTTAATCTACAGATTTTACGAAAAAGTGCCTGTTGACTGTCAATGTTATTTTGCAACAGGTTATTAACCAATTGTCAACTAACTTTCTGTAGATTGAGTATCAACAACTCAAGATCATTCTGTCAGTTAAATGTCAACAGTCATGTCAGCATATGAAGTATATGATACTGTATATCCTAATCAAGGGGTCTGATGTGCATCAAATTAATGATTATTTTAGCTGATTTAAAGCTGTTTTTAAAAAATCGTTGACTAAATCTGTTGATAGTCAACTAAAGATTAGATCTGTTGCTTGTCAACAAATAAATTGTTTATGATCAGTAGACTATTAATAGACGTTCTCAACTAAGCGTTAGTAGATACATTTTAGGACTATCTAATTAAAGTGAAAAACAGTTTATATCAGTAGAAAGTCTATAACCTATCAACAGATTAATATATTATTTATGATCAGTTGACTATTAATAGATATTATCCACTAAGTGTTAGTAGATATCTTTTAGGACTATCTAATTAAAGTGAAAGACAGTTGATATCAGTAGAAAGTCTATAACCTATCAACAGATTGCATACCTAACCTGACTGAAGTAGAACAAACACTATGGCCAGCACATCAGAGAAAAAAATCACTTTTATTAAAAAAATAAAAATAATAATAATAATAATACAACCCATTATTTACTAGGATATCACGATCACATCTGAACCATCTGATTATGTGAAAAAATTTAAATTGAGCATTCCAAATGAGAAAACTCTCAATAGTCTACATCATTTCAAATGCCCAAGGCCAAGATCAAAAGTTATAAACAACAAAAAACAATAATTATTAATTAATACATTTAGCCTTTCATGACAGTAAGTTTTACAGAAAATCGCATTTATTAAATGCAGTTTAACGTTATAGGCCTAACAGTTACTCATTTAAGAAATAATCTCTGTTCCTGCTACAAACTCGCTTCGGAGGATTAACAGACAGGACTATAGTTTAAACCCTTAACAATACCTTCTTTAATCGTTTTGTAACATTTAGTTTATTTAACGTAACAGTGAGACACAAAAGGCGTTTTCTCCTATAGAACCATAATACACCAAAACACAATATAAATTAACAAAATACATCATTTTTATTAGCTAACGTAACGTTAGATGCAGTGGTGTAGTCTAGTTTTTTGTAGTGAGTATACTCTAATACAGGCGTTCTCAACCCTGGTCCTGGAGGGCCACTTTCCTGCAGAGTTTAGCTCCAACCCTAATCAAACACACCTGAACCAACTAATTAAGCTCTTCAGGATTATGAGATAACTACAGACAGGTGAGTTTGATCAAGGTTGGAGCTAAACTCTGCAGGAAAGTGGCCCTCGAGGACCAGGGTTGAGAACGCCTGCTCTAATATAACACCACCACCCACAGCACCCGACCCGCCGCCGCATACTCAACCATCCCAGAGCGTCACCCCATAAGCACCACCACACTCACTAATGCATACAGTATGCATCAACATGTAATTGAGAGCATTATGAAATACTAAGTGTTATCAATATGTCAATTTATTATAAGCAACACAAGACTTTAACAGCCAAAGACATTTACAGCTGGGGAGACTGGACTGATTTTCTACTGTTTAGTGTTAATCACCATCTAACTCAGTCAGTTAAGAGCTTTACCTTTAGCCTTAGATGTTATATGAATATGGTCCCTGAAGCACAGGTTTTATCAGTTGACAATTTTCAAAAAAAATTTTTAAAAAACATTATAGGCACAAATACAAATTTACTTTTAGAAATGGTTAGAAATAGAAAAAATTAAAATACATTTTACTGTGCAATTTCCATCTAATTAATTTGAGTTAGAACGAACTTTTATTTTGGTGGGTTGTAGACATTTGAGTTTCTGTGTGTTTTAATAAACTATTATTATTATTATTATTATTATTATTATTATTAGGTCTGAAGTATATACTGTGCAATAGTAATATATTTCTGTTATAATTTCTTCAAGTTATACAGAACTTTTATTTTGACAGGTTGTCGTAAAGACATAACAGTTTCTGGGCCCTATTTTAACGATCTGAAACGCAAGTGTCAAAGCGCAAAGCGCAAGTAACTTTGTGGGCGGGTCTTGGCGCTGTTGCTATTTTCCCGGCGGGATAAATTACTCTTGCGCCAGGCGCAAATCTAAAATGGGTTGGTCTGAAGTAGCTTCATTATTCATAGGTGTGGTTTGGGCGTAACGTGAAATAAACCAATCAGAGCGTCATCTCACATTCCCTTTAAGAGCAGACGCGTTTGTTCTAAAGCGGATTCCTATTGTAACGGCGGATTTGCCAGGCGCGCGCCAGGAGCGGTTCACAGCCAAGGAGAGCAACGCTCTCGTCAGGGACGTTGGGGATGGAGAAACCCACCCAAATTAACTTCGGTTAAAAAGGCGTATGATAATTTGGGTAAATGTGTAAGCTAGATGTATGCTTTTATCTATCTATCTATCTATCTATCTATCTATCTATCTATCTATCTATCTATCTATCTATCTATCTATCTATCTATCTATCTATCTATCTATCGTAATAATGTAGGCTATGATTTGCAAAAATGAAAACTGCTGCTTCTGTGTAGATGAGAGAATCAAAGTGCATTCGCGTTGTGCACACGCTACATTGATTATGGCCAAGCATGCGCCCTTAAAATAGCATATTAATAACATGCGCAACGCGCCACTGACTTTAAACCATTTTTTCCTGGTTAGTAGCGCAATTGTTTTCTAAACCTGCAAAATAGCATGAAGGAACGTTTGCGCTGGAACACGCCTCCTCTTTGCGCTGAACCGCCCCGGGGAGCGCAAGTGTATTTCTTAGTTAACCGACGTGCTTCTGTGGAGGGAAAAGCGCGCTTTGCGCGAGTGCAAAATAGGAATGATACATGCGTCGGTGTACAAAGTCAATTGCGCTGGGTGCAAGATAGGGCCCTCTATGTGTAAGTTATATGAAACGAATGAATGGCGATAGTTTTATCAAATGAAATGGTGAAATTCTCATCAAGTGACTCTCATAGCAAGTGATGATGAAATGCACATGTGTAGCTTACACCATGTCGCAATACAGTGAAATGCTGAAAACACCACGAGCGTGAGTCACGCGTGCTTCTGTGTGTGTGTGTGTGTGTGTGTGTGTGTGTATGTGTGTAGTGGAGCACACACTGAGCGCTCATTCCCAGAGACGCATAGAACAATTGCAGTCTCTTTTAGCTTTAATATTCATAGACACTAGTCCATATCGAGATTTTATTCATTGTACAGCAGGTAACGTTACTTTTGATATATTCATTCAAAAATAGCCAAATTCCGTGACGTTCTGCTTTATATAGCTTCCTAACAAGTTCCATTTGTGACTGGATTCCGCGATTCGATCCGTCGCTTCGCAAACACAGGCGGGGTGAATTTCTGAATGAAAGTGTGAAAGTTCTGACACAAAACGAAGTTGATACGTATCCTCACGCTTTTTTTAAGTGGGTATATGCAAATCCTTGGCCTTTTCTAGTGGGTATACGGCGTATACCTGCGTATCACGTAGACTACACCACTGGTTAGATGTAATCCAAATCTTTATAATCCATACGCAAGCAAGAAACAGATCCAAATTCAGCCCTTCATCCACATCCAGCGAACTCCATCTCCATTCTCAGCAGCGACGTATATGTCAAATCCCGCGCTCGTGATGAATTTAAATTCAAAAATTGCGCCCTCAAGAAGCGTTACGACATGTTTTACGGCAGTGATATCAAACGCTCATTGGCTCTCGCCTGCTTCGTCACAGATTGCCGCATGCCGTGTTTCAGTTGAAACGGTGGCATCACCGGCGGCCATCTTAGGACAGGGCTCTGTGAATTAAGGTGAGTGAGCAGCACGCACACAAATCCTCTTATCTCGCTGAAATCTGGACGGATTTACAAACGGTTTGGTTTCTTACAAACGTTATTAACGTGGCTATAATTCTGAATGCTTAAACATTTTGAACATAATTATTCATATGTATGGAGTATAATAGCTACATCTCTGACGTTTATAACAAACCAAACCGTTTGAAAATCGGTAGAAAATTGAGCAAGTTATGGTTATTTAAAAGTACATGCACCATGTTATGAGTGAGCGAGCACCCTGTCGTAAGATGGCCGCCGTGTGCGGATGTCGAGCTCCATTGGCCAGCAGCGCGGACGAGACATCTAGCCTTTATATGATATCTATGGTTGAAACAACATTGAAATGCAGAAGCGTGGCTGGGTTAACATTTTCATGGATTAATAACTAAAATTCTGCTCTGTCTCTTATACAAAATTATTATACTGTATACTGCCAGAGAGGACTGCAACACATCGTCATTTGAGCGACTTTTGGTACCGATTTACATTTTCGCAATAAATTATTATGATTACACATCTGTTGTTTTTCTTCATAATTTTAGCCTGCATAGTTTTAAGAAATGGTTATGGGTAGGTTTAGGGGCAGGAGTAGGATTAATGTTAGTGGCTCAAAGTATATTTTAATGCTATAAATAAAACTGGCATTTCCCTACACATCTCTGTCCATAAAGTGTTTTATTCATTTTATATTCTGTATAAAATGAGTAATTTATATTTAGGTTTGGGAGTAGGGTTAAGGGAACTTACATTTATCTATAAAACAGTATAAGGGAAATGATACAGATATCTTTATGATTCGTAAACGTTTTGTAGCTGTGAATTCGTAATAATTCTACGTTGCAGACACGTCTGTATCATACGTTTCAGCATCTATCCAAACGTACAAAAAAGTATGTTTACAATCTGTTGATAGGTTATAGACTTTCTACTGATATAAACTGTTTTTCACTTTAATTAGATAGTCCTAAAAGATATCTACTAACACTTAGTGGATAATGTCTATTAATAGTCAACTGATTATAAACAATATATTAATCTGTTGATAGGTTATAGACTTTCTACTGATATAAACTGTTTTTCACTTTAATTAGATAGTCCTAAAATGTATCTACTAACACTTAGGGATAATGTCTATTAGTCTACTGATCATAAACAATTTATTTGTTGACAAGCAACAGATCTAATCTTTAGTTGACTATGAACAGATTATCTACAAATGGTTAACAATTTTTTTTAAAACAGTTTTAAATCAGCTAAAATAATCATTAATTTGATGCACATCAGACCCCTTGATTAGGATATACAGTATCATATACTTCATATGCTGACATGACTGTTGACATTTAACTGACAGAATGATCTTGAGTTGTTGATGCTCAATCTACAGAAAGTTGGTTGACAATTGAAAGTTAGTCGACAATTGGTTAATAACCTGTTGCAAAATAATATTGACAGTCAACAGGCAGTTTTTTGTAAAATCTGTAGATTAACACTTGAATTGTACTTTATAGTCTATAGGCAGTCAGTTGAACGTATGTTTCTTGTCAGTTGAAACAGTGTTGTTGACTGTCAACTGATGCACTGTTGACAAGCTACTGAATGGCTACTAATAACTAGTAAA
Organism: Scardinius erythrophthalmus; assembly: GCF_964197995.2. Taxonomy (NCBI): domain Eukaryota; kingdom Metazoa; phylum Chordata; class Actinopteri; order Cypriniformes; family Leuciscidae; genus Scardinius; species Scardinius erythrophthalmus. The sequence goes on along the minus strand of NC_138237.1, from coordinate 24,668,469 downwards.
GTCTCAACAAACGGACTATCAAAATAAAGTGTTACCACAATTTTCAGTCTTGCACAGTATCATCAACATCAGTAATGGTAATAAGTGATCTTTTGTTTCTGCTGTTGTGACAGGTTTTTTTTAGAATTGATCCTGCAAGATGCTGCAGAGATGGAGCAACCTGTGCCTGTGCCGGTGCCTGCTGAAGAAGAACTAGAGGACATGGAAGGAGAAGGGCTGTTTGCTGCATACGATAAGAGGCAGAAAAGGGATGTTGGGACCCCACCAGCAGTACAGCTAAGTCACTACATTGACATGGCAGAAGGACAGAATGCCCTTTTGTTCTGGGCACTGAACAGTAAGACTCTTCCTTCACTCTTTCAAGTAGCCATCCGAGTCTTGGCAGCGCCTGCTTCTAGTGCTCCAGTGGAGCGAGTTTTCAGCCATGGTGGCATCATTCTGCGTCCCCATCATGCACAAATGACTGACAGACTTTTGGCCAATTTGATCTTTTGCAAATGCAATGCAGTATAGGGGCCTCCCTCCACCTGTCCACAGCACGCATGCGCACACACACTCACTCTCTGCTCATCACCTATCCACACAGCTCTCTCTCTCTCTCTCTCTCTCTCTCTCTCTCTCTCTCTCTCTCTCTCTCTCTCTCTCTCTCTCTCTCTCTCTCTCTCTCTCTCTCATACACACCAGTCTCTATGGAGGCATTCCAATTATATTATCAAGTTGGTCCATTTTTTTCAGAAGTGATAATTTTGAGGAGTAGGATTTTATTGATGACATGTTTAAAAAAGTTTGTGCATTGTTCTAGTGCAATATGCTGTTGAAATACAAGCATTTTTTGTGAAAATTAAATTTTCTGTTTTCTACTGTATTTGATTAATGTCATTGTATAAAAAGAGGTTTAAATAAATACAAATCTTACAGACATACATGATTTGTATAAATTTTATTTCTGTGGTAAGAGGACTTGAAATGACTCGAAACTAAAATGGTAGGACTTTGGACTCGACTTGAGACTTGTTGGCTTTGACTTTTGACTCGACTCGGGACTTGCCTCATCTTTGACTCGACTTGACTCGGGACTCAAGGGCAAAGACTTGAGACTTACTTGTGACTTGCATAACAATGACTTTGTCCCACCTCTGTTTTGTACCTACAATATTCTAAGAATAGAGTAACTTTACATTTACCTACACATTGGGCCCTATCTTGCACCCAGCGCAATTGACTTTGTACACCGACGCATGTATCATTCCTATTTTGCACCCGCGCAAAGCGCGCTTTTCCCTCCACAGAAGCACGTCGGTTAACTAAGAAATACATTTGCGCTCCCCGGGGCGGTTCAGCGCAAAGAGGAGGCGTGTTCCAGCGCAAACGTTCCTTCATGCTATTTTGCAGGTTTAGAAAACAATTGCGCTACTAACCAGGAAAAAATTGTTTAAAGTCAGTGGCGCGTTGCGCATGTTATTCATATGCTATTTTAAGGCTGCTTGCATGGCCATAATCAATGTAGCGTGTGCACAACGCGAATGCACTTTGATTCTCTCATCTACACAGAAGCAGCAGTTTTCATTTTTGCAAATCATACAGTATTACGATAGATAGATAGATAGATAGATAGATAGATAGATAGATAGATAGATAGATAGATAGATAGATAGATAGATAGATAGATAGATAGACAATAATGAAGCTACTTCAGACCAACCCATTTTAGATTTGCGGCTGGCGCAAGAGTCATTTATCCCGCCGGGAAAATAGCAACAGCGCCGAGACCCACCCACAAAGTTACTTGTGCTTTGCGCTTTGACACTTGCGTTTCAGATCGTTAAAATAGGGCCCAATGTGTAGAATACTAGACATCAATAACACACGCTGTCAAATTATATTTGAAAGGATTATTGTCGCTTCCATTGACATGAGTATATTTTTCAAACTTCAGTATAAATGTTTTTTGCTAGTATTCATTTGTATTTAAATGTCAGAAACATAAAATAAACATTATATGGTTGAAAACACTGAACTGTTGTCAGTGCTGAGCACATCCGTCTCTGGCTCAGTGCCAGCCAAAGCGCGTACGCAGATTTTAATTTAGCAGTTGACAACGTGACACACTGAATGCTTTAATCACACCGGTGTGATCGTATGCTTCAAAGGTTTAATTATCAAGTGTAAAAATATTATTTTTGCTTTTTGGAATCTGCATTCAAATCCAGAGTACCGGCAACATGTGAAAAGCGGCACAATTAAAAAGTGAGGGTATGCTGAAGATTAAAATATAGAAGTGCCAGTATTGCGTACCGGTGTTTACCGGAGGTAAAGGGACAGGGACAGGAGGTTTCTCCTGACAGGAATCTCCTATGGAGAGCCATCAAAGAGAGACATTTAGGGCCCTATCTTGCACACAGCGCAATTGACACCTATGCATGTATCATTCCTATTTTGCACCCAACGCACAGCAGACTTTTCCCTCCACAGACGCACGTAGGTAAATTACGGAATGAACTTGCGCTTCCGGGGGCGGTTCAGCAAAAAGAGGACACGTGTTCTGGCGCAAACGTTCCCTGGTGCTATTTTGCAGTTTCAGAAAACAATTCCACCATAGACCAGGAAAAACCTAGTCTAAAGTCAGTGGCGCATTATTCAGATGCTATTTTAAGGGCGTGCACAACGCACATACACTTTGCTTATCTCATCTACACAGACGCAGCAGTTGCCATTTTTGCAAACCATACATGATTACAAGGAAAAATATTCCACATGAGGGAAATCATTGTGGTGTCCATAAAAATGTGAAAAAATAGGCATAAATCTAGCTTACACATTTACCCAAATTATTATACACCTGTTTAACCAAAGCTAATTTGGGTGGGTTTCTCCCATCCTCATACAATGTCACTTCTCTGTCTTTTACGGCCCTGACAAGAACGTTGGTCTCCTTGGCTGTGAACCGCTCCTGGCATGTGCCTGGCAAATCCACCTTTATAATAGCAATCCGCCATGGAACAGTGGAACAGCCCTAGCGGAGCTGGATGCGTGAGAGAGAACCAGAGCGGACAGTGTGTCATTTCTTGAGATGGACAAAATAAGTCCACTTCCGCCTAGCCAAAGTCTCCATAGTCTCCATTTCCCTGGCCTCAGCCACTGCCTCTAAATGGTGTCTGGTCCCTGATTTAAGTGCCCAGGGATATAAACTGCTCTCAGCAAGAGCAGACTGCCCTGGGTCCACAGGAGGATCTGGTGTGCCAGTTTGTAAAATGGGTGTGACCCCAAGGTTAGAAGACACTTGTACGTAACCTTAATCATCTGAAGCTGTTCTGCATGGCCTGGTTGGTAATGTCGGGGTCTTGAGGGACGATGGCATGTCAGGGGAGAGATAGCCCGCAAGTGTCTGCTCCACCTTAGGCATCACCCCATACCTATGCTCCTTCAAGCCCATAATCAATGAATAGTTGGAGACATGGGGTATGAAGACACAGGCAGAGAATGGTTCTCCTCAGTGTGGAGATCAAAAAAGAAATGGCAGGCCCCAATGTGGAGCTGCTGCATTTCTAGTGTGTACATTAAAATAACATATAGTTCAGGGGTCACCAAACTAAGGCCCGCGGGCCGACTCAGGCCCTCCACCCCCCTTTGACTGGCCCCCCAGCCCCTCTGCCCCCCACTACTTGAACCGGCCCTATGAGGCAATCCCCAAAAGTCGTCATGGACGGTACGTCATGGTACGGGTGCCACGGTTTGTTGCATACATTTACACGGAGAATACACGGTATAAAAATAAATAAAACTTGCGTGCAATTTAATTAATGTAATGCGGAACTACTGTTAGATACGCGGAATCTTAGGGACACCTAATCTGTAGCTCCGCCTTAGCTCTGAAGCTCTGAAGCAGGCTGCGGTGTAAAGATTGCAATGCTGGAATATGTTGAGAGGTGAGGGCGCGATCGAAAAGTCGTAAAGCGTTTACTTATATTTGTGTGTGTGTGTGTGTGTGTGTGTGTGTGTGTGTGTGTGTGTGTGTGTGTGTGTGTGTGTGTGTGTGTGTGTGTGTGTGTGTGTGTGTGGCGCGGCCGCGATCGAACAGTGGAAACATAAAAACATACTCCGTCATTTAGTTTATGCAGGACATCATTCAAACTGCAAAGTGTTTAACCTGTTAAGCTGCAACCCCACTTTTGAAAAATCCCAAGAAATGAAATACCCAAACTGAAACAGATACAGTTCATGAACCCTTTGTACTAAAAGCACAAGTATGATCTCATTTGAAAGCTGACACCTGGCAGTTTATTGTAAATGTAGAATTAATTATTGTCATAATGACAAAAATTTTTATAAATAGCTTCAAAGTTTTGTAAAGTTATTAGAAATAATTTTTTATGAAATATCCTCATGAAAATAAAATTGAAGTTGGCACTGGAGCAATCTAGAAATGCACTACAGCTAATGCCACATGTCTAAACATTTTATGTTTAAAATCTTAAGATAATAAGTCCAAAACTCTGTATTTAGTGAAATGTTTTTCAAGACCATGTCATGTGACTTTATTTTGATTTGACGCTAAAATGCTACTGATATTTATTGTCATCTTCTTACCATCTATGCAGTATATTGTCTTTATTGTTTTGTGGTGCAAACGAGCCCCATTCAGTCTCAGTCTCCCCCTGCACACATTCACACCTCTCCAGCCTGGTTATGGCTCTAAATAGTTACTAACGACTGGCTATTCACAGGCTATTCATATGGTTTCAGTCACTAATTTCTTTTCTCAAAGTTCACCCTTACATTTTAAACTGTATCAAATGCATTTCTTGAATAAAGAAACATTTCAGTAAGCATTCAAAAAATAATAAAAATATAACTTCTAGGTGGCAGGTGCACCTAGGGCTAGCATGTTAGCTTAGCACACCATCAATACACGACAATTTATGAGATTAAAACCATGTTTGTGCTTATAAACTTACTTTATAAAGCAAATCGAGTATTTTAAATAATTTTCTGTGATCTAATTTGGCTTCAGATAAAAAATCAGACAGAAAATATACTATTGGATAGTGTTCTGCACAACGATTCTATATAGATTAGCATTACATTATAAATATAATCTATTATTATGGAAATACCTGGCATGGATTGAAAAACACAGGTAACTCAAATATCATAGCAAACATGTTTATTGTCTTCAAATGTCTGTATCTGCATGTTACAGCCATAGTTACAGCGCGATCTCTTGTTAGCTGTGTGTGTGTTCGGGGCTTCTTGGATTGTCACATGATTATGGCACTTCTTCATGTTCTAATACTGTGCACAGGGCGGCGAGGGCGCCCTCAGGCTATTGGTATGAATTGAAAACACATTAACAGAGTATGCAAACGCTCATAATGATTACATCGACGCATTTGGGTATAAATTCAATAAATATTATTCCTGTCTATAGAAATCTGATGTAAACCTATGAGAATATATCAATATTTCTCCAAATCTGCACATTTTTGAGCTAAAGCCTAGAAGGACGTTGTTTTGTGTATCGCTGTCATGACGACAGCACGGGAGTTCTCTTACGAGAGGTTCTCTCGTATTGCGTAAGTAGCTTACGCATCGAAAGTCTTCTTTCTTCGAGATCTGAAGCCAAAAAATTATCCTTAATTTTGTATTCATTGTCAACGCAGTGCAGCAGCCGACAGACCTAGGCAGGCTGTATAAGCGTGCTCATTGGCTGCTCGGCTGCAACTGCTTAAGCCTATCGGTGAGCGCTCTGAACGCGGCAACCAATGAGGGCGCTTCGCGCCCTCCACACCCTTCTAACCGTCAGAATGGGCGTGGCCAGCGTGTAAATATTCAGCGCTCACAGGCTAAAATTCTGATTTTCTTGTCTTCAGCGAAGCACTTCGCATCGCTGGATCTGGAGAAGCCGCCGCCGTTGAAACCAGCGACCAGCAAGCCTAGGACAGCGCCTGAAGAAGCCAGCCGCCTTCAGCCTTCCGTGCCTGCTACGCTATCCGGCGTCATATCCTTTTCACTGCTGTGTGTTCGCCTACTGCAACACACCCTCTCCTCTAAAAGAGCACGGGGCGTTTTTCTAAAAATGCCCCGTTTTTCTTGCGGCTCGTGCCACGCCCCGCTCAGCAATGGAGACCGCCATCCCATCTGCGCTCTCTGCCTGGGCCGCGATCACGCCGCCACCGCACTCTCCACGGGCGGCTGCCCCGAGTGCGAGGAACTTTCAATGTCGACCCTGCGGGCTCGGCTTGAAGTTTTCGACCAACATGTCTCCCCGCCCGTCCCTGCTGGGCCGCGCAAGAAGAAGCGCCGCTCACAGCGACCGCCGGAGACCAACCAGGCGCACAGAAGCTCGCCGGAGTCTCTCCCTCGAGCTTCTCCCTCACCTTCCCCGCCCCCCCTCACGGCCGCGCAGCCGCCGGCCCTCGCCCGCGCCTCCGCCGCTTCAGGGGATGAGGCGGATGAGTTTGGTGAACGCGCCGCGGACAGCTGTTCTCTCCTGGCCTCTGACAGCGAGGAATGGTCCACTGCCTCCTCGTCAGTCCAGGATTCAGGCCGATCTCGAGCGGGCGAGGACGCGGAACTTTTACGCCTCCTCACGCGAGCTGTCGAACAGCTGAGCCTTGACTGGTCTTCCCCGGAAGAGCCAGCCCCGAACAGACTCGACGGCTGCTTCCTTCACCAACGCCGCCAACAGCCGGCGTCCAGAAAAGCACCCTTCCTGCCTGAGCTTCACAGCGAGCTCTCTAAATCGTGGAATGCTCCATTCTCCGCGAGAGTGTCTTCACACGCCTCATCGACGCTCTCACAGGTTGACGGCGCCGCTGAGAAGGGGTATAACTCCATCCCCCCTGTGGAGGAGGCGGTCGCAGCGCACCTTTGCCCGCCCTCTCGTTGGCACTCAAAGGCTGCCCTCCCGTCCAAAGCATGCAGGACCACTTCAGCCCTCGTCGGCCGCGCTTTCGCCGCCGCGGGGCAGGCCGCATCAGCACTCCACTCTATGGCAGTACTGCAGATCCTCCAGGCTAACCTCCTCCGTGATCTGGACGAGAAGCGCTCGGAGCCTGCTTCCCTCACGGATTTGAGGAGCGCGACGGACCTTTCCCTTCGCGCCACGAAATCCGCTGCCCAGGCCATTGGAAGGTGCATGGCCTCTCTGTCAGTTACAGAAAGGCATCTCTGGCTCACGCTCGCGGACATGAGGGAGTCTGAGCGCGTGGTGTTTCTCAACGCCCCCCTCTCCCCCACCGGCCTGTTCGGCCCAGCGGTTAGCGGGATCGTCGACCGCTTTTCGGAGGTGCAAAAGACTACAGAGGCAATGAATTTGTTTCTGCCTCGACGCTCCAGGCCTGCTGCACGCCGTCCTTCGGACCAGCCTGCACAAAGCTCTGCCCAGCGTCCAGCTCGACCTCCGTCCTCGCAGCGACGACAGGGCGGCCGCCCTCGTTCTCGCTCGACCAGCCGCGTTAGACCGCCGCCTCCCCGGGGACCCCGGCAGAGGATCGCGGTGAAGCCTGAGCCTCCAAAATCCTCCTAGCCCGAGGAGAGAAGCGACGATTGGGTCCCGCCGCGGCCGGACCGTCGTCAAAGCTTCAAGCTCTGTCAGTCCCCGTTGCCACGGTTACTGCAGACACTCATTTCGCAGCCAACGAGCCAGTGAACTCATACCCGCCGTATCTAAGCACCAAGAGCGCGCGCGTCACGCCCGCCCCTCCGTTTCGAGCTCTCGAGCCCGCGATCAGCGGCGATCAGAGCCCGGAGGCTATTCTGCCCCTGGCTGCACACGCGAGAGCGTGGGAAGCTATTCCAGGTGCGTAAGAATGGGTGCTGAGCACAGTAAAACGAGGCTATACTCTGCAGTTCGCTCGCCGCCCTCCGCGCTTTCAAGCGCGTATCGAGACCAGAGTGAATGGGGAAGTAGCACATCTACTTCGAGCAGAAATAGCCACACTTCTGTGCAAAAGGGCAATAGAACCCCTTTAATATATAAATATATATAATAGTTTCCCCTTCCATGAGCGAGTCGGGCTTTTACAGCCGTTATTTCCTCGTTCCCAAGAAGGACGGAGCTCTCAGACCAATTCTAGATCTGAGACGTTTGAACAAGGCTCTTATGAAAAGACCGTTCAAAATGCTCACAACCAGACAAATCCTCGCGCAAATTCGCCCGAGGGACTGGTTTATATCTCTCGATCTAAAAGACGCATACTTTCAGATCCAGATAATACCCCGTCACAGGCCATTCTTGAGATTCGCCTTCGACGGTCAGGTATATCAGTACACCGTCCTGCCGTTCGGCCTGTCTTTGGCACCCCGCACATTCACGAAGTGCATGGACACGGCTCTCGCTCCCCTGAGGGGTCGGGGAATGCGAATTTTGAACTACTTGGACGATTGGCTGATCTTAGCACAGTCAGAGGCCGAACTCATCGCCTACAGAACAGTGCTTTTAAGCCATTTGGACAGCCTGGGGCTTACGGTCAACTGGACCAAGAGCTCGCTCGTGCCCAGTCAATCAACCTCTTTTCTGGGTTTGGATCTGGACACTGTAGCGATGACGGCCCGCCTGTCGACACAGCGCGCACGCTGCATTCGACGCCTGGCCGCGTCCCTCCGGCCGGGCAGCACCGTACCTCTCAAAACATTTCAGAGGTAACTGGGTTGTATGGCCTCAGCCGCAGCAGTGCTTCGGCTGGGTCTTTTACGAATGCGCCCGCTACAACGCTGGCTGAATGACCGAGTGCCTCACAGAGCATGGGCTTCCGGCGGTATTCGCATCAGAGTGACTCAGAGCTGCGTTTCAGCTCTGAAGCCCTGGTTAGCGGCTGACTGGTACCAGCGGGGAGTGACAATGGGAGCTATCTCACACCGCAAAATTATCTCGACGGACGCTTCCACCTCAGGCTGGGGCGCTCTGTTCGAGGGCAAACCGGCTTTTGGCCTATGGTCAGACCGGGAAAAATGCCTCCACATAAACTGTTTGGAGATGATAGCGGTCGAGAACGCGCTCAGGCGCTTCCTCCCATTCATACGGGATCACCATGTGCTAGTCCGCTCGGACAACATGTCCGTGGTATCCTATGTGAACCGACAGGGCGGTGTCAGATCCAGGAATCTGTGCAGGCTGACAGAACGCCTTCTCGTGTGGGCTTACCGCTCGCTGCGCTCGCTGAGAGCCGCGCACGTGCCGGGCCACCTGAATGTCGGTCCAGACAGACTGTCCAGGGACAACATTCCCCCGGGAGAATGGTCTCTGCACCCCCAGACAGTCCAGTTTCTCTGGCGCCTATTCGGCAGAGCGGAAATCGACCTCTTTGCGTCGAAAGACAATGCTCAATGCCCGAAGTTTTATTCGAAGAGCGAGGACGCGCTGTCCCAGACATGGCCCAGCCTCCCGCTGTATGCTTTTCCTCCGATCTCCCTGTTGCCACAGGTCATTTTGAGGATCAGAGAAACGCACCACTCAGTGCTGCTTATAGCCCCGCGATGGGAAAACCAAACTTGGTACCCAGAGCTAGTGAGGCTGTCGCACTCACCCCCATGGCCGATCCCGGTGAGAAAGGATCTCCTCTCCCAAGCCGCTGGATCGATCTGGCATCCCCATTCAGAGCGCTGGTCGCTGCATGCATGGGTGATCAACGGATACCCGTTGACCTGTCAGAAGGGGTCGTGAACGCGATCACACAGTCGAGAGCCCCCTCCACGAGACAGCTCTACGCGTCTAAATGGTCTGTGTTTTCTAAATGGTGCGCTACTAAAAACCTGGATCCGCGCGCATGCGGGGTCCCGCGGGTGCTCTCCTTCTTACAAGAGCTGTTGGAAAAGGGCAGATCCCCTTCCACGCTCAAAGTATATGTGGCCGCTATTGCAGCGTTCGCTGAGACGACGCGCGGCCGGGCAATGGGAAGGAATGAGCTCATTATCCGCTTCCTCAGAGGAGCTAGACGGATGAATACCCCGCGGCCCCCCTCGGTTCCCTCGTGGGATCTGTCCTTGGTCCTGGCGGCCTTAAAGGCTTTTCCCTTTGAACCGCTTGAATCCGCGGATCTAAAGTATCTGTCGCTTAAAACCGTTTTTCTGATAGCTCTGTCTTCAGTCAAACGAGTGGGTGATTTGCACGCGCTATCTGTTAGCCCTGCATGTCTCGAGTTCGGGCCGAATGACTCGAAAGTCATTCTCAGACCGAGGCACGGTTACATCCCCAAAGCGATTGGAACCCCGTTTAGGGCACAAGTTATTTCCCTCTCGGCTCTGCCAGCATCCGATAGTGGGGACAGTGATAACCTCCTATGCCCTGTCCGGGCGCTGAGAGTTTACATCACGCGCTCCGCCGCTTTCAGGTGTTCAGAGCAGCTCTTTGTTTCCTTCGGCGGACGCACCAAAGGTCTTGCCGCCTCGAAGCAGAGCTTGTCCAGGTGGATAGTGGACGCGATAGCAGCAGCTTATGCCTCCAAACACCTGCAGTGCCCACTGGGCATCAGAGCCCATTCCACTAGAGGCATGGCCTCTTCGTGGGCCTGGTCCAGCGGAATTTCTATCCACGACATTTGTATGGCAGTGGGCTGGGCCTCCCCGTCAACATTCGTGAGGTTTTATAACCTGGAAGTTCCTGCCCTACAGGCAAAAATATTGTCAGTATAAGTGACATGTATGCTCTGCCCAGCTCTCGTGTGCAGACTACGTTCATATGCTGGCGCTATTCTGGTAACTACTCAGGGTGAAGTGTTTGACTCAGACCGGCAGATCCGTTCTGTTTCCTATTTCCCGTTACGCGCTGTTATCGGTGCTGGCCCGCGCTGCTGGCCGCTCGTATTATTCTCTGCCGCGCGGGAATTTTTCTCTTCATGTGAGACCGACTATGTCGTTTTCTCCTACCCTTATGAGTGCTTATGTACTGTATGGGCTCGCTCCGCCGGCCCTACTGTTTGTACTGTTATTATGTTTATAGACCGGCCGCGCCGCTCTATTTCATATGCTGCATGAAGTGCATGTACTACGCTGGCCCGTCTCTCCGACCGGCCACATTTCCCAGCAGAGTGTTTTCCCCGGTTCCCCTGGGATTCATGGGCTGGATGCTCGGCGCACACGGCGTTGACAAAGGGTTCCCGATGCGTAAGCTACTTACTTACTAATGTAACCTCGGTTCTCTCTAGAAGAGGGAACGAGTATTGCGTAACCTGCCGTGTCGCGCCACGAGCTTTTGCGCTTCAGACTGCGAAAACCAGAATTTTAGCCTGTGAGCGCTGAATATATACACGCTGGCCACGCCCATTCTGACGGTTAGAAAGGTGTGAAGGTTCAGAGCGCTCACCGATAGGCTTAAGCAGTTGCAGCCGAGCAGCCAATGAGCACGCTTATACAGCCTGCCTAGGTCTGTCGGCTGCTGCACTGCGTTGACAATGAATACAAAATTAAGGATAATTTTTTGGCTTCAGATCTCGAAGAAAGAAGACTTTCGATGCGTAAGCTACTTACGCAATACTCGTTCCCTCTTCTAGAGAGAACCGAGGTTACATTAGTAACCGAGTACGTTTTTTTATGAATGAAAGCGGCTGACGCGCATAATTCATTTCAAAGGTATCGACTCATTTTTTCATTTCATAACTCCTGACACAAATTAAGAAATAACTGTCGCTATAAGTTTCTCAGAATACAATAGTGGTCAAATTCTGAAACTTGAGTCTTATATCTTTTTAATGATGTATAGTTTGTCAATGTATAACATTAAATCTGATAGTAACTTTGAACTATATATAAATAAAACCGCTTCAGTGCGCCCGCGCTCTGGCAACGGTTAACAGGTTAAGTTACTGTTAATTAAGTTTTTAAGGAAAACAAATATATTAATCTGAAATGTAGCAGATTAATTTTCAATTAATTCAGGTACAATTACCAAACATATCAAGGTATTTTTATTAACTGAATTAATGAACTAATTATATAAAACTATTGTCAGTGCACTACAAATAAACTGGTTCTATGCCTTTACTTTATTAATAAAACTTATTTTTAAAAAAATACAAGGCTTAAGTCATTTATTTTTCTTTTGGTGGTCCAGCCTGAGACATGCACAAGCCTTCTGCATTTTTGTTTTGCTTTTCCCTTCATTGTACCCAACTGTGATGTCTGAACCGAGGTATGAACCGAACCGTGACTTCTGTGTACCGTTCCACCCCTAAAAGAGAGTGCAGAGTTTTCAAAGAACAGTGGACCAACGATTATTTGTGAAGAATAACTTTAAATAAAACAAAGTGTGAAGACTCGATTACAAGTTTTGCAAACCACTAGTAAAGATAAACAAATATGTGCCAGGAATCAAGTGTTGATATAGTAGTGTGGATATAGTAGTGGGGATGGCTGTGCCAGGCTAGTAATCTCTACTACACAATGAGGCCTGCTGGTGGTCATTTTGGTCTGGGTCATACAATTCTATGTTATATAGCTGACACGGCCCCGACCACCCATCACAGTCAGGAACGATAATGTGGCCCCCAGAGAAAAAAGTTTGGTGACCCCTGATATAGTTAGTGAATCCCACCCTATAAAAAAACAGATTTATAGCTTATTCCTTTGTGAGGATTAAGGAAGCAGTTATATTATATCCCTCCCCTTGATGTAGTGTGGGCAGGGAGGAGCACATTGTTTGAATTGTCGCTTGCTCATCATAACTAAATATTTTTTTTATGGGACAAACAAACAGTAAATAAGACATACAGATCACACAGATCGCTTGCTGAAGGCACAGAAGCTGACATTGTTTGGTGCGCTCTATAGCTTCCTTTTTTGTTAGCTGAACCTCTTTGAACTAATATACTTACTTGAGAATTTAAGAGAATAAATAAGTAAAAATTAAGTTAATAAATAAAGAAATAACTGAGTTTACAGTGTAACATGTATAATCAGTTTTGGTTTTGTGTTCATTGTGTTCTGTTCCTGTTTACCAGTGTTTCCTATGCTGGTTTGTCTCCATGGTCATTGATTAAGTTACGCAGATGTTTCTTGTTATGTTAATGATCTCTGTGTGGTTATATAAGCCCTCAGTTCTGAAGCGGCTGGACCAATCAGACACACAGTTATTCATTATATTTAACAGATGTATCAAGACCATAACAAGTAAAGGTCCAAGCAGGCGCAGAGATGTCTGCTCTCCCACTGATCAGTTTTTATTCCCCCCGGCTTCATGTAACCTTATCTATACCATGCTTCCTTGTCAATTGGCTGCTAATAGCCCAATTGGAATGGGAGCTATGTGCCCACAGATGCAGGCTCCTCAGCCTTCTGGAAAATCTGGGCTTCGGGGTCAACTTTGGGTAGAGCTCGCTGCTCCAACAAATTTTGTTCCTGGGGGAGGTCTTCGAATGTGAATGGAGGCTTGGCTCTCACAGGAGTGTGCCTTGAAAATCAGGAGATTTGGCAATTTTGCACTCTCAACCAGAGTTTTGGAACCTGCACATTTTGCCCCTCAACGGGAACCATCAGGCCTTCCCCAGGAAGTTATAAGAAAGATTTCGGAAGCGAGGGCCCCTTCCACAAGGTGGTTTTATGCCCAGAGATCAGAAATGGTCTGTTTTCTCAAGCTGGTGCTTAGCTTGGAAAATAGACCCGGCTAAATGCGAAAATGTGTAAGTTCTCATGTTTCTGCAGGATATGCTGGATGGCGGGCGCGCCCCGTCCATGCTAAAAATATACATCAATTGGGAAACATTACCTGTTCGTTAATTTTCTCAGGGGGGCTAGGAGGTTGAATCCTCCCTGCCTGTGGTTGGTCCCATCTAGGTCACTTTGGGACCCTCCCTTTGAGCAGCTCAAGACAAATGACCTTCAGTCTCTCTCACTTAAGTCACTTAAGACCTCTTGCTGGCATCAAGCGAGTTGGAGATATGCAGGCTCTGTCTGTGGAACATTCCTGCCTTGAGTTCGGTCCTAATAACTGTAGAGTGGTCCTCAGGCCGAGAAAAAGAAAGCAGAATCTCTATCGCAGATATTTTTGTGGCTGGTCCTCCAACCACTTTCATCAGATTTTACAACCTGGACATCCCTGCGCTTCAAGCACGTGTGTTGTCATTCTAAATGCTTGTGCACTACAGTATGTAGTCAGGCTCTGTAGTCTGAGCCTCTCCTTATGCAGCTGATCATGGGGCCCTCCAACAAGCTCCCCTAAGCTTCCATTCTGCACTTGGAGAAAGACAAGGAGAAAGACAGGGCTTTCCTCCTTGATGCCCCGATTTCACCTTCTGGCCTGTTCAGCGGAAAAAAAATCTCCCTTGCAGCTCAAGATCTAAGAAGTCTGCCCCCAGTGGGTAGCCAAAGCCATCTACCAGCTCCTCCGCTTACAGAAAGGCGCAAAAGGAGAGCATTGGTTCTAGAGCCCAGGACTCCAGGTTTTACAGCCGCTACTTCATAGTTCCCAAGACGGATGGGGGGGTTGCGTCCAATAATAGATCTCAGGCACTTGAATCGGTCTCTGGGGAGGTTCAGGTTCAAGATGCTCACTATTCCCATCATTGTGAACCAAATTCAATCCGAGGATTGGTTTGTCACGATAGATCTGAAGGATGAATACTTCCACATATCCATCCTTCCATCTCACAGGAAGTTTCTGAGGTTCGCTTTCGGGAGCAAATTGTTCCAGTATCGAGTTCTTCCGTTCGGCCTAGCTCTCTCCCCTCGCACGTTTACCAAATGCATGGATGCAGTTCTAGCTCCGCTGAGGCTTCAGGGTATCAGGGTGCTAAATTGTATTTAAGACTGGCTTATTATGGCCCAGTCACAAAAGCTGGCAGTTCAGCATCGATATAAATAAATTGAGTAAATCAGCTTTTGATAGAAACTTGGAGCTTAAAATAATGCATTTTTTACTACAATTTTTTTGCCACTAGGTGGTGACAAGTGATTGTTTAATGTATTTTCTATTGAATCATTTATTCAAGAGAATGTAGTAATGTAAGATGCTTCTGAAAATAAAACTCAGAAAGATGTGATGAATTGTTTTTGTAAATATGACTCATCATATACATCATGTACAGTCTGTCTAAGTGTATGATTTAGCTTTTCCCCATGGTATAGTATTTAAAACAAAAAAATTGCAATACTTGTAGAATCACAATTCTTAAAAAAATCATATCGGCACTCAAGAATCATGATAGTATCGAATCAGGAGATAGGTGTATCATCCCAGCCCTAATATTTAGGTTTACATTTTTTTTTTTTTACGAATGAATTATGGCAAACTTAAACTTGAAATTTTGGTTGATATGGAGAGATGGTCTTATCTCAAAATGTCTCTCCATGGTAGAATTTCAATATTATAAATGAATGTTCATGGTAGGTTGAATTCTCTTTTATCTATGATTCATTTCCCTCCACCTGTTCTCTGATGCCCATACTTTTTTAGGATAGAGAAATAAAGAAGAATAATTTAATCAGTACAAACAAAATAGAATTCCAGCTCCTTCTGTTCTTGCATCCCTAAACATATTTACAGCACATTACAGTACAAGCTAACCTGATCAGTAGCCACCAATCACAGCAAAAAAAATATTATTTTACACTCTTGGGGAATGACGACAAAACAGTTTTTGTGTGACACATTCAGTATAAAATGGTCAAGTCAACTCTTCTGAAACACATTAAGTCTTCCTATTGATTCGAATGATTACCAAGTTAAAGGGAATGCAACAGCAGTGTGTTACTATATATTACACTGAAGTGACTATTATATTATATTAAACTGAAGAATAGTGAACTATTTATCTATCAGTCATCTTGGTAAGTTTACATATTTGAGTGGGGTAAACAATTGGGTGAATTTATTTTTCATTATCAGCAACTATCAAATATTTCATACCTGCTGCTGGGGATAAAAGTTTATAAGAATTACTGGCATGGGCAAATATGTTTTTTTTTTTTTTTTACCACAATGTGAAGATTACAATGTGAAGAAGTTTTGTACTTCTGTTCTTGTTTAGTACTTTGATATTAGCTGTATGTGCTGCATTAAATCATGTTCTGACTGAATCTGGGCTGTGTTTCACAAAAGCATAATAAACCTAAGTTGATTGTAGAAACTACAATCTACTGTCAATCTAATGTCTCTAAAATGCAGCCCTGTACTGTACTGTATGTTTTGTTTTGTTTAGGTCACAGATGGATAACCTGACATTCAGATACAGCATACTCTTAATGGAGGGACTACAAGTTACACCTCTGTCCAATCATTTTGTATTCATGCTTTTTTTGCTTGCTTACATATTTATTATAGTATCTAACATTGGGATTTTGATTCAGATCTCAGTGGAAAAAAGGTTACATCAGCCTATGCACATACTTTTCTGCAACTTGCCACTGAATGATGTATTAGGGACAATTGCTCTTTTGCCACGCTTGATGAGTCATATCTTAACAGACCCCTCTGAGCGCTACATCACATATGTGGAGTGTGCTTTACAAGCTTTTTTTGGACATGTATACGGAACCGCATCCCACACAATTCTAATGATCATGGCCTTTGACAGATATGTGGCCATATGCAATCCATTGCGATACCCTACAATAATGAGCAATAACATGGTGGTTAAACTCTCGGCAGGAGCCTGGGGTGCTGCAGTAGTGCTGGTGGGAATTCTGATCGGCCTCAGTGTGCGCCTGTATCACTGCAGATCTGTGATTCAAAATCCGTTTTGTGATAACGCTTCACTATTTAAACTGTCCTGTGAAAATATAGTTATTAATAATGTTTATGGATTAACTTTTACTGTGGTTTTACTTACGTCCTCATTGGGGAGTGTGGTATTTACATATCTCAGAATAGTGATGGTATGCTTCAAAAGCAAAAACAAAGCAACCAACAGCAAAGCAATAAAAACCTGCAGTGCTCACCTGACTGTTTATATAATCATGATGGTTTCTGGATTCACCACCATTTTTCTTCATCGTTTCCCTGCATTATCTGAAAGTAGAAATTTATCTAGTGTAATGTTCCATGTTATTCCACCAAGCTTGAATCCCATAATATATGGTTTGCAAGCAAAGGAAATAAGACAGAGACTATTTAAACTAATTTATAAATGTAAAGTTAACTCAATGTGAAAAAAAAAAAAAAAAAAAAAATATATATATATATATATATATATATATATATATATATATATATATATATATACGATATATACTGTATATATATATATATATATATATATACGATATATACTGTATATATATATATATATATATATATATATATATATATATATATATATATATATATATACAGTATATATCGTATATATACGATTTTCTAGGTAAAATATGATTGGTCTACATTTCTGTTTCATTCCAAAACTTGTGTGAATAGCCTATATAACATCCTTGTGATAAATGTGGACAGTGGAACTATAAAATATGTACTGATAATAACAGGCTTTTTATGTCCCAGGTAAACATGAAAATTAATCACATTATGAAATAAATGCTTTTCTCCAAATCACGTTGGCCATAATTGTATGCACCCTTTTATTAAAAACTTTTTGCAGTCTTCTTTTGCCAAGATAACAGCTCTGAGTTTTCTCCTATAATGCCTGATGATTTTGGAGAACTCCTGACAAGAGATCAGATACTATTCCTCCATACAGAATTTCTCCAGATCCTTCAGATTCCCAGCTCCATGTTGCTGCTTCTATTCAGTTCAGCCCACTCATTATCTATAAGGTTCAGGGAACTGGAATGGTCATTGCAGAAGCTTCATTTTGTGCTCAGTGACACATTTTTGTGTTGATTTTGATGTTTATTATGAATAATATTGATGCTCTTAATAATAATATAATATAATATATTAGAATATTGTATTATTTATTATAATAATAAAATAATATAATATTGGAGTTCATAATAATTATATATGAACTCCCATTGGTGCACATGGTGAGTAGGTATTTTTTCTTTAAGGCACTGATCCCTGGAGGACTTTCATACAATGAGCTGGGGTGTGTGGTTCTGGTGCCTAAAAAGTGAAATGTGTAATAAACAATAGAAATTAAATGTTAAACTGTTTGAAATGAAATGCATTAATGTGAACTCATGAATAAAAATTTAAATTAAACTGTTTGAAATTAAATGTTAAACTGTTTGACATGAATGTGAACTCATAAATGAGAATTGAAATTAAACGGTTAGAAATGAAATGTTAAACAGTTTGAAATGATGAAATTAAATGACTATGTATTCAGTATTTTAAATAAAATGAAAAGTTATGAAGTTAGAGTGTTTTTAACCAATGTTTTGACCAATCATTCTGCATTGATCAGCAGATACGCCCTATTTTTCTTTAGAAGAATTGGAAATGTTTGGTGCCAAAAAGGCGTATTTGATGTTTTTGCCATATTTTCAAGATTTTGCAAGGTTTTAGAATATGTTCATCGTGTTAATATCCCATAATATGTTCACTTAAGAACTTACTCATATAAGTATGTATGTGGTTGCAATGTTGCGGTTGAAGGTTAATAAATACAGTTGATTGAAGTGTGGTCAAAATTTTGTTTTGGCTCTCCTGTAAAGTTTGTCAAATGCCACTTACGCCCCTCTGGTTCCAAGCCCTCGATATTGTGTCATGTTTATCAAAATAAAAAAAAGATTAAAAAACATAGACCCCACTTCATTGATAGTGTAGGCTTATGTTGAACTTTATTCTTGTATAAACTTTGACGCTGTATCAAGCATTACATAATGTATTGAATGAAACGTCTCGGGTTATGACTGTAATCCTTGTTCCCTGAGAAAGGGAACTCGAACTGCGTCGAATGACACTTTGGGGGAACGCCCCTCAGCGTAGCGCCTCTGAAGTATAAATGAAACTAAGCCAATCTTGATTGGTAACGTGTGACAGCATAAGCGGAAGCTACAAAAGGACGCTGGCACACAACAGAGTTAGCTTCTGTGATGAAGCGCTCCCAGGCAGGGGAAGGCGTGGCGAAGAGATGCAGTTCTCGTTCCCTTTCTCAGGGAACAAGGGTTACAGTCGTAACCCGAGACGTTCCCTTTCGAAGGAACTCGAACTGCGTCGAATGACACTTTGGGGGAACGAGTACCCACTATGCCACAACGAGCCCTGACTGTCCCAGTGTGAAGCTGTGCACAGGCACACTTAGGACGAGAGCACAAGGGTGCCAGGTGTAGATGGAATGTCCAGGCTATAAAATTTAATGAAAGTATGAGGGGTGGCCTATCCTGCTGCATTGCAGACTTCTTGGATCGGGGCCCCTGAGAGGAGGGCTTTAGATTTTAGGCCGTACAATTTCCTCGTGGAGGGAGGTCTAGAGCTGAGTATGGTCTCCACTACTCCTGCTGACAGGCCAGCCTCTCGGTACTGTGCCCCCTCAGGGGCCAGGCCCACAGTTTCCATAGTTCGGGCCGAGCGTGAAATATTGAGCCCTCTGCCTGTGTCAGCAGGTCCCTCCTGATGGGAATCTCCCATGGAGGGCCGTCCAGGAGTGATATTAAGTCTGAGATCCATACTCGGGCCAGCCACAATGGGGCTACCAACAGTAGACTGATCCCGTCGTGACAGACCCTCTCTAGAACTCACGGGAGGAGAGCGATTGGGGGAAATGCATACAGACGCAGCCTCGGCCACGTCTGCACCATGGCATCCTCAGTCGGCAACCCCAGTCGGGATGGATGTGTGAGGGAGAACCACAGTGGACAGTGGGTTGTCTCTCGAAACGCAAATAGATCCACTTCCACTGGGCCGAACCTCTGACATATTGACTCCACCACCTCCGGGTGGAGTCTCCATTCCCCGGGCCTCTGCCCCTGCCTCGACAGGATGTCTGCTCCCTGATTCTGATTCCCCGGGATGTATGTTGCTCTGAGAGACAACAATTTCCCTTGGGACCACAGGAGGATCTGATGCGCCAGTGTGCATAGAGGGCGAGACCTCAGACCCCCCTGATGGTTTATATAGGCCACCACTGACATACTGTCTGACCTCATAAGGACATGATGACCTTTAAGGTCCGGCAGGTAGCTGGAAACATTTCCAGGCAATTTATGTGCCTGGAGGAATGATGGTCCTGCCATAGGCCTCTCATAAAGCGGCCGTCCATGACCACGCCCCAGCCCGTGAGGGAGGCGTCTGTCGAAACTGCTTTCCGGCGGCATGGCACTCCCAGCACGGGACCTTGGGACAGAAACCAAGCTTTCTTCCACATAGATAGGGAACGAAGGCATCTGCTTGTAACCCTGATCATGCGGAATGGGTTTCCCTTCGGGGAGCACCCCTTAGTTTTCAACCACCACTGCAGGGGCCTCATGTGCAGGAGGCCGAATGGAATGATGTTGGATGCTGCTGCCATGATGGCCTAGCTTTATCCTGGTCACCGTGGCCAGGATGGATTCGATCCGTGCAGAAGACAATTGTGCCCACATCGTGACCAAGTCCCACACCACTCCCAGGAATGTGGTTCTCTGGGCACGGCTGCACGCGAAGTCGGAGAACACGAGCGCAAAACCTCACAACACCCACCCCGTGTCAGTGATTGGTTGGAACACTATTTATTTTGGTTTTGAGTGGTTGGTGAAACCAATTGTTTTTGTGTGCAGATCTCAGAGCCTAGGTTACCTACAGAAACGCGTTTTTTTGATGGCCTGCTTATGGGGCGGGCAGCTAGCGGATCATTAGGAAAGATTAGATGAATGTGATCATTTATGTTTGGGCCTGAAATCACTAATACAACCTTTAAGGCGAGACACGGTAGGCAAAAACATTGTTTTTTTTTTCACTGGTCAATTTTGAGATTTTGGGTTATTTGTCTTCAATAACATGTATTCTTTCAGATTTGTGCTGAAAAAAAGTCCAAAATACACATTTAGGTATTTAGTTTACTACACTTTGTCTGTTTGAGTGTGCGGATTTCGCCTAAATTCCTCAAAAGTTGGCGTTCTAAATCATCCCGCTGCTCCGCGATCGCTCTCTGTACCCCTTCATCTCGTATACCATTGGAAAGCTCTCTTTCTTCTGTACAATGCTGTTGGATCCAAATATGGTCATTTCCTGTCTATCAGCAACCAATCATGAAAGTAAAACAGGTGATTTAACTCGAAATGCGCAATCTCATTGGCTGATGCCTATTTCTGACAACGTGATTCGTCCAGAATCGTCACGTGACGCGCTCTGACATTTCCACGGTAGTTCAAAATGTCGAAAGATATGCGTGTAAAATTCTCTCAGAGAAGTCGAAAACAGTTGTAATTAGCTAGAAGACACAATGGATTACCAACAAAGACAAAAGATTATGAAATGCTATATGGGTCTTCACAATTTTTTTCATGGGAGCCACACTGATAGGACAAGTCAGTAGGAGAGCCGTACGTCGTCCTTTCAGTTTCGGTTCTCAATCGACCAAGTGTTTACATGTTCTCTCGATAAACCACCTCTTTCAATCCGATCGAAATTATTTTTAATATATATGACACTTTGAGTTTATAATGGGTTAAGTTATAGCCCTACTTATTTTTAATGTTTTTAAGACATATCTGTAGTGACTGGCTGCATGATATCGCCGTATTTTTTACAGCCATGCGAGCCACAAATTAAAGCTTGGCGGGCCGCACGAGGCTCGCGAGCCGCGCAATTAGTAAACATAGTGTGTCAATGCGTTACGAACAAGCTGTAACATTTTGAACACATCTAAATGTAAGTCAAAAAGACACATTACATTTCAAAGCACTTAAAACCCACAAGCCAAATCCTGAAACCAGTCCCCTCAGTCAGCTGATGGTGAAGCTAACCAAACAGGCTCCCTTCAGCACTGGTTCAAAACAACTCAACAGAACAAAACTAATTATGAATCATTCAAAATATCAATATTTAGAACATTGGAGAAAGCAAACAAAGTAGACTAAATTGATATTTGATAGAGTATCTGCACAGAAGAGACAGATCCTGACTAAATACAGGCTCAGTGACCACCAACTGGGTCAGACAGAGATGCACTTCCTCCTCCACTGGGAAAAAGTATCTTCACTAAGTGATTTACACCTTGGACAAATAGCCAAAAGAATAAAACTTACCAAAGTTAGCACCAGAAAAGAAGCTGGAAGTTCTAGAGGGTACAGCAGCTCCACTGACAGCTAAATATGTATCTGCCTGAGGGACTGTGATATACCGGTATTTAGTTTTTCCATTCCACCTGTGTGATGGACTGTTGATGTGTTGTTTTGGATGTCATGATCAGTGATGGATGAAGCAATAATGAGTTTTGGATGTTAAAAAGTGTGATGCATGGATTCTACTTGGACCTAAAGCATATTTTGTCTGTAATTCATGGCTTTCAATAGAAATTAGTGGAATTTTGCCATAAAAATCTTTAAAGGCCGTTTTCTCAAAATGAGTTTTTTCTTGCACTCCTAGTGATGATTTTCCACTTCTGTAGCACCTACATACACCAAACTTTACAATCCTATTCCTAACTATATTATGAAGATTTGTTCAGAGGGATTTGTTGATATATCATTCTTGGCCTGATTTATATGACATTTTATGCCTAAAAATAGGGCGGAAATCAATTTTTTAAGGCTATTGCCAGTATTTTCTGATTTACAGGGTAACAAAAGGGGATATTCATAATCCCCTCTGAACATGTCTTTTTATATTGAATATATCAACAAAATGCAAAAATAATTTTGAACCTTGTTTTTTTTTCAATGGTCAGATTGGTCACTTCAAAATATATGCAAATTAGCGCATATTTAATTAGATTTAGCCTCATTAGCATATTTAACAATAAAATTACAGAAAACTTGCAATGCATTTTTTTCTCCTATTCATGTGAGTAATCAACTGGTAAAGATTGATGGTGATATCTGTAAGTTAACAATTTTACCCTATTCACCTGTAGCGTCTCGCCTTAAGGGAATTGAAGATTCTCCATCTCAATCCCCTGTGTACAATGAGTTTTGGAGTTTATAACTTCCATGTCAGGGCACAAGTGCTTCAGACGCAATCAGGCAGGAGCGTTCCCAAAGCGTCATTGACGCATTGTCTCGTTCCCTTCTCAGGGAACTAGGGTTAGAGTCGTAACCTGAAGATTGGACCAACAATATTACCATAGATTTTTTTTGTTAGTTTAAATATTGATTCAACATCAATGATTTAGAATCAATTAAAGACTAAATGTGATGAGATTTCTCGTTGAGTGAAAACCTCTCCTGCTATATCGGAGCATGAAATTTGCATAGAATTTGTCACCGCTACATTCACGTTACATTATAGTTCCCACCGTGGCACAACCTCCACTGTTGTTTTGCTGTTTTCATAAAAATAAAAACCATTGTAAATTATTGTAAATGTCTGCTCTGCTCATCCAGCACGAGTTGCAGTCGCACACAGTGCAGCAGGATCACTGATCACGTGACGATGGCGGAGGATTCGTTGCACAACAGAGCCTAAGCGTCTAATAAATGTCTTATCTTGTAGAATGCGCGCTCAGCAATGCTGCTCCCTATTCAGAGTACGTTCGATTGTGAACCCGAAAGTGAAAGTATAACTGATGCGCGCTAATAATGCTGCACACAATAGCCTATCTCTGGATAGTTGTGGCTTTGGTTTCTGCTTTGGTCTCTGTTTGCACTTTGAATACTGAGAGAGTACTTTGATTATAGTTGCACTTGCACTTATAGTTTGCACTTAATAAGACTAAAAAAAAAAAACTTATTTATTTTTTGTTATTTAGACTGTTATTATTTCTATATTCAATTTGTGGAAATGAGTTCAATTAGGAGGTCACACAGCCTCAATCAGAAGTTCTGGAAGCTAATAATTCATGTACAGTAAGGTCTGAAGAGACTCATGTGAAATCATACAGGAGAGAAGCCAGTAAGTTGAGTTTGTGGCAAAACCTTTTATAGTGCTTGTATATTGTTGTCTTTCAATGCATTTGATAATTCTCAAATGATTGAATTATAAAACTTAAATGACATTCATTACAAGATTTTTAGTTAAAACATTTCAAAATGATCCCGCAGACTATTTTTCCAGTCATGAATTTTGTCACTGAGGATTTCTATAAAATAGCGTGCAAAAATTTTGTCTCGTCTCGTTCTCGTGTACCCAATCTCGTGTGATAAGTGTCTCGTCACACCCCTATTCAATAGCATTACCATTGTTTTTTTGTTTTGTTTTGCAGTAACTGAGGGTGCAAAAGTGATGTTAAAAATATCACTTTGTAATATTAAATCAATAATATTACCATTATTACCAATAATATCTACGGAGATTTCACATGACATGCAAGAAAAATAAAGTAAATCGTGTGCACAATTTACTATTTCGTTCACTCGATTTACTAAATCGTGCGCCCAATTTACTATTTCGTTCCCTTGATTTGCTAAAACGTAGGGATAATTTATTTATTTGTTCCCATGATTTATAAATCATGCACATGATATAGCAAATCAAGGGTATGAAATAGTTAATTGTGCACGATTTAGCCTACTCTTTTTTTCCTGCATGTCAGGTGCAGGGCTCTGTAGAAATCTAAACATTGCTTCAACATTAACTGGGGGTGCAAAAGTGATACTGAAGGAACATCACTTTGTAACGTTAATTTAATGCAATTAATGTTGAGACATAACGTTGTTTCAGTGGTTGCTTACTACCTGGGTTAAGCACAGTGTGTTAGAAGCAACAAGCATGTTGCCAAAAAAATGCCAATTCTGAGTGGTTATCCTTGTGTTTCTCCTGCTTTTTCAAATTACTCTGCCTTTTAAATTTGTTGTGAATTTACAGCGTTGGACTGATTGCTTGTGTTTGACCCTGCCGGTTTTCAAATTCCCTGGATCTAGCATCTTGTTTGTCTTAGTGTAGTTTCTCCACCATGAGCAATCTGTTTCCACTCTGCATTATTCTCAATAAATATGCTCTGCACATGGAGCCAAATGTGAACCTACCTACTAGTGCGTCTTTTTGAACATATTTCAAATTACACTCAGAATTATGTGATGTCCTCTAGTTAAAGGTGCTATCATAAATGCATTCAGTTTTTAGTTTTCATTTGAACTATAAATATAGATACTCATGGGAAACACCTCCCGTCATTTACTAGTGCAAACGCTTTATTCCTCATTTTATTTAAATAAGCTTCACACTTGGCTTTCAATGTTCTGTCCTGATTTCACCAGGAATGCTGGTGAAATCAGGACAGAACATATAAAGAACTTTAAAATGCTAGGAAAAAAAAAAACACAATACAAAAAAACATTACATCCTCAAAAGGTGTTACATATAGACATAGGTACACATAGTTATCTGCCAAAATTTTATTTTAAGAAATGGATCAGCGGGTCATGAATTATTTTTCAGAATTAGCAGGTTGTAACTTCACTTATTGCCATAAACACTCACAATCAGTAGCCTCGCTGCTCATGGCAACGTATTCTATGGATTTTTTTTTTTTTTTTTTTTTTCCCAAAGGGGTTATGACAATGTCACAGAAAACAATATAAGCCACACATTAAAAAGCAATAACAAGTCGTACTGCTGTTTGACCTAATCATTATTGGGAGGATCGTAGGCAGAGTGAGGCAAGATGCTACTGTTACATTTATAAAGTAAATCTCAATACTGATAAAGATGGTTGTTACTTCACATTTGGCAAATTTATCTTTGTTCATCTACTATATATATATATATATAGAGATATATATATAGAGATATATATATATATATATATATATATATATATATATATATATATATGTGTGTGTGTGTGTGTGTGTGTGTGTGTGTGTGTGTGTGTGTGTGTGTGTGTGTGTGTGTGTTTGTGTGTTAAGCAATGTACTGTATTTCATTTAAAAAAAAATATATGCCACAGTATATAGGCCTATGAAGTTTTACACATGAGCATGCACAGGAAAATGCTGGATATGAAACAGGGAAATTCTATTAATTTGTAATGTGCATTTTACACAAAGAGGTAAGGTAATATGTTTAAGAGTATATGTAATTAGTAATGTCTATTTGTTATTATATTTGCAGAATTTGTAAACAGCAATGGACAACCTGACATTCACAAACAGCATTCTCCTCGTGGAGGGACTGAAAGTTACACCTCAGTCATCTCAGCCTGTTTTCATCCTCCTTCTCTTGGCCTATGTCTTTACAATGGTATCAAACATTGGACTTATATTTCTGATCTCAACAGAGAAGAATCTGCATGACCCAATGCATTTTCTGTTCTGTAACTTGCCACTGAATGATATACTAGGGACCACTGTCATTATGCCACGCTTGCTGCAGGACATTTTAAGGGAAACCTCAGAGCGCAATATATCATATGCAGAGTGTGTTATTCAAGCTTATTTTGTGCATGTATTTACAGCAGCATGCCACTATGTGCTGATGATCATGGCCTTTGACAGATATGTGGCTATATGTAATCCATTGCGATACACGACTATAATGACAAATAAAATGGTTATTAAACTATCAGCATTTGCTTGGGGCCTGGCCATTCTTTTAGTGACAATTATGATAGGACTTACCTTGCGTTTGTCTCATTGTAGGTATAAAATTGAAAACCCTTTCTGTGACAATGCCTCGCTGTTTAAACTGTCCTGTGAAAATGTGGTCATAAATAATGTGTATGGACTTGTTTATACTGTCATTGTACTCAGTCTGTCAGCGCTGTGTATATTTATTACATATGTCAAGATTGCTACTGTATGCATAACCAGCAAAAACAAAGCACTTAACAGCAAAGCCATAAAAACCTGCAGCACTCATTTAGCTGTTTATTTAATCATGTTTGTTTCTGGAGCCACTTTTATTTTACTTCATCGTTTTCCTGAATATTCTGACAGCAGGAAACTAGCTAGTATAATGTTTCACATTGTACCATCAGGATTAAATCCGTTAGTATATGGTTTACAAACCAAAGAGATAAGACAAAAGATTGTAAAAAACTGGTGGAGAAAAAAGTGAATTCTTCAATGGATTATATATTTTCATAACATAGGTAATTTTAAAGGATTTTGTGTATGTGAAAATAATATTTAGCTAAGAATAACTGTAACACTGCAAAAACACTGTAACTTTGTTCTGTACTCAAATCCTTTTCAGTATTTATCAGGTGTTTGTATGAGAATTGTTGACTTAACTGGAAAAAAATAAATTAAACGACAAGAAATAAACTACATTTGGCTCACTGCAAGCACAAAAAGCAACTTTAAAAAATAGTCTCTGTAAAG
This sequence comes from Scardinius erythrophthalmus, assembly GCF_964197995.2. Classification (NCBI taxonomy): domain Eukaryota; kingdom Metazoa; phylum Chordata; class Actinopteri; order Cypriniformes; family Leuciscidae; genus Scardinius; species Scardinius erythrophthalmus. The sequence continues at coordinate 24,641,238 of NC_138237.1, read as the reverse complement.
GGGTCCTTGGTTATGATTTCACTTTTTAAACTTTAGTTAGTGTGTAATGTTGCTGTTTGAGCATAAACAACATCTGCAAAGTTACGACACTCAAAGTTCTACCAGAAAGACTTGAAAGGCGAGATGTATCACAATGACATTTATTAATAAATAGACCAGAAATGAAAACTTTGTACCCCCCAGGGAGGTATGGACAGGGACCATCCTGGTGGTGGTGGGGAGGATGGAATTTAATTTTTTCATCATCATCTGCGAACTCAAAAATGTGTAGATCACGTATACAAGTATTAGATAGTGTTTGGATAGACCAGAAAGTAATGAGTGACGTAACATTGAGTCTTCCTGGCAGAACTTTACGCTAGAGCTTTCATTTCTACCGGAAAGACTCGGAAGACCCACAATTACATTTATTGATAAATAGACCAGAAATGAAAACAAAGATATTGGATGGTAAAGTTCTTTGGTGCAGACCCCGTCCGTAGTTCACATTCGGAGGGTAGTGGACTCTGCATATCCTGCCTGAAGATGAAGGCAGGGGCGCAGCCGACCCCCAAAAATGGTAGGAAAACTAATCCCACTGGGACGGAGCCTACTCCCAAAGAATTGTAAGAGGTAATATACCCACCAGTAGTGCATCTTGCGGTTCCTAAAACATAGGAGAGGGAAAAAGAAAAAATGTTTTTAGTTAAACATAAAATCTGGAACTGGAATAAAGGCCTCATAGGCCATGAAGCTTAATCGGTAGAAGAGGCCACTTCTGCCGTGTATGAGAAAACGCTGAGAGATGTAAGGATGCTGTATAAAGACATGAGAGGAAAGCAAGGGAAATGTGAGAGAGTGAAATAACAGACCAAGAGGGGAAGGATGCAATAGGCCACATGGAGACGAGGCCACATGGCGACAAGGCCACTTTCGGCGACATGGAGACTAGGCCACTTGAGGCCACATGGAGACAAGGCCACTTGAGGCCACATTCTGTTCGGGAAATGTCACGGCCCTTCATAACCGCAAGCTCTACTCAGATACAAATATTAACAATGGCATCAAATTTCAAACCATTTCGAGCCTGATTCAGACTCTTGCAATTTTAAAAAACAAGAGGATTGTGTTGAATGGATTTCAAGTATGGACTTTGCTAGCACGGATTTCACAGTTTTATGTTTTTTTTTCTTCTTCTAATTATAGATACAATGTTATCCACCATTTAATCATATTTGTAAGAAAAATATATAGTAATACAAATAGAAATCGTTCACAAAATCATGGATAATATTCCTAAGTGGCGGTCAAAATTTTTACAAAAGCAAGAGAGCTTACAAAAGCTAAAGTAAACACTACATCAACTCTGGAGAGCAGTATCATTTATTCTGTTGGACTGAGTATATTGAGGGGCTGAAACGAGTGACTTTTGTTTTGATTGTGGAAAAAGAGAATAAAGCACAAGCTCAGTTAAGCCGATCCTGTCCTCTTCCTTCCTTATTATTGAACTCGTTACACTGGTGCCGAAACCCGGGAAGGAAGAAGGAAAGCTGCCGCTATCATGCAATCTTCGCCAGGTTTGCTGTTTGTGGAGGTCATCCCATGACTCATGGTCCTCCATCAAGAACAAGGCGTTACTGGGAGTGCTGCTTCCAGGTGATTGTCCAGGCACAACAGGAGGACCACAGGAGGTTACAGAGCTGGCTGTTGGCTGAGGGAAGCGACGTCGAGCAGATCATCAACCGTGTGGTACTGGATAAGTTCATCTCTCATCTGCCCAGGAAGTTTGCAGAGTGGGTTCAGCGCCACTGCCCGGCACCTCTGGATTCAACCATTCAACTGGCGGAGGACCAGATGGTGGTGTGCCCAGGGGTCGGCGGAACCCTTCCAGCTGTCTCTCTCTGCTCCCCTTTATTTTCTCCCCCTCCCTCTACTTCTTCCCCTCGACCTGTCCCTCTCCCTAGGTCCCGTCAGTTCCCGAGGGCGGGGTGGGCCAAGTCCAGAATATTCTAGTGCTTCCTGGACCTGCGTGTCTTGAACCGATCCCTCCACAGGCTTCCGTTCAAGATGCTCACGGCCAAACGCATTTTCGAATGTGTGCGGCCACAGGATTGGTTTGAAAGCGATCGACCGAAAAGAACGCCTACTTTCATCTCTCCATTCTTCCTCGACACAGACCGTTTCTGCGGGATGCTTTCGAGGGGCGGGCATATCAGTACACGGTTTTCCCATTCGGGCTAGCCCTGTCTCCTCGCATCTTCACAAAAGTCGTCGAGACAGCCCTTGTGCCGCTACGGCAAAACGGGATTCGCATCCTGAACTATCTCAACGACTGGCTGATCCTAGCTCACTCTCAAGACCAGGTCTGCGAACAAAGGAACCTAGTGCTCCAGCACCTAGCCCGTCTGGGTCTTCAGGTCAACTGGGAAAAGAGCAAACTCTCCTCTGTGCAGAGGATCTCTTTTCTCGGTATGGAAATCGACTCGGTCACCATGTGTGTGCAGCTTACGAGTGAGCACGCGTGCGCAGTCACTGCTGACTTGCCTGAGACAGTTCGAGGGCAAGAGTGCGGTGTCACTGAAGTTATTTCAGAGGCTCCTGGGGCATATGGCATCCACAGCTGCAGCCATGCCGCTCGGATTGCTTCATATGAGACCGCTTCAGCTCTGGTTTCGCGATCGAGTCCCGAGGTGGGCATGGCAACATGGCACCCTCCGAGTACCAGTGGCTCCGACCTGCCGTCAGACCTTCACCCCATGGATGAACCTCAGCTTTCTACAGGCCAGAGTGCCCTTAGAACGACTTTCCAGGCATGTTGTTGTCTCAACAGAGAGAACTAAACTTAACTGACAAGATGGTCTACGCTCCCGCCGTATGTCGCAACTCGCAGACCCTGTTCAAGATCAGGGAGGACGAGGAGCAGGTCATTCTGGTTGCGCCTCATTGGCCCACCCGGACCTGGTTCTCCGAACTAGTACTCCTCGCGGCAGCACCTCCCTGGCCAATTCCTCTGAGGAAGGACCTCCTTTCTCAGAGACGGGCACCCTATGGCACCCTCGTCCTGTTCTGTGCAACCTCCACGTTTGGCTCCTGGACGGGACGAGGCAGGTTTGAGTACCCTACCACCACCAGAGGTGGCTACCATCACTTCTGCTAGATGTCCATGATGCCTACGCGTTGAAGTGGAACCTCTTCGTCACCTGGTGCTCTTCTCGCCGAGAAGACCAAAGAAAATTGATACCGATCAGTATCGTGCTTTACTTCCTGCAAGAAGGGCTGGAATGAAGGCTGTCTCCCTCCACCCTCAAAGTGTATGTTGCCGCTATCGCCGCACATCACAATGCAGTTGAAGGTAAGTCTGTGGGGAAGCACGTCCTGATTATCAGGTTCCTGAGGAGACTGAATCCGCCTCGCCTTCCTCTCGTACCCTCTTGGGACCTCTCAGTAGTTCTAAATGCCCTGCAGAGTGCTCCCTTTGAGCCTCTGCAATCAGTGGAGCTTAAGTTTGTGTCAATGAAGATAGCGCTCCTGGTTGCATTGGCCTCCATCAAGAGGGTAGGGGACCTGCAGGCATTTTCGGTTGACAAAGCGTGCCTGGAGTTCGGACAGGCCTATTCTCATGTGATCCTGAGACCCCAGCCTGGATATGTGCCCAAGGTTCCCACCACTCTCTTTCGAGACCAGGTGGTGAACCTGCAAGCATTGCCCTTGGAGGAGGCAGACCCAGCCTTGGCACTGCTCTGTCCAGTATGCGCCCTCCGTGCTTACGTAGACAGAACGCAGTGTTTCAGGACCTCAAACCTGTCTATTATGGTGGGAAGCTGAAGGGAAAGGCTCTCTCCAAGCAAAGGTTGTCTCACTGGATAGTGGGCACCATTGCTTTGGCATACCAGCAGCAAGGTCGACCATGCCCCCTTGGTGTAAAGGCACACTCCACCCTGAGTGTGGCTTCCTCTTGGGCTCTAGCACATGGTGCCTCGCTAACAGGCATCTGCAGAGCTGCAGGCTGGGCGACACCTAACACATTCACGAGATTCTACAATCTCAGAGTGGAGCCAGTGTCCTCTTGTGTACTCGTGTCTTTGCTTGCTCACCATTCCACTCCTCAGACTGGATACAAGCAATATTTTCCTCAGGTGAGCTTCCCCGAGAAGCCCTGAGTTCCTCCAGTGCCGTTGACGTCAACATCAAAGTTATGCCACCGACAGCTTTCATGTTGGCTAGGTGCCTCCATGTGCATCCTACATCGCCTCCTCCTCACTAGTGTCTCGATCAATGATCCTGATGAAGAACATCATGCACAGAGAGCTTCTTCGCCATTGTGCTTCGACAAAATGAATGACAAGCAAGACACTATGAAGCATTTATATGTGTCTGTGCTATATCATCTATATTTGTACATTTTAGTCCCAAAACAAAATGTCATAATATTTTGTCTGAAAACTGTGATGAAACAAAGAACATGAAAGATTCTTATGAAACAGGGTCACTTGCAAGACTAAATCCAGTTTGTGCATACATGTCTGTCTGTCTGTGTGTGTGTGTGTGTGTGTGTGTGTGTGTGTGTGTGTGTGTGTGTGTGTGTGTGTGTGTGTGTGTGTGTGTGTGTGTGTGTGTGTGTTGGGTAGCGTGTGTATGCATGTATCCACACATGCACAGGTCCAAGGGCTCGATGTTTGCAAGCACACATGAACATAAGTGATTTATAAGCTATTTTTTATAGGTCGGTCATTTTTGACCGGGAACAAAAAAAGTGTTACAGTATATGGTTTTGAACACAACCTGAGTTAAGAAATGTATCATGGGGTCATGAATCATTTTGCAGGATTAGCAGGTTGTAACTTCACTTATTGCCATAAACACTCACAATCAGCAGCCTCGCTGCTCATGGCAATGTATTCTATGAATAGTTCCCCCCACCCCCCACCCCCAAAGGGGTTATGACAATGTCACAGAAAACAATATAAGCCACACATTAAAAGGCAAAAACAAGCCGTACTGTTTGACCTAATCATTATTGGGAGGATCGTAGGCAGAGTGAGGCAAGATACTAGTTACATTTAGAAAGTAAAACTCAATACTGATAAAGATGATTGTTACTTCACATTAGACAAATTATTTTAGATTTTGACTAATTAGACTTTGGCTTTGTTTATCTAGAATTTTATATGTATAAATTATGTTTGTGTGTCAAGCAATGTACTGTATTTAAAAAAAAATATATATATATATCACAATATAGGCCCATACAGTTTTGGTATACACAGGGAAATGCTGAATATGAAACAGGAAAATGCTATTCATTTGTAATGTGCATTTTACACAAAGAGGTAAGGTAATATGTTTAAGAGTATACTGCCCTACAAAGGCAAAAGACCTTAAGTCGCTAGAGTGTGGAACTGAGAAAAATGACTTTAAAGATTTTTAGTTGTCCCGCTTAATTGATTATAGGTAGGACACTGGAAATTTGGCAAATAGATGTTTTAGTAATGGAAATTATATACATAAAAAAATCTTGAGCTCAAACTTGACTTTTGACCACTATTTTAAAGTTACTGTACTCTGCCTTTGTATTGTCAGCAAAAAGTGAGAGGTCATACCAAGGCAAAAGGCCGTAACTTCCACATTATCAATATTTAGTTGCTGATCACCATTAACAAAATCATTATAGTACACACCTGTATAAAATCTAGTGATCATGGCATTTATTTTGTATGATTTACAATTATTTATAGCCATCTACTTATTGCTATCCTGTGCTTTGGTTGCATTCTGAAGGCATTTTTAATACATTTGACATGACAAAATACCTCCTATTAGTCCAGCGTTGACTCGACTGCGTTTAGGGCGGGGCTGAAGGCGAAGTTTTGGCACTCTGCCAGCTAGTTTGCGAGCTTTAATTCATGGTTGTATTCATCTGATACGGCAATGTGTAGCGTTTTTCTGTCAACTCTGCATAATCCTTCGCGATCGTAATCGCACGTTTGTCGATGGAGCAGACCATACTAAATGTTCTGACCGCTCTGAGGACATCAGAAGTTAGAGCGACTGATGCAACCTGATCTCACAGAATTACGTGAAATGAACACGACCCCTTAACCCCGATTTGCGTGGTGGTGGCACGTAATGTGTTACAATTACGTGTCGGCACCACGAAAACAACACCCATACAAAGTCAATGAGGCTCATTTGTCGTGGTGGACACACGGATTCCCTGGTTAGACAACGTCACAGTGGGCAGCGGTAAATGTTGTTTTCTAGTTTACGAAACGTCCTCCTTTTATAATTTATTGTAGTGTATTACTTCCGATTTTTGTTGTCTAAATAACAGTAAATTGTTTGTGATATAACTATCCATTTATAGATGGAGTAGTTTTAAAGAATGGCCCGAGGCTGTGTTAAATAGATCGTTCCCTTTACTTTATTAAACCATTTACGATATTTTATTCTTTTCAAATGTATTGTCTGTCATAGCAGCGAATATTATTAATTATTATTATTATTATGAATCAGAAGACTTTCAGTCGTTACCACGGCAACGATACGTCACGTTACGCACGCTTCTTACCCATAATCACCGCGCTTTTACCACTCATTTCTCCCGCCACATGACTACAGTAAGTATCTCAACCCCTCGGGGTGTTTGTTTGTTAAAAAGCACGTAAAACCTTTGCTGTTATTTCTTTAGTTGTAGCTGGATTTAATCATCCATGGATTTTAGGTTGAATTTGTTAGTGTTGCATTATCATTTACACGGCTACCCGCCGAAGTAGTTAAGTTACGTTAGCTAGCCAGCTAAATGACAGCTGTCCCGTCCCCGGCACAGTAGGAATGTGGCACTTCCACAACAAAAATCAGTTTAAACTCATGTATTTGTCCATGTGTTGTGAGGACAACAATTAACAACGTGTTGTTGCAGTGGTTAAAGTTTTATTCAAAGTGCATAGTAAATGTCAGAAGTGTAACTAAGGAGAATTACCGCAATCGGGGATGGACTAGAATAAAAAAGTGGACCGGGAGTCTTTCCAGAGGATTTGACTGCTCAGTGCGACTCAATGTCAATGACCGTTCATACCTGATATAATTAATGCATAATTAACTTGTAATTAACATAATTATCCTGTAACACTTTCGTGCCATACTTTTGTAAGACTTTGCCATTTTAGAAGACACTGAATCATAATTGTTACTTTATTTATGTGTGACATTGAGAAGAGAGAGCAGTAGATATTATGAGAAGCGTTTTATGCAACAGGACAGTAGAAGACCACCTTTTCCATTATTTGTAGGCCTAAATAAAAATAGATTTGTGTTGGTACTTGCTTGTGTCAAGTGAATGTGGTACAAATCTGATATTTGCACAGTAAGGATTGATTTGTATTGTACGTAGTGTTTGTGATTGATACATAGTCAATTAATAAGTACAATTACTCTGTCCTAACAATTAAGAAATGATCATTTACTACAAATGCTATTCTAACAATCTTTTGCTTTTTTCTTGTTTTACAGCTATATTGCAACACTTTGACTCCACCAACACACACATATACACACACGCACACAAATCAAACCAACGGCACTTTTAAGAGCCACTCTCTCTCGTTCTCACTTGTCTCTTTCGATCTCTCTCTTTCTCTCTTTCTTCATTTTGTGTATTTTTTTTATATTGTTTGTATTTGTTTGTGATGTCCCTCAATTCTGACATGAGGATCTTTGATGATCCCAATGATGCCAGGATCCACATGGCAGCATTAATTAGTGATGCTTATCTCCATGAGGCCAGGGTAAGGCTTGTCATGATAAGCAAATAGTGCCTAAGTCTGAAAATACTAATTGCTATTGCTTTTATAGATGTGATGTAAATGGTTAGTAAGACCCTTTTATGCAACTACTGAATAATGCTCAATTATAAGTGCTGCTGATATAAGTGCTCTGCAATATAGGCTGACATGGCCATGGAAACTGCCTTTCCTAAAAAAAAAATGAGGAAAAGGAGGAAGAGATCCCTCACTAATCCACTGGTCACAGGCAGGCATGAGAAACGTCGGGAAACACACTGCCCTGAATCAGGTTTGTTCTTTACTAAAACATGATTACTGTATCTAAGAATAAAGATAATTCATTAAATAGTGTTTTGGTGGTTACACGTATTATAAAATGAGAGTCAGATACCACTTTGACAAAATGGTGTTGCAATGTTTGTGAAAAATGTTCTTACTAATATAGAAGATAGTTAAAGAGCATGCGACTGATAATCCTTACTTGTGTTGTGTATTAATAATTTATATAGTTCCCCTCCCTCCAGTCCTTATGGAATATTTTCATTTGGAAATGAATTGGTTTCATGTCAAATTGATCAAAGGGTTAAGCAAAATGACTGTCTCTGCAGCTGCTTCTCAAGCCAGAAGAAGGGATCCTGTGCATGAGGAGGGCTTTCAGATAGAAGATCAAGAGTTGGCAAGTCTTGGTGAGAATACTGAGTGTTACAGTAGTACAGTAGTGTAGTTACACTACACTACAGTTTTTCCAATTTCCACCATTTATTTAATCATAATTAAGCATTATGTTTTGTCTATGCTTCCACTACAGACTCACAGTATAACTGATATATACTTGTGATCATAATCAAGACCTTTTAAGGACAAGTGAATGTATATTTTTGTTTTTTAGAAACAAGACTCCAAGAATTAAGGGACACCATAACTGCAGTCCAGGTTCCGGAGGGAACAGACAGAATGGTTTCTGCTTGGGAACAAAGGCAGCTTCTCACAGATGTGAGAATGAAAACTGCTAGGCCTATGCTTTTGGATGCAAAGCTCTCAGCCGAGAGAGTATTCATCCAAAACTGTCACAGATGCTGTGCTGTAGAAGCTGTGATTAGGTGCCTGGACTGTGTACCACTGGACATGGAGTTCCTCTGTGCTACCTGTGACATGGAGGCCCACAAGAGAAATGTCTTCCATGACAGAGAGGCTGTGTTCCATGGATTTCTTGAGCCCATTCCCCCTACAACTGCTGTGGTGGTGAATGAAAATGGCCAGCCTCAGTTTTGTGAACAAAGTATGTTAAAATTAGCATTATATCAAATTGTCTCATACTTATAGTGTAATTGTCCAAATGTTGTTGTAGATAGTGCACATGTTTATATTTAACAGTGTTTCTAAATGGCTTAGACATTTTTTCTAAAATGCTAATCTCATTCTAAGCTTATTCTAAAAACTCTAAAGTGCAAGTGTGAAATTTAATAGCTGAATAACAAAAGTATGATTGGTTTTGACAGTTCTGTCCAGCATATCTTTGACCAGCTAAGTCAATTGCGTCTTAATATTTTTCAAAATGTGCTTAAGCATTTACATGTTGTTTCAACATTAATGACAATTACAGGTGGAATAGTGGTGTGGCCAGTTTGGATTAATTGTTGGATTTTAAAGCACTATTTTGAAAATGAGGTTAGCGTTTTGGGAAATGCATCTAAGGGACTGAGGAGAAGCTGTAAATACACCCTTCATAACTTCTTTCTGTTTTGCAGTATGTCAACTGCCTGTTCCTGCTCCAAGGTCAATTTGTGAATGCACTCATGACCTCACAATCACTCCAGGGAAGCATATTTCTGTGGTCACCATCAATGGTATGTTGTTCTGAAAGCCCTCCTTTTTGTGCAAGTATTATTGTACTAGAACTTTACCACTGTGTGCAACGCAAAGCTTTTTATAACCATGTCATTTTCAGGCAATGCCCAAATGCCATGTCAAATAGCTAATATATCATATATTTATATCTCTGTATAGAAGGCAATCTGTTGCAATTTGATTACTGAAATTATTTTAGACTTTACTACAGTATATTGACTTGTTCACAGGACGATACAATGTCTGCTTGCCTCGGAAATCCTGTCCATCATGCTCTGCAGAATGGACTCCCGAGGTGAAGGACCTGCTTGTTTATCGGTACTGGCCAGCTAGCACCAGCTGCCAGACCCTATACAAGTTTGATGTCTTCACCTCGTTTGAGCATATGAAGGTGACTGCACCAGCCATGTCCAGGCAGGCCTTCCTGAAAATGTTGGAGCACAGATCTGTTCAAGCTGGAAGGGTAAATCTGCCTGAATATCATTGAAACATATAACAAACAAAATTATATTACTGTATACCTAATATTTAAAGAGCAACTTGCAGGTTAAATTTATAACTGAATTAATACTTGATATTGTCTGAAGAGGTTTTTTAAAAACACATATGTAGAAATTCCTAATGAAATCTAATTGGTTGTAGAGATTTTGATGAAAATGTGCTAGGCTCTGGAATACGCCTTTCCCCCTTTAGCAACGCGTCATATGACGTAGGGCGAGGTAAACATGAGCTCGCGTTCAGCCAGCGCTCTCATTGTGGGTGTAGTAGTTAGAGCAGTAGTGAGCGACAGAGAAAGTTTTAGATCGAGTTTTAGAGAAGCCATAATGGTAAATTTTTGTGTTTGTGCTGGTTGCACAAAATCCAGCCTGTCAGGACATCGTGTCCATCATTTTCCTTCTAGGAAAAACAAGGCTTTTCGTTCTTGGGTGCGTTTTGTTCAGGTGAAGAGAGCAGACTTCACTGCCGCGTCTGTCACCGTACACTCGGTCGTTTGTGGCGCACATTTCACTCCGGAGAATTATCGACCTGGAGATTTGTTGGAATCTCGGATGGGATTTCGGAGTAAGGAACATGTGAGGCTGATCACTGATGCTGTTCCCTCGGTGCACTCGATGGAATCAAGTCCACCATCAAAACTGACACCTGATTTTGGCGCGGGCGGGACTGGAGGACCAAGTGCTAACGTTAGCAGAAATTATGTGCAACAAAAACGAGCACTTAGCAGAGTAAGTCTTACTTTTAATTATTTTAACTCTTAATTTGTGTGATTTCGTAATGTTTTAGTATAATAATACAGAGAGCGGGAGAAATTATGTGCAACGAAAACGAGCACTTAGCAGAGTAAGTCTTTCTTTTAATTATTTTAACTCTTAATTTGTGTGATTTCGTAATGTTTTAGTATAATAATACAGAGAGCGGGAGAGAGACTGAGCTTTAGGACAGGTTGTCGTAATTGTCTGCCTTCTGACATGAATTTAGCAGTTTGCACAATGCTATAACTTAGCTATTGGCAGGCAGCTAACAGTTAGCCTAACTCTCCCGTTTCCCCCGCATTTCAATTCAAACTGTTCCTCCCGCCTGATTTTGTATCCCCGTAAGCTAACGTTATACTCTCCAGTAAATTGCAAGGTCCAAATGTATTACTCAATATGTAGAAATCCCCTAGATTCGATTTGAGGTTGTTTTTAATTCATGAAATAACGAATTGTTGTAGCTCCCTGGGACATTATAATGCTGGTTCTGCAAACAAGCCACAATTGTACAGAAGGCATTTGTTTGAAAGCCATTTATCCATGTCAGAGGTGACTTGCCATGTTTCAAATGATCAAATTCTAAAATGCTTTTAGTAATGTGTTTGAATGAAGGTTTTTGACATGTCAGAGTTGCTTTGGATTTATATTTCTTTTTTATTTACTGATTTATTACTGATCCAGTTGGTAACTAAGTTTGTATCCTATTTTATTGTGTGATTTTGCTATGTTTTCAGATTTTGGCAGAGAGTGCAGCCAGTAATGAAGTGATAGATGCACCTAGCACTGTAGATTTTGAAGATGCAGAGGGCTTCTCTCTACACAATACTGAACCATTAGTCCTTCATCGTGGGTCACAGTGCAACATCAAATGTCTGCAACATTCATCAGGTAGTGTAACTTGTATGTATCATTAGCTGTATGTGGCACAAACATTTACAAATTACTTCTAATGGTATAAAGAAGACATTTCATACTGGACTGTAGTGTTGTGGCTGTGCATGTGTTGTTACCACTGACTATGTGATGTTGTGCAACTAACATTAATCTATGTTCATCTTAGCTGTTCAGGTAAAGCCTGAAATGGTTAGTGTGGGGACTCAGACTGAATGGTTTGAGCAACAAACATCAACTCCACTGGCCAGTTCGGTCCAAAGTGAGGACGAATCATCCTCTGATGTCATGGACCATTCTGATCTGTCATGGATCCCAGACGAGGAGATTAGTAGTGAGACATCTGATGAGGAGAATCCAGAAGAGCCAATACAGGAATCCCTCAATGACCTCAAGTAAAAAAAAAATGAATACCTATTTTTATTGTGATTTTGTGTCCACAAATTGTCACTGTCAGCATTAATGAGCATTCTCCTTTTCTTTTTCCAGTGTGGCTGACAAGTTCATTGTTTGCCTAAGCCAGCTGATGTGTCTGTTCACTGTTTGCTCGGTCTGTTGTGGAGAAACCCAGGGACAAATAGAGTTCCAGGAAGGGACTTACATAAAAATCAAGCAGGTAAGAGAATATTTTTGAACTGTTTGTCTGGAGTTTAATCATGGCCTTACCCTGGAAATCCAGAGGAAGTGTGAGTGACTTTGAATTTGGTCTGTGTTTGTACTATATACATTAATGGTATTAGTAGTTGTATTAATTTCCTGTTTCATATACATCGGTCAGGCCTGCACAGCATGTGGCTATCAGCGTTACTGGCAGAATCAAAATATGCTGCACCGAAACATGCCAGCCTGCAATCTTCTACTCAGCGGTGCCATTCACTTTTCGGGCTGCTTGGCTACTCAGACCATCCGAATGCTGAAGCTGTTTGGGCTGCAGTGCATCAGTGCCAGCACTTTTTTCCGCCATCAGCGCCTCTACACAATTCCTACCATCGTGCAGGCCTGGCAGAATGAGCAGAGAGGGATCATCAGAGAGCTGAAGGAGATTGGGGGTGGACTGATCCTCTCTGGTGACTGCAGGTATTATGATTCGGCTCTTATTGCGGATACAGAAAACAGGCCAACACAGTATTAACAGATACCTAAAGTGTCTGTGATTTTTTTTTTTCCATTAACCAAAAAAAACCTGTCTTTTATATATTTATAGATCAGACTCTCCTGGACATTGTGCCAAATATGGAACATATTCCTTGATTGAAGACCGAATAAACAAGGTTTTGGATCTTCAACTTGTCCAGGTAGGTTAATAATATGCTAGACACATAAATCAGGTGTCAGGTTTAAAAGCTACTGATATGATCAAATCTTTTTTTTTTTGTTAGAGCTCAGAGGTCCCAAGCAGCACCTGGTGTGAGATAGAGGGTCTGAAGCGCAGTGTGCGGTTCCTGAAGGACCAAGGCATGCAGGTGTCAACCCTAATAACTGACAGAAATCGGCAGGTAAAGATGCTTGTACAGACCAGAATAGATAGATGGATCTCTATATCATAATATCTACTGTAAAACTATACTGTGAACTTGAAGTAAATGTTCTCATTCTTAATGTGTTGCATATTATAGGTTGCTAAGTGGGTCCGTGAGGAGTTGTGTCCAGAAGGAACGAGGCATTTCTACGACATCTGGCATATTGGGAAAAGTATGTAACGTAATGTCGGTGCCGTAGTTTTGCTTAGTTTGGATGTTATTTGTGATTTCTAATAGCTTTTTCAATATTTCACGTTTCTGCTCTGGAACAGGTCTACAAAAAGCACTGGATACTGTGGCCAAGGAGAAGGATTGTGAGGACCTGAAGCTATGGAGACCCGCCATCATCAACCATTTATACTGGACTGCGTCTTCCACCCCAAATGGAAAATTACAACAGCATTGCATAGCCTACTGTCTGTATAAATAATCATGGAATCAAATCATCACCTCACTAACCTCATGCTGGAATGTATTGTATTGCTGGTGTATCACACTACATTGGTTTAGTTGTGGTACCTAATACTCAAGTGTATAATTTTCCCTACAGACTTCTCTTAGCGGCCCTCCACTACAATAACAATGGAGACAGAGACGTAGCGCAAACAAACAATGGTGAGGTGCGCTATGCAGTCCGTTACCCCCGGTTTCGTAAGGGTGGCTGGGTCGTCCGACCCATAAAAGAGAAACCATCATACGGTGAGCAGTGTCATGATCAGTTTCTAATGATAATTTTTAGGTGACTCAATGAATTAACTAGTTAAAGGGATACTCCACTTTAAAATGAAAATTGTCATCATATAATCACCCTCATGTTGTTTCAAACCTGTATGAATTTCTTTCTTCTGCTGAACAAAAAGGAAGATATTTAGAAGAATGTCAGTAACCAGACAGTTTACACAGTAACACTTCCATAGTAAATTTTTTTCCTTCTATGGAACTCAATGGGACCCAAAAACTGTCTGGTTACTGATATTCTTCTAAATATCTTACTTTCTGTTCAGCAGAAGAAAGAAATTCATACAGGTTTGAAACAACATGAGGGTGATTATATGATGACAGAATTTTCATCTTAAAGTGGAGTATCCCTTTAACTGAATGTGATTCAATATTTGTTTCCCTCATCAAGAATATGCATCAGCCCTGATGGTCTCCCTGAGAGAGGGATATATAAGGTCACCACAGGCCCTCAAAGAAGACAGCGCCATCCTGTCCTCAGCTGCACCTGCCCCTCTTTCCACGCATCATAAAATCGCCAAGGATGAGGCAGTCGGCCACCATCTTGAACGTCATTCACGTTTTAAGTCCTAATTACTGTCAATGAAATTAGAAATACATTTTATACACCAAGACAATTTGTGTGATGTGTTCATTTTGTACAAAAATACATATTTATTGATTGCCTCCCATATGGGGCCATTGGAAGCCTCTGTATGTTCCTCCTTCCTCTGGAAACTGCCTCCTGATTGCGACCACAACACAAGCAGGTATCGCCTTCCTGATCTCCCTGCCCAGAAACCCATATGCCCATCGGACCACCTGCCTGTAGGCTGTGTATCGGAATTGTCTAGAGCAATGAAGGGGGCAATCATGATATTAACAATCCTGTTATAGTCACTACAATTAAGTGATAAGTATTTGATGTAACATTTTCTGTTATTCTATTCCATAATGGTAACGTTAATTGTAGAGCCTCAACTGTATGTATGCACATCTGAGTTTGAAAATCTGCTAAAACCTCAGCATCAATAATGCACATTCTTTTGATATAAAGTTTATTTATGTAGAAAACTGACAACTATAATAGATTAGGCATGTGGTGTTATAACTTCGTCTAAACATACTCTGGTCTGTTGACTTGGAGAGGGCCATGCTCCTGCCTGAAGTTGAGGTATGCTACCTGCAGTGAAAACGGGTTGAGGCAACACGCATCAAAGCCGGGATGGAGCGTCAGGCAGGTAATATCCGTGGTCGGAACTAAACCCTCAACTACGGCCCAATAGGCATCCACCTCTCGACAACACATGCTGTCCACCGCCGACGTCATAGACTCGCAATGTCCGCACAAGCACCTAACGTTAGCCAACAAAAAGCCATCAGAGAGACATTTGCCTCTCTCCCTCCCTCTTGCAGGCAAAACCGCGTAACTTACTGGATTTTTATACAGATATGATTGTTAGACTGTTGTTATTGTAGCTTAGGTATTGTCATTATTTATGTTATGGCATGGTCATTAGTCAATGTAGCTAGTGCTAACCAGCTTGGATGGACTGCATAATCACTGTCTCAGCGTTCGAATCGTAGGTTGTAGAATATGAGAAGACAAAACGTTGCTGTCTTACATTAAGACAATCTAAATGGATGTTTAATCAAGAACAAGGTCGAACGTATGTTTGCTAAAGCAGATTTATTGCATAACATCAAGGTACTAGCCCTACAGTAGATGAACCAGCGTTAGCCACGGTGCTAACTTGCACTCACCAGGTCACTTGCCCTATTCGCCACTGGTTTTCTTGACACCACAACTCTACTTCTCTCCTCTGCCCATTGTTCCTTCCCCTAATCTCCCCCTCCTGGCCTCTATCTCGCCTAGGAGGCTCATAATTATATGCCTGTGGGCCATCATAGGCATGCTCGTCGGAGAACTCGGTTTCTTCATTCACATCCATTGTAATTTGTAACCTGAGCTCTTTCACTGCAATCCATTTTTCCCTGTTGTTTGAATCGACCGCTCTCCCTCGCGCTACGTCACGACTCTCGCTCGTCACGCCCATTTTCAGATGCGGAAGTAAAATTTTCTCACAAAAACGACTCCAGAAGCCACTGTAGCGTATTTATAATTTTTTTTTTAAGAAAATCTAGTTCCTACATTATTTTTCTATACATTGACTTGTTGGGTCTTCTAACCTGCAAGTTGCTCTTTAATTGTGGGCATTGCTTCAAAAAATTCTAACCAATCATTTCTTAATATGCAGACAGGTAGTATCTGTGCTGATACATTTCAGCGGAGCTTTTTTGAGTTTACGTTCTGTGAATACAAAGAAGAGGATATGTGCCAGGTCCATCATTTTGAGTGCCCAGCATGTTCTCCAGACATGTTGGCTGTCTGCTCTGATGGGAACCGAAAGCATTACCGCTTCAGCAAGTCAAAAGGGTAGGTATAGGTATTTTTCAGAAGTTTATTTTAGACTTGTCTAACACAAATAGTAGCCCTTCGGGTTGTCATTGAGTGATCATAACTTACATTTTAACAAATAGTAAATGTAGTACTTGTGATTTTTTATTACTGACGCATGTTATCTTATCATGGACAGGACTGAGAAGCCACCCATATATGAGGGCTTGTTCCTGGCCAAGGACGAGGAAGTTGCTACCTTTGTTGATCTTGTCAGAGGCAACATGAGAAGTGTATGAACATTAGATTTTTTTTTTTTTAATAATAGTTGTTTATACAGATATTTTAGTTTTGTGTTTTTATGTATCTTAAAATGTGTTATAAACTGACTTTATAGACAAATGACAGTGCTGTCTGCGGTATTGCCAAGTTCACCGCTGGCAGAGAGATGTCCAAAAAGTCTGGTGCTCAGATAGATGAGGAGGGCATTCAAGTTGCAGTTTGCAGGTGTGTGTGTGTGTGTGTGTGTGTGTGTGTGTGTGTGTGTGTGTGTGTGTGTGTGTGTGTGTGTGTGATCCTGGAGTCTGATATTTGAGTTTTAATGACAATCCAAGTCTTTCACACGTTTGCTTGCTTGCAGAGTGGTATTTATCTATCCTTTGTAGTAGCCAAGTATTATATTTATCATATATTTTGTTATAGGCACTCAGTTGACAGAGATGTGAGCTTAAGCCAGGTCTTACTGGGTCAATTGTTTCTTAACCACTAGATTTTCTTCTGATTTATCAGACATGGGTTTCTTTTACGAGGACTGAACCATTACCGTGGAGAAATATTTGCTTAAGGACTGTACCTTTATACAAATAATAAAAGGTGGCTATATTTTGAAAATGTCACTAATTGTGTCTCTTGTCAATTGTTTTGTATCACCTATTTAGAGAGAGTCTACACTCCAGGTTGTACTGAAGAGCTAAGGGCTGACATTGAGAACATCACTGTAACCCTTTTGCGCAAGAAGCAAGATCTGTATCGTCAGCATGGTTTGTTGTCAAATCAAGTTATTTAAACCAATAACACTTTAAAAAAACAATAATAATCTGGGATTATGACAGTTTTCTTTTCATTTCGATTTGCAGATAGCAACCAGGCAAGACAAAGAAAGAGAAAGAAAATGACAGAGTTGAAGAAGAAGCTTCGTGAAAAGGTCTTGCAATACAACACCGTAGTGGAAGGAGATCCGATTGACGAGGAGTTGGCTTGCAGTCTGACAGAGGGATATATCCTACCATGGGAGAGACATGGAGATGGTATGATATATATGAATTGCTATATTCCATATTTCCATATTTACCATTGTCCTTTTTGTTACTTATCATGCAACAACACAGGAATGGGATGATATATTGAAATAAAAAATATCATGAATACCAAAATATGGAAATATTAATCACGGAGCATAAACATTGAATGGTGAGTTCAACACCATGTTATTCTGCTGTAGTAATCACAAATAAAATGCTTGACCATCACAATTTCACAAGCTCTCAATTTGAATGGAGAATTATATAATTCAAATTATATTATTGTGACTTTTATTCATATTTTGAAATTGTTTATATTCTACAGAACCAATGCTGTCGCTAAAAAGATTTCTCAGAAAACATAATTCTGTTATGCTTGTATAATATAATAATAAACATTCCTTGTCCACTATTCCATTACTTTCCCCAACCAAAGGCAACACCTTCAGGTTGAAGAGATCTGTCTTCGACCAGGTAATGCTGCTGAAACGCTTGGAGGAGGAGCAGAGCATCCTGGTAAAGGAGATGTCTCAGCACATCAAGTACCTTCTGAAGCAAGTGCAAGAAGTGGAGTCACTCAGAGGACAGACTTTGGAGTGCATCAAAACCAGTAGTATGTACAAGATCTTTAGATTTTAGTATCATGTGTTTATTTATTTATAATATATATAGATAGATCGATCGATCGAACTCTACTATATACATTGAGTTGTGATCAGGCACTGAGCTGACCAGCTATTTGGTACCAGTGTGCACAATGTAAAAGTTGTAAATACAGTAAATATAATGACTAAAAGGTAATGTTGAAGTTGCAAATTCAGCATTGTAAAATGCAAAAATAGTTACAAATGTCATGTTTTGTTTGATGTGTCATCTTTCTCTTTCTATTTTTTCCCACAATTCCTCTACAGATTTCGGTGACCTGACAGAGGATGCTACACATGGGCTCAACAGTGTCCTCAATCGGAGGGGTCACTCACTTAGAAGTCAACACAAACAGGCTGTTAATGCATACAGCAGTATAGCCACTATGGAATGTGATTTCCTTTCCCTACAGGAGGACATTGAGGAGTGGGATGACAATGGCTTCACCAGCCCCGAGTCTGAGGAAGAAGACACCTAAAGACCACTGCCAAACAACACAGAGGAACTGGAGATTTGTACAAAAAATCTTGCCTTGCCTTTGTTTTAAATAGCTGTACCAAAGTATCTACAGGAAAGTTTTTGTAGATTCTGTATGTATTTTTATTTAAAAAAATAGAAAAACATTGAGTTATTTATCTCTTCTAACATTTGAGCTTGCTGATTTCAGACCAAAACTGCTTATTGCTGCTTTAAATAATTAATTGTCATCATCTTTGCATGGAAAAATCTAATGAAGATTCAATGACAGTCTGTGTAATTTTAACAAGTATAATTCGAATGTACTTTGGTATTTCCATAATATAAGTGGATTTATATTTGTATGCAATATGCATATACTACCCATATTATTTTGTAGTTTTTTTGTAGTTATAGCATACTGAATACAGTCAAATAGCATTGAAACCATAAATGTTATTCTTTTATGTTTTCCATATGACATCATCTAAATGTACATACAGACAGACAGACAGACAAATCCAAAGAATTTTCACTTACATCCTGTAAAACTGTATAAAGAAATGTCTTTGTAACTTGTGATGCATACATATGCACCACTGGTAACCACAGAGCAAGCAAAGCGTGCTCTGTGGGGGCCCCGCTGGGCATTACTGGTTGTAGCACCACCCCAGCAGAATACGTCCCTGGATTGAAGGTCCAGTGGCGCCGCAAACCTGCTCCATCTCTACCATCTCAGATAGGGGTGCCCCAAATTTAGTGAATCAGGCAGACTCCTGGCCTTCTTTCTTTTATTTTGTTTTTATTCTATATGCAAAGCACTTTGAAATGCAATAGTGTGAATATTTAAACTCCTTTATATGTAAAGCATTTTGAATAACTTAATTTTTCTTGCTCTCATTTTGTGATTTTGTGCCACTCTAATAAACCCATTTGATGGAATTGTCTGTTGTGTGAACTTAATATGCTGCAGCAGGAAATGTTCAGTTTGCATTAGCAGTGACTTGATACAGACTTTTTTTCACAGCTACACTCCATGATAAAGCTGTTGTTCTCTTGTACTTGTATGGCACTTCTACTCCACTACATCTCAAAGGGAAATACTGTACTTTTTACTTCACTACATTTATCTGACAGCTTTAGTTACTTTACAAAGGTTTTGCACAAACAATATGAAGAGTATAAATTAGGTACTCAACAGTTTATACAAGAACAGTTAGTGCATTAGTTGATCGACAGAACTTTAATTGCCAGCTATTTAGATCATTTTTTTAAGTCATGTCATGTAAAAACATTTCATGGTTCCAGCTTCAGAAATGTGAAGATTTTCATCTAGATTATTTTAATAGATATTTTTAAACATTTTTAGGTTTAGACTGACAAAACAAGCAGTGTGAAAGTGTTACTTTTGGGCTATGGGCTCTCGATTAATAAAAATAAAAAAAAATCAGCAAATTCATCCATAATGAAATAATCATCTCATGCAGTCAGAGACTAAACTGTTCACCCACAACCAACTACAACAGTAAAATCCTGCTTTTACATTAACACATGAGGAATAATAATATCATGATAATAAATTATTAGTACTTTTACTTAAGTAAATGATCTGAAAACGTCATCCACCACTGACATCATTTGAAAGTACTATTTGGACACCTAATAGGCCCTATGCACAGCTGCACTACTTCCTGAACTTCAGCCAGCTCCTTTGTTTCCTGTCTGCCATTATTGGACAAACTGATTAATCCAGGTGTGTCTGATTATTGTTGTTGGTCAGACACACCTGGATTAATCAGTTTGTCCAATAATGGCAGACAGGAAACAAAGGAGCTGGCTGAAGTTCTGGAAGTAGTGCAGCTGTGCATAGGGCCTATTGCATCTTTTAGATTAATGCTGATGCTCATAAGTTCATGACTCTAGCTAAAACACCCAAATAGTCTGTTTTTTGCTTGGCTGCGGTACATACATATGTGCAGTATTGTTATAATACTAAATTTCTAAAAAAATATATAAAAGTTGAGGTCGGGGCCTCAAAGTCCTCACTGAAACTATGCCTGAGCCAAGGCTGTGTCCATGTAAAGTTAAAATTTTAACTTTGTTGTAGGACTAAACCAAATATATGGTTGGAAAGGGCTCGACCTGGAGAGTAACATATGTCAGTCTGAAGGTTGTAAATGGCTCCTGCTTTGAAATATTGACCTCTGAACCTTGACCTTGGTGCATGTTTGAAAGCTTGTCATTCAGGAACAGAAAGGGCTACAGACATGAAACCAACTGTTATAAATAGCTGTTGACTTCAGCTATATGACTATACCCATATGGGTAGAGTCACCAAGAGGTTTTGCTATCAAAAATGGTCAAACTTGATTTTCACCTATTTAACAGTAAGGTATTTAAAATTGTATTACACAAATGTGATTCCCATCCCCTTTAACCCATCAGTGTATTCTTGCATCATTATTTACAAATCTCAATTTCAATATATTGAGACATATATTTTTAAACTACAATTCCCTCTAGCCGCGCCATGCCACTTCATACTAATTAGTACCATATTTGTAGTTTTTTTCTGTTTGCAAACGTTAGGCTGTGATTAGGGTTGTAAAAAGATGTATGCACTGAATATATTAAATATCTAGTACAGCCGAACTAGTACTTACACTGTATTTAGGTGTTGTGTGATATGCAAAAGTAAAGATTTTGGTTTATTTCGGATATTTTCCGAGCTGGAAAACAGAACAAATCAGCATCACAGTAGTTCTTCCGGTTTGCAAAATAGGGTTTTCTAAACACATATCATGATAATATCTTAATGTTTAACTGCAGCCGAAGCATATATTACAATGAATTTATGTGGTTTACTTTAAAAAAGCAAACCGGTGATTAAGGCGATTTTAGCAAGTAGGCCCATATACACGCGTTTCGGGATTATGTTCACACTCGGCTGGAGTTACATAACGTACCTCCCTAATTACACATCGGAAGTGTAATTTAGGAGCTTTAGGCATTTGTATATTGTTTAATTAGAATTTCTAAATGTTTGTTCGGCCGCTATGACTTAAATAAAATTGTCACGTTACACAATACTGCATTTTGTTAGTAAGGATTAAGGTGCTATGTAAATTACGTGGTCAATGATATGAACAGTGTGTGGTCAATGATATATGGACAGACCTGAAAAACACCCATAATAAATTAAAACATTTACAGTGCGTACTCACGTTGTTTGTAATAGGCTTAACTTACTAATATAAGGCTACAAATTACTCCTAAATGTGTAAATATGTATATAATTTCCTTTCTCTTTTCCTTGTTGTTATACAGGTATACATTACCTTTATCAAAGTCTCAATAGGCTATTAACTTTGCTAATATTAACTCTCCTTATGTGATTTATGTCCATATTAAATTCTGATTGTGGATTTACTGATTATCAAATAAAGTTTAACTGGAAGTTTTCAACCATCACAGATAGCTGTCACAGATTGTCAAATAATAATAAAAGACAAATCTGAAAATGTCACAAAGTACACTTCATTTATTTTGTTAGGTATAGTTCATGACAGTGAAGTGAATAACAGAAATGGCAAATGAACAACAAATATAGTACCAAAAACAGCACTTTATTTAAGATGATCTCAATTCCCTTATTTGAAGTGTGTGTGTGTGTGTGTGTGTGTGTGTAGTCCCATTTGTGAAATGCACATTTTCATTCCCATCAAAAAATTAAATAGTTATTTTACATTGTCAACACACAATCAGCTTCAAGATGAGTAACTGCTACATAGGGTTAGTCCAAACAGTATGTTATGCAAATAAGGACATGGAATGATTTCATAGTTAATTATGATACTGTAATTTAGCAAGAGGTTGAAAGATTGATAATAAAAATTAAAGCATTTCGAAACCTGTGAATAAAATGGGAAGTTGCTCATGTAGTTTAATTTTATATTTGTGGCGGAGGTTATTTAATATGAAATCTTAAATGAAACCGTGTCCTTTTCAATATTGAGCTATGTCCCCCAATAAAGCACTCCAACTGTGTGTGTCATCAGTGAACTGAACATTTTGGTAGTTGTGAAAGGATCAGTTGTTATGATCAGTCAAAATACAATCAACTGTAACGTTTCCATGGTCTGTTGGCAACAAAACAATCCATATAGGGGTCCTTCAAGTTTAAGAAATGTTAAGTCTGTTGTAACAGTCACCGCCTGTCACAGGGTTTCTTTTAGTCCAGTTGTGGGTGCTATTTTTTTCCCTAGCCACTAGGGGGATACAAGAGGGCACATGGGGTGAGATAAAACAGGAAGCAGTAGAGTAAGTGCTAAGGCCTATTTGATGCTGTCTCATGGTTGTTTGATTAATGGTTCCCAATCCTGTTTGAGAAACTGTTTGTTTCCTGCTCAAACGATTTGTGTGGGATGTAACTATTGCTCATCAGCTGTGGATACTGCTAAGTGTTGATGACCAAACACCCTGCTTATACTACTGAAGCACTCTTCTGATTTGCTTGCTGGGAAAACTTACGACTCACCAAACAACTAAGCGTTGGACTACCTTCTAATTCACTATCCACCTTTGCACCTATGTTCAAACTACAGATAAGACTTCATTTTCTGAACTGTTGGGGTTTGTGAGCTTCAGAGGACTGTGTTGGACATTTCGATATGTATATACTAGCTCATGAATGAATTGTATCTCTGTCTACAGGTGTATGTTTTGTGAAATCTTGGGTTTTTGAATAGTGAATGAGTAAAGCTTTATGAAGAAAGAAGCACTACACTTGTTTGTATGAAAGTTTATTTTAGATCTTTTTCAACTGAGACAAATTGAGCATTACCCACAAGGTGACTTCCCTTTTGAAAAGTAACTTGACCAGTGCAAAGAAACTGGGAATGTTACAGATTGGTGGCCCGTACGGGGACCCTTGTGTTGTATATTAATGTAAAAGTGTGGAGTTGGTGTATTGTGTGAGGCTTGCATTTGGGAAATAGAAATGTCAATATCATCACGTGGTGCAGAGGATGAGTATGAACCTCCTGCCGATTTTACAGCTGGTCCATTTGTGACTAGAAGAGACCCACCTCCCCTAAGAGATCTTATAAACACGTTTAGTGAACTATACCTTGACTCAGACAATGAAAATGACTGTAATGATCAACCTGACCTTCCCTTTCCTCCTCCTCCTCCGGATGATATAATTTCTGATGTACATCTCACCGAACAGTTTAGTCATGGACTAACTGAGCGAGTTAAAAATCTGGAGGGTGAAGTACAAACTTGCCTACAAACGTTAAGTCAATGCTGCTCACAAACTAAGGTGAGCAATCAGTGTAAGCATCTAGAAGAAAAATTGAATTACAAAATTGAAAGGGAATGTGGAAGAGTTAAGCAGAGCCTTGAGTTGAACATTCAAGATTTGGGAAAGTCAATGGTTGACTGTCTGAAGAGAAGAGACGCCCAAATCGATGCCAAACTTAAAAGTTATGCACATGTTGTGTCTACTCCAGTTTCTCATCCAGTGTCCAGATCAACTTACCACCTGAGACCTCACCAAAGTACCAACTTACCCGACAATTTTAATGATGTGTTTTATCGTCCACCTGTAAAAGCTGAATTTCCTCAATTTGATTCTGATGATCCTGTCTCTTTCGTAGAACGTTGTGAGGAGTATTTTGCAATTAGACCCCTCACAGATTCTGAAATCCTCGCATCCCTTACTTCTGTACTAAAGGGTACAGCTAAAGACTGGTGGTTGGCCGAGAAAAGACATGTGAGTACCTGGGAACAATTTAAGCAAGAATTTTTGCATGCTTTCCTTACAGATGACTATGAAGCTGAGGCCACAAAACGTCTTTTAGAAAGGAAACAAGGATCAGGAGAATCCATTCGTGACTTTGCTTACCACTACCGAGCCCTTTGTCTAAGATGGAAGAAAGAGATGACTGAGAGAGAGATTGTTCAGGCCATTTTAAGAAACTGTAACCCCAGACTTGCAAGTTTAATGAGAGGAACTGTGAAGGAAGTGAGTGAGTTGGTACGAACTGGAACACAAATTGAGAGGGATTTTGAAGAAGGGAAACGGTATTGGAGCCAGGTTAATGCTGAAACCCAGAAAAGAAAATCCCCATTTGAACGAGATTCTCTGCCTAAATCAAGTCCTTCTTCGACCCGCATTCTACAACCTTTGAAAAGTGAATCTCACTTAAAGACTCTGACTTTACCCCTGTTGATCCGAGGAAGATACTTTCAAGCTCTGGTCGATACTGGAAGCTCCCTAACTCTGATACAGGAGTCATGTTGGAGACAGCTGGGACATAAAGAACAGCTCAAATCAAGCCGTGGGCAAACTTTCAGTCAAGCCAATGGTCAAGTATTGCCTGCAATGGGAGTATGGAGTTGTGAATGCGAACTACATGGAAGAAGGTATGAAGTTGAACTGTTTGTAATGAAAGATGAGGATCTCACTATACCTATGGTGCTAGGTCTGGATTTCCTGGTAGCCACTAGAATTAATTTGGATATTGGTAATGTTCTGTATACTTTACCTGCTACCAATGATTATCAAGAAGAAACTTTTTCATTCTTGACTCCTGCTACCGATACATTGCTGTCACTTTTAATTGCCTTACCCATTCCAGAAGAAACGACAGAAACCAGGCAATGTATTCAACAATTGGTCACCAACGCTGATA
Organism: Scardinius erythrophthalmus; assembly: GCF_964197995.2. Lineage (NCBI taxonomy): Eukaryota > Metazoa > Chordata > Actinopteri > Cypriniformes > Leuciscidae > Scardinius > Scardinius erythrophthalmus. The sequence continues at coordinate 24,615,751 of NC_138237.1, read as the reverse complement.
CAAATTCCTTATACCAGTCACAACTTCATAATCTACTTCAAGAATGGCCTACTGTCTGCACAAGTGAAATAGGACACACCAAGGTAGTTAAACATCGCATTATCACTACCAACGAGGTACCTGTTCGTAAGAGGGCTTACCGTGTGTCACAAGAAAAACAAGTCTTCATTGAGCAGGAGATTAAGTCGATGGTGGATAAGAAGATCATACGTCCTTCATTTTCTCCTTGGGCTGCTCCTGTCGTATTAGTCCCAAAGAAAGATGGTGGACAACGATTTTGTATTGATTTCAGAGGGCTCAACGCCAAGACGTATTTAGATGGGTATCCAATGCCTCAGATCCATGATATCCTTGAGTCAGTGCATGGAGCTGCATGTTTCAGTACCCTCGATCTTAAAAGTGGATATTGGCAAGTGGAGATGGATCTTGAAAGCATTCATAAAACTGCTTTTGTGACACAGTCAGGATTATATGAATTTTTACGATTACCTTTTGGCCTTAAAAACTCGGCAGCCTCGTTCCAACGTCTTATGGAGTTTGTATTGAAGGATCAGAAAGGAAAAAACTGTTTTGTGTACATTGATGATATTGTAGTGTACTCAAAATCTGAGCAAGAGCATCTTACCCATCTGAGAGAAGTGTTGCAGTGCTTACATAAGGCAGGTTTAACTTTGAATCTTCATAAGTGCAACTTGATGCAGAAGTCATTGAAATTTCTTGGACACATGATTTCCGTTGAAGGAATAAAGACAGATCAAGACAAGGTCAATGCTGTTAACCATTTCCCTGTACCAAAATCTCTGAAGGAAGTGCAACGATTTCTGGGTATGGCAGGCTGGTACCACAGATTTGTTCCAAATTTCTCAGAGAAGGTTGCACCATTACATGCACTGAAAAAGAAAGGAGCTACTTGGATGTGGACAGAAGAATGTCAGAATTCCTTTGAGTTGATTAAGGGTGAGTTGATTAGCGCACCAATCCTCATTGCACCTGACCTGAGTAAACCATTCAAAGTCCAGACAGATGCAAGTGATCTTGGAGTCGGAGCTGTCCTGACCCAGGACATTGAGGGAGTGGAACATGTAGTGGCCTATGCTTCACGTCTGTTAAGAGGAGCTGAAAAGTCTTACTCTGTTTCGGAAAAGGAGTGTTGCGCTGTGGTATGGGCAGTAGAAAAATGGAGGCCTTACTTAGAGGGACGACCATTTGAAGTGATCACCGATCATGCTGCTCTTACCTGGGTCTTCAACCATCCAAAACCTTCATCTCGGTTGATACGCTGGGGCATTCGTCTGCAGGAGTTTGAATTCACTGTCAAGTACAGAAAAGGACAATATAATATTGTGGCAGATACCCTTTCCCGTGGTTTCGCTGAATCTTCATCACTCTGTCTACTCACTCCGTCTAAATCTAAGGATTCTTCAAATGCCTTTGCAACTTTTCCCATAGAATGGTCAGATATTGACAAAGCCCAACAAGAGGATGCAGAAATTCAAGAACTTATGGCAGAAGTACAATCAACCTCTGTTACAGACCCTAATCGTATACACTATGTTACGAAAAATGGTTTTCTTTTCAGAAGCCTATCTCAAGGGCCTGATGGAGAAAAACTTCAACTTGTCATTCCTACTTCCTTGCGAGCTGAATTTCTGAAATACGCTCACGACAATCCATTAAGTGGACATCTCGGCAGACTCAAGACGTTGCTAAGACTAGTGGACGTATGCTACTGGCCAACGATACGTTCTGATGTATGGAAGCATTGCAAGGAATGCCAGGTATGTCAAAAGTACAAACCAACCGTTTCGAAATTAGCTGGCCATATGCAGTCAACACCGGTAGTGGAACCTGGGCATATGCTGGGGATTGACCTCATGGGGCCATTCCCTAGAAGTCAAAAGCAGAATGAACATCTCCTCGTAGTAGTGGATTACTGCTCAAAATGGGTGGAATTGTTCCCATTGCGAGTGGCTAAAGCTCCGCAAATTTCACGTATTCTGGTGGAAGAAATTTTCACCAGATGGGGTACTCCCAGATACTTGGTGTCTGACCGTGGAACACAATTCACTTCTCAACTCATCAGTTTAATCTGCAAACAGTGGAATGTCATCCAGAAACTCACCACTACTGCTCACCCACAGACCAATTTGACTGAACGAGTTAATCGAACGCTCAAAACTATGATTGCCTCATATGTGCAAGACCATCATCGCCATTGGGACAAGTGGTTAGCCGAATTCCGATTTGCCATCAATACGGCGTGGCAAGAAAGTACTGGCTTCACCCCAGCCGAAGTCATGCTTGGTCGCAAATTGAAGGGACCTATGGAGAGAGCTATTCTGAGACCACCTGACCCAAATAGTCCAGCCTACCCTATCCTGGAAAAGTCAGAAGAACTGATTCGAACTGTGCAAAAGAATGTTGAGAGGGCCCAGAGCAAACAACGCAAGTACTATAATCTTCGAAGGAGACAAGCTCACTTTCAAGTGGGAGACTTAGTATGGGTTCGTACACATCCTCTGTCGCGTGCTGATGACGGTTTTATGGCTAAACTGGCTGCCAAATGGAAAGGTCCTGCGAAAGTGGTTAAATGTCTTGGACCTGTTAACTACTCAATATCATTCATTGAACAGCCAGAGCAGGTAGATTCTTTCCATGTGCAGAATTTGAAACCTTATTTTGGCAATATAGGAACAGTGCTAACATGAGGGGACGGATATGTAACAGTCACCGCCTGTCACAGGGTTTCTTTTAGTCCAGTTGTGGGTGCTATTTTTTTCCCTAGCCACTAGGGGGATACAAGAGGGCACATGGGGTGAGATAAAACAGGAAGCAGTAGAGTAAGTGCTAAGGCCTATTTGATGCTGTCTCATGGTTGTTTGATTAATGGTTCCCAATCCTGTTTGAGAAACTGTTTGTTTCCTGCTCAAACGTAAGTTTAATTGTTTGTATGAAATGTTTGGGTGAACTAATGTAGAATCTATATAGTTTAATTGATGTATTTGATGTTTTCTTGTAAAGGATTTGTGTGGGATGTAACTATTGCTCATCAGCTGTGGATACTGCTAAGTGTTGATGACCAAACACCCTGCTTATACTACTGAAGCACTCTTCTGATTTGCTTGCTGGGAAAACTTACGACTCACCAAACAACTAAGCGTTGGACTACCTTCTAATTCACTATCCACCTTTGCACCTATGTTCAAACTACAGATAAGACTTCATTTTCTGAACTGTTGGGGTTCGTGAGCTTCAGAGGACTGTGTTGGACATTTCGATATGTATATACTAGCTCATGAATGAATTGTATCTCTGTCTACAGGTGTATGTTTTGTGAAATCTTGGGTTTTTGAATAATGAATGAGTAAAGCTTTATGAAGAAAGAAGCACTACACTTGTTTGTATGAAAGTTTATTTTAGATCTTTTTCAACTGAGACAAATTGAGCATTACCCACAAGGTGACTTCCCTTTTGAAAAGTAACTTGACCAGTGCAAAGAAACTGGGACTGTTACAGTGTGTGTGTGTGTGATGGGTCAGTTTAGGGGTCGGGTTAGTGTGTGTGTGTGTGTGTGTGTTTGTGTGTGTGTGTGTGTGTGTGTGTGTGTGTGTGTGTGTGTGTGTGTGTGTGTG